>NC_083769.1:10711700-11911700 GCF_963514075.1 Conger conger
GATGTTCCATTACTTCCCAAATATTAATGTGTCAATTAGGTAAGAACATGTTGTTGTAAAAACTGTTGTTTCATAACTGCAGAGAGATTTTTCCTTTCAGAAGGAAGGTTTGTGCATGTGTGGTTGCCTTCAGATGCTACAGGAGGCAGTGAAGGTTTGTGCATGTGTGGTTGCCTTCGGATGCTACAGAAGGCAGTGAATGTTTGTGCGTGTTGTACAAAAAGAAGGAGAATTAGCCAGGAAAAACTCTGTTTTATGGGAGAGAAAATAAGCCCTGCCATCTGTTATTTTTTAAAAAGCTCTGGGAGCTTGGTGTGTGTGCAGGCCCTGTGCATGTGAGCATGCGTGCGTGTGTATGCGCGTGTGTGTGTACATGTGTATGTGGTGGGCTGGCAGGCATGTGTGAATGTCTGTGTGCGTGCATGCTTGCATGTGTGTACCTCTGGTTTTTTTGCACGTGTTTGATCCTCCATCTGTTTCCACAGCCATAGATCTTTTTGAAGGGTAGTTGGATTTAACCAATATCCCACATCCTGGGTACTTGAAAAGCGTGGAGTGATACTCAGGCTCACCATAGAGGGCAGGCTTCATGCCTAGAGTGGCCATCTAGCCCTGGGTGACTAGCTCTACCATCACACCAATAGCACCTGAAATGTAGTCTTCTGTCTGGATGCAACCAGCTCCACCATTGTACAGATAGCACCTGACATGTGGTCCTCTATCTGGATGCAACCAGCTCCACCATTGTACAGATAGCACCTGACATGTGGTCCTCTATCTGGATGCAACCAGCTCCACCATTGTACAGATAGCACCTGACATGTGGTCCTCTGTCTGGATGCAACCAGCTCCACCATTGTACAGATAGCACCAGACATGTGGTCTTCTGTCTGGAAGTAATTTATGTGACTGTATGTACTGTAATCTGATGGATTTAAATTGTGTGTCTCGGCAGATGAACCAATGAAAAATGCCTGGACAGTTGCCAAACTAGGGTGCAAAAGTTTGTCTCAGAAATTTTTTGGGGAAATATAAACATCTGTATATTTGTCTGTGTGCTAGCGGAAAAAAATCTGATCTTGGAAAAAATAATGAAAAAAATAAAATAAATATGTACAGTACTGTGCAGAAGTCTTAGGCACCTATATAACATTCTGTGCAGATAAGATTATTTAATTATAATAATTAAATTAAAGGTCCTAAGTAAACATACTATACATTTTACATTACATTTTAGTCATTTGGCAGAATAGTTAAAAACTGAATCAAATCAATATGTTTTGTGACCACCCTTCGGCATTAAAACTGCATCACTTCTCTGAGATAGCCAAAACTGTCCTGCAGTTCTATAAGACAATCAACAGGGAGGTTGTTCCAAGCATGTTGGAGAACTTGCCACAGTTCTTCTCCTTGCTTCTGATCTCAGACAGCCTTGATCAAGTTTTAAGTCAATTGCTTACAGTAATATGTTACTTTTAAAAAATTTTAATTAACATGCCTTTCCCCTCTGCCGGTCACAATTGAAGCTTTAGGATAAAAATTTCAATAGTGCATTTTTGGATACAGAGTTTGTAATGTTTTATTATAATTTTTTTTCAAATTTTGATCTCTCTCTTGCCCCTCAGTAGCAATAATGGTCTGGCCCGCATGAAGAGACTGGCCTTTCCCCCTGGGGCATTGGAGAGCACCGTTGTCACCTGTTTACTGCCAGTGACCACGGAAAGGACTTCCCCGTATCTCTGGTTTCTGCCAAAGTCGGACTTTGTTACTCCTTAATTATTGAAAATGATCTTTCCCTGACTTTATCTGAATAATTGAAAGGGATTATGGATGTTGGTCTTCATGACTCAAACCTTCAAGAGAAAGCTGGCATTGGCTGGAATGCTAGTTTAAATGTACACAGTTCAAACTGTAGCCTGCCACATAACAGTTGTGTTATATGAGACACCCAGACAAATAGATAGAGCACTCATCCACTCACGTAGATCTGTGAGCACACGCAACTGTGCATACATGCCTGCCACGATCACACACATACTCAGTGTACGTACTCAAAAAGTATGTACATTTGCAGCATTATCCTTTCTTTAAGATCCATCGCTAGTTACCGTGTGCGTGCTGTGACTGTGTGGGCGAATGCTTTGTGATTCTGGTGCCTATTTAAGTTACACAGAGGGCTCATTTCCCCAGGGTCCAGCCAGCAGAAGAGGTCAAGGGGAAAAAAAAATAGTGATACAGTGTATACAGTTGCACAACGTATACGCTCGCTTAGCCCCAGCGAGGGTGATTAAAGCTAAACTCCTAGACAGGCAAGACGATCGCCCGAGATGAAAGGAGAATCTCACTATTTGACTTCTGCCCTGAGCACTGCCCATGAAAAAACAACGCGGTTAGCCTAGGGCTTCTGGGCCCTCACAGACACTGGTGGGGAGAGGACTGCGACTCCAAGGTGAGTTCACTGCAGTGCCGGGGAGTCATTCCAGTCGCTTCTTTTTATCCTCTTTCTCCTTTCCTTGCTCCTGACTGGGAAATCGATCGAGGTACGCGACTTTAAGGAGATCCCAACATGTTAAAGGTTCCTTCTGGGAGCGAGAAGTAGAAGTTAGGAACTCCGAAACTTTCCTTTGAGCAAGGAAATATCAGGGCATCCTTTGTGGAAGTATTTCTTTTGGAAAAGCCTGATGTATAATGATGGACCTGTGAATCCACCACTCCCCATCTGCCACGCATCTGCCACGTCTGCAACTGACATGGCTTCTAATTGACGTTCGAAAAAGAAAGGACATTAATTTGCCTAATTCATGTTTTCGCCATTTCCCTGTCTTCGTTTCTTTTTCTTGCCTCTCCCGTTGAGTGGAGCAAGGAGTAGAGAAAATAGAAAATTGGAATGAGCCCTGGGCCCCATCTTATGGGTGCCCTATTAGCCTTGAAACCCAGAAGCAGGTTCCTATAGGACCTCCGTCCACCAGCTTTTACAGATCAGTACCACAGAGGTTCATCAGCAACCCCGTCTCACACTGTGAAGGGCAGTCAAGGCAAGGCACGGCAACCAAGATAAGCATCAGCTTTTCACTGAATCCAAAATAGTTTTGGATGGTCCTACTGAAAGGGGGTGGCCGGGGAGCTCATTTCAACATTGACTCCCGTCTCTCAGGTGCGAGATAAACATTGTTACTTTTCCCTCACATTTCCACAGAAATGGCGCTTCGGACAGCTGCGGTGTGACTATCCCTGTAACAGTCCCAGGCCCTACCCCCCTCTGTTTTTATTGCAGTGGGACTGTGGGATTGGTCCACCATTTTGAGTCCAGACTGACAGATGGTCTGAATAACAGTGATCAGATCTCTATTCTGGGAGATTAGGTAATTTCACATGGTGGTCGTGTAACATGGTGGTTATGGAGCTTAACTGTACAAGCAAAGGTCGAGAGGTTTTAACCCTTGCTATGGCATGGACATTGTACTGTACGTGACAAAGAGATTGCCCAGTCTTGGATTTGTATATTTATAATATGTGGTCACACGCCGTGTGGCTCCCCTGGGAGGGTGATGCGGCACTCTCAGTATGTTTGCCGGTGTTTGCCACATGGAGAGAGAGGGAGCAGCAACACCAACACTGTTATGAATAATAATGAATAGTCTTTGCCTTTCCCCCTCAAAAATAATAAACTAACAACAAACTAAAATTTAAAAGGCAAAAGAAAGTAAAACTGAGCTCAGACCCGGCCACTTTTCAGTCGACCGGCTCCGTGATGAACTGAAGGACAAACAAAATCAAATGAAAACTCCACCACAAAACTGCTGCTCTTGGGAGTGTTCTCCTCGTTTCGGCCCCGTCCTGTGGAGACGAGCACACCTGTAAGCACCTGGGCTGATTAGTTAACGCAGCCCAGGTGCGTGTGCCCTCTCCACCAGCAGGCAGAGACAAATTCAGCTTTCCACTGGACCGAACTTCACATATGTGTAATACAAGTTGCTCAAGTAAAGAGTTTGGAAGCTTTCTACTAAATACCTCGCCCTTTGCTCCATTGAGGACTTCAAATAAGATTTCACAATGGGATTTGAGCCTCCTGTGGTACAACAGTGGGACCTAGACCTAAATCCACAGCAGGTGTGTTGATCTAGGACATATTCTCTGTCCACATCCTCTCCATGTGCCAGGGTCTTATGAGCTAAAAGGAGAATTAGACCACCTTCTCTGAGAGCCTTCATTAACACAGGCCTGGTCCTCCACTCAGCAGGTTTGTATCGAGAGGCAGCTGCGCTTTCTCTGTCTGTGCCTGAGGACAGAACTGCCTGGACCACAATGCAACGGGGCAGCTTTGCACCTGGGCTTGGGTAACATTCAACTGTGAGAGTGCACGGGACCCTGGGCTTGGGTAACATTCAGCTCTGAGAGTGCACGGGACCCTGGGTAACATTCAGCTCTGAGAGTGCACGGGACCCTGGGCTTGGGTAACATTCAGCTCTGAGAGTGCACGGCTCTCTGGGTAACATTCAACTGTGAGAGTGCACGGGACCCTGGGCTTGGGTAACATTCAGCTCTGAGAGTGCACGGGACCCTGGGCTTGGGTAACATTCAGCTCTGAGAGTGCACGGGACCCTGGGCTTGGGTAACATTCAGCTCTGAGAGTGCACGGCTCTCTGGGTAACATTCAGCTCTGAGAGTGCACGGCTCTCTGGGTAACATTCAGCTCTGAGAGTGCACGGCTCTCCGGGTAACATTCAGCTCTGAGAGTGCACGGCTCTCTGGGTAACATTCAGCTCTGAGAGTGCACGGCTCTCTGGGTAACATTCAGCTGTGAGAGTGCACGGCTCTCTGGGTAACATTCAGCTCTGAGAGTGCACGGCTCTCTGGGTAACATTCAGCTCTGAGAGTGCACGGCTCATTTCAATCGCTTATTTTTCTCCTCTTTTTTCTTTTAATTGCTCCGGATTGATCAAGCTCCGCCTTCTTTAAGGACATTCCAACCCCCGTAAATGCTTTTTCTAGGAGCTAGAAGTAGGAAACTCCCAATCTTTCTTTTGAGCAAGAAAACATAAGCACATCCTTTGCGGAAGTATTTTTTGGAAAACCTGACGTATAAATGTTCGACCTGTGGATCCACCTCTTCCCAACTCAGTTACCAGCTCGCGAGGACATAGCATTTGCCTAATTCACGTTTTTTCTTGATTTATCCATCTTCATTTCTTTTTCTTGCCAAAACATAGCAAGAAATAGAAAAAAGAAGAGGAAAATAAAGGATTGAAATAAGCCCCTGGGCTTTGGGTTACATTCTCTCTCTCACTCTTAGCCCGTGGTCATGTGGCCAGCTGTGGTCTCAGAGGTTACTGAGGACTTCTTAACAATATTATTTTGGTTTGGGTCGCCCCCCTGTGGCGACAGCCTGTCGCTGCAGTTTTATTTTCTCGTTCACGGCTGTTGGAATGAACCCAGCCAGTTCTCTCTGAGAATGCGCTGGTGGCTGGAAGTGAAAGAGCAGAGCTGCAAAGCTCCATGCATTTCACATTCAACCTTTCCTGGCGCAACAGTGGAGAATACGCCAATTTGAGAATACTGTCCGACGGGAAAAGGCCCTTTTGTGTCAAGGAAGAGTCAAAGACGTGTATTTTTGAAACCCCGCAAACATATGGTTTGTTTTTATTTTTTTAAATGGTAGGGAATCTAATACTCAAATACTTCTGTCCTGTCTTGGCCCTTTATATTTGGTACATAGCTGAGGCCAGGCTGCTCCATGGAGGAGGCTCCCTGGGCATGCCTGGCCCTGCCCCACCTTGCCCGGTTGCCATGCCTCTCTCTCCTCGGCCTGCTCTGGTCTGTTCACTGCAGACGATGGAGGATGCAGCCAGAATAAGGACAGAACAGGTCTGACCTCGCAGGAGAGCAGACTCATTCACTAAAACAGGCCTTGCCTTTTTTCCATTCCATTACTTGTATTTGACAGCGCTATTTTCTGTTTTTTCTGTCACAGGACGTACTCTCAACAGGTTTTGTTTGCTTTCTCCTTTAATTAAAGAAATGGACTGACAGTGACTCAACAGCTCCATAGTAACCAGAAAGACACTCGGTGTGCTCTCTAAGCAGAAAATAACAGGTAAAAGGAAATGTATATCAGCAATGATATACTATATTTAACATTTTTAAAGCGTTGTCAGTGTAAGCAGAGGGAAATCAATCAATGGCAGTAATACTGTTTGTAGGTTGTTAACCAATCCATTACTGGAAATTCTCAGTTTCTTCAATCCCTTTCTTAACAATGCACACAGTCTGTGCCCTTAATAGGCTTTAATTTACAGCCATGTTCTTCTCTTTCAATTGAAAAAAATGTACTGACAGTGACTCAACAGTGACCTGAAAGACTCCAAGCAGAAAATAACAGGTAAAAGGAAATACTGTATAATACTAATTACTAATTACTATGTAATTTGATTACAGTGATATGTGAGCTAACATTTATCAACAGTTTATCAACAGCACCCAGCAGCTACAGTATATGCCCGTTTTTGGCATCTCGGTCTGGAGCAGTCCCCTAGCGGACCATCGAGACAAGGCGGTCAACATGGGTGGTGTCACTTCACAGATACTGCGTGGTTGTATTTCTTATTTTGCCCACTAAAGTTATAGAAGGCAACATTCAGTAGCGGATCAATGTTCATGCTGCTAGCGGACCGCTGTGTTGCTGGGAAGCATATTAATAACACGGAACAGAAGAGCATCTGAGGACTTTAAAGAGGTATTTATGGAAAATAAAGAGGCACAAAATGGTTGAGGGGAAAATTACCCCCCAAAAAATGAAATGCTTGCACAATCCCTCAATACTCCAAAAAACAAATGGTATTCATTGTACCATGTTGACGGTTAACGTTTCGACCGCACTGGTCCTCATCTTTTCAACCAGAGTGATCGATATATGAACCCCCCACATGGTACTATAAATAACATAATTTAGTTTTTGGAGCATATAGAGAGTGTGTGAATCTTTCCTTTTCTTGCTCCTATATGTTCCAGTGACCCAGTACCTTGTGTGTATTTGTTTTCTCTCTCACCGTGACAAGGATCAAAGCCAGTATTGAAGAGCTACGGCAACACATTACCTAGAATAGTTTTGACAGCCTCTGTGGTAGCTGATGGAGCGGGAAACCACGTGCTTCAGAAACAGCAGCTTTAACAGCGTTAGCATGATAGGAGCTGGAGGACTGGCTAACCTGCTGTCAGAAATGGCCGTTTCCCTGGGAGCTGGGAGAAGTATGTTCTTGGCCGTCACGTACAGGGAATGCACACAGTGAGTGAGTCAGCACCGATTTCTGCCAAGAACGCCCAAACACCAAACGCGGCGCCAACGAACGCGTTCTCGGCGGGTGTGAACTGATTGTGATGTCAGCACATAGCTCAGCTTTTGAGGACAGCATAATGTTCAAATTACGGACTATTTCTTCCACCAACCCTGAAAAATATGACAGATATTCTATCATGCAGACACCCTATATCCTGTGATATCGCCTCAATTGTTTTGAGAAGAATATAGACACAGAGGTATATAAGGCCTGACATACAGTATGCAGTAAAGCTGTTGAGCTGCAGTAGTCATATTTTATGCAAAAGGAGCCCACAAATTCATAACCGCGATGGGGTACAGACAGAAACCCAAAGGGAGCAGCACAGTCACACTGTAAATTGAGTGGACACTCATGACTGGGAAAGAGGCCAGCTGCATTATTATCTCATCAGTACATTATTAGACCTGTACAGAGAGTTCTGCCTCTCTCTCTGGTCCCTTGGCTCCTGCCTGCATCTGTTTGGTACAGTCTTTCTGTGTGCTCACCCTGACCCCTAGTGGTGGAGTCTGCTTCACTTGTAAAAGGGTGGATATTTCCAGGGAAATATACACTCACCGAGCACTTTATTAGGTATTTATTAGACTTATTTTGTAGACTTCTTCTGCTGTAGCCTATCCAATTGGAGTTATGATGTTTTGTGTGTTCAGTGATGCTCTCCTGAATACCACTGTTCTAATGTGTGGTTATTTGCGTTAGTGTCACTTCCTGTCAGCTTTGACCAGTCTGGCCCTTCTCCTCTGATGTCTGTCATTAACAAGGCGCTTCTGTCTGCAGAACTGCTGCTCACTGTTTTTTGTTGATTCCTTACAACTATAGAGACTAGTGTGCGTGAAAATCCCAGGGGA
The DNA here is from genome assembly GCF_963514075.1 of Conger conger. Lineage (NCBI taxonomy): Eukaryota > Metazoa > Chordata > Actinopteri > Anguilliformes > Congridae > Conger > Conger conger. The sequence continues at coordinate 10,719,883 of NC_083769.1, forward strand.
TCAGCAGTTTCTGAGATACTCAAACCACCTTACCTGCCACCAACAATCATTCCACGGTCAAAGTCATTTAGATAACATTTTTACCTCATTCTGATGGTTGATGTGAACATTAACTGAAGCTCCTGACCAGTATCTACATGATTGTATGCATTGCATTGCTGCCACACAACTGGCTGATTAGATAATCGCATGAATAAGTAGGTTTAATAAACTAAAAATGTTCCTAATGAAGTGCTTGGTGAGTGCATATCTCAACTGAACAACAGTTCAGTGCAGAAGGTTAGCCTGCAGAAAATGCAGGGCTCGACCAAGTCATAAAATATTACTGAAATAAATTGAGTTATTTATAATAAAAGAGGAAACTACACACTTCATGGTGAAAGTTAGAGAGGAGGCATTACCAAACATGTATTTTACCCTTGTAGTGTAGGCAGGAGAATAATGTCAACAAACAGCTGTGTATCCTTCATGCATTGCTCTGCACCAACATGACTCATGATGTAAAAAATGTTTATATTAAAATAAGGGAAGAAGGATATGTACACTAAAGCATTTTTTTTAAATATTTTGATAACATACAACAGCATATACAATCTGATTTAAATAAATACAAATCTGTTTTGTTATGTTTGTTAAGGTTGTAGACATCCAAGAAACATCCAGAGCTTTATTTGAATAAAATGTGATTCTTGTAGAAAAGATTAATTATAAAACTAATTAGGCCTTGAGCTGAGAGAGGCAACAATGGAAGCCATTTATATACTATTTTCATGATTTCAAAATCATTTGCAGGGAAGGGGAGAGCTCACTTCAGTCACTGTTAATGTGGAGCAATGGATAATGAACATCGGCCATTTTGTGCCAAAACACTCACCCGAGGTGGAGAGGGAGGGATCAGTAAGTCAATAAAAACTGGGGGAAATTAGGTGTTTGGCCAGGACATCCTACCTGGGGGACCTCCTACTTTTTAATCTTTAATGACCAAGCAGCCACAGCCGTTATAAATAATCATCTTTGCCAATTCTTGACAACTTGACAATACATATGTTTGGATTTTATATTTTATTCTTGGCCCTCTGCTTGTGGGTACCTACCTCCGTCGGGAATGTTGCCTGTTAATCATTAACTTCTAAGCCCGTGCCAGCATTCTAATATTGTTTTTAATTACTGTACTTCAAACTTGTGCTATCAAGACACCATCAAGACATACATTCATATTTTATGAGCCTGTGAGTGCTAATGCACAAATTATTAATCAGGGCTCCTACACTCACCTAATATTTCTCTAAGTACTGCTCTCAAAGTCCTTTTCAGTTGAAACAATTTCCAATGAAATTGAAAGTCTTCAGAGGAGTTACATGACAATTGCAGAACATTGTGTTTCGTACATTTGAACTTGGCTGCAAGGAAATTATTTTTTACCGTCTCCAAGGAGAGCATGGACCAAAAAAAAAACCCATAAAAAAAACAAGAAAGAAAGAGTGAGAGGTAACAGACGAGGGTATGGTGTGTAACATTTTAATACCTGTATGCAGGGAAGCTCTATTTGAAATTCATGTGTTTGAAATATTTAATCTGACAGGATTAAGACAGTAGGTTTTAGGTGTAGACTGTTTCATTGGAGGCTTTTCAAGACCTGGCTTGATACGGTGTTAGATACTATTTAGCTTTTAGGCAAACTAAGCGGAAGGTACACTTAGTGGTAGGAAAAGGCGAGCATTGCTGGGCTGCATGGACTGTTCACGCCATTATTTTATGATATGTCTTCCAGGCTGTTTAACTGAAAGAGACTGCTGTCGGGTTTGTAGACGGCAATGCACTTGAATGATGGCTTAATCCTCATAGCCTGTGTTCATGGTTGTCTTTCAGATTCAGTTGGTTGATTATAACCTTAAATGACCCTGCCCAATGAGGTCACAACACCAAAGCATTAAACTGAATTAACGGAACAAGCTTCTATTGAACTGTATAAACTTCTATAAACTCAACCTCTGAAATGTAACTGCCAGCAAACTGTTCAGTGCCCACGAGCTGCCCACTTGCGAGCTGTTGTTGGCACAGGTTTCGTTCCACCAGCATTTCCACATTGGCACGGCAGTGGCCCTCTAGTGGACAGTTGAGACAAGACCGAAAAGTCAGTGGCTAGTTACAACTGAAACCTTCTGGCAAGTTGGTCCCGAGGACTGGGGTTGAAAAACACTTACCTAAACTGCCAAAGGCCCCCTGCAGTGACCCCCCCCCCCCCGTCCCCGACCCCAACTATCCAAACCCTACAGGACGGGCAGCCCCACAAATGGCTGTGTGCGTGTGGCACTCAGAGTACCAGAGAGAGGAACTCATCTCTGTTTGTTATTCCCACACAACAGCCCCCCTGAGTCAATAAACACCGGAGCCTCGAGCTCCAACATCTGTGCAAATAAACGGAATCCCGTGGGCTGAGGTTGGTGGTAAATAACCTGCAGCCCTACTTCCACGGGAGCAGGCTCCTGCCAGCTGTGCATCCTTCATGCCTCTCTCCGCACCAACATCCCCGGATATTCAATAGGTGACGCCGTGTACCGAACATGGCCGATCGTTGAATCCGATATTCTTATGCAGCAGTTGGTTACATTCCAAATGCCGGAAAGTGCTGTGAAATTCTGTATCACTTTTCAATTCAAGAGAGCTGTTGGATTTGTTCGCACACATTTTGCAGTTGGTTAAATGCACTAAGCTGGCCCCAGTTTCTGTAATGAATGATGATAAAAATGAATGAGAGACATGTAATTGAAAATAATGAAACAACAATACTAGATAGATAATATAAGAAGATTATACATTTTGTTCAGTTTGGAGGATGATGAGGAAAAATAATGCCACTGCGATATACAATAATATTGAGAAAAATATATTTTCTATATAAGGTATAGGTTGCACAACATAATTCATATAGCCCACATGAGATCAAATACTTGTATGAGTAGCCTCCAGTACTTCGTATTAGTTGAACCAAAACGTCTAGAGAGCAATTGTCAACCGAGCTGTATGGCCTACCTGACTAACATGGTCTAGTCACGCCCTTGGTCATCTGGATACTGACGACGGCTCTACTAAGTGGCGTATAAAGCGGATGAAACTAGAAACAGTTTCCTTGACCAAGCAGGAAATCGAATAATCGAACACTAAAAGGTAAGTTCCCTTTCTTATGAAACTTTATATAAAACTGCGTGATCTTTTAACGCTTTGTTTTTCTCATACAAAGTTCTGGGAATTAACTTACATTTTCATATTCGAACAGTATTTTCATAGTGTAATTCAGGTAATATTTCTGTAAGAGTACCGTGTGTCGAGAACGAGAATGTCGGCTAGAGCAGGACTGAAACTTCCCCATTTGCAAGTAAACATTATTTTGAAACTTTTTGAGGAACTACTGCACTTCTGCTTTAGGGGAAGTGCATTCTGCTACTTTCGTTTTCAAACGCGAGTTTGACAATACGAAAGATGATAGTGTACGTTAATTTGGCATACTGATATAGCGTGCACGATGCTTCATTAATGACACAGTAAGAGTTTGTTAATTTCAATACTTTACTGTCCGTTTTGGTAGAATTGACTTACAATACGTTGCATTAATTTCTTAATTTTGACTATGGGGTCCTGGGAGCAAATATACAGTTTGTAATGGCAGTTCGATTGCCTTGTCCCCAAAAGTAGTTATTTTAATGGCGATTAAAAGTTATACAGTTCTACTGTTAGCGACTGAATAGCTTTGTCATCGTATCAGTGTTGGTACTAAACTATTTTTATTAAAATCTGGCAGTAGTACGGCCTACTACAGTGTTGGAAATATTTATTGTTTTGTTAAAATTGCCGATAAGTGTTTCTCACGGGTTGAGATATTTTGACTGTAACCTGCTGTGAACTTAATGCTCTTTGGTCATATCATGTGGATGAAATTTCACTTTCACCCTTGCAATATCTTTATAGCATCTATATAAACTGATATCCCACAGAATGTTTTTTAATGACTGTACAAAGTAAATAAATGATTTGCTAGAATCATTGGTTTGTGAACCACAAGAGCAGTTTGCCACTATCAATTTCAGTCCATAACAGTCACTTGCCTTTAGACTTGGGTCTTTATTTAAAATACTTTAACCTTTTAGACACCATTACAATTCCTGAAGGTTTACATTTCTACAGATTCTGACAATTTCATAAAATGTATTTTAGGCCAATATTCAGAACAAAAATATCATAAAAATGTATGTTTGAGCTCAGTAACTTGTTTAGTTTTATTGGCATTTAAAACAGCCATTTCAAACTGAATTGGGGCTGGCCCTCATTGTAGGTGGCCTTGGGATTCCACTCGTTTTCATTTTAAAAGTTCTCATAAGTACTGTTCACCTTTCGCAGGGGGTCGGTTGCCTTCACAGGGAGCCAAAATGGCATCGCAGCCTACGAGCCAGCCCGACCCACAGGGCCCAGTGCTGCTGTCCTTTGGGTGCAGGGACACCCACCATCTCCTGGAGGTGTACGTGAAGCGCAGCCTGAGTGACAGGTCTCCCCTGAGAAGAAGGCTGAGCACCAAGGCCTCGAGGTTCAAGACCCTAGCCAAGGCGCTCAAACCTGGCACCAGAAGGTCCTCCAGTGATGTTTCTGCCTACTCTAGGAGGCTGGGGTTGGGCAACCAGGGGCTGGTTCCTGCCCCCCTCGAGCTCTCCTCCGGAGACGTCTTTATGCGCACCTCCGACAGGCCAGACCAGAGCCCGGGGAAGAGCACTGGGAAGAAGGATCGGTCCATGCTGAAGAGATTCCTTGGAATCTTCTCCAGGAAAGACAGGGAAGAGGAGGAGGAGAGGGAGCCAAGCCCTGAGGGGATGAGGGTCCATGGGGCCACGGAGGGCCCCCGCCAGCCCGTTCCCTCCCGTCTTACTCCTGAGCGTCCGCAGACGGGAGCAGGACTCCCAGGGGAGCAGGACTCCCAGCCGGGCCACACATCCATGCGAAAGAAGCGCTCCCTCCTTAGACTGCCCCTCCACGGTCATGCCCCGGAAAGCACCCAGACCCAAAGGCCACCGTCTTTTCGAATTCTGGCTGGGACGGGACAAACAGAAGGTGAGTGCAGGTAACAGGGAACATCTATTAGTTTTGTGTGCGGGTGGAATAGTCTAAAATCGAGTGGCGTGCATACCAATGGAAACATGCTATCCACTGCTGTCAGACTCATCACGGCTCTCCGAAATGTTTACGAACATCTGCATCGATGCAGTTTCTTCCATTTTAAATAATTTGATTTTAATAAAGTGGTAGAATTGGCCCCTGAGTGGCATATCCTACTAATAACTGCATTTTTAGTGTAGTGAACTGGACTTTGCCAGATGTAGTTGTGGCCAGGAATCCAGAAGGATCATGCCAAGCAGGCTATAACATAATCCCAGGGAGGGAGGGTTTATGTCAGCATGGTTTCCTCAATCTCATTATTCACCTCTAGGTGATAAAGCAGCTGTCTATGTACACCAACAGAAATATATTATTTTCCTATATATGGAGGTCCAATATATTGGTATTCTTGATTTGGTTAATTACATCGCTTGACAGAATTTCTTATCCCGGTGTACAGAACCTTTTTATTTTTGTCATTTGAACAATTGAAGGTTTTTCTAATAATATTTTCAGCAATACACATGACAGTGATAGCAAGACTGATTTGTTTGTGAGATGTATAATGTATACTGAGAAATATAATGTGAATATATAAATATACCAAGTTTTGTGTTTTGGACATGGATGATAAAATATACTTGATGTGCAAGTGCCTCCATACTGTATATTTGAATGTATTATTCAGTGTATCACAGAGTATATATTTTTAATATATAGCATTATATTATCATTGGGTATGTTGCCACATATGCAATTATTGCAATAGATTGCAAGCTGATAAGTTTGGTCACCGGTGGATCCAACTTACTTCAATATAGAACTTGCAACGATGATGAAAAAATAGCCAACTTAATGCTGATCGTCCAAGGTTCTTGTCTTGGTTCTTTTTAGCTGTTGTTTGTGTGGAACCCAGCGGTGCGTACTACGAGAAGGTCTCCAAGGAGCTGGAACGCATTGTGAAAGAGGTGAAAGATAGCCCGGTCAATGAGGGCCAGCTGACATTTGCTGCATCCGTTCAGAACAGAGCCAGCATGGTGGCTCCTGAAGGTACTGAGCTTTCTGCTGTGTTATGCCGTCAGTGTCTCCTTTGAAAACAAGCCTCACGGTGGTCGTAGATGAAAAGGATTCTTACATATGCGATTGGTCATGCTGTTGAGAACCATTTCCCTATCCCTATTTGCAATAGCTGGGCTGAAGTGAATCAACAAGAACACAACAGATTTGTTGTTGAAGGTCCTGCTTGTATAAATAAGGAATATCGATTGGAATATTTCAGGTAATATTAATTTAAAGAATCGTATGATCTTCAGGTTGCACAGGTCTGTTCTCTCTTAGTAGATCCTTATAGGTTAAAATTGAGTTGTTATGAAAAAAGTTGTCAGGATAAAAGTAATCCCATGCTGAACACACTTTTTTTAATGTACTGAGTAGCAATAACACGCCAATCATTTATAAGGCTGAGAAGTATGCAGTACACTGTACATGCAATCCCATCTTTACACAGGCCTTTAATTACCATCAAGCTGTATAATTTGAGTGGTCTCAGTTTTTTTTCGTGAAAATAAGGTTCTGTATTTTGAATTCCGTTACCATGGTTATCAAGGTTTTTAAAAAATATATATAATATCAGCTTTAATAATAAATATGACCCCCACCTATAGTTTTGATCACAAATAATCTTTGCCTAAACCCAAAATTTTGACATTGAATTGTGCAAAGGAAAGACCACAGAACTCTTGGGAGTCTTCTCTGAATCTGTTTTCAAAATTATGTTCAGATGAGGAAACCATCGAGAAGATCATCAGCTTGTTAAAGCAACAGGGGGATGACATAAATGTGGAGGTAAGTTGTCTCTGAACATAGCCCAACGTATGGAACCCGGAGAGGAAAATATGAAGATATCTCTCTCAAATATGTGAAGAATATGTTGTTCTGCCAGTAGAATAAGGGCATACACATAGATATGAGGGTTATTTTATTACGCAGAAAATTGTCGATGTTGGCCGAGCAATTCATGGCAAACACCCTTCATGTGTTCAAGTCCAGGCTTAATGCAATGCTGGATACTCTGTAGAGCAGGGATGGGCAACTCCAGTCCTGGAGGGCCGGTGTGTATGCTGGACTGTAGCAGGGATGGGCAACTCCAGTCCTGGAGGGCCAGTGTTTATGCAGGATTTTGCTGCCACCAGTTACCCTGGCTATATCAGTGAATTACCTATTATGCACCATGACCGATTCACTCATAAATTAGACCGCAATGAAATGCTACAAGACAAGAACATTTATCAGCTACTGTTTATATCAGTGAATGTGGCTATCAATGACAGATCATGTAAATGATTAGGCTAATTAAATAATATAGAGCAGAAGTTGGTCTGAAATCCAGAAACAGATACAGCGGCCTTGCCCATCCCTGCTTTAGATTACTGTGGGTAACTGAGCCTAGATAGGTTGTACGTCTGATCTAATCATTATATATTATTTTGTATATTCATTCACCCTTAGTGTTTTATTAGAGACTGTTTGGTTGGTTTTTGTCAACGTGCAGACTTCACATCTCTCAGAAAGAAACTTGAGGCCAGGTCATCTGATACAATTTGGAAGGTTAAGGGAAGGGGGTGTTGTGTGAAGATTTGATCAAAGAATAACACGCACTTTCAAACGCACTTTCAAACGCACTTTCACCCAGTGGTGTTGAGTGGGGTGACCCAATACCAGATCTCAGCTGCTATTAAACCCAAATACTGACTTTGGGCAGAATACCCACACATTTCTCTGTTTTCATATAAATATACACTCACCAAACACTTTATTATGAATACTTTATTACACCTACTCATTCATGCGATTATCTAATCAGTCAATTGTGTGGCAGCAATGCAATGCATACAATCATGTAGACACGGGTCAGGAGCTCCAGTTAATGTTCATATCAACCATCAGAATGGAGAAAAATGTGATCCAAGTGACTTTGACCATGGAATGATTGTTGGTGGCAGACAGGGTGGTTTCAGTATCTCAGAAACTGCTGATCTCCTGGGATTTTCATGCACACTTGTCTCTAGAGTTTGCAAAGAATGGTGCAAAAAAATGAAACCAGTGAACAGCAGTTCTGCAGACAGAAATGCCTTGTTAATGAGAAATGTCAGAGGAGAATGGCCAGACTGGTCAAAGCTGACAGGAAGCTGACAGTAACGCAAATAAGCAACACATTACAACAGTGGTATGCAGAAGAGCATCTCTGAACACTCAACTCATCATAACTGGATAGGCTACAGCAGTAGAAGTAAAAAAAAAAAAACCAAAGTGCTCACTGAGTGTACATCAACACTGAAATAAAGATATATATATAACGATTTTACTTTCTTTAGTACTGCAGAAAACTGTTTGTAATTTATTATTCAATTTATTTTAGTAGAAATCTGCCTGCAATGAAATCATTTTCCTATCATATTCCCGTACATACAGTGGGCTCAAAAATTATTGGCACCCCTGACAGAAAATGAACAAACAATACTCAAAAAAATTCTAAACAATATATTTATAGACAAACTCGAAATACCAACATGTGATAAATACTGTGCTATATTAATGTTTCAATGGAACCGACAAAAATCATTTACTCATTCAATTAAAAATCAATTTCCTCCAAATCAATGTTTCACAATTATTGGCACTCTTAAAGATTATTGTAAATAACACCTACCAAAATTAAACCAGGTATTAAATTCCACTTATTTAAGTTTATCTATGTGTTAAGGAACTGTATTGAGTGATTATATCACTTCCTGGTTTCACTAGGGTATAAAAATGAGGTAACACACATGCAATATCCCTTTGTCATCCAACACCATGAAGAAAACAAAAGAATTGGCAGTTCAAAAGAGGCAGATGGTCGTAGACCTTCATAAACGTGGTAATGGCTACAAGAAAATTGATTGACAAACGATTGAATATACCACTGAGCACTGTCAGAGCAATTATAAAAAAGTTCAAAAGATATGGAACTGTTGAAAATCTCATGGGTAGAGGACGCAACTGCATTTTGCCCCCCAGGGTACTGAGGAGAATGGTGAGAGAAGCAACAAAATCCCCAAGGATCACAGTGAAAGAATTACAGGCCTTGGTGGCATCTTGGGGTCACCAGGTTTCAAAAAGCACCATCAGATGCCACCTTCATAACCACAGCCTCATTGGAAGGGTTGCCAGAAGAAAGCCTTTTCTGACCACAAGACACAGAAGAAAGCGCTTGGAGTTTGCCAAACGTCATTTACATTATGACTGGAACAAGGTTCTCTGGTCAGATGAGACCAAAATTGAACGTTTTGGTCAGATACAGCATCGGTATGTTTGGCGTAGGAACAGAGATGCATACAAGGAGAAGCACCTCATACCCACAGTGAAATATGGTGGTGGGTCAGTCATGTTTTGGGGCTGTTTTAATTCCAGAGGTCCAGGGGCACTGGTTAGGATTGATGGCATAATGAATTCCAGCAAGTATCAGGCAATTTTGGCTGAAAATCTGGTTCCCTCTGCCAGAAGTCTGGGACTTGGTCGTAGGTGGACTTTCCAACAAGACAATGACTCAAAACACACCTCAAGATCCACACAGAAATGGTTCCATGACAACAAAATCAACGTTCTGCAATGGCCATCTCAGTCACCAGACCTCAATCCAATCGAAAACCTGTGGGTTGAGTTGAAGAGGTCAGTTGATAAGCACAAACCCAAGAACGTGAAGGATCTTGAAAGGATATGCAAAGAGGAATGGTCCAAAATCCCTCCAAATGTGTTCCTTAATCTTGTCAGAAATTACAGGAAGAGACTCCATGCTGTTATCCTTGCCAGAGGTGGTTGCACTAAGTACTAGGTGAAGGGTGCCAATAATTCTGAAACCTTGATTTTGTTGAAATTTATTTTTTATTAAATGATTGTTATGATTTTGGTTGTTTCCATTGAAACATTAATAAAGTACAGTATTTGGCACATGTTGGTGTATTACCTTTCTCTATATTTATATTATTTTTTTTAAGCCTTGTTTGTGCATTGCTGGTGAGGGGTGCCAATAATTATTGAGCCCACTGTAGCATTTGTTGAATAGTGTAATAATGTACTATATTCCGCTAGCTATATGGTTACCATGAGTCCCAGTATAACCATTTCACTAAACAGTTAGTACTGAATAGTATTAAATTAATTACCAAGCCCACTGCACCACTAGGAAAATGAATGTCAGCAGAGTTTATAATTCTAAAGTTACCGTCCCAGCTATAACAGCTAGCTATGCCAGCTTGACCAGCTTGAAAATTGAGCTGGTTAAGCTGGTCATAAGCTGGTCTAGCTGGGTATGAGCTGATCAACCAGCATGGCCAAGCTAATCATGAAGCTGGTCTAGCTGGGTAGGAGATGTTCAATTAGCTAGTGCTAGTAGCTTGCCTTGAGTGGTTTCAAAACATAGCTTTTGCTACTCAAACCATGTGAAGCTGGGACCTGGTCTGAAATGGTAAATCAGATAAACCATGTCAAGCTGGGAGCCGGTCTGAACTGGTCAAACCAGCTGTTTAAAAACCTAGCTTGAGCAGTTTTTTTCAGCGGGGATCTACTCCTGGTCTCTCTCCCCAGATAGAGAATTGCAGCAGCGTGAGCTCCTTCTTCCAGAGCCTGTCCTACAGGGATTTCCAGCAGCTGGCCGACCGCTACATGGAGGAGGAGGTGCCCAGCAACCTCCCCGAGGTCGCTGCAGGCCCTGAGCTGGTCAAGTTCGCCTTCACCCTGGACTTCACCGCCAAAGTGGCCGGCCTTGCCAACCAGGCCGTCAGCCGCATCATGGGCTTCGGGAACCAGTACCTCCAAGACCGCTTCACCCAGATGAGCAAGGTCCAAGTTCCGGTAAATATAACCTACCCCGGGGAGGTGGCCTTTCACCATCTTTAGTATTTCTTTAGGGAAGCTCCCTGCTGAAAAAATCCTCTCCCGCCAGGCTTTGAAACGGCTGGTAGCTGGTTGACCAGTTCAAACTGGTTGAACGCGACTTGGTTTAGTCTGCCAAAGCAAAACAGACACATTACCGTTAGACTCACTTGTTGTTAGGATCATAGCCTTACAGACAGACCCAGATTGGATAAGAGAAAATGCACTGCAGCTGCTCACAATGACCTATTAGCAGCCAGTCTCCAAGACGCTGATCCACATAGCCCTACACTGATCAACATCTGATTCACATAGCCCTACACTGATCAACAGCTGATCCACATAGCTTTACACTGATCAACAGCTGATCCACATAGCCTTACACTGATCACTAGCTGATCCACATAGCCCTACACTGATCAACAGCTGATCCACATAGCTTTACACTGATCAACAGCTGATCCACATAGCCTTACACTGATCAACAGCTGATCCACATAGCCTTACACTGATCAACAGTTGATCCACATAGCCCTACACTGATCAACAGCTGATCCACATCGCCCTATAAGCAATGCTGAGTAAAAGTAATCTCAAATTGAGTGAGACACGAGATCGAGATTTCAAAAATCGAATATAAATAATCAAACTAAGTAAAAAATGAAACCTGCACTGAAGGAGAATAGCACCATAGGATAGGTGACTGAGTCCAAGCATGGGAAAAAATGACCCTTTCAATCATCTTTTGATATCTATCTTTACACATATCCTCTCAGATCCTACCTAAACAATGGTTTTGTAACAAATGCCGGTTAAGTAATATCATGTAAAGCTCTTGGGTGTGGAGAAATATTCACATGTATTGGACTGTTAGTTTAGAAGAGTCTGTTAATAAGAATGCAATGTGCCTTTTTGATTTTATGCCTGCAGGTATCTCAAGGTGAGGCACTTCAAAGTTTCATGGATCCAGACTAATTGCGTCGACCTTTGGGAAAAGAGGAACCAGATCAAAGTGATACACCTTTCCTGGAACCTGCTTGACATTCTCGTGAAATGCCCGTCACAAGCTAGGATGTTTGTCCATTGCCATTTCCTCCTTTCTCAGGAAATCCCACACTGGAGGAATCAGTTGAAATCCACATCTGAAGCTCTACCCGCGGCCTGCGGGCTACGCATAGCCCAATTTGCACATGCGGGCAGGCCAATTCTGAGACTAATGGACCTCTTTATTTTCCAGTCAGTGGAAAGAAGATAAGTAGAAGTTGTCTGGTGCAATATCTTATTTTTTTCATTGATGCACTGATAAAAGATCTGCAACTTGGAATGCACGATTGTGCAAATTAGGCTGAGAAGCACAGGTTGAGCTCTTGATTTTAAAAAAAGGTATAGGCCTATCATCTACTGACAGAAAGAGGCTCTACACTTGGCAACCAATTCATTACAGACATGCTAAAGCAAGGCCGCAGTGATCTGCAGTGTTGCCTTCTGTTGCCAACACATTTTATAGACGCGGTTTTTGTTCTCTTTTCTGCGGCACAGGGTACATGAAAGCACGAACTGTTTTTATTCCTGGGTGAGAGTTGTTTTCCTTGCCTAATGTTATGTGGACTCCCTACACCAGGGGTGTCAAACTGAACTCCCAGGGGGCGGCAGTGTCCAGAGGTTTTTGTGGTTGCCTTTCAATCAGCTGTCAATTAAGGCCTTGGGAACAAGGTGTGTGGATTGCTTAGCCAATTAAAGACTTAAATGAACCGCAGGTGGCGGGAACAACCCGAAAACCAGCAGACACTGGGCCCTCCAGGACCGGAGTTTGACACCTGTGCCCTACACTGATGTATTTGATGCAAAATGGCAGCTCAATAGCTTCTAATATCAGGGTTCTAACAATGCTGTTCTAACACATGCCATTAATGTAATGTAAATGCTGTGGCATACTGATCTGCCTTTCAGTATCACAGCAGTAGTTTATTCATATAAGAAGCAGAACCAGAATGAATGACTGCATTGTGTGAATTATGCATTGCTGACAGGCATTTAATTGAGGCATCGGGAGGTTGGGTGCATGACCGTATGCTTGCGAGTCACAGGACCCAGCATGTGAATCCCTGGTATTAATGTGATTGGCCACACTGGAGGACCATGCCTCTCCTCAACTGTGACCGGAAATGTCAACTTGAATATTTGTCAAAAATATTTTTATGTTTGTTTGTATGTTGTGCGTTTAATTTTTTGTAAGCACACATTTTATCTTAATGTGTATGCAGGCATACACAAGCTCAGCTGGTCTATTGTCTTTGAAAAACAAATCAAATTAATAATTGTTTTTGGATTTGAATTCATATAAGGGATTTTTTTTTTTTTACACAAGTATCTATGTATGTAACAGTTTGCCAGGCCTAGTATTTCTTGGCACCCTCCGTGTATCCAGGCTTTATACAGGGCTGTATACTCTCTATACTACAGTATATGATAAATAATAAATAGTAATAAGAATAATAAATAGTAATAATAATAATAATAATAATAATAATAATAATAATAACAATAATAGTAATAATAGCAAATCCTGAGCCTAGATTGGCTGAATGGCCTGTTCACATCTCACGTTCTGTTTTCCTGTTCTTATGTTCTTCGATAGAAACACTATAACTCAAACATTCTGTCTAAGCCATTCTTGCAGGTTTCGAAGCATGCACCTTGATGGTAGAATTGAATATGATTGTAACTGTAGCTCTCTTTTGCACTACCACGTGTAGCCATGTTGCTCGCCAATGCAATTTTGTAACTTGCTTTGGCTAAAAGAATCTGTTGAATTACAAAAAGTTCCATTTTTAATTGTAATGTGGTAGTCCATCCATCCTTTATCTAACCCGCTTATTCCTGGTCAGGGTCACGGGGTGGGGGGGGCATGCTGGAGCCTATCCCAGCATGCACTGGGAGAGAGGTAGGAATATACACTCTAGACAGGTCGCCAATCTATCACAGGGCACACACACCATTCATTCACTCACACACTCATACCTTGGGGCAATTTAGACTGTCCAATTAACCTAACCTGCATGTGTTTGGACAGTGGGAGGAACCTAGAGTGTACTCTGGATCAGTTCAAGACATTTCAACTTTACTTCACTTGCAGTTGTTGACCACTGTAGGTGTACAACACTTCTGTGCTGGCTCAGTCCAGATTTGACACCAGGCCATGGGGGGCAACCACACAAGACAACAGGTTAAACCATCTGGTCGTCCCTAAAGCAATATTTTCTGACAATGATACAAGATGTAACCGACATTATTCTTAACATGTCACTTCACTTTACCTAGGATTTGGTTGTCAAATAGTGATAATCCTGTACATGTACAGTATAATTCATATTTCATGACATACATCACAATCAGCAAACAAGTCAAGCTGCAAAGCACTAGAGCCACATTAAACAATGCAGTATACTGTAGGTCGCATACATAATACTGTGACCTTAAAACGCAGCTGTAAATTGGCTGCCAGTCAAAGTTAATGTCCCCTGATTGAACATCGAAATGTACAGGTCACAATCCGTGTGACTCGCCTGGGAAGGAAACGCGGCACTTCCAGGATTTCCCCATCGATTGTCGAGAGAGAGAGTGAGCGCCCACACCAACACAAAATGAAACGCTTACGGGTCTTGGGCAAGAATAACAAAATATCACGAAAAATTAAAACAAAGGCAAATTTCAGTCGGACCGACTTTTCGTCCTCTTGCTGTGCGCTGAACTGCAGGATACGTAACATGAAACCGACAACACAAAACGGGGTCTCTCGGAGTGTGCTCCCGGTCTCGGTCCCGTACTGTGGAGTCGAGCATACCTCTAAGCACCGGGGCTGATTAGTTAACGTAGCCCAGGTGCGTGTGCCCTCTCCGCCCGCCAGCGTGGCCGAGAAAACCCGCTTTTCAAGCAGACAGGACTTCTTAGCACCTGTACACGAAAACCCAAAAGCAATGGAGAAAGTGCAGAACATTATGTTGAACGTCAATGCCGTCAGAGCCTGGTGGATGAACTGAAAATACAGATTGGGTGAATATTACATCATAATTTTATTTAAATGAAGAGCGAACTACTGTATAGTCATTTGTAAATCATATTAGTGGTGTACAATGGCTTTTAGCGACATATAACACAATACGAAGGAGGACAACATATGCAGCAGTTAAGTTATTTTTTATTATTATAGTAATATCTTATTGTGCAAGTCACACCTGTAGATTAATGTGTAATTAATTAATTTATTTGAAACAAAATAAGCAATATACTGGAAATGGGTAGGTGGGAGGGTATTTCATTGTTATTTCACAGTACACTGGATTTTATAGTTCCAATAAACATTTAGATTTAGTTCAGTAATTGCCTTTTATTTTTAAAATTCTCGCGCTGCCACAGTGAGAAAATACATAATCTGATTTTTTTCCAATGCATATAATAAGAAACACAACAGGTGTTGAAGATAATTTGGCTGTTATAATACACTTTAATCAATGTAATATTTGTTCTATCAGCTAGCTGGCACTGTTAGACCGAAGTCGCATCCATTTTTATTAAAACGCCGTTGGTGGCGAACTAAATGGAATGTCCATTTAAAATGGTACGACAGTAACTGTTAGCACTTAGCCGCGAACGTGTGCCGTCGTGAACGCACGTGTGCTAATTCACCATTGTTCTTGCACAGCTTCAGGATGGTGTCTATTTTTCACCGCTCTTTCTTCTGCTCCATCTCCCCCCATGCAGGTTTTTGGGACGTGCTGAGGGTGGGGGTGGGGGCGGTCTCCTCCTCTGCCTCCGAGCTGGGCAGGAGGCCCCGGGCGTCGGGGTGGCTGTCCAGCTCCAGCCCCAGGTCCAGCAGGAAGGAGAGGGCCCGGCCGTCAGGGCGGGGATGGCCGTCGGAGGAGCTGGAGCTCAGGCCAGAGAGCTGCACCCGCAGGGTGGAACGCCGTCTCATCCGGGGCGTCTTCGCGGGAACGCCGTCGTCCTCCGACGGGGACTCGGGCACGGGGGTCTGGAGGAACGAGGGGAGGAACCTGGCGGAGGGGATGCACAGCTGGCCTCAGTGGGGCACTGGGAGGGCGTCTAAGCGCACTGCGGGTAGACTTCCCATAGATATTCCATATATTACATCACATTACCTTACAGGCATTTAGCAGACGCTCTTATCCAGAGCGACAAACAATGAAGTGCAAATCTAACACAGGGACAAGTGTGAAGAGGACCCGAGATATACTGTACGAGTGTCAAATATGTATCAGAAAAGCTTTTAATGCTTTCTAATGCTTGTAAAATGTGAAAATCAATCCTGCAGATCTGAGAATGAAAAACAAAGACATAATAGTAACATAAAGGCGCACTCATAAAAGAAGTAGAAGTTTTGGTCGGCATAAAATTGTCACGTGTGCCAGAATTATAATTATTAATACAATAATTAATTATAATTTGGCCCTGGTCTGATTCCAATTGGTTTTCTCTGCTGTGGCCCACCTACGATTGTGACACATCTTTGTACAATAAAATAAAATAGCATTCCATTGATTGCAGCGTGTCCACTTTCAAAGTAATGAATCAGTGTTTTTCTGTATATTTTTTAAAAGATGAAAAGTGGCACACGGTGGGACAGGTTAAATCACTTGCCCTTGGTGAAGTGATATAGAGTACAAGGCCCACAGTCCAGAAGATGAACAGTCATATGGCTGCAGAGGATGAGCAGTCATATAACTGTAGAAGATGAACAGTCATATCGCTGTAGAAGATGAACAGTCATATCGCTGTAGAAGATGAACAGTCATATCTCTGTAGAAGATGAACAGTCATATCGCTGTAGAAGATGAACAGTCATATCGCTGTAGAAGATGAACAGTCATATCGCTGTAGAAGATGAAGTCATATCTCTGCAAGAACACTCACCTGTCTGCCAGGTTTCTCTTCAGGCTCGACACAGTGACTCTGGTTATGAACAGCACGATCTGCTTCATATCCTGCCACAGCCAGAAGATATACTCAGGGATTGGCCTTAGCCTGAGCAGCAGTCTGCAGGGAACAGACACACACACGCGTGTGAGTGCGCACGGACACACACGCATGGACACACACCCACACACAGCAGGGGCGTCAAACTGATACATCCCAACACCAGAGTAACATCACGTAGAGCTCAAATGTACATTAACTCTCAAAGAAATGTGTAGTCGGGCTAAGAAAGAGGGGATCGGTAGGATTTCATTGAGGTTTAATCATTTTAAAGAGGGATTAGCGAGAGTGCAGTGGCTTTTCAGGGTGACTATTGCATTTACATTACATTTTAGTAATTTGGGCAGACGCTTTTAATCCAAAGTGACTCACAAGTGCATAGGCTCTTCCACAAGTTGAAGTATCACATCCATAACTAGTAAAATACACATGAAGGGCTGTTCTAAACAAAAATACAGTCATCGTAAGTGCAATTGCTGAATCAAATAGCTGGATAGCTTGAAAGAGGTTTTGGGTGGACAGTCTACATGGGCTGAATGCCGGATTCTTGTCTCACATTCTTCACAACCAACATTCACTGCTTTCTATCCACCTTACACAGAGTTACTGATATAGGCTGTCTCACATTCTTCACAACCAACATTCACTGCTTTCTATCCACCTTACACAGAGTTACTGATATAGGCTGTCTCACATTCTTCACAACCAACATTCACTGCTTTCTATCCACCTTACACAGAGTTACTGATATAGGCTGCATCTCAAACTGAAGGCAGTTGCCATGATGCGTCGTCACCTCGCTGCCTGATTAGTTACCGTCCTTCAAACACGTCTTACGCCTTGGGCCGCACATAATGAGACGGGCTTTGAAGGGAGAAAGAGGTCAGAGTGAAAGCAACGTGATTATACAATGCAGGGTGACAAGCAATGTAGCTGGCTAGCTCACGGAAAGCTCACGGAGGCTTGAAAACATTAAATATGCTATTTCAGTGTGTTAAGTGATTATGATGTTGTCATGGGGGAGGTAATTCCTATTGTGACCATCAGAGGGCCGAGGATCATTGGGAACACCTGTTCCTCATTTGTGCCAGGGGAATTACCTCCCATGACAGCATTTAAAGCCAGTCCTGACTAGGCTTCAGTGCTTGAGTGTTATCTGTTCGCTCTGACATTCAGCCGGTAAAAGCACAAGGTAGACTCTTGTCGTTCAGAGTCAGGTACTGTGCTGGTGTGTGTTATACCCAATTTACACAAACAACTATTTAAGGTAAGGAAGGCGTGTGGTTAAGGTATTTTGTTACCAGCGCCTTCCTAAAAGGGTTTTCTTTTGTTTGGGCTCGTGTGAGCCGGGGTAGAGGGACGTTGTCCCCGGTATTTGTATTTTGGTTTGCCTTTTTGTCCCGAGCTGCATCTCGTGGTTTTATTTTCTTGTCTAGCGGTTTTGTGCTAGATTGTGATTGAGTGTTCTTTTCAATACCCTTGGTGTACTCTGTGCTCACCTTTAAACACAGTTATCAGTTGGTATTCTTGCCCTGTGTTTTAAGGGTCACTTTATTTTCTTCAGCCGTTTTTGTTGGCTTTATTTCTGTTTCTTTACTAAGAATCGCCTACGGGTTAGTTTTTGTTCCTCCCGTTGTTTGGGAGTAGGGATTATTTTCTGTTCTGTTTTGGTCTTGGAGTTGAGGGGCGATACGCGTTGTGGGTTCGCCCTCTCAGGACTAGTCTCAGTCGCGACTGGCTCTCCCCACTACCCCCACCCTTATAGATGTAGTTTCAAAATATAACTGCAACAAGATATCGAACTTGCCGTGTACTTGCACTTGTGGACGCTCTCTTTTACAGTTCCATTAATTTAACAGAAGTAAGAATCCTGAGGTTAATCACAAAGACTAATGGGATATCCTACCCGGAGAAGAATAAATGCATGCTGTCTTCAAAACGGCACTCGATGCCTTCCTGCCTTAGAATACTGGCTAAGAAGGCGACAACTATTTGAGATTCTGCCACTGATTCAGACATGAAATTATGTCTGTTGGCATAGGCTGAACAGGTGCATTACCTGTAGGTGAAGTCACAGAAGATGTAGGTAGGCAGTGTGTAGGGCAAGAGCAGATACGATATCAGACGTGCCAGGAAAGCGTCATGGAAACCCTCCAGTCCAATTTGGGAGATAAAGTTGCATAACAGGGCTAAAACAAAACAAAATACATTCAGCAAACGTCAACAAGCATGACTTCTTATCTGGAGTCAGAACCTACTGTACAGTACACCCTGATATAGAAACACAGAAAGACAAATACCTCAGAGATGAAATACAACACAGACCAATATAAATGGGAAAATCTCAACAAATATAAAAATTGCAATCCAAGTACCATCTGTCTTTTCCAAATTGTTTGTGAAAAAAACAAAACAATCGGGTGAATTCAGGTAATTTGGGAAACGTCTTTGTAAATGCCTGAATTCAAAAGATCCTGCAATTTTTTGTCTTACATTACCTCCAAGAAGTCCCCATGTTGTTGTCATTTCTGTGCAAACAGCCACTAAATAACTGTGACTAATTTAAAACAACAAAAAAATTGCTTTGAGAGAGATGTGTGTAGCAACATCTAGTTCAATCCACAAGTTGAAAAATACTTGCCTATTATAATACACTTTAACCAATGTAATATTTGTTCTTACCTTTAAAAATACATCACAGGTAAGCAAAGAATCAGCTAGCTGGCATCGCTAGACATAATTCACCTCCATTTGTATTAAAAAGGTGTTGGTGGTGAACAAAATGGAATGTTCATTTAAAATCATTTAACGGTAACTGCTGCAAACATAGTTCGCCGGTAACACTCGCTCTCTTGAACGTCTTGAGCACATACCTGCCTGCACCCAGGGAGGCAGACTGAGGTACAGGAGTAGCTCCAGAGACCTCAGGCTCCAGGCCAAACTCTCTGGATTGTGAGAGCAAACATCCAAAATCCCCGACTCCTCCTCCTCTTCCTCCGGGACTGTTGCTGGGACCTCCCTCTCCTCCTCCTCCTCTTCCTCCTGCTCTTCCTCTTCTTCCTCTCGTAGCATATCAGATTCCATGATGCTTCCAGAACATTCCTTCAGGCCTTTCAACAAAGAGGGTTGGTGCTCTATGAGATCTGAAAACACAACATCCCAAAACACGTTTTCGGTGTTATGTTTAGATTTCCGGAGACAAACTTTCTGGTCTCAATGTAAAATTCTGCTGTATTTAGCTACTGTGTTTTCAGTTTTCATACAATGGTAACGGTATTTTACTATTATGACTGCAAAGCAGAAAAGAAGACAGTACAATCAGCTAACCTTTGGAGTACCTTTCTAGAAAAGCAACCTGACATCCAGGAACTTACTGGAATATAATTAATAATATTATCTATGTACAGTATACAGGAAATACTGTTTATTATTTTGATTTGTGCAAATTCTTCAAAGCACTGTTGCATTCAGTTTCACAAAGAGCGCAACTTGCCTGTCATCTTTTAGTGTTCCGCTTTTTTCCCACGGGTAGAGACCACGAAAGTGGTTTGGGCAGTGGAGAAATCCACCGTGCCATCCCTGTTAAAACAATCACTCTATCTACACGAAGGGGGCGTTTTTAACGGCCGTTCTGGATAAGGTCATTGAAATAACTTGAGCATAATATGCTTGTGCAGGCCAAAGTGCAGCTATTTTTGGTGGGCACAGCAATTAATGTGGACAGCTGTTGGCCACAGTCATAACAGTGGTTGAAGTGTGCAGACACCAAGGGTGTGCGGACACAAAGGGTGTCTGCCCTTGTATTATTAGTGCTTATGAGAGGACGTTTATGTGTTTGCTATATGCCACTGCTCCTGTAATGCTGGGGAACTGTGTAGCCTGCTAATGCAAAATACAACTGCCGCACCATTCAAAAAACATTCTATCAATTTCTTAAAGATACTGTACCTCTCAGTTGGTAGGCCAATACACACACAGGCACATACACACCTTAAGTATTTAACATGTAAACCCTACACCCAGTGGACCCTGAGCAGTGGACAGGAGATGCAGAACTGGACATTGAACCACAGCTTGCCTGGTGTACCGTAGAAGACACTGGCCCAATACAGACAAAACTGGAAGACCTTTGTTGCTAGCCTACATACCAGCATGTAAAACAAACAATAGGTAAACCCATGTTGTTTTGTCTTTCAGACTGTGACTGAGGTCATGTAAAACCCCATCAACACCCTGGCACTGAGAATGCCCTACATTCCAGGCTGCTAGACAGCCATTTCTAAGCTAACCTATATGGACATGAAAAGCAATTACGTTTGAATAAAATATTGTTTTCTTGTATTTTCAGTCACCTAAACAAAGTAAGGGAACTACAGTATTGACAGGATTCAGATATAAGTCTGTAATCAAAAGCTTTCAAACCTGTATAAATAACATCTGTCGGCTACATGGACTTTAGATTGTATGCTAACATAATATGCAAACATTAACTACCATGCTGAGTAGCAACATGTGGGTGTGGTAAGAAATTATATATTGCACCAGCTGGCATATTCTTTAAGATAGCTAAACTACTAGCAAGCTGTATTAACTAAGCTGATGTTTTCGTCCTTGTCAGACAGGCTAACTGCAGGGCTATTCTAGCTGTAGGTAGTTAGCTTGCTAGCTAATGTCCATTCAGTTTTGGTGCATTTATACTGTAGTATGCCTATGGCTCTGAAAGCCAGGTAGATTAAAGACAGTGATCTAAATTTGCTTGAACAACTATAGGACAACAAAAGTAACATTGGGACGTTGGGATTGTTTCTTGAAACATAGCTATTGGTAAAGGTATTGGCTGTGGTGTGAAATCTTTTTGATATCAATAATTTGGTTTGTGGACAATTTTTTATATATGTATTTATTTTTACATATTTTTTAGTGTACTGCATATGTTGTGTGTATGTGAGTAACTTTGCTATATACAATGATAACAGTTCTGAGATAACGCTGTAGGCTACGCTACACTTCACCGCTCCAATGTACCCGATCTGTTCATCATCAGAAAAAAAGATACATTAAGGATTACACTCTGAAAGGAAATATGAAGGATAATAGTGCCTTAAATGACCTGTGTTAAAGTAAACAAAAATACTTCTAACATTCTTGATAATAATTCAAAAAATCACATGAAGCCTGGAAGTTCCATGACCAATCACCATATCCAGCAGACCTGTCATGTTACATTACATTACATTAATGGCATTTGGCAGATGCTCTTACCCAGAGTGACGTACAGTTGATTAGACTAAGCAGGAGACTTCCCCTGGAGCAATGTAGGGTTAAGGGCCTTGCTCAAGGGCCCAACGGCTGGGCGGATCTTATTGTGGCTACACCGGGGATCGAACCCCCACCCTTGCGTGTCCGAGTCATGTACCTTAACCACTACACTACAGGCTGCCCTATCATGTGTGATGTTTAACCTTGTAGCAGTTAGAGGTCAAGTTCCCTTCTGTTCATTTAGATAAAAATTGTAAAAGGCTGTTTGACCAGGGGCGCCCACACTTTTGCACACCACTGTAGCTACTACACGCTAACAGTGATGTGGTACACGCTGTGTGCTGCTGTGTCAGCAGTGGTAGCAAACAACAAAAAAGGGATTTGAGTATTTTAAAATATTCTTACCACTTTTCTGCAAAAAGAAAAGTGCATCCTGGTATCCACTGTTATAAGCCGTCTGGAGAACCTAAAATGAAATATAAAAGTTTGACCAGAGCACTCGCAATACAACCATCCTTAAAGTGTAAAAAGTCTCATCGCAAAACAAATAATTTCCAAATAATGTTTGAGACTTTGTTTAAGTATGGTGCTTTCATGTATGTCGAGGGAAAGTACTCACAAGAAATGAAGACAATCTTACCACTGGACCCTTCTTTCATGTGGTTCTTTGTGTCTTACGTATTTCTCTTCCTGACTCCCTGAGCTCTATTGTCATAATCTGTGTGTGTGTGTGGGAGTGTGTAGGCTACAGTCTTCCATATCAGGGAGTTAAATGCGGGAAGAATCACTCCGTACACTGTCATACAAAATAACTATTTGTACCCGAGGTCATATCTCTGTTACGGTTGACTTCCAACATTTAAAACATGCTGTTCCTGTTCATCATTGAAGGGTGCCCAAACAGTGTGATAGTTGGCAAGCTTTCTAAAGGAGTATTTGGCCCATCCATCCCACACATTTAAAAATAACAGAATGAATTATGTTTGTGCTTGCTTTAGAAATGCTTATAATTTTGTATGCCATAATAACATTTCTGTCTTAGCAGACACTCTTCGGTCGAATGACGAAGACCGTTCATTTTTGACATACTACCTATTTGACTACTACCTACTTTACTGAGCTGGATATTCTCCTTTCTCAAGAGTAGAACAGCAGTGTCTCATCTTGGAATTAATCCTGCAACCTCTTGAGTTAAAAGCTCACTTCCCAAACCATTATACTACCATCTCCATCCATCCATCCATTATCTTAACCCGCTTATCCTGAACAGGGTCGCAGGGGGGCTGGAGCCCATCCCAGCATACATTGGGCGAAAGGCAGGAATACACCCTGGACAGGTCGCCAGTCCATCACAGGGCACACACACCATTCACTCACACACTCATACCTATGGGCAATTTAGACTCTCCAATCAGCCTAACCTGCATGTCTTTGGACTGTGGGAGGAAACCGGAGTTCCCGGAGGAAACCCACGCAGACACGGGGAGAACATGCAAACTCCGCACAGAGAGGCCCCGGCCGACGGGGATTCGAACCCAGGACCTCCTTGCTGTGAGGCGGCAGTGCTACCCACTGCACCATCCGTGCCGCCTATACTACCATCTGTCCATCATAAATTTTATAGCGCTCTGTCGGGGCACAATGCCAGTTTTACAGACACAGAAGAAAGGGC
Source organism: Conger conger (assembly GCF_963514075.1). Lineage (NCBI taxonomy): Eukaryota > Metazoa > Chordata > Actinopteri > Anguilliformes > Congridae > Conger > Conger conger. The sequence goes on from NC_083769.1 coordinate 10,743,860, forward strand.
GTCTCACAGCACGGGAGGGGGGGAAGATAGCATCCACCATTCGGTAGAAGTTGACCATGGACATTTGGAAGGCCAGTCCGCTCACAACCAGGTTGTAGTGGTCTTCGAGCTGGTCTGTGGGGCAGATGTCCACCTCCCCGGCGAAGGGGGAGACTGTGAGTATACTGTGGTGGTCATGGGCCGGTTGGATGGTGGTGAAACCTCCATCGATGTAGTGCTATGAGCGGACGTGTCAAACTGTTAAGAGTCAACACTTACAGAAATGCAATGCACTGTGAAAATTGTTGAGATATTGCAACACAACACATTGTTGATTGATTTTTAGAAGTCAATATGAAATTGCAGTATATTTGATCTATGTACGGTAAAAAGGACAACTGTTCACAGTGTTGTTTGTTGGTGGCTGCAGTTGCATTGCTTTAAATACATTATTGACCATGTATTGTACCTTTCAATTTGAGATTGTTTTTACATTTGTTGGGTACATGGTAACATTACTTGATTGTTAAAAATGTTTAGCCTTGCCGTTTGAGGCAGAGAAGATCTGCCTGACACAATCATACCTAACATGTATCTTATGTGTTATATGTTTTATATTCAGGTCGTTCATTTCAATCTGTGAAACAGCAACTTAAAAAAAACCTGTTGACACTTCTGCCAAGGCAAAGCTGCTTGATTCTTACAGCACTTATATGAACTGATCTATCAGGTCTGAACTGGTTTCTCAGTTTCCCTGTTCTTATTAACATTGTATGATTAAATTACAGTTAGATTCTCATTTTGTCATATGCAAACAGTGTCTAGGGAGTACAAAGCATCTATCCTGGGTTGCTCTATATTAAGCTAATAAGCTATCCCACTAGGGTGGGATTTATATTTTGAATTTAATTTTAATTTATTAAGTAACAGAAAGGTTTATGATTGTGTACTTACATCTCCCTTGAATCTGGGGGGCGTTAATCCACAGTACATGGGAAGAAAGCAACTGCACAACAGCGCCTTTCGGTGGACAGAAGGTGTACAGTCAGTGAGGCCATCTAAAGTCTTGTCTGTGGCGTTATAATGAAAGTTGCAGTCATCTGTGCATTATTTATATCCCTTACAGTTGTCATTGTCGCACACTAAACACCAGTATACATGAATGTTTAAAATAATTAAGCAGTAATAGCAAACAAGCTTATACGGTATACGTTTCTGTCTTAGAATATGGAGGTGTAGATCAGCTATTTTTACGGATTGCTTTTACGGAGTCATTTACTTGAATCACGTCTTCTCTGGACTGGAATTCACATATAAAAACGTCCTTGCCGTCGGGAATGCGTGTCATAGCAATATGTAGGCGCCCGTTGGCCAGCTGGTGTGCGTTCTCTGGGACGATGCGTCGCAATACACGTTCTATCCCGTGGAAAACATCCGCAGAAGGGTGCAGTGGTCCTAGCATGCGTCCCCGAATGACATGCGCTAATTTTATCGTCTCCTCTCGTAGACGCCCTGCCATGGAAACAACATCATGACTTCTGTAGCTCATATAATACAGTCCGTAATTAATTGGACAGAAATCGGAATAAACAGAATTTTAAAATGGCTGCAGTTAGTTAGCAGGACTGGCCCACCAGAAGATATCCAGCGTCTGCTGATGTAATGTCTATGGGTTACACACTTCAGAGTCATTGAATGGCAATAATTTGTATCCAAATACTAAATATGATGCCTTTATGTAAGATTATGTCAAGTTACTTAAGGTCCATTAAATGGGGCGAAGTCCAAAGAGCATTACTCAATATGGATGCAAATACCCTCAAATTAGAGCTGACAGTCTGCACTTTATCTATATAGATAGATAATCTCATATTCATTGTTTCATTTCAAATCCAGTGTGTATAGAGTTGATGAGACGGGTGCTTGGGGGGTTGGACCCAAAATGCACGACTTAGACAAAAGGGATGTAATAAAGTCCCGTCAGGGCTTTATTCAGGGAATGTCCAGTGAGCATAGTCAAAAAACAGGCAATGTTCATACACGTAAAATCCAGCAAAAACCAAAGTACAGTACTGAGGGAGAAGGCAGTCTCGTGTCTTTGTGCTTCTGCTCCGCGGGGCAGAAGCACAAAGACAGCAGGCAAAGTTTGTGGTACAGGCAGGCAATGGCCAACAAAACAGAAGTCAATAACTATGGTCAATCAACAGGCTTGGATCATAACGGGTAGACAATAGCTTGTCAAAACCACTAAACCGTGCACTGATGAACAGGAGGCAACAATTTCACAAAGACATGACATGAAACTGAGCTTTATATGCAGGTGTAGACAGGTGCAGACAATTAGCTTGAGAGCAGCATGCGAATGGAAATCAGGTGTGGAGGATTGACAAGTTAACAAGTTAGTAATAAACCTATCCTGCCCTAGCGTTAGTAAATTAGTAAATGACATGCACAAGAAACGTAAGGTAACATGAACACATGGTTAGAATGTTAGTATTGCCCAATCCTGATCTAGCGTTAGTAGATTAGTAAGAAGACAAGGGAAATTGAAACAATTAGGGAAGCGTGAGTGACAGAAATGGAGAGAGAGAGAAAAAGCATGAATGCAAGGTTTGCAGAAAGACACAAAAAAGTGTATGCTAATCAATGAACAGAACAACATAACATGAAACAACATAAATCGTGACATAACAAGTTTGCGAAATATGACATGGCATGACAAGACTAGAAAATGCATCGTAACAAGTAAACATGAAACATAACATGACATGAAAATTTAATGTAAACATAAAAACGTGGCGAGACTAGACTACGTGACATAATACGTGACTTGATAGCTTGATAATAACAATTTCAACAGTGACTAAACATGAAACATGACGTGACAAAGCATGAAACGTGACAGTTGAATAAAGAGCCAGAGCAACACAAAAGGCTGTCTTGCTGTCCAAATACTTACAGACAACACTATTTATGTATATAACCACCCCTGTTAATATTAATAAGAGATATGTACATATTGATTGTTAGCTTAAGTACTTAAACCATTGATATCTTTAACAGAGGGAAGTAGATGGTATTAGGTTATGAGATATCTGCACTCACCCATATTTGCTCGGCAAACCACAGCAGCCGCGGCCAAGGCGCCGGCTGACGCCCCAAATACTTTGGGTGCTCCCTCCAGCACCCCCGGGGCCACGTTCAGCAGACACTGGACCACCCCGAGCTGGTAAACGGAGAGAAAGCCGGACCCAGAGAAGGAAATGGACAGAGGAGGCTTCCCAGACAGCGCAGTGTTCCCACACTGTGGTGACATGGCAGCAGGGCTCTGTCTGTGTGGCCTATTCGCTTTTCCTACGAAGTTTTCCTCACCAAAAAAAATACAATGGAGATTATAGATTGTCTTTGGAATGTCATCTGAATTGTTTTGTCCTCTTGGGAGTCTTGAAGTCTTGGGAAAGTCAATCAGCCAAATGAGCAAGTAAATCAAGTAAAAAGAAAAACTGAAATAGACCTGCTCCCAGTTCTCAGGTTTCCTTTTATATTTGTTGGAAATTAAGCATGGAATGAGATCACAATTCACCATAACGTGGGTGTGACTGAAGAAAAGCATCCATTTTGAGCAGTCAACAGGGTCATGTGGTGTAAAGATGGGACTGGTGGAGGGGCTGTTGTCTCTATGAAGTTGGGGGGCGATGACAATTTGATCCAGATGCCCTTGTAGATGATAAAGAACTAGGGAACCACATGATAAAATGAAATGAATTTTGTAGAAGAATCTAGTTAGCTGACTTGCTGTTACCAAGCAACAGCATGCAAGCTTGTACTATTTTAAATAATTTGGCTTTTCATGAAGTGACAGACTGTAAGGCAAGCATTTTTTTCATTTTAATCACAAAAGTAAAGAATCGCATGATGGGCTATTGGCTTTCCAACTCACCGCTGACACTGTTAACTTCTTGCTCAGCTGTCCTGACAGTTTCAATGACATACACGACAAAACCAGCCTTTTGAGTTTTTAATTCTTCCTGTTCAAGGAGTCAGCTGGAAAGCCATGCATATCAGGAGAACTGATTGATTTTGTTGAAGAACATCTTTCTGTGTTCCTTCTCGGAAAACACATTATTTATGCTCATCATGCACTAGGGCATTTACAAAACAATCCCTTTTATGAGCACCAAATTCCCATTAAAGGCTTTCATGGTTATTTTAGGTACAAAAACACTAAACCCATCATCACACTGTCCTCAAACTGAGAAACAAGTAGGCCTAGGCTACAGCAAAAAAAAGGAAAAAAGAAAGGAAAACCAATTCAATTCTTAAATTTTTCGTATTGCAAGGTCTGTAAAAGCACATACCAAAACACATTTTACTCAGACTTACAGACATATACACAGTTCCTCAAATTCTGTGCACATAGATTTGGTTTTCTCTCACAATTTTTGGTATTGATTTGCCGCCATACCTTAGCTGACTGATTGGCTGCTAAAAGCGTAAGTATGGGTATGACTTATGCCTTTTAAATTATAAGCGTTCGTTAGAGCAGTTTTCCAACCGCTCTACTGTAACTGCCATTTCTACAGTTCAGCCAATCCACATTTGATATGCAAATTATTATTAGTGTGCCTCAGTTACCCTTGTGATGTCACAATACCTTCTGCCCTCTAGCAGCTGAATTCTGAATTCTGAATTCTTCATATAGAGTTCATAACTGACTTGATACGTAAAGTGCCTCATATACTGCCATTAAACCAATTACCTTGTATTGAGGAGCATCTTGTGCGTCTATACTTCATAAATTAAGTTTATATAATGCTTATTGGCTTTATATACTTCCATTAGGCCAATTTAATTTCATTATGCAATAGCACCTCACCTCTGTTTTGAATACTCTAGCAACTTCTATACTTCGCATAAGTATATATAATGCTTATATGCTTCATATACTTTCATTAAACCAAATGCCTTGCATTATGCAGTAAGACCTCATTTTGGCAGCAAATCAATGCCTCAAATCGTGAGGAAACCAAATCTACGCACACAGAATTTGAGGAACTGCGTGCAGCCCAAAATTCTGCACATGAAAATTGTTTTGGCCTCGAGCGCAAGGAAAGCCAGTCTTTGAGTATCATATTGTAGTCTTTGAGTATCATATTGTAGTCTTTGAGTATCATATTGTAGTCTTTGAGTATTATATTGTCGCCTTTAAATATCATATTGTAGTTTTTGAGTATCATAGTGTAGTCTTTGAGTATCATATTGTAGTTTTTGAGTATTATATTGTAGTCTTTGAGTATCATATTGTAGCCTCTGAGTATCATATTGTAGTTTTTGAGTATCATATTGTTGTCTTTGAGTATCATAGTGTAGCCTTTGAGGAGAAACCCAGGGTTTGAGCATTTGCTTTTAGTATTGGAACTGAGAGTATTCAAGTAAATTAAAGTAAATAACACTTAATATTTGGTAGCATATCCCTTGCAATAACTGCATCAAGCCTGCAACCCATTGACATTACCAAACTGTCGCATTCTTATTTTTTAAAGCTGTTCCAGGCTTTTACTGCAGCCTCCTTAACTTGTTGTTTGTTTCAGGGGTTTTTTTCCCATTCAAGCCCCTCTTTAGGAGGTGAAATACATGCTCACTTGGGTTAAGGTCTGAAGGGTGGCCTGTAGCGTAGTGGTTAAGGTAAATGACTGGGACACGCAAGGTCGGTAGTTCCAATCCCGGTGTAGCCACAATAAGATCCACACAGCCGTTGGGCCCTTAACCCTGCATTGCTCCAGGGGAGGATTGTCTCCTGCTTAGTCTAATGAACTGTACATTGCTCTGGATAAGAGCGTCTGCCAAATGCCGATAATGTAATAATGATTGACTTAGCCAGTCTAAAACATTCCACTTTTTCTCCCGAATGAAATCCTTTACTGTGTTAGCAGTGGATTTTGTGCCATTGTCTTGTTGCTAAAGTTCCTCCTAATAAGTTTGGACACATTTCTCCATAAGTTGGCAGACAGAATGTTTTTGTAGACTTCTGAATGAATCCTGCTGCTTCCATCATGAGTAACATCATCAATAAAGATTAGTGAGCCTACACCAGAAGCAGCCATGCAAGCTCAAGCCATGACAGTTCTTCCACCTTCACAGATGAGCTTGTATATTTTAGACTATGAGCAGATCCCTTCTTTCGCCATACTTTGGCCTTTCCATCACTTTGATGGAGGTTAATCTTGGTCTCATCAGTCCCAAAAACTTTGTTCCAGAACTTTTGTGGCTCATCTCTGTACTTCTTTGCCAATTATAAGAGCTGTGTTTTTCTTCACAGCTCTTACAATGTTTCTGTCATCAACTGCTGTTGTTTTCCTGTTCGATGTCCGTTGCTCAGTACGCCAGTGGTTTCTTGCAAGCTATCCTTCCCCTCTTTTCTAAGCTTCAAAATGACTTGCTCTTCTCCCAAAGACATCTATCTGGTCTTCATGTTGGTTAAACACAAATGCAGTCTTCATAGGCAAGGCTAAAACCAAGAGTAGACATTCAGAACCATTTATTGTTCAACCCATCAATCTAACAGTACACATCTTGGCAACTTAATTGATTAAGTGATTGCATAGATTGTTGAATAAATCTAGACAATCTAGATTGTCTTCAGTGTATAGCAAAAACAAAGGAATTGACCTTACTGTTCCAATACTTTTGGAGGAGACTGTATGTCTACTCCTCCAACCAGATCGAGAGACAACAAAAATCCCTGTATAACTAAAATAGAATAGAGTTTTACATATAAAAAACATAAATAATATATCTACCTATTATATTGTTCTATGTAATTAGAATCACCTCGTCTGGACGCAATGCTCCTCTCAACTGTTAGCTAAAGTTAGCTGGCTTAGTGAAATAAACAGCAACAAGTTTCCTTGCCTCCGACATCACACTGTGGTAGGCTACTGAGAACCCAAAAGTAGTTATTTCTTTTTTATTTTTATAAATTTTATCAGATTTTTTCCCTTTTTCTCCCAATTTGGTAGCCAATTGGACCCCATCTGATTCAATTAGAGCTAGTATTAGATACACCGCCCACACCCCATCCCTCGGCGGCCAACAGGAGAGTGACACGCCTTCTTCAAGCCGTCTCGCCTCCCAAGCTGTAACCGTGATTCCGAGGCGCCCGAGGTGCTTGTTATTGTGCGGCGATCTACTAACCCTGCCAAGTCCCTCCCTCTGGAGCAGCGAGCCAATTATTGCTGCTCCACATGAGCCGGCCAAACTTGGCTTAAAAGTAGTTATTTCTTAAACTAGCTCTTTGTTTATTTGCTACTTATTGCACATTTGTGAAGACAAAGACAGTTCGCACTTGGGGATGAGTTAGCTTTAGTAGTGTATCTATTGGGTTATCCATTGTTGTTAGCATCAGCTAACTATATTTCTGTGTTGTTTCATTCCAGGGAGGAATAGCAGGCTGAGTTGTAGCAATTTCAAGCTTGTCAGTGATCACCTGTCAGCTATCTGCCTAGCTATTTAAGCTATATTTAATGAGGGCAAATTAACTGGGCGTGTTAATGACCCAATCAGTGATTTCTCTAGCTACAGACTGTTCAACAATAACGGTGGCTCAAAACTCCAGAGCACACTTTCCCGATCAGGCTATTGGCAGCTAATTATCTTTCCTCATGTAGCTGAAATAGCTAGGCAGATAGTTAACTGATGATCACTGGCAAATAGCTACAACCCTGAACCCAAACAACACAGTTAGCTTGCTGAATGTTAACTGTAATGAAGGCCCTGCTGAAAAAAAAAAGACCAGTTGGGATTCTTAGGTGGTTTAAGATGGTTGGCTTTGATAGTACAGGTCCCTTTTGTTTGCATCTTAAGACAACAGATTATATAGGTCTATTTATTAGGAATATCTTTTGACTAAAATAAGGTTCAACAAAACTTGAAATGCTTTAACTTAATTGCTTGACCTAGGCTAATTATGTATCTCAAACATAACTCAGATTCAATTTGTGTGGTGTCATGAGATAGAAAATCCAGGAAGTTGCAGGAAAATCTTCGTAAATTCCCCCCCTTTGCAACCCTACTCTAGATGCAATTATGGGAATGGTGATTATAGCTGCTGGTTTGAAGGGGGAAGTATAGTAAAGCTTTTTTTTAGCTCAGTCCACTGTATGAAATTTCTCCTAGCATGCATGTTATTACCTTAGTGGGACCTTAGTTTCCTACATCTGTGTTTTCCAGTACATATATATTTCTCCCATAAAAAAACATCCTTCTTGTTGTGATCTGTAGAATGAGGAGATAGTTGATCAAGAGGGATATGGATTAGTTTTTAAGTGGTTGACACTTTTGCATTTTTAATAATTTCTATTCATTTCAGTGTAATCTTTTTTGAACTAAATGATGTGTCTTTTCCCCAGGTGCATTATGCAAAGCATTATGATGGAGGTTGGATTGTCTGTTTCCAGGGACCATACAGTAGTCACTGACTCCTCCTGTATGGGCCTGGATGCGTGTTCCTGAAATGATTGTTCAATCTGCCCTTTTTCAGTTTCAGTTCCGCTTCAGTAACTTATTGTGCAGTCAATGTAAGGCAGCAGTAGCTACATAGAAACAGCGTGTGTGACTGCTGAAATGCTAAGACAAATGGGACATTGTGCTGTTCCTTGTATGATGAACTGGGCCACACCCATGTGCATGGTGTGCACAGTACCTGTGGCAGAAATGCAGTTAGGTGTGAGAGAGATGGGGGGGGATCTGATAACCCAACAGGAATTCCCCGAAAGGTCAGGTGACACGGAGGTATTGTATTGCAAGATGATGAAGGAAACCAAAATGAGGAAGTGTGTGGTAATATCAAAACACAATTCATTCTTCCACCATAACACAAATTAAACCTGAAGCAAACAATTATTTTGCTCTTCAGTGAGTTTCTGAATTGTATGTTATGAGCAATTTTCTTAGAAATGATGATATATAATGCACCCATTGACCAGTTTATTAGGTATTTATTTGACGTATTGTTTTTGATTCATTGGTCTTCTGCGGCTGTAGCCCATCAACCAAGATTTAACGTGTTTTGTGTTCAGATGTTCTTCTGCATACCACCATTGTAATGCCCGGTTATTTGAGTTAGTCACCTTCCTGTCAGCTTTGACCAGTCTGCCTATTCTCATCTGACCTCTCTTAATGCCAAATGCCAGTAATGTGGCACAAAGTGAATGTACAAAAGTACACAAAAATGAATACGCCATTCTTATTGCAACATTCTTACTGCATAGCCATATTGAGATATTTAAGATATAACTATAGTCCCAAGACATTCAAAATTGATTTACACAACTCATTTCATCATGTTTATTCACAATCGACAAAAAATGCAAAGGTTTGAAAATAAAAAAGGCTCAGTTTGTCAATACATTGAATATTTAACAGCACTTTAACAGGGAAGTAATGCATTGTACACGCTGTAGTTACAGTTGTGCTCATAAGTTTACATACCATGGCAGATTTTTTGTAATTTTTCAGAGAATATGAGTGATAATACAAAAACTCATGGTTAGTGGTTGGGTGAAGCCATTTATTATCAAACAATTGTGTTTGCTCTTTTTAAATCGTAATGACAACAGAAACTATCCAAATGACCCTGATCAAAAGTTTACATACCGTAGTTCTTAATACCGTGAATTGCCCCCTTTAACATCAATGACAGCTTTAAGTCTTTTGTGGTAGTTGTGGATGAGGCCCTTTATTTTCTCAGATGGTAAAGCTGCCCATTCTTCTTGGCAGAAAGCCTCCAGTTCCTGTAAATTCTTGGGCTGTCTTGCATGAACTGCACGTTTGAGATCTCCCCAAAGTGGCTCAATGATATTGAGGTCAGGAGACTGAGATGGCCACTCCAGAACCTGCTGTAGCCAATGACAGGTCGACTTGGCCTTGTGTTTTGGATCATTGTCATGTTGGAACGTCCAAGTACGACCCATGCGCAGCTTCCAGGCTGATGAGAGCAAATTTTCCTCCAGTATTTTCTGATAACATGCTGCATTCATCTTGCCATCAATTTTGACCAAGTTCCCTGTGCCTTTGTAGCTCACACATCCCCAAAACATCAGCGATCCACAGTAGGAATGGTGTTTATGGTTGTGGCCAATATGGTTGTGGCCAAAAAGTTCAATTTTGGTCTCATCACTCCAAATAACTTTGTTCCAGAAGTTTTGAGGCTTGTCTCTGTGCTGTTTGGCGTATTGTAAGCGGGCTGCTTTGTGGCATTGGCGTAGTAATGGCTTTTTTCTGGCGACTCGACCATGCAGCCCATTTTTCTTCAAGTGCCTCCTTAGTGCATCTTGAAACAGCCACACCACTTTTTTTTAGAGAGTCCTGTATGTCAGCTGAAGTTATTTGTGGGTTTTTCTTTGCATCCCGAACAATTTCCTGCCAGTTGTGGCTGAAATTTTTGTTGGTCCACCTGACCGTGGCTTGGAATCCCTAATTTTCCACTTCTTAATTAGAGTTTGAACACTGCTGATTGGCATTCTCAATTCCTTGGATATCTTTTTATATCCTTTTCCTGTTTTATACAGTTCAACTACCTTCTCCGCCAGATGCTTTGATAAGTATTTTGCTTTCCCAATGGTTAGGAATCCAGCAACGTCAGAGCAGCACTGGATGAAACATGCAGGGGTCTGTCAGGAGCCCAGAAACTCACTGACTTTTTATACACACACATTGATTACAAGCAAACAGATCACAGGTGAGGTTGGTTACCTTTAATAGCCATTTAAACCTGTGTGTGTCAACTTGTGTGTATGTTATCAGGCCAAAACCTCCATCAGGGTCATTTGGATAGTTTCTGCTGTCATTATGATTTAAAAAGAGCAAACACAATTGTTTGATAATAAATGGCTTCACCCAACCACTAACCATGAGTGAAATAAAAGTTTTTGTATTATCATTCATATTCTCTGAAAAATGGCCAAAATCTGCCAGGGTATGTAAACTTATGAGCACAACTGTACATAGTTCTTTATTTTAGTTCGATATGGCTAGTTAGACCTTCGGTCTTTAGTTTGATATTGATTGTTTTATAATATACTGATAAAAATATAATTACTTAACTTAATAATTTTTTGTACATTAAAACAATAGAATAGTATGGTATGTTCTGGATCACTGCAACATCCCCTTGTAAATAGATGTTATTACCAAAAAGTCACATTGCAACAGTTGTCGGCTGTAAATCAAAAGGAAGAAGCAACATCCTAGAAATGATGAACAATCCTGAGTTATCTTTCATCCGTCATCTAACACAGAGAAGCTCCTCTCACAAGTGGCAGTTTGTCAAATGTCAAAACATTGCAGAGAAATGTGTTAGTTGCTTCAAGTGATGTAAATGGGAGAGTGTGTGAAAATTCTTGAATAGAATTGCGTTGTTTCTTTTAAAAAGAATGAGAGAAAATGAAATAATTTTAGCTGTAGGTTTAGGTTTTTTTTGCTTTTTGTCATGAGATTTGTACTGTATGTTAGATTTTTATTCAGAGTTATTCAGACAGATTGCAGCAGTTTAGTGTTATTCAGATTCAAAGTAATAATCATGGATTAATCATTCATTTGAATGGGTCTAATAAAAAAAATATTTATATATTTAAAAAACAACTTTGCACGTCTTTTCACCATGCCTATACACAGTCCTTTGCCAGGCCCGGGTCAAATAATATATTTGAATCACTTGAATAATTTTGACACAAGTTCAGTTCCTGCTTATCGCAGGAAATGTTTTCATTTTTTTAAATCACCAATATTCAGAACAAAATTCCAATTTTTTCCCATGCCTGTATGCTTTTGTAAAGCAACATCACCGAAAAGGCCTGCCTCCTACTCCCACTCGGCAAAAAAGCGTGTGTGTGTGCGTATGTGTGCATGTGTCTGTGTGGATGTGTGTGTGTGCGGGTGTGTGTGTATGTGCACATATATATGTGTGTGTGTGTGTGTGGGTGTGTGTGTGTGTGTGTGTGTGCGTGTGTGTGTGCGTATGTGTGTCTGTGTGGATGTGTGTGTGTGCGGGTGTGTGTGTGTGTGTGTGTGTGTGTGTGTGAGTATGTGTGTCTGTGTGGATGTGTGTGTGTGTGTGTGTGTATGTGCGCATATATATGTGTGTGTGTGTGTGTGTGTGCATATGTGTGTGTGTGTGTGTGTGCGGGTGTGTGTGTGTGTGTGTGTATGTGCGCATATATATGTGTGTGTGTGTGTGTGCGGGTGTGTGTGTGTGTGTGTGCGGGTGTGTGTGTGTGTGTGTGTATGTGCGCATATATATGTGTGTGTGTGTGTGTGTGCGGGTGTGTGTGTGTGTGTATGTGCGCATATATATGTGTGTGTGTGTGTGTGCGGGTGTGTGTGTGTGTGTGTGGATGTGTGGATGTGTGTGTGTGCGGGTGTGTGTGTGTGTGTGTGTGTGTGTGGGTGTGAGTCTGGCTGGCCCTGGTGGCAGGCTCAGAGTGGTGAGGGGGTGAGGGGCATGGTCACTGATGCTGGGGAGGGTGGGTTGGAGCTGGATTCAGGAGACACCTCCAGGCTGTCCTCTCTGAAGTCCGGTGAAGACACATGGCCCGGGGACTCTGCCTGGTCCAACCGGTCAGTTCTGCTCTGTAGTATCCCCTCAGGGGTCTTCAGAAACCTACCGCAGAAATCAGATCTCTCATTCATGATCAGTCCCCTTATAATCCACATCTATACTGGAGTTGTGCTGTACTTCAGCTACAACCTGAAAACTACTGTAGTTACCAGGCTGATACCTCTAAAATGTTTGGCTTGTCTCACCCTTTTTCATGAGTTCAGCTTGATTGCATTCTTTGGGGTTGGGGAGCAAAATTTGTTTTTCACAAATTTGCTCAATTTGTGTTATCCTTCAGTCTTTTTTTTTTTTATTGCCACCGGAAAATGTTCAAGTGCTGTGCGATTGCATGTCTGTTCAACACGATAAAAACACGATAAGAACACGTTTTTGGCATGATAATCTAAGATGTAAAAATAGACTATGTAAAGAAAATGAATATTTCTAGCAGCTAGTTTTGAGATATCTATCGATAGCTGCAGGTAACCTAAATAGCACAAGCTAGCAACAAATTGGTGGCTCACTTGTGCTGAGGCCATCCAGTCATGATCAAACAAGTGTCAATCAGATACACATAGATTACCACTGCTGATCAAAATTGATAAAGGCTACATATTACCCAGAAGTCTAAATATGAAAAGCATAGATAGCTAGCTTCTCTTCGCTCTTATTAAGCAGCTAACATTATCCGGTGATACTTAGGTTAGCCCAATGAAGCTAACTCATCCAAAAGCACTCTAAAATGGCTTGCAATACTTGAATTAGAACATTCCACGCCATATTGTTTGCCATACCACCTGTTTCATGCCCATGAGCCTGGAATTAGTGCCCTACATATCACTGACTTTAAATAGTAAATCTTCTGACACTTACTAAAAGTGAAACAAGATTCCAGTGCCATTTATGAACAAAAAGCTTTGGGTCAAAGGTTTCAGTTTCTAACAGACAGTGTTCCCTACAGGCTGTCTCCAGGGTCTGGCTGAAGTAGACTTGCTTGGTCTTGTTTAAGCAACAGGCAGGACATGCAAAGCACAATATCCATGGCTTATGTTATACTCATTTCTTATATCATGTCCATTAATATCATTGGCCTGTGTATAGTGTGTTTACCATGTCGTTAATCCACAGTTTCTGGGAAATGTTATGGGATTTCAGGTTTTTCTTTTGCACATATCACAATAAAAGTAATCACACTGGGTGTCTCGGTGGTGCAGCCTGTAGAGCACTGACCGCATGCTCATTGCGAGCCGCGACGTCGGCAGTTTGAATCCGACCGTCCGACATTTGTCGCATGTCTCCCCCTCTCTCTCGCTCCCATTCTTCCTGTCTCTCTATACTATATACTGTCCAATAAAGCTGAAAAAGGCCTAAAAAATATCTTGAAAAAAAAAAAAAAGTCATCACACTGATTCTTCACTTTGCGGAGTCCCCACATTTTCTGAACTCACCGGAACAGCAGTTTCTGGCCAGGCTCTTTCTTAATGATGTTGAGCTTGTAGTAGTGTCGCAGTGCCCGGGACATTTTCTCGTAGGTCATATTAGCTCTGTTCTATGAGGAGACCCCAATGCAAAACAGTCAATACTCACACTTTCTAATTTATGTCAACAGAATACCCTGGTGTAAATTCCAGCTATGACCAGCTTGAAATGACCAACTACCAACTGATTCAAAACATAGCTTCCATCCATCCATCCATTATCTGAACCCACTTATCCTGAACAGGGTCGCAGGGGGGCTGGAGCCTATCCCAGCATACATTGGGCGAAAGGCAGGAATACACCCTGGACAGGTCGCCAGTCCATCGCAGGGCACACACACCATTCACTCTCACACTCACACTCATACCTACGGGCAATTTAGACTCTCTAATCAGCTTAAGCTGCATGTCTTTGGACTGTGGGAGGAAACCGGAGTAGCTTGAGATGGTCAAATCTGGTTGGATATGGAGCTGGTCTGAACTGGTTGACCAGCTACCAGCTGTTTAAGGACCAAGCATGAGCTGTTTTCTTCAGCAAGTGCATTGCTTGTAACACACAGCTTCGTAAATTACACACACAATTGAAGTGTCCTGGGGAGCTCACCTTGTGGTTGCCCCACAGTCGGGCCAGCCCGTTGGGATCCACCACCCTGAACACCAGGGACTCTGGCTCTTCCCATCGGATGAAGGGCTCATAGCGGTGGTCTGACAGAAGCTGGTACACATAGTCCCACAGCAGCCGGCAGTCTGCAGAGGGCAACATGTCTCAGTTGTTTGGTCTGAGCTTCCAACAGCCACAATTCCAAGCAGGCCATCTAGGTCGAGCCAAAACCTCAAGGAAGCTTGTCTCCCCTGCTGTAAAATCCAGGTATGCCAGCTTGAAGAGCTTGAAAAGCTGTGAAATCCAGGTATGCCAGCTTGAAGACCTTGAAAATTAAGCTGGTCAAGCTGGATATGAGCTGGTCGACCAGTTAGTGCGGGTAACTTGTCTGAGCTGGTAGCTGGTCAAACCATGTCAAGCTGGGAGCTGGTCTGAACCGGTCAACCAACTACCAGCTGTGTCAAAACCTAGCTGTTTCTTTTCAAGAAGGGTTTCCAGGCAGGCCAGCTAGGTTGAGCCAAAACCTTGAGCGGGTTTGCATCTGAACCTTTATTCCAAAGACTCAGACCGCACGACCTTTTGCTTGTCTACGGCGGGTCCTAAGAGCTGCCTGCCTCGGTCTAAACTGTTAGTATTCTGTATGGACTCTGGCCGCCCTACTGGACTGTCGTAGTATTGCCTGTGTTTTTGTTTGCATTACCATGTGCTTTTGTTTTTTTTGTCTGAACCCCGCCCTCACCTGCCTCTGTCTGCCACACCTGCTCTGTTCATTAGCCTGCTCGTTGTTGATTTTTGATTGATTGATTTTTCCCTGTCCCTTGTTTTCTCCCTTGCCAATGAGTTGTTCCCCTCTATTTAAGTTCATCCCTTAAGTTCAGTTCTTGTCAGATCGTACCCGAGAGTCTGGTGAGATACTCTGCCCGGTTTGCTCTGCTTGTTTTTGCTCTGTCCTCTCGTGCTCTGCCAGAATATTTTTGTTCCTCTGTTTAAAGTAATTTTCAGAGTTTGGATTTTAGGGAATATTTTTGTTTCTCTGTTTAAAGTGACTTTCTGAGTTTGGATTTTTTGTGCTTTTTTTGTTTTTTGACTCTTAAGTTTGGCCTTTTTGACTTGTCTGCTCTTCAGAGAAATAATAAATCTTTTTTTTGCCAACTGCATACTACAACTGCAAGTAGAAGCACATACAAGTATATGACGGTAGATGGTGGACATATTCTTAACACTGAACACTGAAAATACAATACTTGTCTTCTGTTAAAGCCAAAACCTTCAAAAACCTAAGAAATGAATAAAAATGGTACCCAGCAGGAACTTAGGAGTTAAATATCTGGATCGACTTTTGTAATGTTAGAAGGGCCAGAAGCGCATGCTTGAGGGACCGAAAACACACTGACAAAACACGGAAGTGACTGTGAAAAATCAACAATCTCTATCATGCACTTTTCAGGCTATTGATAACAAAATCCTAAGAACACAAGTCCTTGTGTACCTTAGGTACCTCCATCATTCATGTAGCATAGATTACAGATAGATTACTTTAAATGTCATGGAATGAGATAGGCCAGACACTTTCATTACACTACATTAATGGCATTTGGCAGAGGCTCTTATCCAGAGTGATGTAGTTAATTTTAGACTAAGCAGGAGACAGTCCTCCCCCGGAGCAATGTAGGATTAAGGGCCTTGCTCAAGGGCCCAACGGCTGTGCGGATCTTATTGGGGCTACACCTGGGATCTAACCACTGACCTTGTGGGTCCCAGTCAGGTACCTTAACCACTACGCTACAGGCCGCCCTGTACACTTAATTTCCATCCTTCAGAATGTCTGCGTAAATGGAAATGTACGTACTGCTTATTCAATTTGTTTATTTATGGTTCATTTAGGGTGGAGAGACCCAGTTACAAACTGCTTTGTATGTTCTCTGAGGCAATAAAGATGCATTTGTTTCAATAACATGTGGTGAACTGATTTCAGTGTGTCAGCACCTTTCAACGTTTTTCAGAATATTTTAACTACGCAGTAAATAATACTGTAAATTAAGCTAATTTTGGCAAGGATAACCATGGAACAAAATTGTCATAGTGACCCATGCCTACTTCATAGCATTGCCCCACGGCAGATGAGGTGGCTGCCAGGCTGTTACCTGGAATCTTGCCGTTGGCTTCGCTGGTCTGGGGAAGTTTCCTTGAACTGGGGCTTGCGGCCCTGTGGGACAGGTTGAGAGGCTCCTCTTTGCAGTGGAGGGCTGGTTGCGTGCCCTGCCTGGCCGGGTTGCCCGCGGGCGGTGAGACCACCACGGGCGTCTGGTGCTGCTGAGACTCTGCTGAAGTCTGGGGCAGGTTCCTCTGGAATTCTGATTGGTCAAACAGTTTTGCAAAGCCAGGTTCAGAATCTGGATCAGACGGAATTGTCTTTAGCAGGAATCGAAACAAGAGAATCATGTCAATGTAAATATGGTCAAAATCTGCATTGATATAGCGCCGTTATCCAAAGCACTGTACAATTGATGCTTCTCGTTCACCCATTCACCCAAACACTCGATTGGCTGTCAGGAAGCAGCTCGTCAGGGGGTTAGGCAGGTTAGGCGTGGTTTAGACTCCACACGACTGCCCTTACATCCGGAGCCAATGTCACACCAATGTATGGAAAAGTTTCTCAAACTGAGAATGCTGCTTAGAAAATATTGAGTATGCCATCTTGGCAATCTAGCTCTTGGAATGGGAGGTGTCAACTGTTCTGGTGAATACAGACAAAGCTTTATGTGTAACGGACAGAAAATAAATCAATAATGCAGGACTACCATAAAAGGGATTAGAGGAAAAAGAGGTTTGAGCCATGATTTTGGGGATATATGAACCAGCTTGATTTTGGGACTCACCTCTGTGTATCTGCTGCATGGGACAGGTGAAGGGAAGTGAAGGGTGTCCATGGCGATCCTGGAAGGGGTCGTTCTGCTGCACGTTCCTGGTCAGGGAGTTGGCGTGTGGGTACACTTGACACACAGAAGCTGGCCTGTAGGACATGCCAGGGGGAACTAGCTGTCCTGAGAGATATAGAGATCATTCATAAATTAAATCACTTACCATAATCACTCATAATATTGTGGTTATACTGCATTGTTTTTACAATCATTGTTATTTAAGTGACCATTATGTTTCTCTGTTGTACTGTATAGGAGTAATTATAAGAAAAAAATACAGTTTGGCACTTTAGTGCCTTCAGGGGTAGGGTTACATTATTTGGCTGACACTTTTATCCAAAGCGATTTACAGTTGATTAGACTAAGCAGGAGACACTCCCCCCTGGAGCAATGTAGGGTTACGGTCCTCGCTCAAGGGCCCTGGATTTTCCATATTTTTATATTTGGTTGATTGAAACCAGCTTTGAGAAGAAATCATTCATCATCGTTGACTTTCTGTGAAATATTTAACTACATTTTATTGAATTAAATCGTGACTTTCATGGTTTTTAGATATTGAACTTCAAAGATAGCAAAGTGAATGGGTTGGAAGCAGATACAACATTGAAACTACAAATTGATATTTTGTTACAAATATCAATGTATTGTTGCCTTGATAAAGTCTGACTGTTAAAATAAATAATGACTGGATTCCCTGTAAAGCTTGATTTGATTTGAAGGAACTGTTGGACGAGATTATCCACCTCTGAACAGCCACACCTGTTGGCACGTTCCTCTACCTACAGTAACCCCCCCCCCCTCCCTCCTCATGTTGGAAAGCACCTACCTGTGTTCTGACTACTGCATGCCTCTACCTGTACAGTACAGTATGCGTGTGTTCCTGTGTGTGTGTGTGTGTGTGTGTGCATGGTTTCCAGATTTTCTTTAGCTTTCATTGCATTATATACAGAATTGTGTGGGAACAAGTGCTGAAGAACCTGCTTTATAAAAAAAGATTAACTGAGATAACAGCCTGCACTTCAAGCCTGCATTGTTCTGTCACTTGAACACCCCCGTGCTACAAGTGCGGAATTGATTGATTTGGTTATTGTCGCGGGCTATTGGTCTGGAGCCGTATAAGCTCCGAGGTACAGTGTACAACCATGTTATTTTAGGAAAAAGGTTGTCACTTCAATGACTTTAATCACTACTTTTGATGAAAATGGTGACATTTGAGACTTTAAATGAGGGAATTAGCTTTGCTGGTGAGATCTTGTTCAAAATTTTGTGCAAGGCATGAAGCTAAATTTGTTCCTGAAAACAAAACTAAACTAAAACACGCGTGAGTTCCACTGGCTTTCAGCACACCAGAATGCAGTAGGTTTACTTTGTTCCAGTGTTACTGGTTATATATTATTAGTATCGATGTGCCCTGCAATGTCAAGTTTGTGATGGTACATGCAACTGTAACCTACTACTCAACTTGTGCTTGAAACTTACAAACTATTTTGTAGTTTTAAATGGACTGACCACAAGTAGGATTTGTCATTTGCGATTTGTCAGGGGGCTCGGCAAAAAATGACACTGGTATGGAAATTGAATCAATAGTCTTGGATGACCAGGAAGCAGAACGACTGTCCCGATTTTTTTCACTCCCCTTGGGTTCTCCCCTTTTCTCCACTCCTTAACTCCACCCTTTTGCGCCACATACTTCCGGGGTAGTGGAGGACTGGTCGTGGGGGAGTGGAGTACAGAACGGAGGACAGAAACATAATGGGACGCACCCCACAAGTTACAGAAAGCAAGACTCTGCTTCCTGTTACGACAAATACAGAGGCTTGTCGGAGTGGCTTACGGAGGCTTAAGTCCCGTCCACACCAAGAACGATAACTAGAAATATGTAATTTTTGAAATCGTTCTGACTCAAGTGGATGGCGGAGTCCACATCGCAACTATAATGGCAATGTGACGGACTATATAATTTGGATTGCATTCAGAGCACTTTTGTCCAGTTGCATAAACATTGACAGCCAATCAAAATCCAACCAAATGTACAGGGCATCACACCCAAAATGGCATAGCTGAGCAGAGACCATTTACAGAACGTTATTGTTCAGCAGTGTGGATGCTCACATCGTTAGGGTTATAGTTATAGTTACAGTTACGGTTACGGTTACGGTTATGGTTATAGTAATGGTTATGGTTATTGTTATAATCATATTATAGTTATAGTTATGGTTATGGTTATAGTAATGGTTATGGTTATGGTTATGATTATAGTTATAGTTATAGTTATAGTTATGATTATGGTTATAGTTATAGTTATAGTTACGGTTACAGTTATTGTTACAGTTATATTATAGTTATGGTTATAGTTATAGTTATGATTATGGTTATAGTTATAGTTACGGTTACAGTTATTGTTACAGTTATATTATAGTTATGGTTATAGTTATAGTTATAGTTATTGTTGTGGATGGGCCTTTATGGAGTGTCTGGGTGAGCTGGGGCGTACTTGTGTTGCCGTTTGTGTCTCTGTGTGGAGGGGAGAGGCCGCTCTGTCTCTGGAGGGGCTTGGGGCTGGAGCAGCACACCATGGCCCTCCTCTGATGCTTCACGTGCTGCAGGAGCTCGTACAGGACATCCCCTAAAGGAAAACAGGGCAGAGCACGTCTGGATATTTCCTCTTCAGATTACAGAGAACCTGAATACATAAATATTTAACCCATCTATACTCATAACATTGGCAAAGATAAGGTTCCAAGCAATTCTAAAATGTATTCAAATATTGGTCTGCCGTTGAAAGCCTTAATTCCACTGTTATTCCTGGTCAATGGCTTGTGTAAATATTTAGCTTATATGTAGGGTTACATTCTAACTATGTAAGTGTGGTGCAATGTTTCATTTTAGCTGTAACTTTTTACATTACTAAACTGGGCTTAGTTCTTACTTATTCACAGCTGGTGCGATTAGCGTCTGGTGAGCAGCTATGGGGAGCTCATGCAACAGCCACCCAATGAACCCTGGGTAGCAGAAGCCCATTCAAGAGGGAGGAAGCCAACGGTGCGTCCCAATACCCCAAAAATGCATCCTCCTTTCCTCCATTCGTTTCCTTCCCCTATCTGGGTGTATTGGGGGAAGAGGCGAGTGGAAGGAAGGAGGATGCATTTTATACATTCCCCCTGAAGCTCGCAAACTCCAGTGGTTACGGGAGGTATTGGAGTTTGTTAAACACCTGGTGCCAAAAAGCAGATTTCCCAGTTCGAAAACTTGCAGCTTATTCAAAACTTTTCACTGGTGAAATCATACTATTTTGCTTGCACAGTACTTTTAAATTCTAACATTTCTCCACACTGAAGTATTTACTCTCCATTACTAGTCAGTTACTGGGTGGGTGGTTGGTAGGTACTCCAAACAGCCAATCAGAGAGGTCAGGTGCATGAGGTGCTACTGCATAATAAAAGGCGATTGGCCTAATGGAAGTACATGAAGCATATAAGAATTAGCCATTCCCATCCTCCACTGGTCAGCCAGTTGCAATCATTAATATTAATGGTAACAGAAATACATGACTGGGACGCACAAGGTTGGGGGTTCGATCCCCGGTCTAGCCACAATCCGCACAGCCATTGGGCCGCACAGCCATCGGGCCCTTGAGCAAGGCCCTTAACCCTGCATTGGTCCAGGGGAGGATTGTCTCCTGCTTAGTCTAATCAACTGTAAGTCACTTTGGATAAAAGTGTCAGCCAAATGACATGTAAATTGGGCAGTTTACAGTCAGAGGGAGTCAAATTAGCTAGTAAAATAGCCAATGCTTCCCGGTCATAGTTGGCTAATTGCATAACCAAGCTTGAGTAATCAATATTTAGGTTGTAGAATTCAGCCTGCACCCAGAGGAAGTTGACTCAAGACCTTAAAAAGTCACGGTAAGTTCTTTGCTCCACAAGTAACGAGGTCCAACATAAAATGGCAGTACGTTTAAAGAAAATCTTGTTTAACCCTGCCATCTGAGGATCCATTGTCTTGCTATCATCTGGATTTCTTATCAAAATTCTTATCAAGTTTTCACTGATTAGAATGTAATCTACTCTACAGTATATTTTATGACACCAGACATTCTAGTATCCTGTTACCCATTGGCCTTTGACACTTGAGAGGAAATTCTTATATTGCAGCAATTTCATCGTTATTTAAAGGTAGAATAGGTCATTTTGGACTTCTAACACTCAAGAGAGGAATTTTAGCAACAAACACCCTAAAACCACAACACTGTTTATCCCCCTCACCCTCCACAAATTGTTTTTATACCATCCAACTGGTACCCCACCGCCCATAATCTTTCTCACCCGAACTGGGACAGCGCAGGCGAAAGTCTTCCTTGGTCAGGAGGCAGAGAGCTTTGCCGTTCATCTCGAACTTGGCCTGGTCCGTCTTGCGGAGGGAGTACTCTTTTTGGGCCCAGCGCAGCCAGTGACTAACATCGTCCTTACCCCACAGAGAAGGGTTTATACCTGGAGGGGCGTGTTACCACCATCACTTACACTAATAAGCCTTGTCCATGTCCACCTTCTTCATAAGGGAGGCTACATACAAATGACACATATGACACTTTACATTACATTACATTATTGGCATTTGGCAGACGCTCTTATCCAGAGCTACGTACAGTTGATTAGACTAAGCAGGAGACAATCCTCCCCTGGAGCAATGCAGGGTTAAGGGCCTTGCTCAAGGGCCCAACGGCTGTGCGGATTTTATTGTGGCTGCACTGGGATTAGAACCACCGACCTTAGGAGTCCACTACACTACAGGCCACTTCCACTTCGGAATGCCTAATAGTACTTGTAAGCTTGTGTCATTTTTGCAGTATTCCTGGTAATGCTTTATTTTACAGGCCGTTAATTACCTAGTATTTACTGGGTAAGTACACAGCTACTCCTGCAATTATGAGGGAACTACTTTTAATTTCAGGGGTAGGTACTATTGAAACAAAGTCTGTGTATACCATACTGTATGTGAGTAATATGTTTTTACGTTTAGTCCCTTTCATTGTGACAACCTCTGGAATCAAACCTTATAAGTGCCTTTTTACCCAGTAGGCTGTAAAATAAAGCATTACTGTATTTTCTATCCATCTGGGAGAGTGTAGACAAGCACAGGCATAAGAAAGCACTAGTGTCTTTTTTCACTCTACAGGGTGCAGGTTTTGCCGATTCAGGCATCGATGCAGACCACAGAGAAGTGGCTTTTGTGCAATGAGATGTGGACTGTCCCCTTGACTGCAGCCCCCCTCCTGCATTTTTGTGCCTAAATGTGGGACTGTTGGGGGCCATTAAAACATATATAGTCAGGATCTGATCCCAGAACTAGGGGTGTAACACTATACATGCATGGGGGCAACATGGCTCAGGCAGTAAGAGCAGTCGTCTGGCAGTTGGATGGTTCGATCCCCCGCCCGGGCTGTGTCGAAGCGTCCCTGAGCAAGACACCTAACCCCCAAATGCTCCTGATGAGCTGGTTGGCGCCTTGCATGGCAGCCAATCGCCGTCGGTGTGTGAGTGTGTGTATGAATGGGTGAATGAGAAGCATCAATTGTACAGCGCTTTGGATAAAGGCGCTATATAAATGCCAACCATTTACTATACTGGTAATTTGCTTTAGAAGGATGTGTCACTTGCCGGCCCAACTTGTCCCCTTTCTGAATGGAAGACAAGTCTGTTTCTTACCTTGCACAGCTGCAGTGTGCTGCCCAAAATGGTGTGCCACATGATAGCAAAAATGTCAGGGAATCAGACACATTTTCGGTATGGATAGAACCAATTTAGTGCCATTAAAACGTTTAATTAATGTTCTTATTGAATAGTTGGAGATGGGAGGACAGCACACTTTTGATCAATAGCAGGGGAAATCGGGCTGTAGAAGGCCTAAGCCTATGGAAGCTAAGATTGGCAGAGTGAACAGGCTAAAGGTGAAGTAGGAGACAGGTTACGTACGGAGTCTCCCGGGGAGTCTGCAGAGCTCCTCGTGAGCACCGGGGTAGACGGAGGATACGGGGCTGCTCGGGACCGTAACTTCCGCCGGACAAGTGGGCGAACAAGCTTGGGGGCTGCCTCTCCCTCCACACTCCTGCTAAAAGCACACGACGGTCAACCGCTTTTGCAGAATTAAACATAACAATAGCGCATAAATAAACGTCGGACAGCATCCTGAAATTTGCACGGTGCTGCTGAAGGCATTTTCCTTCGATAATATAATCTTGATATTGTAATACACATTTCTATAAATATACTGTATGCTACATGTATATTATGAGTGTATTTTTATTTAGTATGTGGTTACTATTTACTATTCTTAGACATTCGTAGTTGCACCATAGCAATTCAAATAAATTATTAGAACATAAAAAAGTCTGCAAAACAGTAAAACTGTCACTTATTATAGCCTAATTACTTAAATATAGTTTCAACACAATATGCCAACGATTCATACTGTAACACAGCTAAAGAAATTAAAAGTGAAAGTAATTCAGACCAGCTATCTCGATTTGAAATGGCTGTGGCTCTTGTCGGCAACATTTTGAGTATTAAGCTACCGCCACCTTTCACTTTGGTCAACTCGGAATGACAAACGAGAGGTCCAATAGCCGACTTCCTTGCGTTTTGTGTGATATTTCGGTTTTACATTTAGATTCCTTTAGCTTACTCTCCAATTTCAATGTATTTGCCAATATACATATTGTATTTGTTGTAAAGCATGGTTGTATTCATTATTTAAAAGGAAATTCAACAACTTTGCAGGTTCGCATTTCCTGGTACTGAACTTACCTTGATCAAAGGTACTTGTGAGGAGCCGTCATACATGTTCCTTTACCTGAGATGGAAGAAAACCTTTCCCAAATCCTGTTAATCTAACAGTTGGCCAGTTTTGAATAATTAAGTAGCTTTAACAAACTAACGTCTATACCTTCGCCTTTACTCGAAGGCCGAATATTGAATCGCAATAGAGTCCACGGTAGCCTTTGACTACTTTTAGGATCGCATGAAATATTTTAAGTCACCTTCCGGGAAATGAAAACGAAAGGGACCGGATCTGCTTATTGTATGTGCACGAGGGTGTGCTAATGGGTTACAGAAAGAAGCAACGAAAACAAAAGTGAGAGACAGAAATGGTTAATGACACAACTGTTAGTTGTGTGCGCTGATCAAACACAGTATCAATTCATACATGCAACGACGGGAAAAATATTAACAAAATTAAAAAATACAGTCCTCCACCAATCTTAAAATGAATATGTATCCATACGAATATACAATCCCAATGTCTTGCCATGCACTTTCGTCTTTAAAAGCCATTCGTCAATAACGGTGTTGCAACATTTCAAGTGGCAAAAACAGTTGCATACAACTACCCTTAGTATCATGCACAATTGCTTTGCAGCATGTCGGGAAAATCTGAAGTTGAAGTCTAAGTTGTTATTGCCTACAGGACTTCTGAAACTCAAAAATGTCAAAAATGTGAAGTAATTGGCAGTTTTTTACACTTTCAGTGCAGTCTCCCCAACACTGAAAATCGCAGCAATTTGGAGATCTGGGGAAATAGAAAATGAATGTCATTGTACTCAGTGAGCACTTTATTAGGCTTTTAATACTTCTTTTTTAGACTTATCAGTTTTCTGCTGCTGTAGCCTATCCACTTAGAGGTTTGATGCAATGTGTATTCAGAGATGCTCTCATGCAGAGATGCTCTATTTGCGTTACTTCAACCGGTCTGGCCCTTCTCCTCTGACCTCTCTCATGGCTGAGGCAGTAAGAGCAGTCGTCTGGCCGTCGGAGGGTTGCCGGTTCGATCCCCCACCCCGGGCTGTGTCAAAGTGTCCCTGAGCAAGACACCTAACCCCCAAATGCTCCTGACGAGCTCATTGGCGCCCTGCATGGCAGCCAATCGCCGTGAGTGTGTGTATGAATGGGTGAATGCATCAATTGTACAGTGCTTTGGATAAAGGTGCTATATAAATGGAAACCATTTACCATTAACAACACGTTTTTACTTGCAGAACTGCTGCTCACTGTTTTTTTGTTTTTCGTTCTCTGCAAATTCTAGAGATGGTTGTGCGTGGAAATCCCAGGAGATCAGCAGTTTCTAAGATACCCAAACCACCCTGCCAAGCAGTTGAACCTCTTGACCACATATGCATGCTTTTATGCATTTAGTTGCTGCCACATGATTGGCTGATTAACAAGCTGTTTTATAGTGAATATTCTATTCTATAATGTGGCCTGCAGCATTTGAAGACAAGGCTCATTTGTTCTGTTCCCCATATCATATAATTACAGGTACATTTGAATACATCTTTATTCACTCAATTTTGACATGAAATTGCTTTGCAGCATGTCGGGAAAATCTGAAATTGACAAGAATTAAGTTGTTATTGCCTACAGGACTTCTGAAACTCAAAAATGTCAAAAATGTGAAGTAATTGGCAGTTTCCCCAACACTGAAAATCGTTGCAATTTGGAGATCTGGGGAAATAGAAAATGAATGTCATTGCAGTAGTCTATAAGCAATTATGACAAAATAAAATTTGAGAGCATATATGTACCATTCTAGAAATATGATGACTAAAGATCATTACTGAATATGAAAATACAATATTTAGAAGTCCATTACCCTGGATTTTCCCATTATTAGTACGCACTTTTACCTGACTACAAGGACCAGACCCTCCCCTTCAGCTCAGCCCCTCACCCTTTGTCAAATGTGTTTAAATTAATTTGATATGGCGACATCTTGTGGAGAATCGTCGAACGGTTATGCTCATGCTCAAGTGAGGGAGGGTGGGAGCAGATGGGCAGAATATAAGACAGTGGTAGTTCATCGCAAAAA
Source organism: Conger conger (assembly GCF_963514075.1). NCBI lineage: Eukaryota > Metazoa > Chordata > Actinopteri > Anguilliformes > Congridae > Conger > Conger conger. The sequence goes on from NC_083769.1 coordinate 10,770,296, forward strand.
TTACATTTGAATTCTCTTGCCAAGATCACACATCAAAATAGCCAAGAAATAGCCGGCTGTGAACGGTGAGTATCGTCCTTCCATTGTCAATGTCAGTGTGCTTTTTAGGAACTTGTGAACTAATTCGACTAAGAAATCGTACAGCAGCCTATGATTTTTTTAACATTACATTTTTAAATGAATGGCATTTGGCAGACGCTCTTATCCAGAGCGACGTACAACAAAGTGCATACCCATAACCAGGGATAAGTGCGCTGAAAGACCCTCGTCTATGGTCTCACCACCTCGATTAATTTTATTTTGACCACCTTATGCAGTTGACTGTAGCCTACATTTGTGTTCCCTTTAGATTTATGGTTACCGCTCACTACCAAAGTTACAAATGTCATATATATATATATATATTTGGCGATGTAGTGCAAGTAGGCTGGAGTGAGATTTTCTATTTGATACTGCCTCGCGTGCGCGTGCACAGCTTTTTGACAAAAAAACAACTTTTCTAAAATAGATTTACAGTTATTGTACTGATATAGTACAATACTTAAAACGTTTTTCAGCGAATTAGCACAAATTTCATGACTGTGTCATGGCTGGAAATTCACTCGTTATTCCAACCAGCGGTGCAATCCCAGAATTTTGCCACGCTCTTTCTTGATTAGGTACTTTTCATGTTATGTAGCTAAATAGCTAAGGCACGAGGAATAAAAAAAAATCTTCTGTCCACATTGAGCTTTACTGTATTGCAAACCATTACAACGTAACGTACAGCTGTAGATAACTTTTTTTTTTAAGATGATCAAATTAGTTAAACGCATATGTTTCAGTTTCTTCATAATTATTCAAATGAGTTAATACAATGCAGGTTTGGCTTGTTATCATTTGCTTTGTTTTTGAGTTCTTCAATGTTAGTTTTAGTGTCCAAGTGTCCATAATTTCCCTAATTTTTAACCCCTTTGCAGAAATGCTAGCCAACAAAATTAGCCAGCAACTGGGTCGCCCCACTCAGTCCCTGCTTGGGTGGATCGTGAAAAAATTCCTCACCTGGCACCACCAGGTATTGGAGGTGAATGCTGTGAGGCTGTGTGGGATCCAGCCAGACGACACCGTCCTGGAGGTGGGGTTCGGGCCGGGCCTGGGGCTGGAGGCTGCTGCCTCCCACCTGACCGACCCCAGGGGGAAACTGTTTGGGGTGGACTATTCTGAGTTCATGTACAAGGTGGCCAGCGAGAGGGTCCAGGGGCTCATCACCAGTGGGAAAGCCACCCTGCATCAAGCCAGTGTAGACGCCATGCCTTTGTCAGACAGCAGTGTGGACAAGGTCTTCCATTGCAACTGCTACTACTTCTGGCCAGACCTGAGGGCAGGGGCTGCAGAAATGCACAGGGTGATGAAACCAGGTAAGCTTGAGCTTCCAAACCGGCCCTGGGACCTGAGAATGTGACATGGCGCCGATGTTCTCCATTGACGCATTACATTACATTACATTAATGGCATTAATGCCACGAGGCAGTATCAAATAGAAAATCTCGCTCCAGCCTACTTGCACTACATCGGCAAAATCCTTTTACTTGTTTTAATTTTTATCCCATGTGACATTTGTAACTTTTGTAGTGAGTGGTAACCATGAATCTAAAGGGAACACAAATGTAGGCTACAGTCAACTGCATGAGGTGGTCAAAATGAAATTTACCGAGGTGATGAGACCATTGACTATAAAAAACCCTGCAAAATGGACACCTGTTTCCATTTTCGCCACAGTCTGAAAACCCACCTCTTCACACTGTATCAAACTACATAAATCTGTGCACTGTTTTACTTATTGTTTTTCCTTTAACATATTACGATTGTTTTTTAAATTCTAATTTACTTTAATAACACCTTTTATGGAATGTCTTTCTATGTTTTATGTAAAGCGCTTTGAGTTGCTTTGTGTATGAAAATGTGCTATACAATTAAATGTGACTTTACCTGACTACCATGACTCCTTTGCGGGAGTCCCCTAATCTATTGTCACTTGTTTTTCACCTGTCCCTATCTTTAGCCCCTTGTATTTTGTTCCTTAATCTAGAATTTTCCCTCTTTTGAAGTTGTAGATGTCTCAGTATGGTAGTTACAGACTTGGCCTATCTACAACTGATCATATGTGAATTGTACCTTATCTGACCTGTTCTGTTTGTTCTATGACGTTGATATGCACTTTATTTTAACGTCGCTTTGGATAAAAGCGTCTGCTAAATACAATGTAATGTAATGATAAATCACTTTTAGCATTTAAATGTGTAAATCTGTATGTCAAAGGCATGAATGTGAAGTGTTGATTTTTGTTCTGGTCTGGCAGGAGCATTAATGGTGGTGACCCTTCGAGCTGAACGTGTGGCCTGGTTGGCATCCAAGAACCTCATTCCAGGAGAGAACTGGCGCCCGGAAAGCTACATGGATGCCTTGAGAGCGACCGGATTCACAGATATCCGAATGGAGGAGTACGTGGATAAAAACATAACTTTCAAGGCAATATTTGCCACCGCGTCTAAGTGAAGGACGCCAGGCCTCCATAGCTTTGGCCTTGAGAGTGAACAGCTAGAAGAGGTCACCCAGCATCTGAGCCTCTAACTGCTCAACTGCCATTATCCTTGATCCCAGTCAAAATAGACTATTAATTAATTACTCATTTTGAAAAATAAAAGAGTCTCTTATCTTTAATGTTCACGGATCAACTGGTTGGCTTTCTGCCGATGGAAAAGCTCACTTTGGAACTCCAAAACCATAATTCAGGACGGCTTGTAGGTTAAGGTACATTACATTACAGGACATCAAGGATACCCACAACATTTCAAAAGCTGAATTACTACATTACATTACATTTATGGCACTTGGCAGACACTTTTATCCAGAGTGACGAACAGTTGATTAGACTAAGCAGGAAACAATCCTCCCCTGGAGCAATGCAGGGTTAAGGGCCTTGCTCAAGGGCCCAACGGCTGTGCGGATCTTATTGTGGCTACACCGGGAATCGAACCGCCAACCTTGCAGGTCCCAGTCATTAACCGCTACGCTACAGGCCGCCCCCTGTACATGACTGGGACCTGCAAGGTCGGCAGCCGTTGGGCCCTTGAGCAAGGCCCTTAACCCTGCATTGCTCCAGGGGAGGATTGTCTCCTGCTTAGTATAATCAATCAACTGTACGTCGCTCTGGGTAAGAGCATCTGCTAAATGCCATGAATGTAATGTAATGTAATGTAATAATTCAGCTTTTGAAATGTTGTGGGTATCCTTGATGTCCTACATGGAAGGTTCTGATCTTTCACTCAAGATTCCACCCTCCAATATAGGCACATAATGTAAAATAATGTTTTTTATGACTGACATAATTATTATTATTTTTGTATAGTTTAAAAAAATCTGGGTATCAAGGAAAACAGTTTAACAGGAAAAAATATATATGATTGGAAATAAAGTACCGGCAAAATATAAAAAACTGATTTTCACGTGTTGTTACTGAAGTATACACATTGAATTGCTCATATGTATACCATGGAGACATGTCATTGTACATGCTGCTTGGAGTTGTATTAATTGGCCAGTAGTTTTATTGCCTAGTTTTAATGTAAATATCTGCCCTTCATCACACACAAAAAAAACTGTCTTATGGAATTGGAAGCTTAGTCAGCAGGTTGCTGCCTGTGATTTGCAGGTCCTGTCCCACTGCAGTGTACTGTCCTGATTGCAAACAACTTTTGCTGTTCAGCTACCATGCTCTTGTAAAACGTAGCTTTGAAAAAGCAAAGTAATGTTTTTAGGTCAGCCTACAACAGCATAAACGACCACGGAATTAAATTAACCAAAATTAAGCTCCAATCTTGAGCCAGTTGTACAATTATTTTACCATACTACAACATCCGTGATGTAGATTGAAGACAAGGCTCATTTGTTCTGTTCCCCATATCATATGATTACTTGCCTACCACTGTCAGAACAGCAGAATCCCTCCCCCTATTTCGACGCAGACCCAAAACCCACCTTTTCAAACTCTACCTTAGTGCTCCCTCCTGATTTCCCCTGCCCCTCCTTTCTGATATCCCTATCCTTGTCTAACCGCCCCCCCCAAAAAAAAAATGCACTTATGATGACAACTATGTTTAGAACAGCATTTCATGTGTATTTTGCTAGTTCTGGATGTGATGCTTTGACTTACGGTAGAACCTATGCACTTGTAAGTCGCTTTGGATTAAAAGCGTCTGCCAAATGACTAAAATGTAAAATGTAAATTACTGGTACATTTGAATACATCTTTATTGACTCAATTTTGACATGAAATTGCTTTGCAGCCCGTCGGGTAAATCTGAAATTGACAAGAATGAAGTTGTTATTGCCTACAGGGCTTCTGAAAGTCACCCCTGTGATGCCATTACAGAAAGTAAAAGGGAATGAATATGGTTGATTAAAAGTCCTGGGATGTGAATATTGGATTATTATTATGAATGGCTTGCAATAAACATACATTATTATATTCTAGCCCAATGCACTACAATGAACTAAATGTTGCATAACAACCAGCCCAATCCCTGTGTTCAAAAAGAAAGCATTGCTCACACACGCAAACACATGTCTGAGGAACATGATGATGATGATGAATTTGTGATCATTTTCATAACTTATTCTTACAAAGCTGGTCGAGCTACTATTTTTTGAGTAATTGTAGTTTCTTCTTTAGCATAGCCTTGCTGTAGTTCAACTACGTTCAATGTGAAGTAATTGGCAGTTTTTTACACTTTCCGTGCAGTCTCCCATCCATCCATCCATCCATTATCTGAACCCGCTTATCCTGATCAGGGTCACAGGGGGGCTGGAGCCTATCCCAGCATACATTGGGCGAAAGGCAGGAATACACCCTGGACAGGTCGCCAGTCCATCGCAGGGCACACACACCATTCACTCACACACTCATACCTACGGGCAATTTAGACTCTCCAATCAGCCTAACGTGCATGTCTTTGGACTGTGGGAGGAAACCGGAGTACCCGGAGGAAACCCACGCAGACACGGGGAGAACATGCAAACTCCGCACAGAGAGGCCCCGGCTGACGGGGATTCGAACCCAGGACCTCCTTGCTGTGAGGCCGTGCAGTCTCCCCAACACTGAAAATCGCAGCAATTTGGAGATCTGGGGAAATTGTCAAGGAATGTCATTGTAGTTGTCTATAAGCATATATGAAAAAAGAACATTTGAGAGCATATCACAGATTTACCCATAATTAGTATGCCGTTTCTCTGGATTTGTGATGGCAAAGGTCCAGAGTAGACTATGCATACTGCATTGTTTTACTGTACCATTCTAGAAATATGACAACTAAAGATCATTACTGAATATATGAATATGAAAATAAAATATTTGGGAGTTCATTACCCTGGATTTTCCAATTATTAGTACACACTTTTACCTGACTACAAGGACCAGACCCTCCCCTTCAGCTCAGCCCCTCACCCTTTGGCAAATGTGTTTAAATTAATTTGATATGGCGACATCTTGTGGAGAATCGTCGAACGGGCATGCTCATGTTCATGTGAGGGAGGGTGGGAGCAGATGGGCGGATCCTCCACAATCATGTGGTAGTATGTTTATCGTAAAATTAAATATTACATTTGAATCATCTTGCCTAGAAAAATAGCCAAGACGTTTCCAGCTGTGAACGGTGAGTATCGTCCTTTCCATTGTCAATGTCAGCGAGCTTTTTAGGAACATGCCTGTCAACTAATTCGACTTAGAAATCGCACAGTAGCCTATGACTATTTTATAGGGTCTCACCACCTCGGTAAATTTTATTTTGACCACCTTATGCAGTTGACTGTAGCCTACATTTGTGTTCCCTTTAGTTTCATGGTTACCGCTCACTACAAAAGTTACAAATGTCACATGGGATCAAGTAAAAATTAAAACAAGTAAAACTTTTTTTTGGCGATGTTGTGCAAGTAGGCCGGACTGAGATTTTATATTTGATACTGCCTCGCGTGCGCGTCCACAGCTTTTTGACAAAGCAAGACAACTTTTCTAAAATAGATTTAGTTATTGTACTGATATAGTACAATACTTAAAACGTTTTTCAGCGAATTGGCACTGTTTGTGTTGACATCACATCAAAGAATCGTACATTTCGAAATTTCATGACTGAGTCATGGCTGGAAATTCACTCGTTATTCCAACCAGTGGTGCAATCCCAGAATTTTGCCACGCTCTTTCTTGATTAGGTGCTTTTCATGTTATGTAGCTAAATAGCTAAGGCATGAGGAATAAAAAAAAATATCTTCTGTCCACATTGAGCTTTACTGTATTGCAAACCATTACAACGTAACGTGCAGCTGTAGATTTTTTTTTTTTTTTTTTTAAGATGATCAAATTAGTTCAACGCATATGTTTCAGTTTCTTCATAATTATTCAAATGAGTTAATACAATGCAGGTTTGGCTTGTTATCATTTGCTTTGTTTTTGAGTTCTTCAATATCTACCAGAATGTTAGTTTTAGTGTCCAAGTGTCCACAATTTCCCTAATTTTTAACCCCTTTGCAGAAATGCTAGCCAACAAAATTAGCCAGCAACTGGGTCGCCCCACTCAGTCCCTGCTTGGGTGGATCGTGAAAAAATTCCTCACCCGGCACAACCAGGTATTGGAGGTGAATGCTGTGAGGCTGTGTGGGATCCAGCCAGACGACACCGTCCTGGAGGTGGGGTTCGGGCCGGGCCTGGGGCTGGAGGCTGCTGCCTCCCACCTGACCGACCCCAGGGGGAAACTGTTTGGGGTGGACTATTCTGAGTTCATGTACAAGGTGGCCAGCGAGAGGGTCCAGGGGCTCATCACCAGTGGGAAAGCCACCCTGCATCAAGCCAGTGTAGACGCCATGCCTTTGTCAGACAGCAGTGTGGACAAGGTCTTCCATTGCAACTGCTACTACTTCTGGCCAGACCTGAGGGCAGGGGCTGCAGAAATGCACAGGGTGATGAAACCAGGTAAGCTTGAGCTTCCAAACCGGCCCTGGGACCTGAGAATGTGACATGGCACCAATGTTCTCCATTGACGCATTACATTACATTACATTAATGGCATTAATGCCATGCACACGAGGCAGTATCAAATTGAAAATCTCACTCCAGCCTACTTGCACTGCATCGGCAAACTTTTTTTTAACTTGTTTTAATGTTTACTTGATCCCATGTGACATTTGTAACTTTTGTAGTGAGTGGTAACCATGAATCTAAAGGGAACACAAATGTAGGCTACAGTCAACTGCAAAATGGACGTCTGTTTCCATTTTCACCGCAGTCTGAAAACCCACCTCTTCATGCTGTATTAAACTAAGCTAAAAACATTCATGTTCTGTGCTATATATACTTAAATCTTTGCACTGTTTTACTTTTTGTTTTTCCTTTAACTTATTCCGATTGTTTTTTAAATTCTAATTCATTTAATAACACCTTCATGGAATGTCTTATGTAAATGTTTTATGTAAAGCGCTTTGAGTTGTTTTGTGTATGAAAATGTGCTATACAATTAAACGTGAGTTTACTTGACTACCATGACTCCTTTGCGGGAGTCCCCTAATCTATTGTCACTTGTTTTTCACCTGTCTCTATCTTTAGCCCCTTGTATTTTGTTCCTTAATCTAGAATTTTCCCTCTTTTGAAGTTGTAGATGTCTCAGTATGGTAGTTACAGACTTGGCCTATCTACAACTGATCATATGTGAATTGTACCTTATCTGACCTGTTCTGTTTGTTCTATGACTTTGATATGCACTTTATTTTAACGTCGCTTTGGATAAAAGCATCTGCTAAATACAATGTAATGTAATGATAAATCACTTTTAGCATTTAAATGTGTAAATCTGTATGTCAAAGGCATGAATGTGAGGTGTTGATTTTTGTTCTGGTCTGGCAGGAGCATTAATGGTGGTGACCCTTCGAGCTGAAAATGTGGCCTGGGTGGCATCCAAGAACCTCATTCCAGGAGAGAACTGGCGCCCGGAAAGCTACATGGATGCCTTGAGAGCGACCGGATTCACAGATATCCGAATGGAGGAGAACGTGGATAAAAACATAACTTTCCAGGCAATATTTGCCACCGCGTCTAAGTAAAGGACGCCAGACCTCCATAGCTTTGGCCTTGAGAGTGAACAGCTAGAAGAGGTCACCCAGCATCTGAGCCTCTATCTGCTCAACTGTCATTATCCTTGATCCCAGTCAAACTAGACTATTAATGAATTACTCATTTTGAAAAAAAAAAAAGAGCCTTTACCTTTAATGTTCACGGATCAACTGGTTGGCTTTCTGCCGATGGAAAAGCTCACTTTGGAACTCCAAAACCATAATTCAGGACGGCCTGTAGGTTGATGTACATTACATTACATTACATTAATGGCACTTGGCAGACGCTTTTATCCAGATGACGAACAGTTGATTAGACTAAGCAGGAAACAATCCTCCCCTGGAGCAGGGTTAAGGGCCTTGCTCAGGGGCCCAACGGCTGTGCGGATCTTATTGTGGCTACACCGGAGATGGAACCACCAACCTTGCGGGTCCCAGTCATTTACCTTAACCATTACGCTACAGGCCGCCCCCTGTACATGACTGGGACCTGCAAGGTCGGCAGCCGTTGGGCCCTTGAGCAAGGCCCTTAACCCAGCATTGCTCCAGGGGAGGATTGTCTCCTGCTTAGTATAATCAATCAACTGTGCGTCGCTCTGGGTAAGAGCATCTGCCAAATGCCATGAATGTAATGTAATGTAATAATTCAGCTTTTGAAATGTTGTGGGTATCCTTGATGTCCTACATGGAAGGTTCTGATCTTTCACTCAAGATTCCACCCTCCAATATAGGCACATAATGTAAAATAATATCTTTTTTATTACTGACATAATTATTTTTTTGGCTATTTTATAGTTTTAAAAAATCCGGGTATCAAGGAAAACAGTTAAAAAGGAGAAAATATATATGATTGGAAATAAAGTACCGGCAAAATATAAAAAACTGATTTTCATGTGTTGTTACTAAAGTATACACATTGAATTGCTCATATGTATACCATGGAGACATGTCATTGTACATGCTGCTTGGAGTTGTATGAAGTGGCCAGTAGTTTTATTTATTTCTTTATTTTGCTTTTGCCACAAGCTAATGTAAATATCTGCCCTTCCTCACACACCAAAAACTGTCTTATGGAATTGGAAGCTTAGTCAGCAGATTGCTGCCTGTGATTTGCAGGTCCTGTCCCACTGCAGTGTACTGTCCTGATTGCAAACAACTTTTGCTGTTCAGCCACCATGCTCTTGTAAAACGTAGCTTTGAAAAAACAAAGTAATGTTTTTAGGTCAGCCTACAACAGCATAAACGACCACGGAATTAAATTAACCAAAATTAAGCTCCAATCTTGAGCCAGTTGTACAATTATTTTACCATACTACAACATCCATGATGTAGATTGAAGACAAGGCTCATTTGTTCTGCTCCCCATATCATATGATTACGGGTACATTTGAATACATCTTTATTGACTCAATTTTGACATGAAATTGCTTTGCAGCCCGTCGGGTAAATCTGAAATTGACAAGAATGAAGTTGTTATTGCCTACAGGGCTTCTGAAAGTCACCCCTGTGATGCCATTACAGAAAGTAAAAGGGAATTAATATGGTTGATTAAAAGTCCTGGGATGTGAATATTGGATTATTATTATGAATGGCTTGCAATACACAAACATTATTATATTCTAGCCCAATGCACTACAATGAACTAAATGTTGCATAACAACAATCCCTGTATTCAAAAAGAAAGCATTGCTCACACATGTCTGAGGAACATGATGATGATGATGAATTTGTGATAATTTTCATAACTTATTCTTACAAAGCTGGTCGAGCTACTATTTTTTGAGTAATTGTAGTTTCTTCTTTAGCGTAGCCTTGCTGTAGTTCAACTACGTTCAATGTGAAGTAATTGGCAGTTTTTTACACTTTCAGTGCGGTCTCCCCAACACTGAAAATCGCAGCAATTTGGGGATCTCGGGAAATTGTCAATGAATATCATTGTAGTTGTCTATAAGCATATATGACAAAATAAAATTTGAGAGCATATAACAGATTTACCCATAATTAGTATGCCGTTTCTCTGGATTTGTGATGGCAAAGGTCCAGAGTAGACTATGCATACTGAATTGTTTTACTGTACCATTCTAGAAATATGACAACTAAAGATCATTACTGAATATATGAATATGAAAATAAAATATTTGGGAGTCCATTACCTTGGATTTTCCAATTATTAGTACACACTTGTACCTGATTACAAGGACCAGACCCTCCCCTTCAGCTCAGCCCCTCACCCTTTGGCAAATGTGTTTAAATTAATTTGATATGGCGACATCTTGTGGAGAATCGTCGAACGGGCATGCTCATGTTCATGTGAGGGAGGGTGGGAGCAGATGGGCGGATCCTCCACAATCATGTGGTAGTATGTTAACGGTAAAATTAAATATTACATTTGAATCACCTTGCCTAGATCACTCATTAAAATAGCAAAGAAGTTTCCGGCTGTGAACGGTGAGTATCGTCCTTAACATTGTCAATGTCAGTGAGCTTTTTAGGAACTTGCCTGTCAACTAATTCGACTTAGAAATCGCACAGTAGCCTATGACTTTTTTATATGTTGGCAGCTATGCGCATGGGATCAAGTAAAAATTAAAACCAGTAAAACTTTTTTTGGCGATGAAGTGCAAGTAGGCCGGACTGAGATTTTCTATTTGATACTGCCTCGCGTGCGCGTCCACAGCTTTTTGACAAAACAAGACAACGTTTCTAAAATTGATTTAGTTATTGTACTGATATAGTACAATACTTAAAACGTTTTTCAGCGAATTGGCACTGTTTGTGTTGACATGACATCAAAGAATCGTACATTTCGAAATTTCATGACTGAGACATGGCTGGAAATTCACTCGTTATTCCAACCAGCGGTGCAATCCCAGAATTTTGCCACGCTCTTTCTTCATTAGGTGCTTTTCATGTTATATAGCTAAATAGCTAAGGCATGAGGAATAAAAAAAATATCTTCTGTCCACATTGAGCTTTACTGTATTGCAAACCATTAAAAAGTAACGTACAGCTGTAGATAACTTTTTTTTTTTAAAGATGATCAAATTAGTTCAACGCATATGTTTCAGTTTCTTCATAATTATTCAAATGAGTTAATACAATGCAGGTTTGGCTTGTTATCATTTGCTTTGTTTTTGAGTTCTTCAATATCTACCAGAATGTTAGTTTTAGTGTCCAAGTGTCCACAATTTCCCTAATTTTTAACCCCTTTGCAGAAATGCTAGCCAACAAAATTAGCCAGCAACTGGGTCGCCCCACTCAGTCCCTGCTTGGGTGGATCGTGAAAAAATTCCTCACCCGGCACAACCAGGTAATGGAGGTGAATGCTGTGAGGCTGTGTGGGATCCAGCCAGACGACACCGTCCTGGAGGTGGGGTTCGGGCCGGGCCTGGGGCTGGAGGCTGCTGCCTCCCACCTGACCGACCCCAGGGGGAAACTGTTTGGGGTGGACTATTCTGAGTTCATGTACAAGTTGGCCAGCGAGAGGGTCCAGGGGCTCATCACCAGTGGGAAAGCCACCCTGCATCAAGCCAGTGTAGACGCCATGCCTTTGTCAGACAGCAGTGTGGACAAGGTCTTCCATTGCAACTGCTACTACTTCTGGCCAGACCTGAGGGCAGGGGCTGCAGAAATGCACAGGGTGATGAAACCAGGTAAGCTTGAGCTTCCAAACCGGCCCTGGGACCTGAGAATGTGACATGGCACCAATGTTCTCCATTGACGCATTACGTTACATTACATTAATGGCATTAATGCCGCGCACGCGAGGCAGTGTCAAATAGAAAATCTTGCTCCAGCCTACTTGCACTACATTCACGTGTTTTAATGTTTACTTGATCCCATGTGACATTTGTAACTTTTGTAGTGAGTGGTAACCATGAATCTAAAGGGAACACAAATGTAGGCTACAGTCAACTGCATAAGGTGGTCAAAATATACAAGTAAACTTGACTTTACTTGACTACCATGACTCATTTGCGGGAGTCCCGTAATCTATTGTCACTTGTTTTTCACCTGTCCCTATCTTTAGCCACTTGTATTTTGTTCCTTAATCTAGAATTTTCCCTCTTTTGAAGTTGTAGATGTCTCAGTATGGTAGTTACAGACTTGGCCTATCTACAACTGATCATATGTGAATTGTACCTTATCTGACCTGTTCTGTTTGTTCTATGACCTTGATATGCACTTTATTTTAACGTCGCTTTGGATAAAAGCGTCTGCTAAATACAATGTAATGTAATGATAAATCACTTTTAGCATTTAAATGTGTAAATCTGTATGTCAAAGGCATGAATGTGAAGTGTTGATTTTTGTTCTGGTCTGGCAGGAGCATTAATGGTGGTGACCCTTCGAACTGAACAAGTGGCCTGGGCGGCATCCAAGAACCTCATTCCAGTAGAGAACTGGCGCCCGGAAAGCTACATGGATGCCTTGAGAGCGACTGGATTCACAGATATCCAAATGGAGGGGAACATGGATAAAAACATAACTTTCCAGGCAATATTTGCCACCGCATCTAAGTGAAGGACCTGCAAGGTCGGCAGCCGTTGGGCCCTTGAGCAAGGCCCTTAACCCAGTATTGCTCCAGAGGAGGATTGTCTCCTGCTTAGTATAATCAATCAACTGTACGTCGCTCTGGGTAAGAGCATCTGTCAAATGCCATAAATGTAATATAATGTAATAATTCAGCTTTTGAAATGTTGTGGGTATCCTTGATGTCCTACATGGAAGGTTCTGATTTTTCAAGATTCCACCCTCCAATATAGGCACATAATGTAAAATAATATCTTTTTTATTACTGACATAATTATTTTTTTGGCTATTTTATAGTTTTAAAAAATCCGGGTATCAAGGAAAACAGTTAAAAAGGAGAAAATATATATGATTGGAAATAAAGTACCGGCACAATATAAAAAACTGATTTTCATGTGTTGTTACTGAAGTATTCACATTGAATTGCTCATGTCTATACAATGGAGACATGTCATTGTACATGCTGCTTGGAGTTGTATAAAGTGGCCAGTAGTTTTATTTATTTGTTTTACTTTTGCCACAAGCTAATGTAAATATCTGCCCTTCATCACACACCAAAAACTGTCTTATGGAATTGGAAGCTTAGTCAGCAGGTTGCTGCCTGTGATTTGCAGGTCCTGTCCCACTGCAGTGTACTGTCCTGATTGCACACAACTTTTGCTGTTCAGCTACCATGCTCTTGTAAAACGTAGTTTTGAAAAAGCAAAGTAATGTTTTTAGGTCAGCCTACAACAGCATAAAGCAAAATTAAGCTTAGATCTTGAGCCAGTTGTACAATTATTTTACCATACTACAACATCCATGATGCACGACGGCCGAGTCGGTAATGACGTCAAAAACCTCGCAAGGAGGGAGAATCAAACGCAACGTTTTAGGATTCCGTAACCAACAACGGTAAGCTGCGTCTTTCGATATCTACTCATTTGTATTAGCCAGTTTCCTATGTATGTACTCCAACGTGACATTTAGCTTGCTCCTATGACTTGAACGCCAACGGTAATTTTCTTGCTAGCTTGTAACAACTGTAATTTACAGCTAGTTAATGTTAATGTAACTTTTACGTTGTAAAAACTTTAGTTAGCTTAGCCAAATTAGCTAGTGTAAACGAATATGTACGAGCTTGCTGAAAAACCAACAGTAGTCCGCTTATTTAATTTCGGTTCTGCTGTCGAGCTCATTAGCGATCTATTTTGATGAATTGCTAGCTAATATTTCTGTCTCATTTAAGTTAACGTTATGCTAACTAACAGAGTCAGCTAAGTTACGAGCACGTTTGAAATGCAGTTATGCGTGCACAACTGCCAACATATTTAGTTATGTACTCGTGGCTTGTAGGTTACGACTGGAAAAAAAATGCAGAGAACTACCAGGCTGAAGCGTGAACTTCAACTGTTGAGCACCGAGCCCCCGCCAGGAATTTCCTGCTGGCAAACCGAAGGGCAGATTGATGACCTGAGAGCTCGTGAGCGACTTGAGCAATATTGAGCTGTTCTTATGGTGTGTTTTTGTAATCTAACGCATTTGTTCACCAAATACGATGCACGGTGTTTGTTTTGCAGAAATCGTAGGTGGTGCGAACACGCCTTATGACGGTGGTCTGTTTTCACTGGAGATAAAAGTTCCTGAACGGTAGGATTGACAATATCGCACAATATTTCGTTTCAAAATCTGGGAGAAACACTCAAGTAAATTGGTGCATTCTATTATAATACACAATGCGCAACTTAAGACAGTATAACTCTATGGTGTGTATGCATGTGCTGTCGGCAGGGCGTCTTGCAGTACCTGTATAGCTACTATAGATCGTACATGGAATTGTGTAACAGTGAATTTGCCTACATCTTTTTATTTCCGGACTCTCTGTTTTGTAATTGCACTTTGTATTTGGCCATTAGAGGGCGGCTGGCCAAAGTACTGCTGAAGAAAAATATTTGAAAAAGTTCAATTTTATCACAGGTACCCATTTGAGCCTCCAAAGATGCGTTTCCTGACCCCTATTTACCACCCTAACATTGACAATGCTGGACGCATTTGCCTTGATGCTCTGAAGCTACCACCCAAGGTATTTATACTCAAAAAAAGTAGGCCAAAATGCTGAATTTATTTTGAAAGATGCTGTTCCCATAGTGTTGTTGTAAAAATTCTGAGCACATATCTTTGGCATTCTCACGCATTGGCTCATGAGGGTTGCTGGTTCAATCCCACCCTGGGTGTGTCGAAGTGTCGCTGAGCAAGAAACCTAACCCCCAAATGCTCCTGATGAGCTGGTTGGTGCCTTGCATGGCAGCCAATCACCATTGGTGTGTGAGTGTGAATGAGAAGCATCAATTGTACTTTTGATAAAGGCGCTATATAAATGCATACCATTTACCATTTACATTTACCAAATTATTTCAGGAGTTATGAATGTGTTAACAACAAATTTACCATGAACGGCTTATCTACATGTGATGCTTATCTACATGTGAGGGTATGTGTTCTTGTTCAGGCCAAAGTGTGGTGTTAAAGGTACAATAGGTAAGATGTTTGTGTTAAAACATTGTTACAAGACCATTGTAAATCCCTTCATTGAAAAAGGCTCACTGACATGTTGACTCACCCTCTGGCTATGTTTATAGTCCTTAAATTCGGGTTTCAAAATATGCAGTTCACGGGCCGGCAAAACATCGTATAGCTGTACAATAATTGAAGCTCATTGGTTGAAAATTGGTTCTAATTGCCACAGCCAATGGCATTTCAATGTCAGCGCGTTCACAGAGAAGGGGGGGAGGGATAAACAGTGTTGTGGTTTGAGGGTCTTTGTTCCTGCTATTCCTCTCTTGACCATGAGAAGTATGAAATTACCTATTGTACCTTTTAATATAACTTCCGGATGCACGTTTGTTCTTAACGTTCTGAGCGGGACTGCATCTGTTGTGCGGAGTGTATGGGCCTCAGTGTGGAGCTCCTTATGTATGTTCCCTTCATCCGTCTCAGGGTGCCTGGAAGCCTTCGCTCAACATCGCCACTGTGCTGTCCTCCATCCAGCTGCTCATGGGGGAGCCCAACCCCGATGACCCCCTCATGGCTGACATCGTAAGCACAGCATTGCTTTACGTTTATTATTTTGTTATTTAGCTGACTGTTTTATCCAAAACAACTTACAGTTGATTAGACTAAGCTGGAGACAATCCCCCCTGGAGCAATGCGGGGTTAAGGGCTCAAGAGTCCAAATTTTATTGTGGCTACACCAGGGCTTGAACCACCAACCTCCTGGGCCCCAGCCATGTACCTTAGCCTCTAAATAAATAAAGTAATTTGCTGTTTAGCTGACGATTTAATCCAAAGCTTACAGTTGATTACACTAAGCAGGGAGTTGGGTTTGGGCTCTGTGCAGCCATGTAAACTACACTAAATGCTTTCCCCCCCAGTCTTCAGAATACAAGTACAACAAGCAGCTTTACTTGGAGAAAGCCAAGAGGTGGACTGAGAAACATGCCATTCAACGGAACAAGGTTGGCCGCCTCCATTTTTTCCGCTTTTAATCTAATTTGTATTTGCAGTTGAATGTATGTTACATTTGTGGAAGTGTATTAATAAAAACGGTTTTAACTAGAAATGTAACAAGCGGCCACACACGGCATAGTTCTGTAGTTTTATGAATTTGCCAGGTGTGCTCACGTTTGGTGGCTATGTCGGGAGTGCAGCCTGAATCAATAATGATAGTAAGTCCTGTACTTTAATGTACGGAGAACACCATAAGACTACGTCAGTCAGTCTGCCTGCGGTTTTCAACAGGACGTTAAATATGGTACCACTTAAGTAAACGTTTACTACATTAAAAATGTTTACTACATTTTTTTCGGGGCTTACCGTGGCCCTGGTCTCTTCCCAAACTGTTGCAATTCCGAAGTTGCATTTGCACCACAAGAGGGCGTTGCCTGACCTCGGTTTGGATGCGTTCGGTTCAAGGCTTCCCAAACTCAGCAGTCGGTGCAGTCTCTTAATCATTTAAATACATTTTTCCCCCAGAAAAAATGTTAAGCGCTTCCATAATTTGGTTTTCAAGCAGATTTGCGGGGAACGAAGGCTTTCTGTTTCTCTCTCCTCTGACCTCTTGAGTTTTCTGCAAATGATCCCACCCTTCAGTTAATTTAGCAGTTTCACGTGAATGACCGGTCGCTTTTAGGATTTCATGGCAACTTCTGCTCTGTATATGTTTTGTGACATATTATTCTAACATTTTTAATGAATACTTGAGCAAACCATCATTGATGTTTGCAGCTGTTTGGAAAATTTAGTCTCGAGTAATTTGTTGGAACAGAACCCAGAAGATTGGTTAATCATTCCTGTATATAACCACCACTCCTAACCACTTTAAGGACACAGCTGTCAGGTAAATATGTTGTTCTAGTAGTTGGCACAGGACAGAACATGAATGTAGTAGTACTTATTCAATTGATAGACATTGTCTTGGATATTTTTCAAAGAGTTCATAATTCAAAATTGACCAGTGATTAACCAACAGCCCTTCTCTATTTTTGAATAATATTTTCAGTTTAGACAAAACAAATATCCTCATTTGATGGCTTGCAGGTTTTAATATTTAGCAATTTCATACATATACCGAATATTTGTGTGCAATGCACAGTACTTGCCTTTTTTATGCTCAATATTTGTTTCCAGGATTTTTGATACTGTAATGAACTAGCCACTAGGGTATTATTTTTCATTTCGACTACTTGAGTTTATCATGTTCTCCTCTGTTATGTAAATGGCCTACGATAGGTGAAAATCACTAGCCAAGCAATCAGCTGAATCGAGCAGCACACGTGGCCTGCCTGTGCAAACATGGCCCTCGACTTGGCCTGTGACGTTTTAAAATGTCAAACGATCGTAGATGTTCAGTGTCGTTATTGACGTGAGAATTAAACGTGTCCTCTTGTGTTGAAAGGGCGTTGAGGAGACTGAGGGAACAGCACTAGGCAGGCTGGATATAACCTGCCGCAAAAGACCAGCTCTGCATTCAGAGGAACACCAGGATGACTCGAAGAAGGTCTTCATGTAACTCCAGGCTCCATCGTTCATTTGGCTGTTTATATATTGTATGTTATATTATTGTACATCTCTCCTATGTCTTCTGAAAACTATAGTGGTGTGTGCTTTGTGTTTGTTGTGTAATTTTTGTATTTCATATTAACTGCTTTGTTTGCCTGCTTAATGTTGAACATTAAAATCTAAATCTGTAATTTTCCATCATATTTGTATTTTACATTACACACGTCTGCATGTATTTCAGATGTTTGGGGATAGAAGAATGGAGACCATTTTAAACAAAATCTTTAGCATCAAGGTTGTGAGAATATATCTTTGTTCTTCTGAAGTTCTTACAATGATGAGCCTAAATGCATTTAGTATAATTGTAGTCAAATTATGGAGTGACCTAGTGGTGTTCTAATCCAAAACATAATGTAAAGATTGTTAGAATATTAATTGGGCAATCTACATTATATACATTTTTTTTGTTTCACATAAGCATAGGCTGCCCTTTCTGTAAAAGCGCTGCTCTACTTTTTAAATATTTGAGTCTAGTGTTCAGCTTCATTATCACGTACAATGTTTCAACAATCACAAATGGACCAATAACTTATAATGCATGTGCGTAAAGTATTTTAATAATATGAAACTAATAATCTTTTCATACTTGTATAAATTGTTTACAGAGGTTTGAAAATATGTACATCCAAAATAAATCTGTTTTGTACAACTAAGAGCTTTAACCTTTCCATATAAAAAATTAATATACTTGTGAATAAAATAGAAAACTGACAACATATCGGGGTACAAGGGGACAATAGCATGCTACTTAAGAGGTAGTTACACTGTACAATGCCTAGCCTATTATACAACAAAACTGAAAAATATAAATCAATTTCTAAGTTCTTAAGCATACCATTTTTGGTGTTAAGGAATTAAATATTTTTCACAAGGATCACAGTGTCCCTTTTCAGCATCTAAAAATAAGTACAGTTATCATCTGATTTCATTAATAAAGAAATACAAATACATTTTGCTTGGTTCTCTAGGACTATCTTGGTTAGCGCCGAACAATTAAAAGTGTAATGCTAAAATTCCTCGTTCAAGACTTAATGCCATGGCAGGTGGCCATGGCGTGACACTTTTTATTTTACAAACAAATTCATGATATGAAGGAATGATGATCCTTCTGTAATCCTTGATCTCGTACTGCGTTTTAACAGTTTTTCACCTTGTATCTCTCCTTGCCAAACTAATACACACCAAGCGCAATGCAACGAGTTAAGACATGCAATCCTGGATCAAAAGATCAAAGAATATGTTTAAGAACCTGGAGGATACCAGTTATTGTGTTTTGTTTAATGTAGGCAAGGACTACTGCAGGGTTATTCTGAAGAGCAGTCCGTCTCAGTTTTTCGTATGCTTAAGAAATATTCTTCATGGAAATGGATAAAATCCATTAACAACACGTAGTTTCGTCTAGTGGAGGCTACATTTATGTTTATAAATTGAGATTGAATGTGTGCATAGTGCCTGAGAGGATTGACCCCACTTGTGAGCTAAAATAAATTTTCATATTTGTATCAAAACAACTTGACAGTACATAATTCATGTTGCAATGAAACCTTTACATGTGTCCTTCAACCGTTGAAAAATTTGTCTCCCAGTTTTGTCATAAAAGTAAGCCTATAAATGTATCTTCTTTACAAAAGTATATAATGACAAGGTCTGTATATTTAAAAAAATCTAATTTATATACATGACACATGGAAATCCAAGGTTATCATCCTATAGTATGAAAGTGTTCGTTTCTCTTGGATTCTATACTTTTTCTTTCTACAATGCCTGTGATTTGGAAGCACCCTTTAGCTGCAGGGATTATCCCAGGGCTCTTTCGGTATTGGTCCACAGTCTTGAGATTTGTCTTCGCAATCTTGAGGTTGAAGCCCAGTTTTAAAGTATTCCCCCCCCCCCCCCCCGATCCCCTTTGCCACATGCCGTTTCCTGTGTTCAGTTCAGAGGCAAGCAGTCATTTGTTTATAAATGAGACGAGAGGGAAGACGAATGGAAGGTTCCGGAAGGAAAGGGACTGCTGCTGGTTCTGTTCGGGTCGTCGCTTTTTAAAAGTTCTTCGTCCCTGAGACGGACGCCGGGACTGTGCGCGAACACGCCTTCCCTCCGGGGGGGTGTCTGCTGCTGGCAGGGTATGAGGGGGACGCAGGGCGAGCAGCCCACCGGCTCCAGCTTAGGGAGGGCGGCGCCCTCGAAGAGCGCGTCCATGTCGGAGAAGGACACCAAGGCCTGCGTGGAGTCGTACGAGCTCTTCTCCGTCTCCCCGGAGACGAAGGAGTCGAGCGTCTCCTCCCGGGCCGAGTGCCACCTCCTCCAGAGCAGGCGGATGTCCTCCTTGAAGTGGGGGTTGAAGAGGAGGTAGAGCAGGGGGTTGAGGCTGGCTGGCAGGGGCATGAGGACCAGCAGGACCGACTTGATGACCTCCTCGCCCACGGGGAACAGGCCCAGCAGGGACGAGAAGGTCAGGAAGGCCACGGGGCAGTAGAGCAGGCAGTTGGTGAAGATGAGCCAGGCCACGTGCTTGATCATGGCGCAGTCCCAGATGCTGTCGAACTCGCCCTTGATCAGGTCCCAGTAGAGCTTGATGTAGGTGCCGGTGATCACCAGGAAGCAGAGGGTGTTCATCATGATGAGGGCCACCATGAAGCCCAGGGTGGACGGCCGGCCCTCCGGCAAGGGCGAGGGCAGGCAGAGGGGCGAGGAGCCGTACTCCGCCACCCGGAACAGGGGCAGGGCCCCGACCGCCAGGGACAGGGCCACGCAGCAGAGAGCAGCCGCCCGGACGCTGCTAAAGGACGGGGACTTCCCGTAGGCCCGCACGCAGGACACCGAGACGCTGCACTGCACCGCCGCCAGGGTGAGGAAGAGAATGGAGGCTTCGGCGGCAAAGACCGAGAGGAACCCGGTGGCCTGGCACCCCGGGCCCGTCTCCCAGCGGGCGCCGTGCCGGGAGAACTCCCCGAACGTCAGGGCGTCGACCAGGGCCAGCGTCCCCGAGCACAGGCCTGTCAGGAGGTTGGCCCCGCCGATGGAGCCGATGACGAACTTGACGGGCGACAGGTAGCCGGGCGAGGCGAAGACGGTGACGATCAGCAAGCTGTTGCCCACCAGGGAAACCAGAGCGATGGCCCACACGCCCAGCCGCACCACCCAGCTGTCGAACATGTAGTCGCAGGGTTTGAAAGGGCCTGTCGAGCAAAAGGAGACGATCGAGTCGCTGAGAATAAACTCACTTTTTAGACTTCTACTGCTGTAGCCTATCCACTTTGAGTTAAGATGTGTTGTGTGTTCAGAGACCTTCTGCATACCACTGTTGTAATGTGTGGTTATTTGCGTTAATGGCTCCTTCCTGCCAGCTTTGACCAGTCTGGCTCTTCTCCTCTGACCTCTCTCATTAAACAAGGCCTTTCTGTCTGCAGAACTGCCGCTCACTGGATTTTTATTTATTTATTTACTTTTTCTGTACCATTCTTTCCAAATTCTAGAGACTAGTGTGCTTGAAAATCCCAGGTGATCAGCAGTTTCTGAGATATTCAAACCATCCTGTCTGCCACCAACAATCATTCCACAGTCAAAGTCGATCACATTAGATCACATTTTTCCCCCGTTCTGATGGTTGATGTGAAGCTCCTGACCTGCATCTACATGATTGTATGCATTTCACTGCTGCCACACAGTTGGCTGATTAGATAATCACGAGTAAGTAGGTGTAATAAAGTAAATTGTTCCCAATAAAGTGCTTGGTGAGTGAAACACATGAAAGCACGGCATAATTTAGCTTTTTGTGGGCTATTGTTTGTCTTGTTTGTTGTTTGTTTGTCTGTCTATTGATGTGGGTTTACCTGGAGTGGGTGTGCACTGGATACTTGTTTGTAATTTGGAATCTTCCACTTCCATCTGGAATTCCTCCATGTCCAGATCATCTGCAACAAACCAGGAATTATGACTGCAACTAGACAACTAAAATCCATGGAACTTCCCACCTGGCAAAGCCTTAAAAGAACATTTAATCATTCCATCTTGTCAATTTGAGAAATATGAAAAACAGTGTTTTGGCTGATGCTGCCTAGTTGACCTGCGGATTTGCATTTGATTTTTGAAAATGCATATTTCTTTCATGTGTAATGGCTGGTTTGAGTAACCAATGAATCTGCAATGGAATAACATAATTTGAGAAACAGGTCTGTAGCTATGCCTCCAAGTATATTTTTTGCAACGTCAGCATGATATGACTTTGTATGCTGCCATCTTGCCTCCATGCAGTCTTAACTCATGTCTTATAGTGCTCCACCTGGTTTTGACTTAAGATTCTCACTCTTCATAAATTTACCAGAAACAATTTTTAGTCCAGAATGATTATACATCTGTTGAATCAGTAGATTAATTAGCACCTTCACCTTACTACAAAGATACAAAAGGAATATTGTCAGATCCTCAGACATAATCAAATTAATGGTTTCCATGGACTTCTAATAAAAAACTTGATTAAAAAAAAAAGTATTTGATCAAATTGGAAACTGACTTCAGGGAGAAATATTGCCAATAGAGTGAAGAAAGGCTTCAATAGGTTCTAATAGGAGACACATGGCAATATGTGGGCTAAGATGGTATCCTTATTCAGCTTTACTATGTTGGAATTTAACAGCAGAAAAGCCTCTCCTGTATTTTTCAGAAATTACAAAGAAAAAGTATGTTTAATGGATGATTAGAAAGTGAGAATCCTTGGTTTGTCTATGGGTTTTGTACATTTACAAGAAAAGGTATGTGTAGTCTTGAAATCGGAGTTGAAATAAGTTGTTGGTCTGTAATTGAATACCAGACAAAATCCAATATGATTTGTTTATGGTACAATTAATCCCCCTTATCATCATCTCTTGGTCCTCTTCTAATGTTTTCTTTTGATGAACTCAAGCGGTCTTGAGGCATTCCCCCGGGCCTCTAGACTATCCTAATTGTATGTAACAAGCTACATGTAGCTTTTTTCCACCTGCTCCTTTCAAGTCTGAACCCTGGTCGGATTGCTCAGGAAAATATTGAAAGACAAATATTTGGCCTTATTTCATCTGTCAGGTATCTGTGATTTAATCTCAGTACCGACATGTTTTAACAGTGTTAATTACAGATTGCATTGACAGCCAGAGGACACAGAAATAGAAAGCAAGCAATATAGCATGTAATTGTTCCTGGTATTAACAGGGAACATCTGCAGAGTGCCTGACCCCCTTCAGCCTTATTTCACTGCAATCCAGGTGTTTTTCATACTGCGTTTGCTTCAGATCCTTCCTTGATATAACCCATGTATTGACATCATCCAAAAGGCCTGGACTATAGACCCCATAATGATAGATTCATTGCAATATCAATACAGGCACATTTATATTTGGAAAAATGATATCCTATGCATAACCGTCATATCCAATTTCCATATGTACTTACTTGCTCTGGATAAGAGAGTCATGTAAATGTAAATATGGAAACATTTGTCAATGAATCCTTAAAAACCAGTACCAAGCAAACAGAAATGCTGGTCTGACAGGAGCATATAACAGGACAGTATGTAGTTTAATAGTATATCAAGTTAATTTATTGGTTCCAGCTCTAGAATCAAAATGAGCTTTTTCTAAATGAATAGCAGTATTTTCCTCTAATAACCACGAGTGTCATGGCCCGTGTCGGCCATTTGTTTATGAAGGCTTTCATTTGTCTCGTTTCTGGAAATCGGTGCACCATTTCATATGGATATTTAGCTGTGAATGAATAAAAAAGGTTAATCTTACAGTTGGTGTCAGTGTGGATGGGGAACAAGGCAATGGTCCTCTTGTGAAGCTCCTCCTCCTCGTTCCCTGTCTGCTCCAAATCCCATTGGCTGGCTACTTTGTAGTTGTTGTTGCAGGCCCCGTACACACAACACTGGTATGCATATGGCATCTCTATCACCCTGTGAATACATATTCAATAGCTACTATTGTTTCATACAAATTAAACTAGCTTTAGCATCTTTAAAGCTACATACACTGAACATGCTTCTTTGTTGCAGCTGGTTGACAGAATTTATAGCTCTATATAATGTATTTTTGTAGTAGATCTACCTTGCCTTTTAGCAAGCAAGCACAGAATTGATAATTTTATTATACATCTTACAATTGGCTAGTTTGCATTTTAGTTTTCCCTCCCAGTGACATTCCCTGTGTCACTGAAATACATTGAAGCATAGAAGCTAATCTGGCTGGAGCGGCCTGTAGCATAGTGGTTAAGGTAAATGACTGGGACCTGCAAGGTCAGTGGTTCAATCCCTGGTGTAACCACATTAAGATCCACACAACCGTTGGGCCCTTGAGCAAGGCCCTTAACCCTGAATTTCTTCAGGGGAGGATTGTCTCCTGCTTAGTCTAATCAACTGTATGTCGCTCTGGATAAGAGCGCCAAATGCCATTAATGTAATGTAATCTGCTAGGTCTGTTTTTGTGTTTGCCTTTTCCTCTGCTTGGCTACATAAACATTTGTAAACTTTTTTTTGTTCTGCTAGCTTGTGAGGAATATTTTCCATGAATAAATTCTAATGTGAACAAACACCTTGAAATCATACTGCAAGTGGTTTGATCTGTGATAAATATTATAATCAAGTAAAAAAAAGTATAATGAAACTATAATAACACTTGAATGTGTTCATTTTATTTTGTCTACTATTGAACATGGCATAGATGACTCACATAAATTTGATTTGTCACTGTGTTGTCTAATTTGCCAACATTCATTTGTTCTCAAGACTACACAGAAATAGCAGCTTTGGACAAACTTTACCATTCTTATTTTAAACAAATGTATTGACACTAAAGGAAACCTGAACATCATTGCAACAGTGTAGAGACATTTATACCTCTAACAACAGGCAAGTTCCACACTGCATTATCACTGGACCAGTAGTAATAGCTTGATGGCACAGCCAGATTTGGAGTATAATTCTTGATGACATTTTTTTAAAGATAGAACAAGGACAATCATATTGAAAGTGAGATTTTAGTAGTTTTCTAAGTTCTGTTGTGATGCACTAAGAATATGGGTTAGTGTGTTGGGGCTAGCCTCTGTTTGTCTGTTGATCTTTGGGATCACTGTTTGTTTTTGTGTGACTTTGACATCCAGTATGGTTCAAGCAGAGCCAATTGAGGTTTGAGGTTTGGAGTGGATCCACTACACTGCATTTGAACACTGCGAGTCGCTGAGGAGCAAACACATTTATAGAGCTTCACTTTAAAAAGGTAGACTTCAGTAATGTCACCAGAAGAAAATAAAATCTCCTTTAAGTTAAAAACAAAGTAACAACAATGATATTGCTCAGTAGAAAATGAGGAAACCAGTCATGGGGTTATTTTCTATGTAATGAAGTCCCCATTTGATCTCATATCTGAACCTTTTAGAGCTTTGTGTTGTTGTTTTTATTAAGTTTGGGCCATTTGGAATTCCATAACATTTTATCCCGCTGTCCCATTGGTGCAACATCATCTGCCACTCCAGGAGCGCACAGGCTAGCAAATTACACAGAGCTAGCTAGGGAATATCCCCTCATTATGGCCACATACACATCGGCCCACAGAAGTCCTAACCATAATCTACGCTGAAGCGGTCAGGATTTCCTTTCGGACCCGTGGGACAGGTCTAAATGACCGCGGATCTCACTGCAATTTTTGTGCAATGGAAATGTGTTTAAAAATGGGTCACTCCGATGTTGATACTGTATCATAATGCATGAACTACTGGGTCTCAAGTTTTTCCCAAGTCCCATTGGCCTACCTCATCTTGGGGAAGTCCTCCTCGGTGAAAGCCCCTGAAAGTGCCAGGTTGCCCTTCAGTTTGAGGTGGGTCAGACCACCAAGCCCTTGCAGAGGTAGGATGCTGAGAAGGTTCTCCGTTAGGTCCCTGTTAAGAAGAACAGCATCAGGGTTCTTGATCCTGCACAGCTCCGTCCAGTGCTCCAGTCCTGTGCCATTCTGCCTCAGGGCTTCTCAGACTCTTTCCAGACCCTTCCCTTTTTTGCATTGTTTCTTTCCTTCCAATACAGCTTTGGCTCTTTTTTTCCCCATTGAACTCCACACTTACGTCATTTAGGACCCTACTGATTTTAATTGTCAGTCTGAATTCAATCCGATTATTGAAGCAAATTATTTGCCATATTGAACATTATATAAAATCAATAGTTGATCTGACTGATTAAATGAGAGCATGTATTAATAGTATAGCTATTTCCCAGGTCTTAAGAGGTCTTAAGAGGGTAAGTACAGTATAGGACAAGTATTAGTGGTATAGCTATTTCTTACGTCTTAAGAGGGCAAGCACAGTAAGGGACATGTATTAATTGTATAGATATTTCTCAGGTCTTAAGAGGGCAAGTTATTCTTCAGCAAACAGTAAAAGTGTCTAATAAAGAGCAGTGAATCTTGTTAAAATCCAGTAATTGCAACTGTGGCTGGAACAAGACTCAGAACACAGTGGGGAACCTGAAGGCCAAGTCTGGGAACCCTGTGTCCTGTCTGTAACCCCAGATTCTGGATGTCTTGGACTACATCTTTGTGCAGATGTAAAAGTCAACCTCTCCAGTGAGCTCATTTAGGTTTTCTGTTTTCACCTTATTATGGTCTTGACATAATAAAGTTCAATTCATAAGGGATTAAAAGCATGTTTCTTCACTTAGCCAGCTGCTGTTACTTTTCGTAAATACTAAATACATAAAAACTCAAGCTACTTAATCAATGCCAAGGAATGCTTTTTCACAGTGAGAAATATGCATGAAGAAAGACTCCTCCTTACTGTTTTTGTACAGTAAGCTAAAGGCTCTTGGCAAGGTGAAGTTTCATTAAAGTTTCAGAATCTTGGATAGGGTCCCTAAAAGTGTCGCAAGTTTTAAATGTATGTGTTTTTTATTTCAAAAGGCACAATTATCTGTTGAAGGTGGCATCAAAATACTTACAGTTTTACCAGGCTCTGAAGAGAAGCAAAGGCATCATGGTGTATGGTCTCAATGCGATTCCAACTCAGATCGCTAGAACAGAGGCAGACCACAAGAAATGTCATCTTGTTGATTACAAGATAATATCTACACACCTGTGTAAAGTTGCTTCACAGTTCATGAAAAAATATTTCTTGGTGCTGTATTCTGGGCGTAAACCACCGGCGTGGTTTGAAAAGCTTCTCGGACTAGGAGCTGAACTAGTGCCAGGTTCCCTCTGTCTGTATTCCAACCTTTTTGTGAGCTAAAAGCAATAACTGGTGGGAGTTTTATCAGCGCTTGTACACCAAGACTCTTTATGAGGGTGGGCACTGTTTACATTCTGCCTTTCTTGGTTGGTCTTGACCACAAGGTGGGAGTGTTAGGCAGACTATAAGTCTGCTGGCTGCTGGTATACAGACCACTTTTGGCACAATTACATGGGAACCGTACATGGGAACATGAACTATGACCCAAACCATTGCATGTATTATTCGTGCACCAAGAACATCTCTTAAGTGCTTTGAGACTGGCTGTAAAATAAGCAGTGTATACTATAAGTGAACAAGAGGTTGTTTCACCCTGGAGAGGGCAGGTGTCCATGGAGGTATACTCACCCTCCCATCACAAAGATATATATTTTAATATACTTAAATATACTTCATACTTTAATAATATTGTGGACGCTATACGTGACACATAGACAATAATAATAAAATGTACAATATAACACCATATGTTTTTCCCAACCTGTTTTGCATCATGAAAACATATTTTCACAAATTCTTCATGAATGTTACTCCTAAATATAAGGTTTACGTACCTTCTTACACATTTATAATATATGCCCCCTATATATTCTATGTGAATGTATTGAAAATATGTGTTTCATATGTACTCACAGCGAGCGCAGGGAGCTGAGTTGCTGGAACGTGCTGGCCTCGATCTCCCGTATCAGGTTATGCTGGAGGCCTCTGCAAAGAAGGAGCGAAACAAAAGACCTAATCGGGCTGTTCCTTCAGCCAGCAAAGGGAAAGCACTCCATACAAAGAGAAACTTGGCAGCTAGCTTATGTTTGAATAATAATAAGAAAATAATTGAAGAAAAAGTCAAAAGACTTAACGTCCCGAGGGAAAGGCTTGCACAGGTTACGCACGGAGGTAGACGGCAACGTACACGTACACGTACACACAGTCAGGTTGTTGTGCAATTGTGTGTATCCTTGTGATATATTGCAGTCCTCACCAAATCACGAGTATCCGGTTGTGTGTTTTCAGTTATTTAAGTGATTTGTATTACGTAGACTTGCTCGGCAGCCATTTTGACTGCCGGTGTATCGCAGCTTACGATACAAAAAGTGTTGATGTGAGGCAACCGTGCAGTTTGCACCCCTGTATATTGGGCTTGTGTAGAGTGGGTGGAAGGCCTTAACCTGTGTAGTATGCTAGGAAAACCGAATGAAAAATACACACAAACTCACATTTCCTGGAGCCGTTGGCAGTGATGGAAGCTGGGAAGCTCCTCTATCTGGTTATGTGAAAGTTCACTGCAAAACATCAAGAGGACAAACTTTACGCACGGCTGCAGTTACGGGTGTTATGTGAATTTGAAAACCGCGGCTCCAATGACTAGAAAAAGATTTAAGAGATCCAGGCCAGTTTTAACAGATAGAGATGCAATCTGGGACATGCTGGTTAGTCATCTTTTCTACGCAGTCCATAAATTAGTGCTACTCGAAGGTGCACTTGATCCCTTTCTTTTTAGATGCCATAATTTAAGTCTTCCACGTGGAATTGAAGACCTCATTCTCATTGTGGTGTATGCAGGAAATTGTGCAGTGCAATCCCCACAACCCCCAGAAACCTAACCATTACAGTGTCAACTTAAACAAAAAAGGAAAACAGTTAGACATAGGCCAAATCTTAGGCTTGCTAAAATCAAGTGTTTGGAAGAGACCACTGCTGGGCTCAGTAATTGCAAAGGACCTGGAAGGTCAAGAAAGACCTCTGGAGTTGATGACCGAAGAATTCTCACCATAATGAAGAAAACCATCAGATCAGAAACACTCTTCAGGAGGCAGGTGTGGATATGTCACTGACTATTGTCCACAGAAGACTTCACAAACAGAACTACAAAGGCTACACTGCAAGATGCAAACTAGTTAGCCACTAAAACAGGATGGCCTGGTTACAGCTTGCTAATACATAAGTACTTAAGAAGGATGCAGAGTTCTGGAAAAAGATATTGTGGACAGATGAGACCAAGATTATTTTGATTCACTTGTATCAGAGTGATGGCAAGAGGAACACGTGGAGCAACTGCCCAAGATCCATAACATCCTCATCTGTGAGGTTGTGGGGCAGTATAGTTTATAGTTTCATAGTTTGGGCATGTATGGCTTCCTCCAAATGTTTCCGAATTCATTGGGCGATGCTTCATCCCACAGCAAGACCATGATCCTAAACATACACCAGTGCTCTTTCTTCTTAATGGACTATGTCTCAGTGTTTTTTTATTACCTCTCAGCCTCATAATGGCTTTCTTGACTTTCATTGGCACAACTCAAAATGTATAAAATGCTCTTTAATAAAAGTTGAAAATCCGCCCTGTAATCCCATGTGAACTGTTTGATTACAAATCTAAAATTGTGGAGTACAGAGCCAAATCAAGAAAATAATAGGCCTTTTCCCAAGATTTATGGAGCTCACAACCTGGGTCAAATACGTAATTATTTGGATGAAAATACTTTTCTGTGTTTGATTGATTTAGCCTGGTGCAACTGAACCTTTGTCCTGGGTCTGCTGGTTTTACTTTTCACCTTAAAATAAGCACCTTGTTGAGACCCAGGTAGCCAGGTGAGGTGAGTTAACTGTGTAATCAACTGCTCTAATTGATTAATTAAGTGTAGAGTAACAACAAAAACCGGCAGACCCTGTAGCTCTCCAGGACCAGGGTTGGAGACCACTGATCTGAAGGCGTGTGGTTGAGATGTGAGGGGAGGGGGGGCACTCACAGCACTCTGAGGCTGGGTAGCTGTTGGCACAGGCTCCAAGGCAGGGAGGTAAGTCCGGCCCTCGTCAGAGTCCTGAAAGACACCAGCGTTGGACATGTGAGTGCCCGGAGCCTTTTGTCCTGGGCAAGGCAGGCGAGAATCCCCAGTCAGGCGACACTAACAGCCAGGGACAGATGGCACAATGGAGCCCCCCCACACTGGAAGCCCAGGCCCACCACCGCCCCCACGCCACGGCTGCCAGCCCCGCAATCATCTCCTGAATGGGAGACCCTGTTCGCTTCGCTCTGTCTTCTCTGCCTGGACGTGCCTTCATTGGTCGTCCTTTTAAACAGAGGTCTGCATCCCTATCAATTGCCGTCAACTGGAAGGGAATTCTGTTAATCAACGCTGACAGAAGGACAATCGGACGCAAGCTAACCAGACCCATTAAGATAACCGAATGCAGACCGACGTATTTCTTTAGCAAAATAAAATAATAACAGACCACACGTAATGCTGAGGAACAGTTCAAATCCATTATCCAATCAATGGAAGAACGCTGAAGGGGCCTTCTCATGTGTCCTCCATTGGACGCTAAACAATGCTTGCACCAAACTTGGCATCAACAACAGGAAAGAATTTATCTCTGGGAACCCACATTTAAACGAGCAAGGCTGATACACGCAGCTCAGCGAGAGTACGTGCAGCGGTCCCTGACAACACGCACACCGAACAGGCATCTCAGTGTTCTGACTCTGGGTTGAGGCTTGGTCAATAGGAGCGCCAGTCCATCTACTGTCATGGTACTGTGCCTGAATCGTTTGACAGGAGACACAACCTTGCCGAACCACTGAATAAGTGAAGGCATTTGTTTATTTTTGGCTGGCCATCCTGCTAAGCCTACCCTCATGAAGGAATGTGAACATGTTCTGTCTACAAAATCGCACCATTACATTCGGACAGCTTCAGGTGGCATCTGCGTTGCCCTATGCTGGTTATTTAGCATCAAGCCCAATGATGCCAATTCCAATTCATTCCCTTCAGGAATGTCCAGTGGGGATTTAGCCAAGTAATTGATTAAATTGTAATGCATTTTCTGAAGTAAAATTAACTTGACCCTAATATTAGCTGTGATGCCTTCTGTCTGGAGCCGTATGGGACTCACTATAAACACATCCATATTCCAGTGTCACTACCGCAACATGCACTAATCTGTGCATGAACAGGTAGAACCAAGGAATAGGTAGAGGATACAGGTTGGGAATTTAGCCAGGACACCGAGGAGCGCCCTACAGTATTTCTGCTGGCCCTGGATTCTGACATTCCTGCTTGCAGTATCCCTTTTTCCTTCTTATGTTTGCTTCCCCCCCCCCCCCCCCCCCCCCATGTGCTTCCCGAACAGGAATGCCAAATGGCATGTCTTCACACTGCAGCCCACTGGCCAAACCAGCACAGATATCTGAGCACTAATCAGTGCATGTGTCTTCAACTTGGAGCTAAAGAAGAAGAGCTAAACTGAGCTACAACTGAACCAGCTACTTAGGATTCTGTTTTAGATGTCCCCACAAGCCTTTTACAGTTTTACAGCCAACTGGAATATATGCAGATGGTAGCTTGATATTGCAACTATTTACAACCGAATGTGACAAGATTGTGATAAAGGCTTCTAGAAGTTTCACAAACACTCTGCACCTGCTGTCGAGCACCACTCTCATCGAAACAACTTTTGGGTATGACTTTGAATTATGAGTGCTTGTTGGAGAACAGTTTTCTAACCACTCTGACTGTAAACTGATATTTCTACAGTTCAGTCAATCCACATTTGATATGCAAATTAGCTGTGTGCCTCAGTTACCCCTGTGATGTCACAATGCCATCTGCCCTCTAGCAGCCGAAGGTCATATAGAGTTCATCACTGACTTGATACATGAAGCTACACTCAGTGAGCACTTTATTAGGTATTTATTAGACTTTGTAGACTTCTACTGCTGTAGCCTATCCACTTAGAGTTATGATGCGTTGTGTGTTCAGAGATGCTCTTCTGTGCAGTGAGTGTATGTGCTTCATATAATGTCATTAAACCAATTGCCTTGCAGTATGCATTAACTCCTCATCTCACTCCTCTGATTGGCGGCTATGATATGAATACCTAGCAACTGCATAGCAACTGACTAGTAATACCCTAGCAACTTCGATACTTCATATATGAAGATTATATAATGCTTTTATGCTTCATATACTTCCATTAGGGCAATCGCCTTTAATTATGCAGTAACGCCTCACCTCATCTCTCGGGTCTGCTGTTTTGAATACCTAGCAATCACCTAGCAACCGACTAACTACTGGAACTACTTCAAGCCGTTAAGGTGGCTTCAATATGTAGCTATGGTTACATATCTTGGTTAAGTTCTACTCGAAATAGAGACACGAATCATCCAATCAAGTATTCACCCAGAACATGGTATATGTATATGCTTTCATTAAACGTACACTCAGTGAGCAATTTATTAGGTAGACCTGTACACCAGCTTGTTAATACAAATATTTAATCAGCCAATCATGTGGCAGCAACTAAACGCATGAAAAGACATTGAAATCCTGTGGTCCGAACTGAACAGGGGGGTCCACCAGCGCAAACCGAAGACTATCAATGATTCTGAAAACTGCACGGAGGAATGGTCAGAAATCTTATCACAAATTATAGGAAAAGACTCATAGCTGCCATCTTTGCCACGGGTGTTAAACCAAAGGCTGCCAATAATTGTGGAACCTTGTTACGAAATGCATTTTGTACATTTTGATTCCATTGAATCATTAAAACATGTTGGAAAATAACTTTTATTTCAATAATGGTATTATTTGTTAGTTTACAGTTTTTTTTTTTTTTTACACAATTTCTTTCCCATATTTATCAAGGGTGCCAATAATTCTGGAGCCAACTGTATTTCAGTCAAACATGTGTACACACATGCACATGTGCAGCCCCGCCCGAACATGCCGCATGTGCAAGAGCGTACATGCACGTGCAGTACGTGTGGAAAAGGGCACGGAAACTTACAGTATTTCCAGACTGGTGGTTCCTTTGAGATCGGGGAATTCTCTGATTTCCGTTGCTCCGTTCAGGGACCTGAAACGGACAGAGAGAACTCAATCTGGCATGAATTACGGTGCGCTAGAGTGGAGACAAGCCCCGCAGGCCGCAGTAGACCAGCCTCGGGGACATCGTTGAGTGTTAAGCACTGTGGTCTGAACTCTGCTGAAGGACTCACAGCTCATTTCGCTGTACTGGAGAGCAAACTAATATACCTTGCGCCCCCCTTCCAAAAACAACACCGTTACACCGCGTAGAACAAGAGGCTTGGGAGCTGTCCTGTTGCGTTCAGCATCCTTCATGTTCTCTGCACATCATTCATCATTTCCAAGGATTTGTAAAATGAGAGATTTATAAAGTACCAAGTTCTCACACTTCATCTAGGCAAGAACATGCCCGTGTGGGGGATAATGCTTGCTAACATTGACCTGAAGTCGGTCAACTACATGAGAAGTGTATGACCTGGCTTTGGATAAAAGCGTCAGCCAAATGACATGTAATGTAATGTAATTTTGGCCACTGTTTATTAGTTTCCAATTGCTTGTATGGATAAACTAGACTAGACTAACTTAGACTATTTAGTTTTATATGGAGAATCCATTCAAAATTTTATTTAGTCTAGGACTAGCCTTAATCTGTGTCTGTGAAGCAGGCAAATAAGCAAAACTTTATTTTGTATAGCACATTTCATACCGAACTGCAGTACAATGTGCTGTACATGACCCAACCCAAAATAACAGAAACAAAGTAGCAAATTGACAATTTAACAACGCAATGGGTTCAGGTTCAAAAAAATATTTCAAGAGATTAATAATATCCATGTAAGCATTTTGTTCCAAACAGGAGTTGGCTCTGCATTCTTCTGTGGAGGAGCTGGCAGCAGTAGAGTCTCCTGAAGCCTGAGATAAAAACCTTGTGAACTATTCGTTGATTTCATATCCCCCTTCACTCACATTTGCCCTGTGAGTAGTCGAGTATATGAGAAATCATTTCAACATCGAATGTTCACCTTTCCTGCTGGCGGAAATTGCAGGCTTAAGAGTTGTGAAGGTCTGGGTTACTCACAGCGTGTGCAGTTTGGGTAAGAACTGGAAGGCGGATTTGCCCACAAACTGGATGGGATTCTCATAGAAATGACTGCAAGTGAAAATAAAGCAAAAAGAACAATTACTTAATGTTTCTGTTTTAACATACTGGACATACTTTATCTGCAGTGTCTTGAAAACCTCTTTTTACATAGCTGTTATGACCATTATCAATGTTGGCTGTTGGGGTTGAGAGATTAGGGGTGCTGCATGTTGGCAGTTGGGGCTGAGAGATTAGGGGAGGTGCATGTTGGCAGTTGGGGTTGAGAGATTAGGGGGGTGCATGTTGGCGGTTGGGGTTGAGAGATTAGGGGGGGTGCTGCATGTTGGCGGTTGGGGCTGAGAGATTAGGGGGGTGCGTGTTGGCAGTTGGGGCTGAGAGATTAGGGGAGGTATATGTTGGCAGTTGGGGCTGAGAGATTAGGGGTGCTGCATGTTGGCCATTGGGGCTGAGAGATTAGGGGGGTGCATGTTGGCCATTGGGGTTGAGAGATTAGGGGAGCTGCGTGTTGGCAATTGGGGTTGAGAGATTGGGGGGGGGGGGGGGGGGGGGGGGGTGCATGTTGGCTGTTGGGGCTGAGAGATTAGGGGAGGTGCATGTTGGCAGTTGGGGCTGAGAGATTAGGAGGACATCATTACCCCTAAGAAGAACTCACATGGTCTGCAGGAGAGGGTTCCCCACAAAGGCCCTCTCAGGAATGGCCTTGATGTTATTGTTGTGGAATCCCCTGTGGTGAAAGAAATAAATATTATTAAAGAAATATTATATATTATATTATTATAGTACATTATAATACATAAATTCAAAAAATGTATTAATGTGGTCATTTAGGGGTGACTGCCTTATCTCTTTTGGCTGTTATTTTGAAAAGTTATTTCAGGAAAACCCATTCCTGCTCTACTTATTCACAGTAGTTTAGAGGCCTTCGCTGTTCGTGACTGAGTTTCAGAACCCTGTTAACGCACAGTGAGCATGTCACAAGCAGCACCTGTCTCTCAAAAGCTGAAAACACTTTTGGACATGTGAGAAGGGAGGCTTTAAATACTTGTATGAGCATCTGCTGTGGCTGAGTGAGATTACATCGGAGGGCCACATTATCTGCGCTAAATAGGATTACCAGGGAAAACAAAACCATAACATTCACATGGGGCAGGGGTATGCTGTCATGCCAGGGTTCTGACACTGAAGCCCACTGCACTATTCTCAGTCAAACTGCAGGATTACTGAAGCTAACCACACTATTCTCAGTATAACTGCACGATTGCTGAAGCTAACCACACTATTCTCAGTGAAACTGCAGGATTGCTGAAGCTAACAACACTATTCTCAGTCAAACTGCAGGATTACTGAAGCTAACCACACTATTCTCAGTATAACTGCACGATTGCTGAAGCTAACCACACTATTCTCAGTGAAACTGCAGGATTGCTGAAGCTAACAACACTATTCTCAGTCAAACTGCAGGATTACTGAAGCTAACCACACTATTCTCAGTATAACTGCACGATTACTGAAGCTAACCACACTATTCTCAGTGAAACTGCAGGATTGCTGAAGCTAACAACACTATTCTCAGTCAAACTGCAGGATTGCTGAAGCTAACCACACTATTCTCAGTAAAACTACATGATTGCTGAAGCTAACAACAGTATTCTCAGTGAAACTGCAGGATTGCTGAAGCTAACAACACTATTCTCAGTATAACTGCACGACTGCTGAAGCTAACCGCTCTATTCTCAGTAAAACTGCAGGACTGCTGAAGCTAACCACACTATTCTCAGTATAACTGCAAGATTGCTGAAGCTAACAACACTATTCTCAGTAAAACTGCAGGATTGCTGAAGCTAACCACACTATTCTCAGTATAACTGCACGATTGCTGAAGCTAACCACACTATTCTCAGTATAACTGCACGATTGCTGAAGCTAACAACACTATTCTCAGTATAACTGCACGATTGCTGAAGCTAACAACACTATTCTCAGTCAAACTGCAGGATTGCTGAAGCTAACCACACTATTCTCAGTAAAACTACATGATTGCTGAAGCTAACAACACTATTCTCAGTGAAACTGCAGGATTGCTGAAGCTAACAACACTATTCTCAGTATAACTGCACGACTGCTGAAGCTAACCGCTCTATTTTCAGTAAGACTGCAGGATTGCTGAAGCTGACCACACTATTCTCAGTCAAACTGCAGGATTGCTGAAGCTAACAACACTATTCTCAGTATAACTGCACGACTGCTGAAGCTAACCGCTCTATTTTCAGTAAGACTGCAGGATTGCTGAAGCTAACCACACTATTCTCAGTCAAACTGCAGGATTGCTGAAGCTAACCACACTATTCTCAGTAAAACTGCATGATTGCTGAAGCTAACAACACTATTCTCAGTGAAACTGCAGGACTGCTGAAGCTAACCACACTATTCTCAGTATAACTGCAAGATTGCTGAAGCTAACAACACTATTCTCAGTAAAACTGCAGGATTGCTGAAGCTAACCACACTCTTCTCAGTATAACTGCACGATTGCTGAAGCTAACAACTCTATTCTCAGTAAAACTGCAGGACTGCTGAAGCTAACCACACTATTCTCAGTATAACTGCAGGATTGCTGAAGCTAACCACACTATTCTCAGTCAAACTGCAGGATTGCTGAAGCTAACCACACTATTCTCAGTCAAACTGCAGGATTGCTGAAGCTAACCACACTATTCTCAGTAAAACTGCACGATTGCTGAAGCTAACAACACTATTCTCAGTGAAACTGCAGGATTGCTGAAGCTAACAACACTATTCTCAGTATAACTGCACGACTGCTGAAGCTAACCGCTCTATTCTCAGTAAAACTGCAGGACTGCTGAAGCTAACCACACTATTCTCAGTATAACTGCAAGATTGCTGAAGCTAACAACACTATTCTCAGTAAAACTGCAGGATTGCTGAAGCTAACCACACTATTCTCAGTATAACTGCTTGATTGCTGAAGCTAACCACACTATTCTCAGTATAACTGCACGATTGCTGAAGCTAACAACACTATTCTCAGTATAACTGCACGATTGCTGAAGCTAACAACACTATTCTCAGTATAACTGCATGATTA
Organism: Conger conger; assembly: GCF_963514075.1. Lineage (NCBI taxonomy): Eukaryota > Metazoa > Chordata > Actinopteri > Anguilliformes > Congridae > Conger > Conger conger. The sequence continues at coordinate 10,807,308 of NC_083769.1, forward strand.
CTGAAGCTAGCAACACTATTCTCAGTGAAACTGCAGGATTTCTGAAGCTAACCACACTATTCTCAGTATAACTGCACGATTGCTGAAGCTAACCACACTATTCTCAGTATAACTGCACGATTGCTGAAGCTAACCACACTATTCTCAGTATAACTGCGGGATTGCTGAAGCTAACCACACTATTCTCAGTATAACTGCGGGATTGCTGAAGCTAACCGCACTATTCTCAGTATAACTACAGGATTGCAGAAGGCCCACTGCACTGTTCTCAGTATAACTACAGGATTGGCACACTCACAGCTCCTGAAGCTTGGCTAGGGTTCTGATAGCCACTGGGAACTCCTGCAGGTCATTGTAGTTCAGGTCTCTGAGGAGAACAGGATAACTTTCACATTAGTAAACAGGTAAAGTGACCATGCTGTGAATTCATATTAAAAATCTCTCAGGTTGTGTTGTTGCTTCTGGTACAGATTTCTTTTTATGAGGTGTGTTCTTGGGGTTTGAGCTCCTTTTAGTTTCTGCATGAGGTTAGATCTGTTAATTGTTTTTCTTTGTTGGACAATTTATTTTCCTTTGCTTAAGTAGAAGATCAAGTCCTTGGGATGAAACCTCCAGAACACCAGCAGAACGTGTTTGGCTATGACTGTTTGCTGACGGAGACAACTGCAGTTTGATATTCTTGGTCTTACATCAGACGACCTCTAATTCACAAGGTGTTTATGTTGGAATGTGCTTTTAATGGCAGACTAGGAAACTTTGTCAGGTGAAGGAATTAAGCCAGAGAATAAAACAAGCTTGTTGTCATGGTTGTGAAGCCGCTAGCACAGGTGCTGGAGAAACGTGTTTGTATGCGAATTGATGTTTTCAAAAGGCTCCATTGTTTTATTACAGTTGAGTTCTAATGTCTCTTTTCAACTTTATTCAACTGAAAATTAAAGGGTACAATAATGAAAATCCTTTAATTCAAGAAAGCTCCTTTTTATGGAGTTGTGTTTGCACTTTTAAATGAGGAATTAAAAGGAAAAGAAAATATATAGAAATGACTGGGGGGATGGGGGTTGGGAGGGGGAGAGGAAAAGAAATAGGCCTGGATTTAGCCCCAGGTCTCCCTCTTTAGCATCCAGCCCTTGTTGTCATGATAGCTCCTCCACAGACTATCAAAATACTGCACTGGCTGCACCTCATTATCCGTGTAATTATAAGTATTATCCTTCAGTGTTAAGTGTAAGCTTTCAAAACAGTCTAAATGTTTACGTTTTGGGGAAGGTTTCTGGCGCGCGGCCCGATGTCTTTTGAAGTGAGTCCTCAAATTCGATGGGACCTGCCTTGGCCGGGAGCCCAGGTGGGGTTTAACACACTGTTTGTGTGTGTGTGTGTGTGTATGTGTGTGTGCATGAGTGTGTGAGTGTGTGTGTGTCTGTGTGTGTGTGTGAGTGTGTGTGCGTGTGAGTGTGTGTGTGTGTGTGTGTGTGTGCGTGTGCGTGTGAGTGTGAGTGTGTGTGTGTGTGTGTGTGTGTGTGAGTGTGTGTGTGAGTGCGTGTGCGTGTGTGTGCGTGTGAGTGTGAGTGTGTGTGCGTGTGAGTGTGTGTGCCTGTGCCTGTGCCTGTGTGCGTGAGTGTGTGTGTGTGAGTGCGTGTAAGTGTGTGTGTGTGTGTGGGTGTGTGTGTGTGGTGGGGGGTTAATTCGCGAAGCTGAGGTCTCGCCATATTCCACCGGCAGCTGTGTGGATGGCCCACGTGCTGGGGGACACCGCAGACCACAGCTGTAGGCCAGCTGCCCTAACATCCCCCCAAACCCCCCCCCCCCCCGCCCCCCTCCCCCCGCCCCTCATTATCACTGCCCAAGCCCCAGGGTTTACACAAGGTGAACTCTCACACACCTGCACCCCAAGACACCCAATCATTTTGATTGTTGTCTTACTCTCAGATTTTGCGTTCGCATTGATTCACTCAACTCAGAGACAGAGAAATTTGTTCTGCACACCTTAAATACACATGCCAACAAAGCGGACCCTGTTCAGAAATGTGATATTAGTTGCAAAACCTTAGTAAATCTGACTTGCGAGAGAAATGGCACATTTTATGTTTCATTAATTAAAATTCATTGTCACGTTGTGAAATTATGTGACAACTATATTCCTGGGGGGAAGTGATGGCAGGCCTGAGATCGGCATTGGCCAAACAGGTGTGGCCTTTTACTTTCGAGTAGATACAAAAGAAGGGGAGAAAAAAACGAATCGCGTCGGCCGTTCGAGAAGTCTGGTTTTGCTCTCTGTACGTTTGGAACATCAGTTAGCCTTTTTTTTCTGCATTTCTGTTTTGAAATGTTTCCTTGATACGGTCCAGTCGAATAATGCTTTTAATTTCCTGAACCGACATCATTGTTTGGATCAGGGAGTGCGCTGCCTCGGTAACACGCCCAACAATAACACGGCTATAGGCCGGTTTCTTACACAAACAGCTCGGCATCGTCGAAGCGAACACTTTCTACCGCCAACGCTCCAGATTATGCAGATGGCATCAGCCGGACTGGCGTCTCACGTTACCCGAAAAAGGATCACAGTTCATGTGGATTAGCCCGACATTCTGCCTTAATTATAAGCGGGATAAAGACTGTAATCAGATACAGGGTGCGCAGCTCGCCGTTCCTAACCGAAATGACCGAAAAATGCAATCGTGTTATAACTCAATAAGTCGGAACCAGATAGCGGAGATCTGGACCTCGGAAGTTGCACTCTCCTGTTTATTCAAAATTACTGCAGTATGGAATCGCAGGCTTAGGGCCAGTAGGGCTAAGACCAGGTTTATTTTTGTGCAAGAGGACGATGAAGAAGACGACGACGACGATGATGAAGTGCACAAGAAGACGTGTTTTACGCAGGTGGGAATATTAATTACGGTGAATCGGTCATTGTGAAACCTAATCACAAATCCCCCCCGCCAACATAAAGTACTGTTTTATAGTTTAGAAAGATCAGTATTAGCGTCACTTATGAAATTGTCACAGCTTTAGTCAGGTCTTCCTTTTGATGACACATTAATTAATATGAGTGAGTGAATTCCCATATTGAACTGAAAAAAAAAACAAGAGTTTACCTTTAACTGTCAAAAAGAGCCTTGTTTTCATACAACTCTATATCACGCAATAATGAGTGAAAGAAAAATATCATATTGTTCCTCATTTTCACATAACCTTTATCAGTCAGATGTGATGACACTGCGGTCTCTTGAGGGAAAGACCTAGTAGGAGGCCACTGTACATATAGATATTCAGAATTTATGTTTTTTGCATTTATACATGCAATATATTGTATATTGTATGTAAGAATTACGTATTTTAGCTACAATATCTCATCTGATTAAGCCAATTCTCTCTGGAATGTGTCTGGAATCTCATGATTCTGAATGAAGAGTAAAGTTGGATAACTGATATCCCAGCCGCAAAACATCCCATAAACTGTAAAGCCTTATGCTTTGTACTTCAGTAGGTCATTAAAATAGCAAATGTCAAACATTCACTTTCTAAGAGACCACCATGTCTCTGACACGCTCCCAGTCTCTTAATTTTACATCATGTTCTAGATTTTTTTTAAATATAGGAATTCATTTAAACATTGGATTCATTTTCACACAGCATTTCTTGCCAAGAATCTGGATTGCATCCTAACAATTGAGTGAGATTGTCTACTATTATAAAATGAATTGTAGGCGATTCACTCTTTTACTTTATACTTTATAAAGTACTTGGATTAACCAAATTGTTTCATAGTTTAAATAATTAAACAGCAGACTGTTTTTTTAAATCAACATGCACTGTGAATACTGTTTTATTTATATTACATTTTTAGATTAAAATTATGAATCCAAAATAATTCCATACTTTATGACATTGAATAGTAACATTGAAAAAAATACATTTAACCGCATTACTTTCGTCCATTTGCCTGTCATTTAGGCAAATGGACTTAATACATTTTTTTAATCTTCTTTTTCTCATGTCAGTAGTTATTTGATATTTGCGGTTTTGCATAATAGTATATTTGGTAAATGGTTGGCATTTATATAGTGCCTTTATCCAACGCACTGTACAATTGATGCTTCTCATTCACCCATTCATACACACACTCACACACCGACAGTGATTGGCTGCCATGCAAGGCACCGACCAGCTCGTCAGGTTAGGTGTCTTGCTCAGGGACACTTCGACACAGCCCAGGCAGGGGATCAAACCGGCAACCCTCCGACTGCCAGACGACTGCTCTTACTGCCTGAGCCATGTCACCCCTATATATATTTGAAGAGAGGAACTGCAGACAAGAGCCTGTTTGTGTTTAATCACATGAAACTGGTAAACTGACATACCAGGTACAAAAGAGCAATTGGCTGCATTTCCAGTGAAACAAGGAACCAGGGTTTACATGTATCATTTGCATGTTGTGGCAAATTATTTTAAAAAACTGCCTTTGGGCCCAGTGATGAATAGAAGTACTTCAAACAGAAGTCATTGAGAGGGCAATTATTTTCAGGTAATACGAGGGCCATGGTTATTAAGTGCAATATAATATTTATTGAAGTATATCTCGAAAAAAGATACATTTTCACAAATCGTATTATTATTCTTTGTATGAACCTAATGAAGTTAGTCCCATTAGAGATAAAAATCTCTTCTCCAACCAGGCCAAGATGGGCAGCGGTACATATAGTTTCACACACAATAATAAAAGTCCCATCAAAACAACTCTCCGGCTAAAAATGCTATGGAACAAAAGTGCACAGGAGAAATACAATCACATTTTCTATATAAAACGGTCACAGTTATCAATAGACTTTTATACCGTGGACTTTACAACGGCTTTAAATTCATTGAGAGTAACTAGGTCCTGATGTTTCTTTTGCAGACTATTCCAGGTTGAGTGCAGAAAACATAATATAAAAAAACCTTCTTTACTAACTCTGTCCGAGTTTTAGGAACAACAGTCTTAAGCACAGTGTCCCGACACCGTAACCTGCTGTATGAGGTCCACATTTCTGGGGCATAAACAGTGATAAGTAACAGAAATGTCTACCTAGAATGGCCTTATGAACAAAAACAACACCAATGTCTAATCTGATGTGTGGAAAGAGCAAGCCAGTTTACTTTGGAGTACAATATACAGCGATTAGTGTGGGCTTTACAGTTAATCTAGCTGGAAAACAAGACGGTGTCCCAAAACGACCTCAACTGTCTGCTCATTGCTTTACTGATGGATTATTTACAGTCAACAAACGGCACTGATATCTGAGCGAACATCGAGTTGTTGAATCACACGCCATTATTACACGTTGCGCTTGTGGTAAGAACACAGCCAGATATCCCGTTTTCTTCGACTTGACGTCTTAAAGTTATAGGGTGTTGGATTCCAAAGCCAACACTGCGCTTGTATGTATTGGTGTATAAGGGAATTCTCAAGAATTTATGCTTTCTATCCATCGCCCAGTATTATAATGTAAGTGGGCTGAACCGACATAGAAACAGCTGCATTTCTGGAAGTGTATGTGATTTGCATGCTTTATAAGTCCAAGTAAAGCAGAATGGAACGAGGTCCTTTCAGGACCTTAGAAAAAGATTTGCAGTACAGTTGTGCGTGTGTCAGCCCAAATTGTATGTGTAGCTGGTGTTTGAAAATGCAGGTCGTTTGTGGACTGTGCTACAAAGTGAGTATCATTTTACATCTGTAGCCTGAGGCCGTTTAGTCATAGTGTGGCCAGTTTTGTTACGATACCTTAAAGAACAGATATACTCACAGAGTCTCTAGACTGTGCAGTCCTTCAAAGCAATTCTTTCCGAGTGTCTGGATCATGTTGTTATGAAGATGGCTGGACATGAAAAAGATGATGTTGTGAAGGTTAAAGGTTAAATTATCGGCCATAACTAATTACTTTAGAAAAAGACGTTCTCACACACTCTTTTGAATTGAATTTCCATTTGTGCCTCTCGAGTCATGATGTCAATATAGATATATAACTCTGTGATAAACACAACACAGCACTACTTAATCGCTTGTTAATGCTCATGTTAGAAACCACAAATGCGTTGCTTGGAATGTTGTGGTAATGCCACTATTTGAATCAGTGCTGACAAAAAAGTTCAATGGAATGCTGGACAGCTGCTTAGCCTCTAAGTTAACAGCATTTATAAGTAGTGAAAGATGTCTGCATTGGTTAGAGCAACACATACTGTATATCTGCTAATGCACAAACAATGAGTAACTGGAGTTAGCATGATCAGCATGACGAATAAATAACGATGCAAGCATCAGTGAACCAAAAGTGGATTCACGACAGTGAATAGTTCTGAAGGTTCCATAATGTTATGTTGAACTCATACCTCCAGAATGCTACCCTGGTGTAAAATCCAGCTCTGTCCAGCTTGAAATTACCAGCTACCAGCTGTTTCTAAACATAGCTTCAGCTGGTCAAACCTCGTTGAGTATGGACCTGGTCTGAACTGGTCAACCGGCTACCAGCTGTTTCAAAGCCTAGCTTGGGATGTTCCACAGGAGTGTAGGCTGATCGTTACTCAACATTGCTGAGCTATCATCCTATTAACTTGTAGTAAAGGGTTATAGTAACGAGGTGGTGCATTAAGTGGAGTGGCGAGAAACAGAAATACCTGTGCGAGGTATTAAATGCTGTGGAGTAAGGTTAACGGCGCAGACCTGCGACAGCCTTTGTCAGGTATTGCTTTCCTTGTCTATTCATTTTGTAGTTGGGGGAGTACGTAGCCTAGTGGCCAAGGTACATGACTGGGGCCCAGAAGGTTTGTGGTTCAAGCCCCGGTGTAGCCATGATAAGATCTGCACAGCTGGGGGGGGGTTGTCCTCTGCTTAGTCCGATCAACGGTAAGTCACTTTGAATGAAATATTTGGCTAAATATCAAATTAATATTATTACCAAGCGGTTTCTACCGCAGGAAATGCATTGGACTCCCAGGACCGTCCACCGGTGCTGGTAACTCTGGTCATCACACCATAACACCAGCCAGGTCACCTAACTGAGCTGCCCAGCCACCTGATTCGTTATAGGCGTTCCCCTCACCCAGGGGCCTGGGGGGGTCCTGGAGAGCAACATAACGCACAGGCTCGATTTCACTCGGCCCCCGTCTCCCGTGAACGACACTCACAGGACCACCAGGCTGGAGAGGTTGCGGAAGGCAGCGTCGGGGATGTGCCGGATGCGGTTGAGGGCCAGGGTCATGGCCTGCAGGGCCGGCAGGTTGTTGAGGGCGCGGATGGGGATCTCCGTCAGGGCGTTGTCGTCCAGCCACAGGTGCCTCAGGGAGTGCAGGCCCAGAAACGTCCGCTCGGGGACCTCCGATATCAGGTTGGCGTCCAGGCGTCTGTGAGGGGGAGGGGGAGAGACAAGCGGAAAAGGGCCGTGAGGGGGGGAACGTTTAGCGGACGCGTCGCACCGTTCCCAACGCATTTGTGGTCTGCGGAGCCTTGCAACGGCGGGATTCGCGGCTTCGGAGACACGAGGAATAGCAACACTGCAAAAAATGTCTTAACAAGCGCTTTTAGTCTTTTAATAAGACTTAATATCTTATTATTTCTCTCTCAAGTGGATAATATTAGTAAGTTACTGTTTGCTTGACACATGGTATTCTGAGCCCCTTGGCAAGTCTTGAAATGAGTCAAACTTTCTCACCTCATTGGTAGTTTTTTGTCTCATTTAGCAAAAAAGCAATAGAAATAAGATTTTAAGTCTAAATGTAAGACTAAGATACTTAATTTGTTAATATTTTTAGTTTTTTTGTGAATAAACTTCAAGTGTCAGTGCAAGTTACCCCAATGAGCAAGGTTACAATTTATCCGCACAGATTTTTCAGAGTCTGTCAAAGCATAGACACAGAACACCTGAGATAACCAGAAGTATTTTACTATTACCAAACCCTCTCCCACCAAAAAAAACCAACTTTGTCTTCCTCTGCATCTGCATCGGTCTTCCATAAACCGCCTTCGTCCAAGAACAAAGTTGACGCTAATCCCACCAACGCGTTAGCGACTTGCAGCCCGAGTCTCCAGCATAGCCACAGGGTTGCCATTTTGTTTAGTTTTTTTTTTTTACAAGCCTGAGTTCCCTTATTAGACAAAATGAAAACAGGATGAAAAGCGCCGGAGAGAACTCCCTATTCTTTACAGGACCTCTGTTGTGGTGGACTGATGAAATACCTTGGCATTAGCACGAGCGGTAATTATACCAATTAAGCCTTCCCCAGCCCCCACCCTGGGAGTGACTTGGGGGAGCGGAGGCTTCCTGAGTGGGTGATTTATACCTGAGCTAATTAAACTATCTTCAGCTCTGCCAGAGCAGGCAGGCCGAGGGACGGGTGGAGGCTTGCGCTCGGTGCCGATCTTCAGATAAGGCCGCCACACTTGCACATCCGCAGGTGTTCTGCCCAACCACCTTCCTCCTCCCCCGTTACCACGCCGGCAAGAAAAAGGGGAATTTTAATTACAGTTGATTCGAGGGGGAAGAAGTCCTAAAGAATATAATCAACTTTGAATGAACACCCCTAACCTCCCCCCCCTGCTCCTCTCCGCTGGCAGGGAGTGCGCTTGGTATTTATAGAAAGTACACCGGGACCCAGACCACATTAAGGCCCGCTGGAAGGCGAAGCCCTCTTTCTGTCAGTTTCATCCCACTCGCTCTTGTGATTTTGTGTAATGTTGTGCTGATAGGCCATTTCATGGCTCCAGTTTTAATGGATTACAAAATCTTTTTTTTTTCCTTTTTTTTTTCTTAACCGTTTAATGTGATCCAGAGAACAAACAACTGAACAAATGTGGAGTGTTGTCGTTGACTGGAAAACTTTAAAAGACCTTTTTTGAAGAAAAAAAAAAGCATCTCTGTCTTTTTCAAAATCATCAAAAAAGAAAAATCCAAGGAAAAGATGAAAGCAGTATAGAAGTGATCAGCAGCAGGAGTCTGGAAATAATTGAAAGAGCAGAAAGTTTCTTTTTACCAAACTCGGGTCAGGACATACAGCCCCCTCTGTTTTTGGCTTGTCGTTGAGAGACCTTGACATTTCCACGACCAAGATATATTTTCCCCGAACGTCAACAAGCAGAGCCTTTGATCTAATGAATGTACCCCTCTGAGTGGAGGTGCACACCCTGACCTGAACCCCAGTCCTCCCACAGCCGTGAGTGACACAACTTCCTCCCTGTCCGCCTCATCCTACAGGCCTCTCTCACTCACTCATTCACTTTCCAGGGACCCCTATAGTCCTCTCTCACTCACTCATTCACTTTCCAGGGGCCCCTATAGTCCTCTCTCACTCACTCATTCACTTTCCAGGGGCCCCTATAGTCCTCTCTCACTCACTCATTCACTTTTGAATGGGCCCTACTGTTCTTTCTCACTCATTAATTTACTTTCTAGCCTCACTGTTAGTCCTTTATATCCCCAGGAGCAATGTGGGGTTAAGGGCCTTGCTCAAGGGCCCAACAGCAGCACTGATCTTATTGTGGTGACACTGGGGCTTGAGCCACCAACCTTCCGTGTCCCAGTCATGTACCTTGTCCACTAGGCTACATGCTGCCCACATTTATCACTCATTCATTCCCTTTCTAATGGCCCCTCTCATACCTCCGACAGTCTCGGTGCTCAGGGATGATGGATTCTATGCAGGACAAAAAAAAGTATATAAAAATAAATATTCAAGATTTGAACTTGTAATTCTTGCCTCCCCCTCAGTAATTTGTTATTCGGAGGGCTCAGGGAGGCTTGTGTATAAGGGCGACCCAGGAGATAGACCTTCTAGGGGTGTGTTCAGTGTTCAGCAACCTTATTCAGCTGCAACCATCTGCTCTTTACATGATTTGACTGAGAACTGAAGAGTTTTGTGAGAATAGCTTTGCATTCTTTCTCAGGTTTTGTCCAAGTAGAACTTCAGACATAGAAACTGGACGGCAATGGGGGTAGTTTGTATTTCTGAAATGTGTGTAACTTTCAGAGTGAAGCCGGCTATGCCAGCTTGACCAGCTAGTCAAGCTGATCATAAGCTGGTCTAGCTGGGTATGAGCTGGTCAACCACCATGGTCAAGTGGGCTATAAATCTGGTCTACCTGAGTATGAGCTGGTCAACCAGCTAGTGTTGGCAGATTGTCTGAACAGGTAGCTGATCCAACTGTTTCAAAACATAGCTTGTGCTGGTTAAACCATGTGAAGTTGGGAGCTAAACCATGTCGAGCTGGGAGCTGGTCTCAACTGGTCAAGCAGCTACCAGCTGTTTCAAAACCTAGCTTGAGCTGCTTTGTTTTTCAGCAGGGAGTCAAAATTGTTTTTCAGCGCACCAATTTTAGTCAGAGGAATGTACAGAATGATTACTTGCATTGCCTCATTTTTTAAAGAGGCTCTCATTTTGTAGCTACAAATGGGTTTATTATATATGTATTGAAACCAGTCCCTGGCAGCAGTTATTGGTTTTTATTGTGATTACCGATTACCTGTGCAGTTTTATTTGGCATTGAAACCATAGGTGATGTTATCACCCTTAATTCTGGATTCTATTACTTGTAATGGGGAGAAGGGGCGGACAACCCTTATTAGCTTAGCTACGAATGTTATTAAAAGAAAAGAAAATTGGATTTATCCATTAGAAAATTTGAGATTCAACGGATTACTGTCCCTGCCCAGGCATCGCCTTTCAGTGTCTGGATGGAATAAAACCTAAAAAATGTTTTAACCCAATACTTGTTGGCACTTAACTTGTTATGCTTCTCACATAAAAATCACAGTCACAAAGAATAAAAACGAAAAGGAAGGAGTACATGGGCTTATTTTCTCGGAACACAGTGCTCCTACTTGATCTTATGAGCCCATTGATGGACAAGTGTAATCTACCCTAAATTAACAGCATGGTATCCTGCTCTGAGATAATGAGATACAGTATTTTATGTGCTTAGCCTATACAACAGGGGGCTTTCCAGCATAAACAATTCCTACTTGGGAAAATAAACACAGGCAGTGAAAATTCAGACGTGGCTTTTTAGCGATTTTAATTTTCTTAGCTTTTCTGGTGTCTTCGCTCTGTATTGTAATTACAGTTCGGTGAAGATGAAAAAAGACTTGCGCTTTGAGCTCTGTGCTGTGTCTGATCCACAGGTGTTCGCCAAGTTTTCCGGAACACTCCGCTTGTTACTCATTCTTCCTTCCGCTAGGCCACAGGGACCACTGTCAGACAATGTTCTAGCTCACCAGACTTCAATGGCATTGAAATCTCTCAATAACAGATGCAAAACACAACCTCATACTTTATTTAGTCTTAACAAACAGTCCCTCAACTCACTCGGTCAAGGAAGTTATTTCATTATTTACTCATTTATTTATTTAATGATGTTTTTATATATATATATCCATATCCATCCATCCATTATCTGAACCCACTTATCCTGAACAGGGTCGCAGGGGGGCTGGAGCCTATCCCAGCATACATTGGGCGAATGGCAGGAATAGACCCTGGACAGGTCGTCAGTCCATCGCAGGGCACACACACCATTCACTCACACACTCATACCTATGGGCAATTTAGACTCTCCAATCAGCCTGACCTGCATGTCTTTGGACTGTGGGAGGAAACCGGAGTACCCGGAGGAAACCCACGCAGACACGGGGAGAACATGCAAACACAGAGAGGCCCCAGCCGACCAGGATTCAAACCCAGGACCTCCTTGCTGTGAGGCGGCAGTGCTACCCACTGCACCATCCGTGCCGCCAGTATATTAATAAATTCATGTAAAATAATATAAATAAGACTGACACTTAAGTAGATGTTACAAGCCCTCAGAATAATGTGCATAATAGAGGCCCGGGCACTGTCCATGTCACTTCATTGTGCACACATTCATTTCCCTCGGCTCCACATCCTCACAGCACGGCGGAAAAACATTTTTTCTCCTCTCTGTCAGAAGAGACGTGATTTAGTTGACTCTCGCTACCTGCCAGGGAGCATTTCCAGCCGTACGCCAGCCCTCCCAAGACAGCGTTGTGTCTTTCACTCCTCCCAGAATGCCGCTAGATCAAAGGGCAGTGCTGCTCCGTGCCGGAGCTCGTACTGTACCGGAATATCGTGCCCTTGGGTTAATCCGCAAGGCTTCTCGGACACGGAAAAGGTGTGGAAAGGAATTTGAAAGAAATATTGAAACGGTATTTGAGGAGAGTCCAAGAGTTCCTCAATCATCATCAAAGACTGCGTGTGCCGTGCAATCATTTAAAATGGAAAGAAAATATCAGGGTCAGTTCAGTAATATTGCAGTTACATAAGGTCTGTCAGTATGAAATTGATGGTTTGCCACAAGATCTTCCTTCGCCAAAACACCCGCAGGAAACTGAGACTCGCAAGCCGTTCTCAGACAATCGGCGTCCCCTAAAGTGCATGATGGTCGTGGCAGAGTCTGAGTGTGGAACGGACTGCCTGACTGAATCTGTTGCCTTAGGATGAGCTGATGACATCTTCTAACTGCAATTACTCTATGCGTTCCCTGCTTCTTTTTTGTGTAAACAGCAGGCGCCAGAATACTTTTTTTAAAAGCTTTGAAATGATTTATGTGTCTTCAGCTTATCATTAGCCCAAATTGCATGTTTTGAAATTGGTGAAACACCTTTACCACTTAACCCGTTAAAAAGAGCTATAAAACGAGTCTCGCTGAATCACCGTTATAGTTTAATTGCTTTGGAGATTAATATAACCGGGGTGGCTAAAGGCCAGCTCAGCAGAACTACAGGGAAGGTCCGGCCACAGCAAACAAGTGTGGAGAGTCTGGAAGAAAAGGTTTTTATTTCATTTTGGAAACGGCGTTGGTGGCAAACAAGTTAAATTCATCCGCCTCTGAACATAATGGAAACATCACCAGCAAGGTAGAGGAAATGACTGAATTGGTTTGCATGTTGTTAGTCACGCATGAAAACAGCACCGCAGTGTCTTGGTGGTATGATTCAGAGAGGCTGGGATAATCGGAATGGACTTGGTGCTGGATGTACAAACCCCTAAATGATTTATGAGTAAGACAGACATAACCTGATCATACTCAGGCCCATGACCCTTCAAAGGGGGGAGAATGACTAAGAGCTGACAGTGAGGAGATGGTGAAAATGGCTGAGATAAGGATATGACAGGAAAGCTGGGACACAGAAGACAAAGGAGGAGAAAATGGGTTATTCCACAGCTCATTGAGGACCCTGCTGTAAAATCCAGCTATGCCAGCTTGACCAGCTTAAAAGGTGAGCTGGTCTAGTTGGTCATACACTGGTCTAGCTGGGCATGAGCTGCTCAACCAGCTAGTGCTGGTAGCTGTTTCAAAACATCAAGCTCAAGCTGGTTAAACCATGTCAAGCTGGGAGCTGGTCCATAGCTTCAGCTGTTCTTTTCAGCAGGGGTGGTCTCTTTAGGAAGTGGACCACAGTGTCTGTCAGTCAGCTAGCTCAGGGCTTCCCGGTGCAGCCTCTCCACCACTCTCACTTCAGTGGTCAAGCCAAAACCCCAGTTCGGCTGACGCAAAACTGAGCATTCAGTAATCAAGGGAGAAGGCAGTGTGGTTCTTTTAGGAATCTAAGACCACAAAACAAATGGAAAACAAGCACGTTTTCCACCCTATTGATCATCCAAAGGGTTGTCACGTCTTGAACAGATGAGTGACGGAGGAGATGACTATGTATGGCAGATTTTGGTGACGGTTGAGCAGACTGAACTTAAGCTGTTACTGTCGCCATGCTGTCGGGGGGAATGAAGGACGGTGTGGATCGCTGGAAGGCCACAGTGTCTGTCAAAGTGTCTCTCTACAGCTCAGAACATCTGCAGTGCAGAGTAACTTATGCTTGAAGCTTCTTCAAGAAGGAGGAACACTCGACCAAACTGTGCTCTTGACACTTGTATGGCCATGTAACACCTGTTTTACCATCACCCAGAGTACCATAAATCCTAAACCCGATCCTCCCTTGTGGAAGGAGCTTAATAAAGGTCTTAATGGCTCTAATAGGCGTATAAATAACCCGGCTTTCCTGTCGTAGCTTTGTTGTAGAGACCTGCCAAGAGTTACCTCACTGGCGGATTACAGTAATAGGCAATCCTATCCGTCCCCTGCATTATTAGATTTGATATCGGAGTGCTAAGCAAGTTATTATGTTACTCTGTGATTCACAGCTCTCTTTCATGCGTAAGGAGTGATTTTTTTTGGTCTTCCTTTCTGTTGCATGCATTTCTTTTTAAACCCAGCCGTACGTTTGACAGTACATTTGCATCAAATCTCTCTCTCTCATATTTCTTTCCTTTATGCATTGAAGGGATTAAAGTCGTCTGCCCCGGTGAATCATCAGATGCAAGGTGTATGACTTAGAGCCTTTGTATTCTTCCTTTCTGTGTTAAATAATGAAACTCGGCAACTTTTTAAAGCGGTCGGTCGTCAAAAATCTAACAGTCCAGCTTTCCCAGAGTGCATCTACTGGTGTGCAAATTAGCCGCTGCTTTTTACCTGTCAATCTTCAGCCAATGTATGGCCTGCAAGCCCAGGGTTAGCACAGAGGTGCTTGAAAGAGTCTTGAGAGTGTAGTGTGTGGTTTTCTCTAGTACTTCTGCGGCCACTTGTGCCATGTTACACTGCTTCAAACCGCTGTGTACGCCCCATCACAGAGCTGCTCAACTCCACGTCCTGCGGGCCGCAGTGTCCACAGGTATTTGCTCCTACCGTGCGCTACACCTCCTGATTTCACGAATTAGTTTACCTGCTTGGTTCAGATAATAAGCTAATCAGTGGAATCTGGTGGTGTAGCCCAGGGTTGAAGTGAATGCCTGCAGACACTGCGACCCACAGGACCTGGGGTTGAGTAGTGCTGTCATATCAGTTTGTACTGGTATTCTCTCTGGCTCAGGCTCACACTCATTCGGACATAGCGATGTTACTCACAGAGACAGCAGGTTGGGTAAGTCCCACGGAGCCTCGCTGGGCAGATGCTCAATCTGATTGTTCTGTAACATCCTGCAAAATGGAGAAATTCAAAAAATGGCATTGGTGTCATGTTAATTTCATTCATGTGGTACGGTAGATCCTCAGAGATCCGAAACTCAGAAAACCAAAAAGTCTGGTCAGCCGAACAGGGGATGGAATCGGAGGGTATTCCTATTAATACAAAGTCACCACTGCAAAACGCAAACAAGTCAAGTAATTGAGAAAAAAACGTGTTAAAATTAAAAAATGTTAAAATGAGTCAAGGGACTGAGCTTGACGGCTGTTGCTAAACAGTAGCCTACAAGGAAAGTTCCGCTTTTGACATGAAAAAGGACCAGGACAAAATTAACCTTTTCAGTGTTTTTCGAACGACCTTCAGTCCCAAAGCATCACATCCATAACTAGGAAAATACACATGGAATGCTGTTCTAAACATATAGTCGTCATCATAAGTGCAATTTATTTTTTTATTTTTTTATGTTATTTTTTTGGGTTAGACAAGGAGGATAGGGAATCAGGAGGGAGGACTAAGGTAGAGTTTGAAAAGGTATTGCAATAACAATAGCTTCACAAATAAATCCCAAGGTTTTCCGATCAAGATCGTGCAAAATATACTCATTGAGCACTTTATTAGGTATTTTTTTGATTTACTAAGTCTTCTGCTGCTGTTGCCTAACCACTTAGAAATTTCACCCACTGTGTGTTCAGAGATGCTCTTCTGCACACAACTGTTGTAATGTGTGGTTATTTGCTTTACTGTCACCTTCTTGTCAGTTTTGACCATTCTGGCCCTTCTCTTCTGACCTCTCTCATTAACAAGGCGTTTTTACCCGCAGAACTGCTGCTCACTGGATGTTTTTTGTTTTTCACACCATTCTCTGCAAACTCTAGAGACTGTTGGCCGTAAAAATCCCAGGAGATCAGCAGTTTCTGAGATACTGAAACCACCCTGTCTGACACCAACAATCATTCCATCGTCAAAGTCACTGAGATCACATTTTCTTCCCATTGTGATGGTAGATGTGAACATTAACTGAAGCTCCTGACCTGTATCTACATGATTTTATGCATTGCACTGCTGCCACACGATCGGCTGATCAGATATTCGCATGGATAAGCAGGTGTACAGGTGTTCCTAATAAAGTGCTCAGTGAGTGTAAGTCTTTAAACTGGCGTTGAGGTTCTGAACATTGTCCAGCCAATCCAAACACGAGCGGGAAGCATCGAAACAGGAAACAGCTGGAGCCCCTGCCTCTCCCGCTCTTGACCGACCACACTCATTTGGTGCAAATCATCCATGTCTCGAAAAATGATAACTCATAATCAGGTAATGGAAAACTCTCCCAGATGGGGGGGGGGAGGGAGGGAGTCGAGCGTATCGGGAAAGCACGCTCGGAAAAGGAGCTAAGAATCCCAGACGTTCCCTTCTCCCCTTCTTCCCCCCCCACAGAAAATGACTGATCTCTGTTATTACTCAATTGACCAGATCCTCTCTTTTTCTGGGCCCGTTTTGCGATGTATGCTCGCAGCGCTGGTTTCAGAAGGACTACCTGCGCTGCACCTGGACCTGGGGAGTGCTTTACCCCTGGTTACCTCGGGAATTCCAGCCCGGCGGTAATTATAAAGCAGTGCCTCTGGAAGCGGGGGAATGTGAGCAGGACAGACTCCTGCGTTGTGAGCCTCGTTTAATGGAATCATATGGGAGACGGTTGTTGTTTACACAGTGAGAACACAAGTGTAATAAACCCTTTTTTTTGTTTGTTTTTTACTTCAATCAGCCAGGAGCCAGAGTGAGGACTTGGCTTTCGAGAGGGGGAAAGGGTGGAAGGGAGGGAATGTGTGTGTGTATGTGTGCGTGGGTGTGTGTGTGTGTGGATGGGTGTGTGTGTGTGTGTGTGTGTGTGTGTGTGTGTGAGAGAGAGAGAGAGACATGGGTGGAATGGGAAGTAGAGAGAGGAGCTCCTTGGGTGGGCTGCTGATGTCATTGGGCGGGTTGAAGAGAGGAAGCACACACAATAACGTCTGGCTTTTTGAACAATACAAATAATTACAACGTGAGACGTCCCAGTCGCAGATGACGGGGCCTAATTACGCGGCAGACGGCTTTATCGCGGCCAATCAAAACTGAGAGTCACGAAACCAGCGTGCGGAAGAAAGTCGCCAGTGTTTTTAGGGCGTGAGCTCGCCGTCTTGGCGGGAGTGCCGTTATCACGGGATCGAGCTGCAGCAGCAGGCCTTCTGCAAATTTAGACTTCAAATGACCGAACCTCGTTAAAATAACCCACAATTGCAATTTGCGCTTCAAGAACAACATAATTAAGTTAGTTCAGTCTTGTTCTTTTATTTTAGGTAAAAATATCATTTGTCGACTATTTTTGTTTCTACTTGAAAATGGCCTAGATTTTTGTTTATGTTCATCTTAAAGTGGAAAGAGTTGTTTTTGCATTTATAATCAATGATTAAAGGCTAAGATAAATAACATTTTGTATAAGAGGAGGTTCTGTAATACTTTTTTAAATTACTTTCTCAAACTAATACCTGACAGAATGAGTTTGGAACCTTGTGGTAACCCAAAATAAGGTCAATAGGACAGTTTGACAACAAAGGAGAATTAACTCAACTCTGAAGGAAAAAATTTAAGTTACATTTTGAAACCTTCCACAGATAGATGACAGGGATTTAATAAACACTTTTACAGCCCCCATTTTGCAGCTTCTTGCCACTGTGAGCTCCGAAAAAAAGGGAACAGGCATTATTGAATAGACAGTAGATATAAACAGTGTCATTCTTGAACCTCTTGCTGTAACATTTTGCGGAAGATAGAGTAGATGGCGAAAAAAGGGTTAATGGAAGCAATTGGCCTGAATATTTAAACACCCCCGTTGTTTCTTTCACACAACATCTTGTTGTTTACCGCTATTACTTGGCTCCCTCACGAGAAATAACCCTGTTTCCTATATTTTCTTTTTCTTTGTAAAAGCCTCCGGAACAGCAGAGAACGTTCCCACTTTGCTTTGGTTCGTTGCAGATTTTGGAAACATCTGCTGCGAGAGCCGTGATCTCGGTCGTGGCTGTCCTGGTGGGCACACTGACAGGCCTGGTCCTAATGAACGCGGAGTTGGGATAATGGAGTCTCCCTTGGGCACAGCTTAGCTCTTCAGCTTCACATGTGCTTCTGAGAAAGATGGCTTTAGTCCGCTTTCCACAAAAAAGGTTTTAGGCGGAAGTAGTTGGGAGTTGACGTCTTATGATCCTGACCACACCTGCTCCCCCCCACCCCCTGACCTTCCACAACCTCCAACCACCTCCTTTCCCCTCCGAATTGGCTGGAGTCCCTCAGGAGCTGACAGTGCACTGACAGTATTGCATTAAAAGGGATTTTCTGGAGAGGAAATGAGAGGAAACCCGTATGCCACATATAGGCTTACGCATCCCGAGAAGACGGTGTCATACCCTTAGCTTTTTTTCAAATTGTAAAGCACATAACGACATAAAAAGCATACAACAGTGGTTTCTTTCATTAAGTTAATGCTACAGGTATAAATTACACACAGTAGGTCCACATGTGGAAAATTGTACAGTTGCACTTTCGGAGAGGTTGGAAGGGGGGTAATCATTTCAATGAGGCGTGGAAACCATGTATTTACAAGAGCAGTGCCTGCCACGTGCACAGATACACCAGCCCCCGTGGCCTACGGCGGGGATACTCGATCTTTCCCGGAAAGGGCCAGCGTGGGTGCAGGCTTTTGTTCCAACCAAGCAGTTCCACCACTGACGTGTGTTCAAGACAGTTAACTATGTTTGCAGCACACAGTCACTGTTGAACAATTTTAAGTGAACATTCCATTTAGTTCACCAATACACATGGATGCAACATGGGTTAACAAGGCCACCAGTGCCAGCTAGCTCATTCGTTGCTTACCTGTGACTTCTTTTTAAATGTAATAATAAATATTATGCTGATTAAAGTGTATTATTTCATTTCTCTGTGTTTTTTCCATCAGCAGACATTTTTGTTCGCTGTGCATTACCTTTTCAAACTGTTAGCTAACGCTTCAATATGGTGGAGAATGACTTGAACACACGTCTGATTCTACTAATCAACCATTCGTGTCATGGCTAAGGACCTTGATTAGTAGAATCGGGAGTGTAACTGCTTGGTTTAAACCAGGGGTCCACAGCAAGGGCCAAAATTTTTTCGTCATTTTGAGGCATACTCTTCTCTTAATTATTTAATTTGCTCAATCATACGGCATCTTGTTCATATGTATCAGTCACAGACTTCAGGTGTATCCTCAAGATTTCACTGTGATCCAGTACAGGAGTGAACCAGTGTAATCTAGAGCTGTCTAAACTAAACTAAAATGAAAGTTACTGGTTGGAACAAAAGCCTGGACCCACACCGGCCCTTTCTGAGTAAGATTGAGCGTCTCTAGCCTTCGGCGAGCATAAGCGGCCCATCGAGTCGAGTGCCGAATCCTTGTGCGGACAGAGGTACTCACAGCACTTTGAGGTTGTAGAGGCCCGTGAAGACCTGCTTGGGGATGTCTCTGAGGTGGTTTCCGGACAGCCTCCTGCAAGGGACAGAGCGAGAGAGATTACGTTTTTACATTTTAGTCATTTAGCAGATGCTTTTAATCCAAAGCGATTTACAGGGCAGCATGCATAAGGTACAGTGGGTAAGATAAATGACTGAGACCTCGAAGGTTGGTGGTTCAAGCCCCGGTGTAGCCGTGATAAGATCCACACAGCTGTTGGGCCATTGAGCAAGGCCCTTAACCCCGCATTGCTCTAGGGGGGATTGTCCCCTGCTTAGTCTACTCAACTGTAAGTTGCTTTGGATAAAATCTTCAGATAAATAACCAGAGTGCAGACATAGAGGAGGATGAGCTTACTCGCTCAACTCAATCACTCAGTGGGTAGAAGTGATGGTTTAAGCAGAGATGTCCTCTGGAAGATTCATGCTGAACAACCGTGCTTTGAAAAGGCGGGAACGCTAACTGACTTTCAGCTCGACTCTGCGGGGACCCCGAGAGACGCTGGCCCAAGTTCTTCTGCAGCTGGAATTTCCACTTTTTTCCCTCACTCTCTTTCTTTCTACACCCCCCACACATTTTTCTACACAAACCCCCCCCCCCTCCTTTTTCAAGTCGGTCGACGTCATTCCCTGTGAATGGGTCGGTGCGTTTCGGGCATTTGTAAATTATAGTTGTGAGCGTTCTGTCGACGGTGCATCTTGGCGTCGGCTTGTAAAAAGCATTTGCCGTAGGTGTGGCCTGCTTGTTTTCTTTATTTTCAATTTTAAGGGAGTGAACCAAGTGAAAAATACATTTGCAGGAATATGATAAATGCGCATTTTTAAGATCAAATGCAGCCCACCAACATTTCTCTGATCTGAGGAATCAATTAGTCTCCACGGATATTTTCCACCTCGTTAGTCTCTGTTCTGCGAGGCACTGACAGACGGCCCCCTTTCGGGAATACACCGCTGTTCATTTTTATCTTTTATTTTTCAGCGTTTCTCATTTCGGTTGCCATTTGAAGCCCTGGACACTCGAAGCCTATACTTTTATCCTTGAAAAAAAAAAAAACACATTCCCAGCTTAGCACATACCCACGCTCCCTAGAATAGAACAGTGACATACAAGCTCGAATTGAAACAGATTTAGATAGACAGCATACTGAAAAAGTTTCATGTTATTGGCACTCCGTGCTGCCAATTGTCATGATGGGATCTTTTTTTTTTTTTATCTTTTCCAGCTTCGAGGGACAGGCATGAAATGAAAGATTTCGGATATAGAGCGTCAGGACTAACGCCAGGGTGTTGCGGTTAACACCATCGCCCTGTTGTTAAAAAAGTGTTCGGAATTGTGCAAAAGCTTCGCGTGGCAGCCAAGACTTGCAACGTGATGAGCACCTTCTGGCACCATTTTTCTGGACAGGACATTTCTGGAAGGGGAGAAACAAAATCCCTTGCAGCTGTTCAACTGGCATTTTTTGCTAATCAATTTGTTTATCAAACAAATCACCTAATAACAATTTGTTTCGGTTTGTAGGGCCAGCTCTGTCCAAACCCTCTCTTGCTGACGTACTGGAATAGCACATCAAATATCTGGCTTCTTCTGGTGGAGACCACCCATATTTCACAACAATGAGCACATTCCCCTTGAAGCCAACACCCCCCTTACACCCCCCACCCCCTCCCCCCCACCATTCACAATTCACACTGGGCCATATGATTTCCTTTCTGAGAGCAGGACGGCTTTTATATTGCAGCCTTTTACTTTGTACTCCCTGGTGGAAAGAAAAACAACAGTTCAAGCTAGGTTTTGAAACAGCTGGTAGCTGGTTAGACTAGCTCTCAGCTCGAAAAGGTTTATCTGGTTGACCAGTTCAGACCAGCTCGACATGGTTTATCTGGTTGACCAGTTCAGACCTGCTCCCAGCTCTACATGGTTTATCTGGTTGACCAGTTCAGACCTGCTCCCAGCTCAACATGGTTTATCGGGTTGACCAGTTCAGACCAGCTCCCAGCTCAACATGGTTTATCTGGTTGACCAGTTTAGACCTGCTCCCAGCTCGACATGGTTTATCTGGTTGACCAGTTCAGACCAGCTCCCAGCTCAACATGGTTTATCTGGTTGACCAGTTCAGACCAGCTCCCAGCTTGACATTGTTTATCTGGTTGACCAGTTCAGACCTGCTCCCAGCTTGACATGGTTTAGCTAGTTGACCAGTTCAGACCTGCTCCCGGCTTGACATGGTTTGACCAGCTGAAGCTATGGAACAGACAAGCTGCCAGCTCTAGCTTGTTATCCAGCTCATACTCAGCTAGACCAGCTTCATGACCAGCTTGGCCAGCTCAATTTTCGGGCATAGCTGGATTTTACAACAAGGCTGTCATCAGTCTGGGAAATGTACTTGAGAAGACTGGTTGGGCCAAAATAAGCCCACCTTGTTACAGAGATATATATCACCAGTACAATGGATGTTACAGGCTGATTATTTGACATCATGATGGGCAGTCAGAAACAGCAGTAACGTGCATTACACCTTTTCTCACAGACCCACACAGACTTTAGCTGCTCTTCGTTTTTGCTTTGTGAAGGCAGAAGGCTCTGATGCAAACTATACTACCCTTATACTGTTGTTTGGGACAGTTGTGCCAAATGAATTGCATCAAAAAGAATTATGGCTTATCGTCCCACAAAATAATCTTTTTAGTATGCATTTTTGTTGAGAAATTTCTAAACCAAACTTTTAAAGCTACAAATAACTGATGACAATTGAAAATTGTATTTACACTTTTACATTAATTGGATGTAGTAGAGAATACATACATTTGACACAGGTAGCAGATGACTGCAGGAAATATTTTTTTACATTGTATGTTGTTGTATTGTTGAGCAAACTGAATATAGTCTTGAACATGTATGGTCAAAGTCAAGAAAACAAAGTGCATGTGTCTCAGTTTTGCTCATATATACATTTTTTTATTATAAGCACATGCAAATGGTGAATTTAATTCCAGGGGAATTCCAGGTCTGTACATATTGTATCTCATGAGACGACAATATATCATAAACTATCTGCAGCCCACCTAGCCGTGGAAGCCATATTAGCATTTATAATATATCCCCTCCAAATTCTAATCTCATTAAAAAATTCACCCACCACAGTGTTTGAAGGTAGCAAATGTTTCCTATCATACAGTACACAGCAACTGTTGCTATGTATGACTAACATACTACTGATCTGAATCTTTAAGGGGTTCGCTAAGACGAGCCATTTCTGTGGGAAACATGAAACACGTCCCGAAGAAAAATCGATTGTAATAATTTTTCCGTACATTCACATTCGAAAAACATATTTGTAACAGATGTCGGTCTCGATGATAGAACTTTGGAGTCTGTTTTCAGAATTGTTCTTTCGGAAGAATTTGGGCCTCAAATTGACATTGAAGCTAATATCATTTAGAGATGCAAAACAGGCATCGTGCATGAGCTATGACTCCCGCAGTGGACTGGCTTTGTAGGGAGAAGTCACTCATCAATGCTAGAGTTCACCTGACCCCAGGATCCTGTGCAGGGCTACTCTTTGTCAACGCTTGTCCATCACTAATTTGCTGTTTACGTGGTGTCTTGAAAATGGGGTGCCTACTCCTTAGCTTTAGGCCTGTATTTTGTGTACTCGAGCCATACAGACCCAGGTCCCATGGATCTGCCCAAGCTCTAGCCAGGGAGGGAACAGACTGTCTGTCGAAGGGTCCTCTCCCCTTTCAGCATAGCACTGAGCCGTAATCCTGAATATCAGTGAACAAACACTCACGGCTGTTCACCGTTAAGGCCCCCCACATACCGCCCATCTTTCTTCTATTAACCACTTCATTTGGAGCCAGCATTCATTGCATTTTAATTGTAGCTTTTTTTTTGCTTGTTTGTGGAGAAATAGTTGTAGCTGTATTTG
The DNA here is from genome assembly GCF_963514075.1 of Conger conger. NCBI lineage: Eukaryota > Metazoa > Chordata > Actinopteri > Anguilliformes > Congridae > Conger > Conger conger. Next base: position 10,830,757 of record NC_083769.1, read on the forward strand.
AGGAAAATATTATGCAAGAGGTAGGAAAAGTAATATTTGACAGGCATCTCAGCAGGCAGCTTGCCCAATCTCGTAGTTGTATTTGAGGAAAATATTATACAAGAGGTAAGAAAAATAATATTTGACAGGCATTTCAGCAGGCAGCCTGCACAATCACCTTAAGTTCATCCATTTTAGATGTTCTGTTATATTAAATTAAAACGCCTGTCCCTTTTTATTCCATGCAACTTCCATTTTAGTATGTGGAGCACCTATTATTAAAAGTACATTGTTTGTTCTTGGGCAATTTCTCTACTTAATTATATTTTTCTCCATCTAATATCTATTTTATTAAGATTATTTCACATATATATTCACATCAACTGCTTTTCATAGCGCTATGCCCTCCTGATATTGGAAGTTTACAATTGAAATCATGTATTACCCTGGTGTAAAATCCAGCTTGAAATGACTAGCTAGCAGCTGTTTCTAAACAGCTTGAGCTGTTATTCGGCAGGGTATATAAAAAAAAAAGAATGAAAATCTTGAAATATAGGATGTCAGAGTGTTCCTAGAAGGCAACCATAACAGTCTACTAAGAATAGTTCGAGTTGTGAAAGCAAAAATATTTCAGCAAAGACTGCTGCTGTGATTGAATCGCAGTGTTCAAAAGCAATATTTACAGTTAGTCAACTATTATGCTGAACCTCTCTTCAGGCTTGGAAAATGTAATGCTATCTTGGATTCCGAGGAATATGTCTTGAATGAACTTCTAAATCCAACTTCTAAATTTGCCTCTACAAATACGAGAGGATGGATGGATGCGTCTAGGTCATCTGCGACCGACAAGCTTGTCCTGCTGCGGAAAATAGCTTTAATGACCAGAAACCAGAGCTCTTCTGGGTCTTCTTGAACAGCCCATGCTATTCTGGGTCTGTGTTTATCGCTCAAATTAACGCTGGCTCCTGCAGAAATATGTTTTTGCTTCTCACCACGTCATGGGCTTTCTGAGCCACACACGGTTACTGTGCTCACGCGTCAAATATGCTAACTGCGGAAAGGCAAACCGTTCCCCTGTATAGTTCGCTTAACCTTTGACCCCTTTAACCCCACCTTTAATTGTAATCGATATGTAACACACGGTTTTTTAGAAAGGATGGACCTGTGCGATTTCGCTGGAAGTATTTTCCAAGCTTCCCGTTCCAGATTCCCCAAATATCTTTTTTTTCTAAACTAAATATTTTTAATGGTAGTCCCACTTTCTTTTTCCAGCGTTACGTCCAGGCATTTGATAGATCTCGCAGCGCACTGCGCCGAGAGACCAACTGAAACAGCGGCCCTAGCACGCGGCGCGCTGAGTCATCGACCTGGGATTGAACGCTGGGGAGGACCGCAGAGGTGCGGGCGCGGAGTGTGCGGAGAGCTCACCGGGTCAGAGAGCCTGCGGTCGGGCCTGACCTGAGGGTGGGGGAGGAGCTCGCATAACCGCACGCGTGGAAAATAAGGGTGAACCGAAGCATATAAACACCACTTGATTGCAACACATGTTTTCTCTTACCCGGAAAAGAAGGGAAAATCAACGGGGGGGGGGGGGGGGTAGGTGTGTGTGTGTGTGTGTGGGGGGTGTTTGGCAGTGTTGGGGGTAGTGTTGTCTGTGTGTGGGGGGGGGGGGACTTGGTGGAGGTGGGGGTAGGTGTGTTGTGTGTGTGTGTGGGGGGTTTGACAGAGGTGGGGGTAGGTGTGTCGTGTGTGTGTGTGTGTGTGTGTGGGGTTTGACAGAGGTGGGGGTAGGTGAGTTGTGGGGGGGGACTTGGTGGAGGTGGGGGTAGTGTTGTGTGTGTGTGTGTGTGTGTGTGTAGGTGTGTGTGTGTGTGTGTGTGTGTGTGTGTGTGTAGGTGTGTGTCTGTGTGTGTGTGTGTGTGTGTAGGTGTGTTTGTGTGTGTGTGTGTGTGTGTGTGTGCAGGTGTGTGTGTGTGTGTGTGTGTGTAGGTGTGTGTGTGTGTGTGTGTGTGTGTAGGTGTGTGTGTGTGTGTGTGTAGGTGTGTGTCTGTGTGTGTGTGTGTGTGTAGGTGTGTTTGTGTGTTTGTGTGTGTGTGTGTGTGCAGGTGTGTGTGTGTGTGTGTGTGTGTAGGTGTGTGTGTGTGTGTGTGTAGGTGTGTGTGTGTGTGTGTGTGTGTGTAGGTGTGTGTGTGTGTGTGTGTAGGTGTGTGTCTGTGTGTGTGTGTGTGTGTGTGTGTGTGTGTGTGCAGGTGTGTGTGTGTGTGTGTGTGTAGGTGTGTGTGTGTGTGTAGGTGTGTTGGGGCCTACGGTTCCTCCTGCTCCAAGGCTGCGCTGCCACTTATCTGAGATGGCGGGATGATGAAAGGCCCTCGGGAGAAAGAGGAGTTATCTGCCACACATGGCCGGGTGTGGATTACATGTAGGCTCTTATCAGGGCCCGGCCCGGCCAGGGGACAGGCTGCCAGGTGTGGGATTCCTCCACACCGCACGCCCGAGAGTTCAGTCCGTCCACTGCTAATAAAATCTCACTTCTGGCATCCGCTTTCATTCTTTACTTTCTACTCTGCCCCCAAGATTGTCTAGCATTAACCTCAGCGAAAGCTGTGTGGTAATTTATAGTTATAGCGAAAGGCGGGGGTTGGTAACAGCCGGTGTGGGTTTGGCTGATGTCTCTTTAAAGCAGGATTTGAAAGACATCTGTTACAGTTGTTCAAACAGCAGAAATGCTGCTACTGTTTAAGCAGCATGTTAAAAACAGTCCAAAGCTGTAAATTATGTGAATGGGTGTCATGTTAATAAGTTCTTTCATATTTAATGAATATTGGAAACCCGTCACCATAAGCTTGAATATCCAGAATATCCAGAAAGTAAATCTGCAACTCAAACTACATTTTTGCCAACTTGCTTTTTCAATACTTCAGGAACCAGACACAGTATGAGAAAGTTATATTTTTTGTTCTTTTGCCACTAAAATTTGTACAGTAGACAGCTCGCTAGCTAGATTATTTTATTTAGCCACGTACAGAAGTCTTCGGCATCTGTAAAAAAAAGTCTAAAAAGCTGATGCTTTGATGTAATGTAACGAAAGCTTCTAAATATAAATACAATGTACTATAAAGAACATTAAATAGTTATTGAATCAAACTAAATTGAATAAATATTCTGTGTAGCCACCATTCCCCTTTTAAACTGCATCAGGTATCTTAGGTACACTTTCCTGCGCTGTCCTGAAGAACTGGCCACAGTTCTTCAGCAGACTTTGGCTGCTTCACTTGCTTCTGGCTCTCCAGGTAATCCCAGACAGCCTCGATCACGTTTTTTTATCTGAAAAGTTGTCTATTACTTAATATGATACTTTATTTCATATAATACAAAAAATAATCTGTCAAATTTTATTTTTGAGAAAATATAAGCAAATTTGAAATCTCAAATGTGCTCTTTTCTACTGACACACTAATGCAGAATACAAAAAAAGTAACATCTAAGACCAAATATACAGTATATATTATATTTTAAAAGTCTAAGGTGCCTTGGCAGAGAAATGTACATTTTACAACGTTGGAGTCATTAATGGGGCACAGAGATTTGTTTGGTAGCAGAGGCTACTAAATAGAGTAGAGAGATTAGTAGTAGAGTAGTAGTAGTGATTTGAGGGCTTAAGTCCCCAAAATGGCACCAGGACTTCATATTCAGATGCAAAATCACGTTATCGTTCGGACAAGCCAGCCCCCCAGTCCTGTTACAGTGTTAAATGCACAGCTTTGCCGATTTCCAAGACTTTCTGTTCATGAACGCTAGGCCCTATTTCTTTGTTGCGGAATGAGCGTACTCCCCACATACTTAGCTACTGAAACAGTACGTTCTCCACCCTACTGAGATTAAAAGACTAAATACTTTAATACTTTTACAGATAAACAGCACATCCCCTTCCATCGCATTCTGCTCTGAAAATACTTTCTATTTACGTTTCATCAGACCCCTCTCTGAAATTGAAATCAACTTGTTTTTTTATGTTAAACTAGAAATATGTTTATGCTCATCTCAGATGAGACTTCAAAGCCGCTGCATCTTCACTCTGCTGTCAGCATTGAGCAGTAATTCCTTTTGAACCTCGTCTGTGATGTTAGAATTAGCCAGGAGCAAGAGATTAATGGCGCTAATTTTACACGCCCCGGTTTGAAAGCGCATTCAGGAATTTTGTTATAACAGTGAGCTTAGAAATAAAGGATACCTTTGATATTGGTCAACGGTAAACCTTTTAGGTACCAACCTGATGTTACTAAAATCAAACTACACCTCGCCTTTTCATTAGTACATCCGGACATCACTTCCTTTGCCTTGATAGCTCAATATTAAAGGAGTCGTTTAATTGAAGATCATTTCACCTTGTGAAGAGCGCCTGCCGCTGATTCCGGGCGGCGCTGTAAGATCTCTCGCTCAGATCTGGCCCGTGCGATCCAGTGCATGAGGCGAGGCGGTATTGACGCAGTTCTGAGATGAATAAAAGAGCAGGAAGGTCCCCGGGGGAGGGAGAGGCGGTGCGCACAGATATGTTTCTTCGGATCTTTGATGCTTTCGAGATGGTTGTGTCTATTCGTTCTGGAAGCGGAGGGTCAAAGGAGGATTTTTCGGGTATGCAGCTGCGTTGTGCGAGACGGACGAAATGGGCTCCGTGGCGAATGGTGTGAAACCGGGCCGGTCCTGGTCAAGGAAGGGTCCGGTACAGTGTACACACAAATCCATGGCAGGGGACTACAACCACACAGCAGCTAACTTGGCCCACACATCAAAGGGAGCCATTAATAATAACAAGCGGCAAGCCAAATTCGATTACTGCTTGGATCCCGATGAGAGAACTTTCTCCCGAAGGTCTAACTTTGCACCCTGGGCCTGGATCATGCAGTGAGAGTGTAGGGTCTCATGGGAGAGGAGGACATGGTATCATCAGCTTGATTTGTGTAAAAAATGTGCAAAGTCTTTCATTTCTCTGTGACCTGGAAAGGCTTGGTAACTGAATGGAGGGTGGGGTGCCAATAAAAGAACAGGGTATGGAAGGGTATGTAAAATCCAGTCATGCCAGCTTGACAATCTTGGAAAATGAGCTGGTCATAAGCTGGTCCAGTTGGAGGTGAGCTGGTCAACCAGCTAGTGCTGGTAGCCTGCCTGAAAACATAGCTTCAGCTGGTCAAACCATGTCAAGCTGGGAGCTGGTCTGAACTGGTCAACCAGCTAAACCATGTCAAGCTGGGAGCTGGTCTGAACTGGTTAACCAGCTGTTTCAAAATCTAGCTTGAGCTGTTTTTTTCAGCAGGATATTAACTTGGGATTTTACTGTGCCAAATGAATGTTCATATTAATGGCTGCGTGTGGAGCAAGCCCAACATTTTTCATCTTATCACGGTGCCAAAGCATGTTTTGCTTCTCCTTTCTCTGTTGCTCAGGCAAAGTTATTCTTCGTTAGATGTTTGATGCGAGTTTGAAAGACAAAGGTTCACTTGCATAGTGAATCATAATTAGGAGAGATACTTACTGAGAGAGAAAACTGATTTATTATCTGCTGACCCTCTGTGATAGTGTGAGCAATGTGGTTCATACACAAAACATATCCAGTTGTGCCTATGCCATTCAAGAGCGCTTACGCGTATTCGACACTTGAACAGTGCCTTTCACATTGTCTGCTTTTTAAAATTACATTCCCTCAACTAACAGATGAGGTGTATTAAATAAATGCCATTGCTGTATTTTTCAAGTTTTTATCTTTGATCATTCTAGCACTTGGAACTGTACTTCCCTCCAGGACTTTCAGCACACTTCTTCCTGGTTATGGTTTTGCACTTTATTGTATGTCGCTCTGGATAAGAGCATCTGCTGTAATGCAATGTTGATACAGTAGGCTGCCAAAAAAACACCGCAGTTTAATTCTCGTTGTCCGTTCCCAAGTAGAGCACGGATGCTGAGAATCTGGCAACCCCTTATCAGCCACAGACTGGCCGAATGACTGACGCAAACAGGGCGACCGCAGATAACAGGATCAGGAGGAGGTGAGCCATTCACAGCCAAGAAACTCAGCTCCCAGATGAAATCACACAACACACCGTATCATCCAGGGAGGGAGAGAGAGAGAGAGAGAGAGAGAGAGAGAGAGAGAGAGGGGGGGGGACAGAGAGACACAGAGAGAGAGTGAGATAGAAAGAAAGTAAGGGAGAGAGGGAGAGAAGAGGGAGAGAGAGAAAGAAAGTGAGAGAGAAGAGGGAGAGAGAATGAGGAACAGATAGGGAGAAGAGAGTGAGATGGTGGAGGTCAGAGGGACAGAGAGAGAAGAGAAAGGGAGAAAAGAAAGAGAGGGAGAATGAGAGGGGGAGAGAGAAGGAGAGAGGAGAAAGAGTAAGAGAGAGAAGGAGAGCATGAGAGAGAGAGAGCATTTGCCTGGAATTGGGGAGTCATTAAAGTCTCTTGAAGACACTAGATTGGGTTAGGCACATCCGGTGAGAGATTTACTCTTCCCCACTCAGCCTACACTAAAGCCTTTGAATGGTTTAGAGGGAATCTTCTGTTTCTTGCACACTTCCAGCGTTATCCTGTCCTATGCACTCAAAATCCTTCTGTTCTTTTTCCACACGCCTGCGGTTGGAAATGGGTGTCATTCATTTGATGTTTTTAACGGGAATCCAATGGCGATAAATTTACAGCTGTTATCAGGCTGAGGCTTTGATTTTCCCACCCTCTACTTGAAACACGTCTTTCCCTGCCAGGGTTTGTCCTGTACTAAAAACCAGAGGTTTTAGCACATGTAAAACGGTTGGTTCCCACAAAACCAACATTGTAAAGAGCCAAGACACAAAACTCTGTCATTTGTTATGGGGTTGTTAAAGAATTCTGGGTAACTCTTCATCAGTTCTGAATTGATCTTTGCTAATAAGACACAAATGTGTATAGTCCACATAAAAAATGGAACTGGGAAGACATTCGTCTTTATAATTTTACGCAAGTCAGTGAGCACCATGTATAATGTCTGTACACGCTATATGGGTAAACAATCATTTTAACCATGTATTACTGAGTCAATGTAAGAACAAATAATCTCATGTGGTAGGATACTGTGGTGAGAATAACAAATGCTTATAGATTTCAATAAGGTTTGATTCTTTAAACACGACATACCTACTGTATTACATCTTGCCATTACTGGTGTAAAATCAAGCTATGACAGTTTCAAAACATAGTTTGAGCTGGTCAAAGCATGTTGAGTATGCAGCTAGTTTGAACTGGTCAACCAGCTACCAGCTGTTTCAAAACCTAGCATGAGCTGTTTTTTTTTTCAGACGGGATCCAAGCCCCATTTTTCTCACTAAAGCCTCCAGTTAGATTAGCATAACATCCTCCCAGTGCATTTAGCTATTTACACTCCGGTATGGATTATCTCGTCTTAGCCACAAAAGAAACACTTGTTGGCTTTCTCTCTTTGAAACCACAATGCAACTGAATGAAGCCCTTCAGTGTGTGAGAAAACCTGTCTTCTCTTGCTTATCCCTGTTAAATATGCTGTGTAGTCCCACAGCTGATCTGAGGACCTTCGCATGGAACACGACATGGTATAAATTACCAGGCAGGGCTTGTGTAGCTAATGGCGGTACAGGCAGCCTAATGCGTCCCATACGCCCCGCACTGCTACTCAACAATACGGCCTGTTCTTCAACGGCGTTGTTCAGCAGGGATCCATGCCAATACGTAGAATATAGGTAGAGGAATTTCAGGACTGCTTCTTGCCCAATCACAGTGATGTATCACGGTAGGCCCCTTCAGTAACACGACTACCCAAACATCCATTTTTAAATCTATGGTATACAGCAGGGATGCATCTTACCCAATGTGGGTGTAGGCTTTTGTTCCAACCAAGCAGTTACACACCTGATTCTGCTAATCAACTGTTAGAGTCGTTGCTAAGGACCTTGATTGTAGAATCAGGTGTGTAACTGCTTGGTTTGAACAAAAGCCCGCACCCACACCGACCCTTCCTGGGTAAGATTGATTATCCCTGGTACACAGTATATGTTTGTATTACTATGGTTCTTAAAAAATGCTGCCTTTAGTTACTCATGTTATGCGTCTTTAGTTTTTTATGCAATCATTTTATTTATGTTGAAATAAACATTACTTTTGTTGATGTATATGTCTATTTGACGTATTTTGTTGTGTTGTATTGTTTGTTTGTTGAGTGAAGATCGCACATTGAAAGGCTTTAAGGTTACTGCGCGCATCTGCAGTCTCCTGACAACCTTGGGGGTTTGTAACAGAGTGCGCTGTTAAAGCATACAGGACATATTGACATTTTCCTCTGCTCCTGGGACTGTGGGTGTGTTTATACAGCGAGCACCAATGCAACAACTGTGTGATTGAAATGTTTCTGTCTGCCAGACACCCGTCAGAGGTGAAACGGGAGAATTTAAGGTCTTCCCCGCGGCCAAATAAACACTGAATTGTATAATTAGGGGGAAAGAAACACAAATAAAGTCAAACCAGAGGAGTGGGAGAACAGGAAAGTAATTGCATTTCTTAACCAGAAATGTGTTGTCTTCACAAAAGTTTAGTGTGATATTTATCAATTATGGCTGTATAAAATTGCACAAATCAGGGGTCGACCGTATGAACTGGGCTTATTGGTGACAATATATGGGAGCGTATCTCTAATGTCAGATAGAAGACACAGTGCAGACCTAAATATACAATAAAATGTGTCTACGTTGGAAAGCAGTATTTAAGCATTTCTTTTAGTGTCATATGCCAGCATCAAATATCTCCAGCAGCAGGGCTGATCCAGTTGCCAACATTGGTAGTCAGACTTTTCTACCAGGTTCTTGCCATAGTGTGATGCAAGGCTAAACACACATTTTACTGAAATACACAAATTTGATTTATACCTAAACTGTAAAACAGGTCTAGAATCCAAACACTCACTACAGCACCAGAGTTTGTGTGGATTTGTGGTGGTTTCTTTTTCCAAACTCACTGAAGATCACTAATTTCTTATTTACTTTTACCAGAGCTGAATCTGTAATTAAGTGGAATATATGGGAGTTTAATTGTATTTATTCATGGTGTAAATTCTCTAATTTCTTGCAAAGAAAAAGCGTTTTTGATTTTAACAGGGAGCTTAGGAAAGAATGTTGGTCCTTAACGTTCAAACCCGACAATATGCCAATGGAAGTGTCAACTTTAGCGTTGCTCATATTCACCGCTTTACTTGTACAGTTTTAACTACTAAAGCAGTAGAAACACATGCCACATCTGTTTGAAAAATATACAGTTGATCCAAAGGGTAGCAAAAGGTATTGTGATTTCATATTTTATTTTCCCTTTTGGAACCAGTCTGGCTTTTCCTCAACAAAAAAAAAAATAGTCGCAGTCTGAGTCGTTGTACCATAAAACCTGCTTTATGACAGTCATATCCTTCTTGGAGATGCTACAAAGAAACAAACACTGTACATAAAATATTATGGCATGAAAGTGTGCTGTGGCGCTAGTTAAAAAGGCTCCGTTCGCATCCAAGGCAGGAATCACAGGAGACACGGGTTCTGTATTTTGTTTTTTTGGACGATAGTAATAAAGCGTCCTGCCCGACACGGCCCAGAACGGACGTTAAAACGCAGCTGGGCTCCTTTCTTCGCCTGTTTCTCAGGCCTCTTTCATCTCCACTATCAACCGGCTGAAAGTCCTTTAAAAAAATAAAAATAAAACATTGGCACTCTTTTTCTTCAGGCCTGAGCAGTGAAAACACCGAACGGCAGGGTTTTCACTGAACACACAGTTCTGCTCGGGGTCCCAAAGCTTTATTAATCACGAGTCAGCGATCGCCTGACACGTTCGTCTCATCGAGTTTCGCGCAGAAAAATCATAGGCAGATACAACGCCCCCGGGCCCTTTGCTTTCCTGCCTGTGAATGACTCTTTGACGTCATTGCTTCCGTGAGCCGCTTGACGTTGCGGACGAACGCTTGCCACCGGGCTTAAAAAATCAGTCCCCTGCCCTAATCTCCGGCCCCATCCGAAATGCATTACTTGCGAAATCGCACAATGGTTGACGCACATGTCTACGCAGAGCCCGTCCGTCGAGATCTTTGGATACGCGCACATTCTGTCTTATCCATTAAGATTACTAGCTTATCCGTTGGAGCACCGCAGCTGCTGACCTGCATGCTGACCCCTGACTGACTGTTCCCATGGCTGAGGGCGAAGAGGCGGGCGAGGAGAAGGCCTCTCGGATACATCGAGAACGAGAGCCGTTGCATTCAATTAAGCCCCTCTGCCCTGCGCAAAAATGTACAAGCCGTTCCCACGCAGCGAAATCGCTATTAGCAAAACAAACAAAAGGCCCGTAATTCATGTGAAACGGGGAAACCGGAGCCGGAATGGGTCCGCAGCTGTCATAGTCGCTGATTAATGGCCTTCAAAACAAGGAGGTAACCGTTCGCAAATGGGGCAACGCGCTGCCCATTAACTCCCGTCGGCAATTACCGTCGTGTCCAAGGACGCGCTGAAACGCCGTACCTTCGGCCCGCTAATAACCGAACATCAGCCTGGAATAATAAATCAGCGGGGAGATCTCGGCTGCTTTTGTTTACCTTATCGCGGAGGGCCCGTGCAGTGTGATTGCAGCTGAGAGAAATTAGTGTTCCTCTGAAGCTACCTCCACTTCCACAGGGGAGGAGATCCCACAGTTAGACAATAACCGTGAGCCAGAAGATATTCATTTTCCATTAGCCACGCTGCTCATGCCAACACAATGAGGGCAAGGGAACCACTCATGTCACATATGGGGCCGGTTTCACAGACACAGATTAATCTTAGCTCTGGACTAAATTATATTTTTAATGGAGATTACCATCTCAATTTGGTCTTAACTGTGATACGAGCCCATGGAGTGCTTAATTTAAGTGAAAGATTGGCTCTGGCATTCACACACCTTGTGTCTCGCGTGACCAAAATATCAGCTGCTGATTGAAACTACAAAAAGCCGAAGGTACTGCAGCCCTCCAGGAGTTGCCTACCCCTGTGTTAGACTGCGTACAGCGTCTGTATAACTGCAGCGAACAACTGAAATGCACAAGCTTGTGATGACAATAGCAGAAAGGCTGGATGAAAGCATTGAGTTATCAGAGGAAGGGTTTGTTCGGGCCTTCATTTCTCTTTGTTCTCAAGGTGTCCCCACTGCATTGCATTACATTACATGTAATTTGGCTGACACTTTTATCCAAAGCTACTTAGTTGATTTTGGACTTAGCAGGAGACAATCTTCCCCTGGAGCAATGCAGGCTTGAGAGCCTTGCTCAAGGGCCCAACGGCTGTGTGGATCTTATTGCGGCTACACCGGGGATTGAAACACCGGCCTTACGGGTCCCAGTCATGTACCTTAACCACTACACTATAGGTGTCCTCACTGCACTGTGCTGCTCTGCAGATGAATGGCCTTACGCTTCCTAAACCTCCTCTTCCTCAAGGGGTTTAAAGAAACCCACACTGGGGAGCCAAAGGAAGCTTCTGGATGTCACCCAAACGCCGCATCGGAAGGGAGGAGACTGTGTTGACAAGGCCCGGAGCCTCACCAAGGGACTTGGGGCCGGTCACCCGATAGCATTTTTCTTCTTTACACAAGTTCCTATTATCTCACCATCTGCCCTAATCGGGTTACCTATGTGCTCCAGATTTCTTCTTTTAAAAAAGAGAAAGAAATGAAGAAAGAAGCAAGACTTTTGATTGGCCTACATATATTTTACTGCCTTTGGGGGGGATTCACAGCAGTGCATCACGTTTCGTGGAGATCTAGGAGCTCAAACTTCCAGTCCATCTCCTTACTCGCCTACAGCGGTGGTTCCCAAACTTGGTCCTGGGGGCTCCCTGTGTATGCTGGGTTTCATTCCGACCACATTTGCACTCCCAGAATTTTAACAAGCTGTTCATGTTTTTCTCAATTAGGTACAATTAGGTATATGTCAAGTTTAGTGGGATTATTTACCCTCTTAAACTGTTTCAGAAATAGCTATGCATGCAATGAAGAAACAAAGTCCCATATTCACACTGTGCCAGATTGCAAACAATTACCTACAGAGAATAACTGAACAAATTGAAGACTGTGAATCAACAGGTTCCTAATTGGAGAAAATGTGGACTCCCGGCCATGAAAACTAACCATTTGGTAGGTAATGTAGGAAGTACTGAAGTTGAAGACCTTTATGGAGGTAGTTTTTTTTTAGTGTCCATGGAACGACAAGACCCAAGCCTGGAAGCTCATCCTAAAACCCAAAACGCAGTTTTCCCCAAATCCAAGAACATCGTTGCTCTGATCCCATCCCAGGAAAATGAAACGTGGTGCAGATTAACTTTAAAACGAAGTTTAATATGCAGCCATATCCCTTAGGTTCCAGCTTTCTGCATGTTTGACAAAAGAAGATGGATTGTGATGTTCCCTGGACTTAAATCCCCCAGAAAGACATTGCTTGCATGCTGTCACTTCTACTTAGGCACAGACAGGGCCTGACTACAGAGGGCACACCAAATGCTTAAAACAACCGCGTCCAGATTAAACAAGACTACTGCCAAAGAGCAGTCAGCACTATGAGTAAAGCGAACAGTCCATTAAACACACAGCACATGAGATGTCGAAACAGATACCACAAACTACGTGCCAGTACGTGAATAGATATGGCGAATTCTGTAATCGACGCAGTCTGGCTCTTTCTACAGTGGGGGCAAGCAGTTTGCCAGCAGAAATCAACGAAGCCTCCCGCATTTAGCATGGGTTGCATTTGAACTTGGCTGCCTTGCCTGTCCCCTTTAGTTAATATCAGGTGTGCTTTCACAAAGCATATCTTCTGCTGCTCATCCGCTGTCTGAAACTGTTTCAAGTTTGAACCTGTCCAGTGAGGAGCCCTTTCAGAGAATTAGAGGCTATTCACATTAACATTATTTAATATGTTATTTAATCATTTGGGGGGGAAAGCTTCTGCTTAATCACTACCCCGCTTCACTGTATTTTCTGAAATGCCATCCAGCTCAATAGCTCTTTTTTCATATTGAATCTCTTCATGATCACATTAATCTGCATTAATCTACATTTTTTTTTTTAAAAGAGATCAAGGGGGGCGGCACGGATGGTGCAGTGGGTAGCACTGCCGCCTCACAGCAAGGAGGTCCTGGGTTCGAATCCCGGTTGGCCGTGGCCTCTCTGTGTGGAGTTTGCGTGTTCGCGTGGGTTTCCTCCGGGTACTCCGGTTTCCTCCCACAGACCAAAGACATGCAGGTTAGACTGATTGGAGAGTCTAAATTGCCCGTGGGTATGAGTGCGTGCGTGAGTGAATGGTGTGTGTATTCCTGCCTTTCGCCCAATGTATGCTGGGATAGGCTCCAGCCCCCCTGCGACCCTGTTCAGGATAAGCGGGTTAGGATAATGGATGGATGGACCCTGTTGAGGATAAGCGGGTTTGGATAATGGATGGATGGACCCTGTTCAGGATAAGCGGGTTAGGATGATGGATGGACGGACCCTGTTCAGGATAAGCAGGTTAGGATGATGGATGGATGGATGGACCCTGTTCAGGATAAGCGGGTTAGGATGATGGATGGATGGACCCTGTTGAGGATAAGCGGGTTAGGATGATGGATGGATGGACCCTGTTGAGGATAAGCGGGTTAGGATGATGGATGGATGGACCCTGTTCAGGATAAGCAGGTTAGGATGATGGATGGATGGACCCTGTTCAGGATAAGCGGGTTAGGATGATGGATGGATGGATGGACCCTGTTCAGGATAAGCGGGTTAGGATAATGGATGGATGGACCCTGTTGAGGATAAGCGGGTTTGGATAATGGATGGATGGACCCTGTTCAGGATAAGCGGGTTAGGATGATGGATGGACGGACCCTGTTCAGGATAAGCAGGTTAGGATGATGGATGGATGGATGGACCCTGTTCAGGATAAGCGGGTTAGGATGATGGATGGATGGATGGACCCTGTTCAGGATAAGCGGGTTAGGATGATGGATGGATGGACCCTGTTCAGGATAAGCGGGTTAGGATGATGGATGGATGGACCCTGTTCAGGATAAGCGGGTTTGGATAATGGATGGATGGACCCTGTTCAGGATAAGCGGGTTAGAATGATGGATGGATGGACCCTGTTCAGGATAAGCGGGTTAGGATGATGGATGGATGGACGGAGAGCAAAGCTGCCATTAGAGCTCTGCTGTTTGCATTTGGACACAAGTCGAGCTGAATGGCAATGAAAAATTCATAGTTTATTCACTGCTTTGTTTCCTTGGTTTTAAGGGATCTCCATGTTAATTTCCTGATAAGAGACAATTTCCTGATAAAATGCATAGTTCTGGATGATTTAACCCTCCTATTATGTTAAGACTTTATGACCGCTTTTATGTTTGGAGACAAATTGACCCTAACAGTATAAATAAATGCTAAATTATTGCAAAAGAAAAGGTTTTGTCTGTCACCTTCTTATTGTCTCCCAAATGACTAGCCTTTTATCCATAAATAAGAAATCTGTGCGAAACATTTCATTTTAGTTTGGCTGTATGGGAAAGTGCCACCAAAATCATCCACAAAGATACAAATAAAAATGTTTGTATATTTTCTGACATTTTAGATGGTCAAAATAAACCCATACAATGCATGCAAGTTGGTACAGGACTTCTGAAAACAAAGCATTATGTTTATTGCAAGTTTACTGTTTAATCCCACCGAAATGGAAAAAAAAATCATAAGAGCATCAAGCTGATAACTGCACTGAATGGGGTCAAATTGACACCAAACATAAGAGGAGGGTTCATAATCGTGGTTCTGTAAAGTGCGCAGAGGTACATATGGTCCAGGCGACTGGGCTGCCTATCACACTGGGCATGTACTGGCTGCAGTACCTGGCCATACTGAGCAAAAATAATAATAAAAAATAATAACTTCATCCCTGTAGTAATTTGTATGTACTCAATAGAAAATATGTTTATATTCCCTAGTTATTGCTTTAGGTACAATCTCAGTCACGCAACTGGAACTGCGACTGCAGTTGGATTTGGATGTTTCGCGATCTCACCAGAAATGTGTATATTTAATGTATTCCGAGGTTTCATTTCTGGCTTTGGAGCGTAGCGCTCTATGGGAGTTTTTTTCCAATACGGTTAAATTATCCATACATTCTTATGTAAATAGTAAACTATTATTTTTCTGTGTTGAACACGGAGCTGTGGTGGTGCTGACAGGAGTGGAGAACTCTGGGAGGGAAGTTGTTTTGATTTAAATGAAAGACCCTGCAGTTTGGCCTGTCAGGCAAACCGACAGGGTAGACTAAGGTAGGATAAGTATACCCTGAGATGACCTGGGAATATTGCGTTTCCCAGCTGCCCTGACCCTCCGTGGCCCATAAGCGTGCTGGATTCACAGTCGTCTGTGACAGTGCCAGGATCTTTCAGTCCGCAGACCGTTTAAATTACTCATCCTCTCTCATCTGCTCCGCGGTATCTCTCAGTCAACATGGAGGACCTACCAGGTGCTTTCAATTTAGCACTTGATACCCCACGTACCCCCCCCCCTCCCCCTGTTCAGCTGAGTTAAGCCCCGTTCTCACCTGAGCAAATTACCCCTTTGGGGAACCCACAGGCAGGCGGTTGGAGCACTCTTTTTACTGGAACACACACACACGCACACACACACGCACACACACACACACACGCACACACACACACGCACACACACACACACACACGCACACACACACACACACACACACGCACATACACGCACACACACACACACACACACACACACACACACACGCACGCACACACACGCACACACACGCACAAAAATACCTACTGTACAGCGTCCTCAGACAAATGGGGAAATCAACATGTTGTGTGGCCCGGCTCTGGCAAAGTGGCTGTTTCATTTCACACCCTCGCTCAGCTATTAAAAGTGTCAGGGTCAGCAGTAACGCGTTTGATCACCTTCAGTTTCTTTTTTTCTTTACTGTAAGTCTCCGCCCGCCCACCGCAGCTCTTTCCCTTACCTTTTTTTTGTGCTTGACACTGCACCAAAAACTACTGCTATTCTGTGCTTTACCCCAGCCTGGGCTTATACTGTAGTGTATATTACAAACTTTTTTTCCATTCAGGTGCTCAGCTGCATGATCTTACATTTACATCAGCGCAGTACTGAACCTGCTAAAGGTTAAATAAGTTTTCCGTGGGACATGATGCAGTCAGCGCCATCGGGTCCAGCATCGAGGCTTTGTTTTGTTTTGTCCGTTTTAAAAAAACAGGAAGAGAATCAACAGCAACGGAGAGTGCCGGTTGTTTAAGAGTTGGGTGTGTGCGAGCACTTTTCTTATCGGTACAATGGAGACAAAGCTTCCCGCTTTCTATTGTACAAAAGCGGCGCGCAATGGTGCACAATCGTCCTGGACGATTCTTTGGCCGCTCTTTATTCTTGGGTTTACTCGATATGCCAGAGGGGCGCTGGCCCTTCCTCTGCCGCCCTGGTGAAAATAGCGCTGTTCTGAAGACGCATCACCACTGGGACTGAGTCTCTCCAGAGCCGCTCTCGCCAACGCCAGCTCTGATTGGCTCTCCGTCTCGCTCCTGCCCTCGCCTACCTGCCTGCACGAAGCATGTAGCGATACTGTAATGACACCTCGGAATTATAAGGTTCTAACTGACATTTTTATGCAAAAGTGAGTTATCATATGGCGATATACACTCACCGAGCACTTTATTAGGAATATTTTAACTTCATTACACCGACTTATTCAGGCAATAATCTCATCAGCCAATCGTGTGGCAGCAGTGCAATCATGTAGATACGGGTCAGGAGCTTCAGTTAATGTTCACTGCAACCATCATAATGGGTAAAAATTGTGATCTAAGTGACTTGTGGAATGATTGTTGGTGGCAGGTGGTGGTTTGAGTATCTCAGAAACTACTGATCTCCTGGGATTTTCACGCACTCTGGCCTCTAGAGTTTGGAAAAAACAGTGAAAACAACAAAACAAAAAAAAACAGTGAGCAGCAGTTCTGCAGACAGAAACGCTTTGTTAATGAGAGACGTCAGAGGAGAATGGCCACAATCTGCCTGGAGCCCATTCACTTTGGTACCTATGAAGCTCAATATCGTAAAACCACTCAGAACGCAGGTAGAACCTTGTAATTCACGGGGTCACGATAAGACAGTGATGAGACGCAGGCCACACAACGTCACGCACTGACGTTGCCGCACAAGCGTACCGCAGAACAGACAGCTACACAAAGAAAAACCTCCTCAAGGCCCACAGTGCAGCTGAAGCTGTATTCCAAGGGACAACATCACACAATTCTGCTGTTGCGATATGCTGTATATTGTCGTCATCTCAAAAGTCGATGTATTTCACTTTCATTTTTTCAGGTGGGGAAAGAGTGCATAAATATGTAGCTGGTAGAAACATACTGTATGTCCTAATATTGCTGTGAAATTTATCTTGAATTTCCACCCATGACAATTTGTTCAACTGACAGAAATCAACTTGAGAAACTGAGTACTCACAATTCTCCCAAGAAGTGAAGATTATGGAATGCGTTGGGCTGCAACTCGCTGATGTTGTTCATGCTGAGATCCCTGTCAAAAAGGGAGAAAAACGGAGCTTTAGTTGACAACCATGAAAGAACACAGTCTCTGATGGAGTACAGGGCTTGTCTCCCAACATTTGCAAACATTCTGAAGTGCTGTGAGGAGACAGATAGCAAGATAGTCTCACACAGCGCTTTACCAGGCAGTCCTCAGGGAAACTTCTGGAAGTACGAAGCTCTTCGACTTTCCCCAAACCTACTCATTAACATATGGTATACCACTTGGTAAGAGTGTATGGCTAAAAAAACATCTGCACCCTGCAAGAGAACACATCTCTCCAGTATACATGCATTTTTTCCATGGTTTTCAAACAGAAAAACTGAAATTATGCTGAACAATATACATTATGTTTACACAGTAAGTATCTATCATTAGTGTGGAAATTCTTACATTTCAACCTGGAATCACAGGCTTTGGAAGTCAGTTGAAGCCCATCACTGAGAAATTGTGTATCCCATTATGGCATTTGCCTTTTATTATTGTGTAACCTCGCCCCTCCCCCACGCCCATGTGTTAATTCACACTAGCCGAGTGGTCTCCAACCCTAGTCTTGCTGAGCTACAGGGTCTGCTGGTCCTTGTTGTTCCTCTGCACTTAATGAAACAATTAGAGCAGTTGATTATACACCTGGCTCTCAAGAGGGTGCTGATTGTAAGGTGAAAACAAAAACCAGCACTCCTAGACCAGGGTTGGAGACCACTGCACAAGACACAATACAGATAGGAGGGTGAAACTGACAAGTTGGAGAGAGGCTGAGGAGAGCCTTAATTCTGTCTCTTTGATGATTGGTAGTCACTCCCAATAAGGTCCCAGGCCTGTGACACCTCCCTCACCAACCCTGTCTCCCAGCACATTAAAGCATTTGGTAAGTGCCAGTCCCATTGCTACATCATGCCTCCTGACAAGCCCTCAGCTACATAACGCAAGTCAGGTTACTGAAAATGCAAGACTGCTTTTTCAATGAAACATGAGGTTTCTGATATCAAAGACACTCTACACCTGTATTTTCTTACCATCCATCAGAGATGAAGGAACAGAACATTTTCCGCACTGAATCATTTGTACGGCAGCTTTAATTCCCTCCTGGTCGCACATGTTGACGTGTGTGTGTGTGTATGTGTGTGTGTGTGTGTGTGTGTGTGTGGGTGTGTTGGGTGGGAGTGGGTCAGGCTCTAGTTCCAGATGGTTTTTGGAACTCCCTCATAATTTAGCCGTCCGTTCTCTCCAATGCACTTTTGCATGCCACGCTTTCGAGGGATGCTGAACGTTGGGGCTGGATTTCTCTGCGCCTGGTTTGTGTGTATCGCAGTGTACATCTCGTGCACTGTCCTCCCTGTATTATGACTCTGTGCTGATGCTTTGCCCATACAATACGTCATACCAGCCATTCCTGTGGTTGATTTCAAGTTTGATCACACTGTGCTGTGATGATAGGCTGCAGATTGTTGCAATGGATAAAGCTAGTTAAGGCTTTAAATGTGTGACTTTCAAAGTGTATCTGTATGTCATATAAAAACATTTCTTTATTGATAGGGGTTTTTTGTGTGTCTTTTTATCACTGCGTGATATTTTTTCTCTTAATATCACACATTTATTTGTATGCACCAAACTACAAGATGCAGACCGCTTGTTAGCTATACGAACAGGATGAGCAGATTACAGCTTGCTAAGAAGTACCTAAAAGAGCCTGCAGCATTCTGGAAAAAGGTCTTGTGGTCAGATGAGATTGACTTCAAACCAAGGTTGTGTCAGAGTGATGGCAAGAGGAAAGTGTGGAGACCAAAAGGAACTCCCCCATCTATGAAACACAGTGGTAGTGTGTTATTGTTTGGTCTCACTTGTTTTCATTAATGATGGAGCTGCAGATAGCAGCAGTAGAATTAATGCAGAAGCTTAAGTTCAAGCAAATGCCTCCAAACTCATTGGATGGCACTTCCTCCTACAGCAAGACAATGATCCCAAACATACTGCTAAAGCAAAAGAGTTTTTTAAAGCCAATAATATTGAATATTCTTGACTGACCAGGTCATTCACCTGATCTAAATTCAATTGTACATGCATTAAATTACGTACTTAATGCTGAAGAGAAAAGGAAAAACAAGGAAAAGGAAACAAGCCCCTGAAGTAGAAAGTGCTGAAGATGGCTCCAATACAGACCTGACAGATAAATACTCACTCACAAATGTGTGTATGTACTTTGTCCCAAATATTATGGAGCTCACTGTACCTGTCTACTCTAATATACATCAAATTATACACCCTTGGCAAATTATCGCATCTAGTCACCATTAGAATAAAACATTGGTCAATGATATAAAATAAATGACATGCATAATCTTCCTTGATGAAACTATTCAAAAAGTATGTAAGGAGATGCAACTTCTTTCCTTGAGTATAAATTACTGATCAAAACTCTCATTTGCAAAGTAAAACATTAAGTAAATGAGGGATACAAAGCATATTGAAAGCAGGTGCCTCAATACAGGTGTGGCACCCAAGTTACTGTAAGCACGAAACATCCCAGGATGTGCATAGAAATGTTAGGTTATCCCACCATTATTTTGGTGATATTGGTATGAAAGTCTGATGGAAAGACATCAACATGAGGCCACTCTGGTTGAAAGCATTCATTCATCAAACATTATGTCCATTCATTGTTTGAAGATGCAAGGCAAAACAGACAACTGCAAATATCAATCTAGACCATGAACAGGCAGTTTAATCATGAACAAACTGTCAAGAACTTGTTTTTTTGTGAGGTCAGGTAGAGTATTTCTGCTTCTGGGCTGTGTATGACAAGGGGGTAGGCTTTGTTTTAAAATATGGCTATTTACTTTTGTGTTTGCTTTAAATTTGGGTAATTAATTTAAGGTTAATTAAATTATTAGAACATATAATGTTCTCAAGATTAAGAGGTACAAATTATCTTGGAACACTAATTTGCTTAAAGAATGGCTGTGACGACTGTAAAAATATTTAAAGAGGTTAAACATCAGAATAATTCACCAGTCCCTTACAAAAGGAAAACATTAAATTGTCTAAAGAGTGTGCTTTGATTCATTGTCAAGGTTGTTGGAAATTTTAAGGTCATTGTCGCTCATGAACAAAATTTAAATGCTAAATTATTGCATTTATCTTTGTTTGCATTTACTAAGTCATTTTCCAGACAAGAGGGTAATTGTTCATAAAATAGGACCACCAGGCATGAAAATGTAAACGGAAACTCTTGGAAAATATTCACTGTGTGAGCTATGACTCTGACTGACGTGTGGCTGTTTATTTGTTTTGTCAGCCAGTTTTGACATGAAGACAAGAAGAGCTGAATGCTAATTAGCAGTGGTAGGGCTGTGGAAAACTATATGCTGAAAAGATGCCGGAATCTGACCTGGATTGTCCTGTCATGGCGGCAAGGAGCTTAGAGGACGCAGACTTCAAATAATTAAATTAAGCAAGACGGACATGGCCATTATAATTATTTGTTGCCTGAAGGACAACGTCCTTCTTGGCTTCACACAGAATCTGAATAATGCACAGTTGATGTCTGGTATGATATACTGGTTTTGTAAGGTCATATCTCATGCGTAGCCAACCCTGTGGTTCAGTTTCTTGCTAAGAAAAGCTTGAACAGCTTTGAGAACCTGTGCGTGTCAATACTATGACGTGAGATTTCCCAGCCGATGTTCAGCTGTCCAGAGTACTTCATCTGAAACACACTTGCATCTGGACTGGACTGTCTCCATCTCCCTGTCTTCTCCCAACTGCGGCATTCACGTTGATCATGGTAGACCATGCCGGAAAAAAAGAGAAGGATGGCACGGCAGCAAATGAAATCAACATAACTATGGTGATATGTTTTCTATGTCCATTGTTTTGTT
The DNA here is from genome assembly GCF_963514075.1 of Conger conger. Classification (NCBI taxonomy): domain Eukaryota; kingdom Metazoa; phylum Chordata; class Actinopteri; order Anguilliformes; family Congridae; genus Conger; species Conger conger. The sequence continues at coordinate 10,852,269 of NC_083769.1, forward strand.
GTGTTGTGTCACTTCTGGTTTGGAATTGCTTTAAATATAAGGGCAAAAACTGAAATACATTTTAAAGTTCAATGGCAAGCGTCATCTGCCGAAGCGGAGTTCTTTGCTGTCCATTTACTATTGAGCTCTCGTCCACTTGCCTGAGACCCAGGAAAAATTCTAAGTGAAAACATTGTATTTCCTTGTTTGAGGACGCAGGAGGATAATGACATCCGGTTTGCCGTCTACCTTCTACAATGGTCCACGCGAACACTGCATAACCCTGGAGCTCATCAGCACTGTGTGGAGCTCCATGCCTCTCCACACAGGCCTCAGTAGTGAGTCACAGTGCAGCAAGAATGGCATCTGGAAACTGGAAGGTTCTATACGTAGACGGTAGATGTGGAATGGTCCATTGACAGTTCAAACTCAATGGCCCAAGTTCTGTGGTATCCGTGTTTTACACTTTGAATTTTCGTATTTCAAAGTCTCCAGTAGTGACAACTGTCAAATGGAAACAGACTGGTCTCCTCTGTAGACAGTATCAAGCGTGAATCATACCTCACCTGTTAATGGTTTGAGGCTCTCCTTTTCTGGTTCCTCTACAATGTTTTGGAAAATAATAGCAGCAACTGTCCGATAGCATGGAAGTTGAGATCATTTACATGTGCTAATGAAACGCTCATAATCCACAACAGCTGTTGTGATTTTGTGTTCAAATGAAGGCATCACCCCGCAACCAGTTCTGTTTGGTTGCATGTGTGTCATAACTGTTTTTGATGGATTATCTCAGAGTGACCATGACGTCCTCTTGGACGTGTCCTTCCATATATCCTGTGTTTTCTGTGACTCACAATTGAAGTATTTGGGACCTGCCAAATAACGTGCATATCTGTTCAACTGCACTAGAGGAGACTGACATCATCTGTGGATTACAACTGCACAACCATGAGTGACGATATATTAAAAAATCAATGGTGTCCTTAGGTATGAGGGTGAAGTACAGGCTAAACACACTTTTTAAGGTTTAAAATTCCAATGAAGTAGAATTGGCTCTAACCTTCTTTTATCAATAGCCGTCCTTACGCTAAAATGCAGCTATGTCAGCTTCATCAGCATTACAATTGAGCTGGTCAAGCTGGTCTAGCTGGGTATGAGCTAGTCAACCAGCATGGCCAAACTGGTCTAGTAGGATATGAGCTGGTCAACCAGCTACAAGCTGTTCCAAAACATAGAATGAGCTGGTTAAACCATGTGAAGCTGGGAGCTGGTCTGAACTGGTCAAGTAGCTAAACCATGTGGAAGTGGGAGCTGGGCTGAACTGGTCAACCAGCTTTCAGAACACACAACACTGTTTTGAAACCTTTAAGTTAATTTGTTTTTTTGTACCTGTTCACTGGTCTGCTCTAGGTGCATTAAATGTTTTGTTGCGATTTTCAACTGGTGATGTAGACATCAAATGACTTCAGGTTACTTAGGAATAAAGAGCTGCTGTTGTAATGATTTAGATTTTGTTTTGTGTTTGTGTAGGTTATGATTTTGCGTGCATTTGTGTATGTATGAATGTAACTCTCACTGAGCACTTTTAGGTAGACCTGTACACCAGCTTGTTAATGCAAATATTTAATCAGCCAATCATGTGGCAGCAACTAAATGCATAAAAGCATGCAGACCTGGTCAAGAGGTTCAGCTGTTTTTCAGAGCAAATGTCAGATTGGGGTTCAAATGTGCTTCAAAGTGACTTTGACCGTGGAATGGTTGTTGATGCCAGACAGGGTTTGAGTATATCAGAAACTGCAGATCACACACAACAGAGTTTGCAGGTGTGAAAAAAAACATCCAGTGAGCAGCAGTTCTGCAGGCAAAAACACCTTGTTAATGAGAGAGGTCAGAGGAGAAGGGCCAGAGTGGTCAAAGCTGACAAGAAGGTGACAGTAATGCTAATAACCACATATTACAATAGTGGTATGCAGAAGAGCATCACACACACATAGCATCAAACCTGTGGATAGGCTGCAGCAGCAGAAGACTTAATAAGTCTAAAAAAAAAAGTCTAATAAATCCCTAATAACGTGCTCACTGAGTGTATGTTGAGCTGAATTTCCAGTTGTGTTGTTCCTTTTGTTTTGTATTGTCATGTTTGTTTTACAACAAGAAATTGTTCACAAAAAGGTAACTTAGCAATTAAAGTAACCTGCACATCTGAGGAACCTATGGCTATGTAGAATACTAGGATACTAGAATACTAGAATACTATTCACTCAAGATATGTCCTTTGACTAACCATGAAATTTAAGAAATTTTTTGTTGGGTAAAACAGTGCAATTCTGTGGGTGAAACACCCAGCTGGGTGTGCCTTCTTTATAATCATTTTTTCACACAGCTTTTGCACACCGGGCACCTCGTGTTTCTCTGCTCTGGGCCCTGTTCTGTGTGCATCCAGCTGCAAATGACCCTATTTTGATGTGCTTCAAGAAAAACAAAAAAACACTGTCATTCTTTTCTCTGCAGGATGCAGGAGAAATTGCTTTCTGTTGTTGACACTGTTTCAGCCCACAGACATACAATTCCAAAAAAGTCATTTCACTTTTCAACTCGTTTTGCATCTTACTCTTCAAAATGCCAAAAGGGAGTACCCTCCGTTTATTCACGGTTGTTCAAAAAGAAAAAACATCAAACTTTCCAGCTGAAATCAGTTCAGCAATTCCGTTAATGTCGTCAGTGTAGCGACTGGCCGGAGCGGAGAAATGGTGAAAGAAATTGCACTTAAGATGACTGTCTTTTTGTTTAGAACAACTCTTCCTGCGTATTTTACTAGTTAAGGATTTGGAGGAACCTAAGCACTTGTAAGTCACTTTGGATTAAAAGCGTCTGCCAAATGACTAAAATGTAAAAAATGTGTCGCTGTCCAAATAGTTACGGACAGCGCTGTGTGAATAAAGCTAAAAGGGGTGCCCAGGCAAAAAGTGAAGATCCACACTGAAGAAATCCAGGGCGGTAACGTGACCAGACTCCTCCGTTCAAGTCGAGGCAGAGATGCGGCTGCATTATACCAAAATCTTTGAAGTGGATGTCAAGGGCCTCGTCCTTCCGATGATTCCTGGCAAAGGTATGCTTTCATCTCCTGCTGCCGTTTCATCATGAAAGCTGGAGGAGGCTGGAGGAGGAGAACCCCCCCCCCCCCAAACCTCCCCAAAGACAGCAGAGAGAAAAAAATGTCTCCTTGCCTCTGGGGGCCTGGGACTGGAATTGGGTGGAGAACACGTGCAAGGCTTGTGTCAGAAACCATTAGCGAGACGGTTATCATACAGAGCAAAAGATGGAAGACAGGGAGAACACTCAAACACCTGTGCTCCTGTGGAACTCAGGTACAAGGCAAGGTGGTACACTGTGCACCCTGTTTTTACCTTTGTCTGAAACTTGACTGATAATTTCTATTGCTATCCTCTGCCAAATATATTTTTTCTTCCCATCCTCCTGAAGTTTCCTGAGTATGTATCTTTTGCCCTTCCCCCATGCCAGGGATCGTAAAGTGCGGCCATTGAATCAAAATCCAGCCCAGGGTTTCTTTTTGCCTGGGTGATTATCTCAACAATTAGTGCTGGCCAGACTGTGAATACTACGGCTCTGAAACAAACAAACAATTTTCAAACTGGCATTTGATGTTTACAATGGACTGCGCATACAAGAAAACTACAATGGTTTTGTCTGTGTTTGTCATACAACTTGTGTTAGGGGAGCAAACATAAGAATGTGTTCAACAGCATAACGTGTATATGCATATGATAATTGAGTAGGTCACGGAGATCACAGGATTAATTTAAGCCTTAAAGTTAGAATGTTTTCGTCTCAAAAACAGGCAACTTAAATTAAGCAGGTGATAGCAGCAATGCCACATAAGCAATTCCAAAAAATTTGAATCACTTCAAACTTCAAACTTTTTTGATTGTCTTGGAAAAAAAAAAAAAGTAACATAACGAGCTAAATAAATATTGGCCTCCTCGCAATGGGAAGGTCGACCGGAATTGTTCCCAACCTGCCTACAAACCACAAAAACACAACAAACCCGACAGAAACAAAGTCCACTAAACCAACATAAAACGGCATTCAGAAAACCCCCAAAACCCAACTGCAACACACCTACACCGAGCAGCAAGATAAAATGACAGTAGAGTATGGGAGGGCAGTTGGTGTAGGCATTTTCCAAATTAGTACAGGTGCGGGTGGTTGCCAATTAGCATAGAGAAAGGGCAGGGATCATATATCACGATCCTCGAGGGCCGAGAACTGCGATTTCAATTCTAATTGTGTGCTATTAGTTTCAGGTTCCATCTATGGTTTAATTTGCTTTACTGAACAATTGGAAACATTTACTGGGTAAATAAAGATATTTACTTTACCAAGTGTCAAGCCTTCGATAGAAAAAGCATAAATCTAGAAAGCATGATAAGGTTCAATTCTATGTATTGGTGCTATTGAATGAGAGAAGCCCAATCACATGCGACATTGCACAAGATGTCCCACTCATAGTCACGCGAAATCGCTGAAAACACTAAATGCTGAAAGGCTTTGAAATCGCTGAAAACATCACGGAAAGCACACAGCGTGAAGTACTGGCCTGAAGAGGGGTACATACTTTGGGATTTTGTCCATTCTTAAAAGACTCAGATAATATTGAAGCAAATGCATTCTATGGTCTTGGTTAAATGTCATTGAGCAATACGGTGGTCGATTTCAGGCCATATCACGAAAACGCCTGCTGCAAATTTAATGGCCTTTAAACGGTTTGAGAAACGTGGGAACAGCATTCCACAAAAATCTTTTGCTCTGTTTTCCCAATTTCAGACCTTTTTTTAAAAATGTTTAACCATAAGCAGACTGTTGCAGGCAGTACGCTGTCATTTAAATTAGCAAACAATGGTAAACACAAAAATAGCCCTAATTCGGTCAGATTCAGAGCAGACCAGTGCCTGATCTTACATAGCCACACACTTCCCATTTACGTTATTGAGCTTAAAAAGCAAGCCCATTTACACATCTAATGAAGCAAACAATGCCCTATGCACTTATCTGATGTTAGAACTTCTAGAGGGTTCTTTACATGCATTAGGGAGGTATTCATTGCTTTGGAGAAAGACAAGTGCATTACACATAAAGAAATCAAAGGAAAATGTAATCAATATCAAAGAATCCCAAGGGGGTTGGGATGGAAATTGAACTTTGAGAAATGACTGCATTTATGTGCAAGTCCTTCCAGTGATGCTACTGCTATAGGGTAAAAAATATTGGAAGTATGACTTGAATTTGCCTTGTGGTTATGTGTATGTGTAACTGACTATGGCAACAAACGGGTGACTCAAATGCTGATTTAGTTGAGACCTACACGACATTTTATGTAACAAGAAACTTGGCCCTCACGGAAAGGTGTTTGTTTTGTGATGGCATAAGGATTTTGACAATACAGGAATCGCACAAAAAGGCGAGCAAGACAGGGAAACAAAGACAGTGAAGCTGGTGAGATTAGGGCCCTGTTGTGAGAAACTTGTTTCGTTTCTGTGGTGCGGAACTCAAATGTTTTTTGATTGAATGAGCATTGGATTTGGTTTTGTGCAATTCATCATTCTCCGCAATGCAGACTAAATGGTGTGTGTGAAACAAAGTAAACAGAAATTTCTTATTGCTATTTCCCATTACATCTATTTCCCAGCCTTCCACATCATTCTGAATTTTAAATATTAATCGAAAAATGAATGGGTATTCAGCACTGGCCAATCAGACTCCAACTGCACACTTTGTAGTTGTTTCTGCTGACACTCATAAAAAACGACTTATTGGAACATTTCGAACATCCCACATTATGTAGTCAGGGAGGGGGAGGTCAAAGTTCAAAGACGAAATGCCACAAGAGCACAATCTGAGCTTTGACGCTTCTGTCACCACACTTCCTGTTCTCTGCGGTGGGTACGCTCCCAGGGGGTCAGGAGACACGGAGAGCGTGTTCTTCAAAGTGCTGTAGCAATCAAAGTGGGTAGGACCACCTCGGAGAACCAGAAGAATGGCTGTATGCGCCTGTGACTCACACAAAGGATTGGACGGGTGTGGAAAATAGGTGCTGGAATCACAGCCAGAGAGTGCATTACTATCACGTATACCTTCAGTATGCTTGTAAAAAAATTTTTTGGGGGATTATGTCAAGAAATATACATTCAAAAACATTTTTTTCTGTTGGGGCTGTAGGATATGAAGCAAAGCTGTGATATCAGAACGGCACTATACAACCTAGCTACCCCTTCTGTGGCTCGCTAGTCACAAAAAAACAAATTCAGCTAGCTGACTCCACTAGCCATGGCTACAACATTAAATGGCTTGGAATAGATAGTTAATTGCAAGGCTATTGAGGCAGTGACAGTTTTTGTTGTTTTGACCCCACATTTGAAATCTAACATGACGTCAAAGTGCAGACTGTCAGCTTTAAGCAATTACAGCCCTTATTGCATCATATTAATTGCTTTATTTTAAATCCAGCGTTCTCAAATGTTCAGCAAAACAACAAAAACCATGTCACTGTGCCAATGCTTTTGCTTTATGATACTGTATGATACTTTTATGAAACTAAACCTGCTGTAGTTAAATGTTCTCTGCTTCCCTGCTTACAAGAGTACATTTCAATTGTATTACACGTGTATAAAAGGACATAAATCACAATGCAGACGTGTAATTCTCAAGCCAAAAAGTTGTTCAGGGCACCATTTGATATGTTATTAAGATGTGTTTGATTTGTTATTAAGATGTTATTGATATGTTATTAAGATGCGCTTGTTCCTGTCATTTTATGACCCAAAGCATGTCAGCGCAAATGCTGGAATTGTTGCTGTTCAGTTTGAGAGGAAGGGCCAAGACTAAGCAGCCAGCATACATCCGACACTGGACTGCTCAGAACCACTCATAGAACTCCAACTCAAACCCACCTTGCTGAAAAAAACTGCTCAAGCTAGGTTTTGAAACAGCTGGTAGCTGGTTGACCAGTTCAGACCAGCTCCCCCAGCTTGACATGGTTTAGCTGGTTGACCAGTTCAGACCAGCTCCCAGCTTGACATGTTTTAGCTGGTTGACCAGTTCAGACCAACTCCCAGCTTGACATGGTTTAGCTGGTTGATCAGTTCAGACCAGCTCCCAGCTTGAAATGTTTTGAAACCGCTCAGGTAAGCTACCAGCACTAGCTGCTTGACCAGCTCATGCCCAGCAAGACCAGCTAATGACCAGCTCGACCAGCTCAATTCGAAAAGCGAAAGAGCAAAAAGCTGGCATAGCTGGATTTTACAGCAGGGCATTTTGTTTGTCCTGTTCGAAACTAAATAAAAAGATGTTCACACAAAAAGAAATCAGTCTGCATCATTTCCCAACAGCCTCTCCCTGTGCCACAGGCTCTCTCTCCCCCGACCAGCGGTCATCTGCCCGGATCAGGGGGCCTGTTCAGCCGACCGTGCTCCCAAACCCAGCGGGCTGGAGAGAGCCCCAGCCCCCCTCCGTCACCGTCCACACCTTTAAACCTGACATGTTTGGATAAACATTACACGAGGTTGTGGATCCTGAGCCACCTCCGAAAAGCACACAGGACAAACTGGTCCCCCTCAGGTGCTGCTCTCACCTCCGAAGAGCTGGACTCATTTCAGGGCCCTGAGATCACAAACCGCCGCCATGTCCCGTCCCAACAGTCCCGCAGTCGACCAGAAAGATTCTTAAGAGCTTATCGTTGAGGGTTTTTCTCCAGCTCTTCTTTTCTATGGCTCTCAATCACCCCGGTTTATATTTGGGCTCATTGCAAGTATCCCCTATTACCTTATGCATACCTATGGACAGTCCTGATTATTCCAAGTTCCTGAAGGGGTAAATGGGTTATAGAAAAGCACTATGAGAAATGTCACGCCCCAATTTTTTAGTGTGTTCTTTTGTAGAGTATTGTGGTTTAACCTCAAACAGGACTTCGCTGAAAGATAAGCATCACCCCATGTTCCCATCTCAGTAGCTAGAGTTTGTTGTTTTTCACTCTTAAATCTAAACAGCCATGCCAGTCGGTTTTCAGTAAGAGGCACATCAGTGAGCGACGTCTTTTGCAGAGGAAATGAGCAAATCTACAGGCGAAGGGGGACATAAAACACCCCTTTGCTTGTAAAGCACTGGCACTTAAACAGATGGACCATTGGAGATGTTACATGTGGTATTTAAAAAACAAAATGTATCCTCTTCAGTTGTCTTCATTTGTTTAATATTGAAATAAATGATTGAAGAAAGAAATACTTGAGCTCTCCTCATTCTACAGATATTTCAGGATGGGGTATCAATCGGGGAAGAGTTAATGATGTTCTGTAAAGACACGTATTCTCGTAAGCCAAATAAGTCACGCATAATGAAATATTTATTTCATTTTATCGGACTACATCGGCCCTGTAGCACTTCAGTGAGCAGAGATATTACCGAATACGATATAATATAAACACAGTGGCGTAAATACGCCAAATCATGTGGATAATCATGTGGATAATTTGCCAGTGGCAAAAATTATTCAGAAACTTCAACTGGTTATTTGTGTGAACCACTGAAGACGGATTATCCCCATTTAGTATGCTCAGGTGGAGAAAACGACGATTCAGATGATTGATGATGACAATATAGGACCTCCAGCACAATCGCACACGCATCGGCTCCTGGCTCGCAACGACTCGGTGTCACACCTTCGTCGAGTATTCGGCAATATGTCTGCTCACTGAAGTGTTACAGGACCGGCGTAGTCCGATAAAATAAAATAAATGTCTTTACGCATGACATACTTAGCTTACGGGAATGGGAAAAGTCATTTTTATGATACATGCTCGAGGCACATGCTCGTTTTGGGTGCAGGTACCCTTTAAGTTTAAAAAGGAGAAGAAAGAAAAAAAAAGGACTGTTTGCTGTTCTGCTGCTGCTGAAAGGCTGTCTGGTTTAGCATTCAGCTTGCATCGGGTGCACAATGACACAGGAAGGAGGAAACAATGATCTTTCTCCCCTCCCCGTTTAAAAGACATGTTTTTCTTTTACGTACTGTCAAACTTCCTGAGCTTGATATTCCTCCTTTGTAGCCCGGAGCGGCCCCCTTTTCTCTGGCATACAATGAGGACAGGACTCTCTTTCACCTGAGGAAAACCTCCCAGGAAAGACAGGAAAAACAGTGAAAGACTGAACAGTCGGCATTTTGTTGTCCTTCGATATCCTCCTCTCATTGTGCTTCTCGTATAATGGGTTTCCAAAAGAAAGGGAGGCAGGCTGAATGTCTGGGGCGAGCAAATTAAGTGTTTAGTGTGTGGACGCTGTATGGGAAAATACTTTCACTTTGGACAATTGACTTTCCGTCCATGCTGGTGAGGTTGTGTGCGTAAGATCGCTTAAATGTTTTGTACCTACAAATCTCAATTTTAGCCTTGATCCAGATTTGTACTACCTTTCCTAACTTTAATCACTTTCATTCATTTTGGCAAAAAATGATCTCAGAAAAAGACCTGCCCTCTTTTTTGATATGTTAAGCTGCAGCAAACCTTCAAACATAGCTGTAACTGAGTCTGGACCCAGGCATTTTTGCTGCCGCGGGTTACCGAACAGTACGAGTTTTGAGTGTAGCACGCATCCGAACAGGGAATGTTAACATGAACAGTTAGATGCGTCAGGCACACACGCTCAGCCGAGAAAGGAACAAGACGTCCCAGCAATGGAGGAATGCACATCTTTCCGGAGACAGCTGTGGCGTTCATCCCACACAGAAGTCAACGCTGTCTGCCTTTCATACTCCAGGGTGAATGAGCCGCCCACTAGCTGAGTTTGGAGGTTGCGCGGGCTGACACGAGCCCAGCGTTTTCGCCCTGGCCCTGGACCTCATGCCCCAACCCCCTCCACACACCCAGCCGTAGCCATTGTCCCTCCAGCCAGCCTCAATAAGCCCAGGGACAAAGGAGCCATAGTGGGGACTGGGGGCAGAGGTCAGGGGTCACACACTTGGATAGGAGAGGAGGAAGTAGGAAGCAGAGCAGGCAAGGAGGCTGGAGGCCCTGCTCTCTTTGACACACTTAGGCAGGATTTTGTGCCCCACTGAACACTGAGCAGCCATTAGCAATATGGCACATAATCTCTTGACTTATGTGGGAGCTGTAGACAGCTGTGCACACATACACTTGACGCAATGACAGACCTCCACCTGGAAAATGTTCAAGTTACTGTCACCGAACGTGAAAGATTCCCAATGACAACTCAGAAGTTGGCAGCTCACTTGAACTTGACAGGAAATTTATGAAAGTTTTACCTTTAATCTTTTACTTCCTGTACCGAATTATACCCCTGCATTGAGTAATTTACTATGAGGTATTCATACATTTTGCCTCTTCCAAACGTTTAATCGGGCCAAGAAAATTAAGCACGGATTAAAGATGCCAGTCAGTACGTGAACTCGACACTAATAATCTTGCTTTGTTGATGCAAAAACAGTCTTCAGGGCTCCCATAACTATACTGAAGGCTTACTGGAGCATAAATTACATACAAGGCTGCATGTAATCTTTCTGTCTCCAAGACAGGGAGATTTCCTTTAGATACAACCTGTTGGCAGAAGCTTTATTTGTTAAATGAATTCAAAAGCATATTCTCCCTCTGTACCCAAGTGACTGCTTTAAATCGAGTACGTCACCTAAAGAAGGGTGAGTTCCTGTCTCTGTATATGTTCACTTCACCATTCGCTGCGGAGGGGATATTACTAGGCTGTGGCAAGATCAGGAGTAGTATAAGGACGAACAGATGCATTACGGAACTCAAGATATTAGATACCCGAAATCCAAACTGATGCCAGGTGGACGGTATTTCTATCATGGAGTACGTATTTTGTGTTTAGTTGACAGGCCTTGTAAACAACATCGACTGTGCTGTCAGCGTCCTTGGCATCTGGATTTATGTTTTAGAATGATACACAAAACACATTTCCTGCTGTTTGAATCCCGGTTTAGAACTTCTATTACTGACCTGCAAGGAGCACTTATTGGCAACCGTCCATCCTTGTAAAAATTCCAGATTTCTTCCACTCTTGAAGAATACGTCTGTGCCGCATATGGCTTTGTAACAGACCGATTCCCCTCGGCCTAGTGATGAACGTATCTGTTCCTTCCATTGCTCTAGAGGACGTTGGACCGAAGTACTGAACCATACCTCACGTCAGCGTGCGGCATCTAATGTTATATTGACTGCGAATTGCGAACGATTCAGGCCATTTCATCTACCGTGGAAACGTGGTCCAGGAAATGAAAGTCGTCTATGCCAGATTAATGGGTCTATTCGGAGAGGCTCGCCCCTTTCCCCGAGAGTGCATTCCTACACGTCCTGCCCCTTTGTTGGCGCTAAGTGTCGCTGTGATCACCGCTTCATCCCCGTCCTCTGCGTCCCGTCCAAACCCCTTTCTCTGCCCTGTAATCCCCTCCATAGAGGAGCATTATCACAGAGCTCTTTACCATCTTTGATGCTACTGCAGGGATTTTGGGAGGCATTAAGTATCATTAACGCGCAGCCATTTATCACCTGTCTGCCAGGGGAGTCTGGCTGCTGCCAGGCGCTGCATTAGACGGCTCTATATGCCACGCTTGGCTGGAGATCTGAGGCCTGCCGTGAGCCCGGCGCTAACCGTGCGCGGCGGCCATCTTGCCTCGCTCCGCTGTGCGCACCCGCACGGCGCACAACACAGGGCCCCGCTCAACGACTGTCAACATGACTTTTATTAAGCTTCGCTTTCAGAGGGGTAAACAGCCACACTCTGATGAAAAAATGGCCGTCCAACATGTTTTTAGAAGGTACTATAAGGTAATTGCACTGGGATGCAGTTATGATTCATGAAGAAGGGTATAATTTGAAGTATTTAAAATATATAAAACAGAAAAGAACACGGATGTGTAGTTTTTTGTCTTTAATCAGATATCACCATCTCTGCCAATGATAATTATAGACTAGCTGAGCTCTTTTGATTTATATAATGCTTTCATGAGACTAATCACTCAAAGTCAATACTCTGGCCCGTGGTGCTTTATTAAGGAGGCAGTTTAAAGTAGGTAATATTATCACAAAATAAAATGGAGCCAGCAGTCAAATCTGTATAGTATTCCAACATTGGCGCCTAAGGTGGAAAGGTTTGTCAGCAGTGGCATAGCTAGGCCCTTTTTAGGGAAAATTAAGAATTCAATATCCAAATATTTACTTGGTAGCATGTAGACTATTATATACTGTCAATTCGACAAACCTTTCATGGTTACTCACTTTTTAAATAAATACAATAGCCTTTGAACATGTCAAACGTAAAATGTATTGCAAAAACTATTCTATAATGTGATGATGCAGAATTAAGTAGTTAAATCTAAACAGCTACTTAAAAACACAAAAGTGGGTAACTAGAGAAAACGGACCATCAGAAATGGTTATCAAAATAATGGGATTTTCATTAAGCAGTTGGCAATCTGCGAATTCGCCATGGTAAAACTTCTGTGTGACCTGCACTAACAATGTGAGGATGCCCTTCAAATCAGTGACTGACTTAGACTCAGTCATTTTTAAGGGGATCAGTGTGGCTGCTAACTCCTAGCCCAGTGATCGAGCCAGAAAATCTGTAAATTATACAGGTTGGATAAACCTAATAAGCAGCTTCTCCATAAGACTAAGTTATTGCCTTGTTTAATGGTAAGGACTCTGTACAGTGCTGTTGCATGTAAAGCCGAAAGTCTGTAGACCCAGCATAGACAGTGACTTTGTTATTTCCTAACAATCACTGACATTACCCTCCCCCCACCAGAAAAAACCCTACAAAAATAACATCTCAACTCTTTTCCTCTTAGGGGGTTTAGCCTCCCCAAACCTGAAATCCTAACTACGCCCCTGACCTACTGTATTTCAGCGATTAAGCACCTGCCTTTTCCCACTCACACATTAGTCCTGTCTACTTTTTTTTGTAAAGAATGCAATGAAAATACTTCTGTCGAAGTTCAAACAAATGAAGCAGAGGACTCTTTTTCCACCCAACATGTCCAGATGTGATCGTATTGAATGCTACCCTTTGATAGCTCAGGGAAAGATAAACCCTCTACAGTCGTAAACAAAGCAGTTGGATTTCACCCTGAACAAGCATTTCGGTGCATTTCAGATGTCAGCGTCTGAGAATCTATGAAAGGATCTGGTGGGCCACCGTTCTGAATAGCCATTGCCCCTTCTCCACCTTGTATCAGACCTACATAAGTCAATTCTCCACCCAAACATGGTCCTGGTTGCCGGTAGGTGTCTGCATTAGATTATGGCACGCATTCCTTTGTTCAGCGAGCATTTGAATGTTTTCCAAAAGAGGGCTTCCTAGGTTGAGGTCTTATCGGCTTTTCAGATGGTAATTATTCTGTCGTTAACCCTTCAGCTGCAGAAAAAGAAGAGAACAGCGATGGGCCTCATCTTCCTGCTAATCCTACTGTACTAATGGGACTCACTTTGCCAAACACGATTCGTTTGAAGACAATTTGGCATGGAAAGCCTCGCACAATGCGGCCATTGTGGCCTCTGAGAAGCTAGCGCGCTATCGGGTCAGGGCCACGGATTCCCATGGACGAAGAGGAATCTGCGCAATGTGCACACGCATCCCTGTCGCCCAGCTCTCCGACACAAAGCCCGGTTGTCCCGCACCACGGTGCCTCCACAGTGGTGCGGCAGAAAAGGGCCCTCGTCAGCTTTCTGTTCGCCCCAAATATTTGGGCCAGCAAACAAGACGCATCAATTAAAAACGGCAAAAATCAGTTACTGTGAACACAGCAGACCTGACCTTCCGTCATATTGTATTAGCATCTGCCGAAAGTAAGAGCTACTGGTTCAGGGAATACATTTTTGTCTTTAACTTTAAGCGTTCAGCCGTGTCTTTTGTATCAAGTCTCCTAAAGAAGGCGAAGGGTGAAATTTTGTTGTCAGCGTTTGCGTTTCAGCTGTCTCACAGTTTAATGATAGCTTTGGCTGCGCTGCAGTAAATCCTCCAGTGTCAATAGCCTTTAAACATGTCAAACTTGCGAAAATGTATTGCAAAAACTATTCATTAAGTTGTCTGTGGTTGGCTTCTTTATTTGAAAGCGTATGTGTCCTCTTTTCTCATAAGCAAAGATTGCCGGGAAACATGCCGTGCTATGTTTTTTTATAATGTGATGATACAGAATGAAGTAGTTTGGCTACCTGGTTTTGACAGATGAAATCTAAACAGCTAGTTAGGGGGGAAGGTAGGCTAGATGCCTTAAAACCACAAAAGTGGGTATCTAGAGAAAACAGACCCTCAGAAAAAGTAGTCAAAGTTGAATATTATCTTTGACTGCGCGGCAGCGAATCCTGCGGTGTCTCAATAACGCTAACGGAAAGGCCCTGGGTAACGGCGATCCCCGGAGGGCTCGATGAGAGCCGTCTCCCTGTACGCCCCGTACGACCGCGGCCTGGGCGCATCCAGGGCTGCGCCCCGGTAGATAAAAATCACTTCCTTCCTGTCATTTAGCCCCGCGTATCACGACAGGGACAAGCACCTGAACTGCCGCGGCGTATCACACCAGCGTGACATCCATCTTGGGTTTCCATTCTTCGGCCTGACAGCCACAGGAAGCGCGGCGGCTCTGCAGCGCGGAGCAGCACACTGTGGCCTTTGTTCCCGCGGCTCCCCGGGTGATGTTATTGTTAGCGTCGTACCCGGCTCGCTACGCGGCTTCTGTCCCCGAGCGCCGCGCGTTATCCCCACCGATCACCCCTCCCCCCCCCCCCCCCCCCCTCACGGGGTAAATACGCTATCGTTTGTCATGGAAACGACTTGCGTCTTATCTATCGGATAACAACGGGAAACAATCAGGAAACAACTTATCTGTATCTATCAAAAGAGGGGGTACTGCCATGTGAAGAATGGCAGCCTTTCCCATCCCCTTCCGACTCCGGAGCGCAGTCAGTACAAAGGCCCCGTATTGCCTTTCAGCGCTAGCCTCCGCATAGGAAACATTGTGAGGGAATCAAATTAAACAAAAGGGGGGTGGGGTGGGTGGAAGGGAAGTTTTAAATTTCATCCCAGTTCAGTCTCGGAAACCTGTTCTCTTTAAAGTGTAGTCCTCTGGATCAAATACGCTATTTATTTCACAGTTCTGCAGCATCAACTTGGAAAAAATTTTGATAGATACATTAACTACTTAAAATCACCCGTTTTTGTAGTTTAAAAAAAGAGACTACAACTCAAAGAATCTCATGTCAGGTTTGTGTCATCCCTGTCATTTTTGGCTGTCTGTAAAACAAAGAAGTGTCGAGTTTTAAATCTAAAAATTGAAACTACTGTATTTAGTGGAGGGGAGAGAGCATTCTCAGATATGTACACAAGCAATTGTGTATTTTCCATAGTGAGTACTATTAAAACCAGCTGGCCCCAGGCCTAGATGCTCTGTGTTCATTGACTACAAATAGGGCAGAAAGTAACAGTAAGGTCATGTAGCAAATTTTATATATGGAAGTCATTGGCTACGAGCTAAACCTGCAGCTGTCCAACATGTTGTGCAATATGATGAGATAATGATGCCTTGAGTCTTACATACACTAAATATACTGCAATTGTTTTTTAGATGTATGTAAATTATTGTTTTTATATGTCATTGATTCACGGTAAATGGTTGGCATTTATATAGCACCTTTATCCAAAGCGCTGTACAATTGATGCTTCTCATTCACCCATTTGAACACACACTCACACATCGACGGCGATTGGCTGCCATGCAAGGCGCTGACCAGCTCGTCAGGAGCATTTGGGGGTTAGGTGTCTTGCTCAGGGACACTTCGACACAGCCCGGGCGGGGGATCTAACCGGCAACCCTCCGACTGCCAGACGACTGCTCTTACTGCCTGAGCCAATGAGACGACTGCTCTTACTGCCTGAGCCAATGAGACGACTGCTCTTACTGCTGAGCCATGTCGCCCCATGTCACCCATGTGGCCCCATGTGCTGCACTATAACATGTATACCCTTGCAAAAACTCCTCACGCTTTCATGCGAACTCATAGCTCAATGGTTGAGTAGGAAAATCTGTAACATTACATTATATGCATTGTATAAACCTAATAAATTGCTTTTCCATAAGATTGATTATGGCCCTGTTTACCTTAAATAAATCACCTCAGTACTGTTGCATATAAACCCATTGTGTTACATGGACTTGCATGGTGACTTTGCTAACATTATTCCCAAACAATCCCTGACATATGTTTTACGTATAAAATGAAGACTGGAATTCCTTCATGGATCAATGGATCAACCAATACGGACTTAAATACCCTCGAAACAGTACGCACTATAACCTTCATCGGTTTGTTTCAAATCCAATGTGCTGAGTACAAACGGAGAGACAGATGAAGAGACAAAACCCACTGAACCCTAAATAAAAAGCCCCCCCCCCCCAATCAGAACAATCTAGAACCGGGGCTGCTGCCAAACTTCAAAAGTGACTCAAGAGGAGATAAAAATTCACAGACGTAGTAATATAAACTATGTGCTCAGTGGTTTAGCGAAATGTAATAATTGAAAAGTCTGGGGCGTCTGCTCTGGTTTTCGGTTGTCCAGCACCAGGTTGGGTGCCAGGGTTCTGTGGCAGGTAATTCTACCCTGTTTGATTCTGGAACGGCAGGTACTAGCTTTCCCCTTCCAGAATTATTACCAGCTATAATTATTTGGCCCCAATTGCACCTCCATAGCGATGTTGTGGAGAATGCCTTTCAGTTCTGATTCCCTTCTCCACCCGGGACAATGGGTAATTTTACACACTGAACTGATGAATGGTGGCGGTCCATGTCAAAACAACGATTCTCGTCCAAGTCCTACTGTTATTGCATCACATTAATGTGTGCCTTCAATGATTCAGGTCTCTCCATCATGTACAATAAGAAAAGCTATTGGTAATGGGACGTGGGCTTATAGTTTTTGAAAAGCATTAAACTGGTTTTATTAACGTGCTTGCCATTTATGGATATTGCGATTAGGAATCAAATAGTACGTTAAAACCACGTGCTGATGGTTTGGAGTGAGCCTACTGGCAGATCACAGTTTGGCCAGTAAAAAGAGGCATTGGAAACATGGGGTTTGGAAATAGAATATCATGGCAGACACTGAATTTATGAATCCAGGCAATGATGTATAATGGGATTTTCCTCCTTAATTAACATTGAAATTATAGTTTTGCTTGAGAAATTGTGACTAGCATAAGACGCATAGGGATTGATCCCCTCAACGCCCAGTCAACAGAGATTACATTTGATCACGAAGAGAACGTAGCCTGCTTTGAATCGAAGCCCGGAATGGTAGCAACATCAGCCCCTTCTATTCATATTGTATTTCAGCTGAAATCCACAGTGATTAGAGCGAGAGAGGGGGAGAGAGAGGGAGAGCGATAGAGAGTGAGAGAGGGAGAGAGACTGAGAGACAGAGAGAGGTAGAGAGTGAGAGAGAGATTGTCAGACAGAGTGAGAGAGAGGGAGAGAAAAAGAGAGTGAGAAAGAGGGAGAGAGAAAGAAAGAGAGAGGGAGAGAAAGAGATAGAGAGTGAGAGACAGAGAGAGGGAGAGAGAGAATGAGAGAGGGAATGAGAGAGAGACTGAGAGATGAGAGAGGGCCCTGGCTGGGGCTTTGGCAACCCCAAGCTCCCCATACGAATGTGCCGTCACTTGGAATTTGGGATAGAGCTTCTCCTGCCTTGCATCGGCCTGCTAGACTGGGGCTGCCTACCGAGCTGGCTCATTGGTAATTACAGGTATTTATCTTTCACTCAGTCCCCATCTCCAACAACAGATACCTGGCGGGCCTCCAGAGTCTGCTGGGGCCGCTGTGAATAGCGGCCTGCTTGAATAAAGGCCTGCTTGCTGGGCTTTCGAGACTCTGTCTCCACCGAGCTCTGCATCCAGGTGATGTTTTTCTGTGATTACTATGTGTGACTGTGAGAAGCTCTGGCTCTCTATTTACGTTTAATTACCATTGTGGTACATATGTAGAAACATACATTATAACGCGATCCAATGATACAATATTTCCAACGACATATAAAAAAGATGCAAGCAAGCCTAATATCTGAACAGTGCATCAAGCAGCAGTGTTCAGTCAAATAAATACTGTAAGCCTTTCATCTGTCTTAACTAGAAATGGTGGCCATTTTCATGTCGTGACCTTGGAGTGATACGGTTCTATCTGTGCTCTGGGTGGTTTAGAGATATTGAGCTTCAACGATACCACAGTGAATGGGCTCCAAGCAGACACAAACTTCTAGATTTCACATTTTTTCTAACCTTCAAACAGTATTTTTCTTGTAAAACTTCACACAAATACTGTATTTAGTGCCTTATAAACAACATATTTATAGGACTAACTTATAGTCAATGTGAAAAATGTTGCCTAGAACCTTATAATTCAAAGGTTTCGATATTTGTATTTGTATATTTGTATTTCTACCGTGAATTACAGTAATCGCGCTGAACGTCGGTTGAATGTGTTCGACTGGTCACGGCCTTATGGAGGATGCCTGTTTCAGGGCCGGCCTTTGTGTGTGGGGTGCCTGATTCCAGCAACCCCCTCCCCTTCTTTGGGAGAGTCCTCAGGGGAAGAAGTGAGTCTGCTGCAGGGTAGCAGACTGGAGCCTGGAGCCAGATGACAAGGCTGATATGATGCCTACTCCACCAGAAAGTACTCACACACGCACACACACACACACACCCTTCTGAACTTGCTCCCAGGGCTGGACCCAGACATGTTTGTGATGTGTCCCTGCCCAGGTCATCCCTGATAACCATCGCTCCGTTGACAGGAGACAAAGCTCAGAGACACTGCAGGGAATCAGGCACAAGACAGGCCTGCTAGGAGGGCGAGCCGATGTAGGGACCGCTCCACATGAAGGTAATTACAGCGGAGCGGACATTCGTCACGCTACGAGTTACGAGCAGTCTAAGCACATGTCCTAATGTCTCACTTTAATCCAAAACTAAAGCCACTCTGCTTCACTGACTGCACGGTAAAAGTAAGCAGAATTTAAGGATAGGGGGGAGAGAGAGAGAAAATATCTAGGAGACTCTGTCAGACACAAACATCCTTTGTCGGTGAAAGCTAGCAGAGGTAAAAACTGGAACTGAGACCAATTAAACGTGTTTATTTACCCAGCTCATACAGTAGCCCGAATCCAGAAGGGCAGCCTTTTGATGCGGAGAGACGTTAAAAAATAAAGTGTGACTGCGAGGGCAAACAAGTTGAGCTCGGTGCGTCAGCGCGCAGACCGTGGAAGGCAGTGCCGTGAGTTCCTCCCGCAAATAAGAGCCAGTCTCTCCGGGGCTGTGGCACAGAGGAGCTTAGCCTGCGGTCTCTCCCATCAAAAGCTAGTGGGTGGTCCGTCGGCTAGTCATGCACTCATTTTCCTAGATCCTAATTCACTTGTCGTGGGTTTCTTCCCCTGGCCAAAGTCTTGTTAGCCGCCACCACTGTGGTGCATCACATAATGACAGCAGTTTGCGGTTTTGTGAGCGAGGGCACTGTCGTTATGGGAAAAACAGACCCACTGGCTCGAGAATGGAAGGATTCTGTGAAAAAAATACATTAATAGGTGTTCTGGGTCTGAAGAGATTGGAATCTCATATAATGTGATGCAGTGGAAATATAGGAATTAATCACTGGGAGACCTGTCTGAGATTTTAAATGTGTTAAAAAGTTTAAAATGTGCTTTAAAGATGTTGAAAATCTTTTCACCTTCTAGTCAACCTCATATGAAGTGCTCTGCTTCCAAATATCTTCATTGGTTATTTACATTTTATAAAGGCCTGTCCAGTTGCCATCCTTTGAAGAAACAATATTTGTCATACAGGAGTAAGCCTTGATTAAAAGTATGTTTGCAAAATGCACCTTACCCAAACCTGCCTTGATAAAAAAAAATTCCTTTCTTCAAGATCACTTTAATAACTTTGATGAATCTTCTTTTATTGAACCAAACAGTATGGTATCACTCATATTCCCATGTGCTCAGAAACATAATCTGGTCATGTGTGCGAGAATAATTGTGCTGAGGGTGAAACCTCTTTAGATGGGGTCAAGAGAGTCTTGGGTGTTGGTAGCATACGAATCATGTGAGTCAATTGTGCCTCGTCTGTCTGCGAAAGCACACGTCAATGTTGAAAAAAGGACACAGTGGAGTTTCTCATCAGTGTCTTCGCCTGCCCTGGTGTTCGATTCATATACTTGAAGGTCACTCTCCCCTCACTCAGAGTCCGGTCTTCATGAGGCTTCTCACAAAGAAGGGTCTGATCACCCCAGAGGGGGCAATTATCCCCATCTACTCTAATTCACATGTACAAAGGAATGAAACTGAGGGGGTCCCTAATAAAGGGTTTAGCAAATGGTAAAAATTACCACACAATGTATTCTTTTTTTTCTTCTTCTTTTTTTTTTAAGAAAGAAAGGTCCAGAACACTTCAGGCATAATTAAGATTCCTTTCGTCTGACTGCAAGTTCCAGATCTGTGGATTTCCACTCAAACTGAAACAGACATAGCTGAGTCTTCAGGAGGGCCCCAAAAGCAAATAGTTGCATACAAGTTGTTTGTTTAATTGTTTGTTTGTTTGTTTGTTTGTTTGGGGAATACAAAAGTCCACATTTCTATGCTTTCCCATAGTACTTACAGTTTTACGGCATTGCTTCAACAATTCATAATTAGCTGGAAAACCTGCTATTCAAGAGTAAGGTCTTTTTACCCCACTAGCTCAGAAAAGCTACCAGCACTAGCTGGTTGACCAGCTCATACCCAGCTAAACCGGCTTCATTTACAGCTTGACTATGCTGGTTGGCCAGCTCATACCCAGCTAGACCAGCTTCATGACCAGCTTGGCTATGCTGGTTGATTAGTTCATACCCAGCTAGATCAGCTTATGATAGCTGTATATTCAATAGATAGATATGATCAACATCATATGCTTCTAGCAGTGAAAAAGAAACCGCAAAACAAGCAAAACTTTTTTGTGACTTCATTTACATTTTCAAACAATCAATTTTCTGAGCAAGCATGCTCTCAATTAATGCTTTAGAACTGCTTTCATGTTGAAACCATACATTTTAATTTTTTCCTGTCCAAAGTCACTTACCAACAGCTTCTTTTGGTTTAGAAATGAGGCAACCAACTTCTTAAAGCAAAATTAACATGTCATATCCGCAAAAATATTTAACTCAAACTTCTTATCATTCATTGATATTTTTTGCAAATGTGGCCTGGGTCAAATTTGAACTCAATATATATTCCCTCAACAGGCAGACCCGGAGATGCAGGGCATGAAAGCTCTGTTTAATTCAACCATCTTGTAAATGTGGTTCAAATAACCATCTGTAAACAAGCAGACGCTAAATAAATATATTTGCTTTTTGTAACCTGACGTGAGAGCTACTGACAGTTTTCAGCTTCTACGATTGTAAACAGGGAGTTCTAAGTACCTCTGTCGGCACTTGAGTTTATAACTACTGCATAACTGTTTTAAACATTTGCAGTATCGTTAGTTGGCTATAACCTGAAATACACAGAGCAAGGATTTTGCTATCAGTGGTGCGCTAGGCTTAAGTTAGCACGGGAGGAGTGAATGTTGCTGTTCGTACACACACCATGAGGTGAGAACTCCAAGCTCCTCCCTAATCAACTATCAAAGGGACACGTCTCTAAAGTCTTTCAAAGGACGAAAGCTACTTAATGTGTTGCCTTGAGTAAAGATTATTGCAGTAAATTCTCACGTGTCCCCAGTGGCAAATGGTAATAAAAATGTGCAGGTTTGCTGGGGTTAGGCAACACCTCCTGTTCCGCACAAAGGCACAGCCTGAATCGACTGGTTGTACATCCACATGACATGGCACAGCTTCTCCCAAAAAAACAAAACGAAACAAAAAAAACAGGGAGTGGAAGGCTGTAGATTTGTTTTACTGCTCCGTTCCCTTCATCCAGTCACTCCACACGTTCTCCAGTCCCACAGAAGTCCTGCTTTTGATCAGAACATAGTCCTGACAGGTTGTGGATACAACCTATATATGGTATGGTACATGTGAATGGTTTTTTAATTCTGCACTAAACTGTTAAAATATGTTTCACGTTAGTCAGTGTCGTAAGATATCCTCCTGAGTTGGCTTGATTTGGATGTGAATTAGTCCGTACAAGTGTGTGCAGTATGTGTGCGTATGTTGGCAAGAGAGAAGTACGCTTGCCATAGTGTTTACATATACGTACCACAAATCATCTGCAAAGTGTTTTGCTGACATTTGTTGAGGTTTCAACTGTTTGGACATAGTAGAATTTGTAATGACTTTTACTTACTATGTTTACTGAAACATGGAAAAAAGCAATGAGAGAAAAAGTGTACACAGATTCTTCACACATTTCTTATTAAAGGTTTACAATATTTCTGTATCTGCTTCCATATCAAATATATAGCCATCATATAGGATCTATCTGGGCTGTCGTGTGTATACATGCTTTCACATACAGAAATGTATTTTGTTGAAACACCATATTATCAGTTGTTTTCAAAATTATGTGATTTATGTGTTAAAGTTATGTGATGTATAGGGAAGGACTTAAAAGAATCCTTAAATCCAGCCCATTAGCATTGCCATTAAAGTGATTATGCTATGAGTGGACGGTTATTAGTAAACTATGGTAAACTTAGCACTTCAAAATATGTACAGTAATGTACACTATATATACATTCACACACTCTGGTTTGAAAGGTTTTCAGTCTGTATCCTTCAGTAAGGGCAAATGTTCCACTAGAGTCTAGCATCTTGGAAAAGGGAAAGCTAATTTTAGGAATGCTAGTCACCACATAATTTATGTTTAAAAAATAAATTAGCATCCGGTATCATATCTGGATCAGACCACGGATGTGCCATTTTTATATTTGTTTGCAAAAAGCAGAAAGTTATGGAAATAAGGAAGGAAATTTGGAGGAATCCAAAAAGCTTGGATTTGAAATGGCCACAGACCTGGCTTGCTTTTGTTTCAGATTAATCTGCAGATGGAGAATGTTGTGGTGAGCTTTGAAAGGCTTCCGCATTGCACATCTCCCATGGTTTTCTTGTTGAGCAAGGATACTCTGATCTTCCAGAACTAGACACAATGAGATCTGTGGAGTGAAGTTGTCCCAACAAGCCACAGGGTGTTTTCTATAAACTTGGGAGGCTGAGAACATTAAAATGGAAAGCAAAATCCAGCAGAAGGGATTCCCGTTGATAGACACAAATGGTGAAATGTACACACATTCTTTGTTTTGTATTTCCTGTATTTAATACTATGAAACAAATCCCACATTTACCCATCGTTGACCTGGAGATGAGTGCATAGAGAGCTTTCCTTTCTCCATTGCATCCTTTTAACTGCCTTGTATTTCCCTAGTTTTGAATGCTGGCTCACAGTGAGCTGGCGAACAGGTCTACAAAGACAGCATTTGCATCAAACAGCTGTTTTCAGGGATTTAAATGCTTCAATTTGTATGATTCCAGATTCCACACATTAGAGCACGGGCCACATAAGACGTTTCTGGGGTGCTTCAAGGGTCTCCCTGGGGGACACCTGCAGCTTTAATTTGCAGAACTGTCTCTGTGGTTGCTTGCTGAACAGCTCAAGCTAGGTTTTGAAACAGCGGGTAGCTGGTTAACCAGTTCAAACCAGCTCCCAGGTTGACAAGGTTTCCCCAAGCTTAAGCTATGTTTTGAAACAGCCAGTAGCTGGTTGACCAGCTCATACCCAGCTAAGCCAGCTTCATGACCAGCTTGGCCATGCTGTTTGATTAGCTCATACCCAGCTGGATCAGCTTATGCGCAGCTTGACAAGCTCAATTTCCAAGCTGGTGAATCTGGCGTAGCCGGATTTTACAGCAGGGTTCCGTAAGCTTGGGGAAAGAGGCCCTTACACGCAAAAAGTGAACCGGGGGAAGCGCAGAAAAACAAGACTGCGGCAAGTGAACCTCAGTCTCCTGGCTGCCGGCGTGGGGAGAATCTCAGGCTCGCTGACATCCTCAAGATTTATCTGTTGATTGAGCCTCTCTTTGGTCTCGCACTCAAGGTTGTCTCTCCCACTGAGTGATGCTCCCACTTCAGAGGTTTGCGATGGAAAGGTCAAGCTCTGTGTTGGTGGAGTCAGGAGGTCTGGACAGAGTCAAGCCCATACCTCCACTTCTTAGCTATTCTTCCACTACGCTTTTCCTCTCTTTGTCCTCAAGGTTTAGCAGTGCCCATAAATATCAACACGAGTGGATAATATCCCCCTCTGCCAAGACCCATATATTCTACCTTTACATTTTGAAAGGAGATGAAATTGTTTCAGGTCTATAGCACAGAACTTTGACAGGGTTACAAGAATTATTAGCGAAGGAGCACGATTTATGGACTTGTAATGAAAATTCTTTGTTCAAAGACACCAATACATATTATGACAGAATAAAAACAACGGAAGAATTAAACAATAATTGCTGGTAGCCAGAAGTGCATTCCTGCTATCTGAAAGAAATGCTTGTAGCTATTGCTATGTGTACAAACTTGGACTGTCACAGAAACCATGAGAAATGGCAATAAAACTATTATCACTACATATCTGCTTCTTTATAATCAGTTACAGCTCGCTTGTTGATAAATTAAACCCTTAGATCCCCCTTTTTCCCTCCCCCCAGGGCCTGTATCTCTACAAGGCATGTGTGTGGTGCCCATCATATGGCTGACAGCCCCTGTCTTGTTCAAAGGCTTCACCAAGAAATATAGTCAATGACTTAATCACAGGTTAAGAGTCCATATGCAAACCTCCGACGTCAAACATGATGGACTGTCAGAGTGCCCAGGGCTGACTTATGGCCTGCCCGCCAGTTTTCAAGAGGAGGTTATCCATTCTCAGTCCTCCATGCGATGGCCCACTTTTAATAATACTTCCATAACGGCCAAGCTTCGAATGGAGATGGTGTATGATCCCTAAATATTCCACAAAATATGTGTTTTGAAGTGGTTAAGCTCCCAAGCTTCCAGCCCCAGCAATTCCCTTCTGTCCAACACCCTTATTCGCCAAGAGATCATTGCATTGTGTTAAAGTGGGTCCGGATGATTTCTCTCCACTCTGAAAGCCGCAATAACACACAGACGACCGCAAACTCGGGGTCTTCTAGCTGCCAACCGTGGTGTGCAATTTCGTAAGTTGATGTATTTTTCAAGGGTTCCAATTGTATCTGTATGGTCACGCTAGGACTCGTGCTGAGTTTCTGTACTGTCCGTACTGTCCTCTAGGGTCCTCTTCACACTTGTACAGCTTCGTTGTACGTCGCTCTGGATAAGAGAGTCTGCTAAATGCTTTGTAATGTAATGTAATGCAAAGCAGACTGGGAATTGTGCGTGGTTCAAACGGCAAAACAGTTTCACACGGAGCTGCTGAAAAGGGGCATAAAAATGAAAGTTCAGTAATGAAAACAGTTCATTTGGCTTTGGTGATCTAGGCTCGTAATTTTTGCCTACAGTCTACATTTCCAACACTCTGTCAAGCCTGACCGTCAACACAACGTATTTGGTACACTAGGAGGGAACTCTAAATCCACTCCTGGAAGGGTACACAATCTGAAGGTTTTTGTGGTTTCCTTTAGTCCATAAGTTAATTAAAATAAGCATATTAGTGAAAAAAAAATGCTTCAAAAAACGAGCACACGCTTCGGGCCTCCAGTATTGGAGTCTGAGATATTTGCACTATAGACTGTTTTTACTGGTGAACACCATTTTCCAGACAGGCACAGTGTGGCATCCTGGGATCTAACCATGGCCCCGTCTGACAGATTTCCCCTCAGTCCTGTGTGCCTATTTAAAGGTGCCCCAAGGAGGGAGAGAGCGGTAGGTCCAGAGGTTTATTTATCCTAGAGTAACTGAAACTATTTTAAATATGGCTTCACAAGGTCCTAATTGGTCCCTGTTTCACTGTTAGGTAACATAAGGAAATGAGCAATTACTCCTATATTTGTTAGGCACTGTTTGTGTGTGTGTGTGTGTGTGTGTGTATGTGTGTGCGTGCATGCATGTGTGAGTGCCTGTGTGTGTGTGTGTGTGTGTGTGTGTGTGTGTGTGTGCGTGTGTGTGTGTGTGTATGACTAAGGATAAATAGTATTCCCCTGTCATCATACTCCTTTAAGCAGCTATACAATTAAACACACTCTATGTGGTAGTTTCAAAACAGTATACTATACAAATCAAAATAACTGCTTCTGGCAATATTTGTAAAACTCTTTGTAATAAGGATTTATATATCTAGTATTCAGCTATAATTAAGTTATATTCATTCATCTGTAAAAACAGACTCATTGCATTACCTGTTCAATCACTACTGTGAAATTGTGGGATTTTCCAAAGGGTACCTCATCAGTGTTGCCTCTGCATTTGTTTTGGGATCGCTCCTGAAAAACCGAGTAGAGCTGCCTAAACTAATAATTATTATTAGTTTGATAGTACTCTGGGCCTACATCCATACTTTAATAGGTATTTATTAGACTAATTTTTTTTCACTTCTGCTGTCGCCTATCCACTTAGAGGTTTGACGCATTGTGTGTTGAGAGATGCTCTTCTGCACACCACTGTTGTAATATGTGGTTATTTGTGTTACTGTCACCTTCCTGTCAGCTTTGACCAGTCTGGCCCTTCTCCACTGACCTCTCTCATTCTCGCTTTACCCCGCAGAACTGCTGTTCGCTGTTTTTTGTTTTTCTCACAATTCTCTGCAAACTCTACAGACTGTTGTGTGTGAAAATCCCAGGAGATCAGCAGTTTCAGAAATACTCAAACCACCCTGTCTGGCACCAACAATCATTTCACAGTCAAAGTCACTCAGATCTCATCCTCATCTTCTTCCCCATTCTGACATTTGGTCTGAAAAGCTGCTGAACCTCTTGACCACGTCTGCTTGCTTTTATGCATTTCGTTGTTTTAATGTAATGTGCATTAACAAACTGGTGTACAGGTCTACCTAATAAAGTGATCACTGAGTGGACATGACTGTGTGTTTGTCCAGAAGCATGAATGAGCGTGAGTGTACATCCGATGTCTTCGCCTCCGTCCTTCACACAAAAACACTGCATTACGCGAACGTGTGTGGAATTCCTCAACCACTTTCAGAATCTGGACCCTTTGGGCCAGTCTGAAAAAAGCCTGTGATCTCCGCATGCCTTACGTTAGGACGCCACACAAAACAAACCCACGAAGGGGAACTAAATAAGAAAGCACGCAGATATCGATTGAACCCAGGCCAGGGAAATAAATAGAACAAATTTTCTCTTTTTGATTTTATAATTCTGTTATGTTGCGAAATGCCTCACAGTAGAGTACTCGGGTGAGTGATTATTTGAAGGTTATGTGAGGCAGTGCCATGATTTCACTTTATTCCAGTTGAATTTGCAGCAAACTAACCAGCGCAGGATGACTGGGAACTGCCGTTGCCTTTTATTCTGCCTTCGGAGTCCAGCGGACTGCAATTCATTACTTTCACCTGTTTCTAGTTTGGTAGAAGACGTAAAGCGAAGCTCTGGCCCACCAAACAGGCTTATCTCTCTAAACTGTCAAGCATGTCAGCTGAAAATTTTATTAAACGCACCGTGCCAGATACCCCATTGACATTTGGAATCTCATTTTCGGTGGGGTTTTTTTTCCAGTAGTGGTCAGGAAGCAAATTTCTGCCAAATGCATACATGTGTTTCATATATTTGTTAATTTCTTGTATTGTTTTTTAGGCGATTTCAGGTCTTTGTAACGGACAGCTGACTGAGCAACCAGACTGGTAATAAATTATTGTATAACACGTCAGCTGTAATGTATGTTTTTCCATCACTTTTGGTTATACAACCTGCTGTGTATATTTTTGGTGCCACTGTAAATCTCCACAGCTGAAGTCCATAGACAATATTCTGCTTGGTTCTCCTCAAAGCACTCCCACTGGGAGCTTACTCAGTGTTTCTAATGTCTTAAAGCTTTAAAAGTGTGTGCCTCTGCCAAGATCAATAAAACTATTATCATTCTGTTTTTTAATGTTTTTCAGATCCTTAAAGAAACACACAGCAAGAGTGTTCTCATGGTTATTTAACGCGCACCAGAGCAATGAAATGTCATCTAGCCAATCAGACCCAACATTAGACAACCAATCCAAGCCAATATTATGCATTTATCAAGTTTTCGTGCATCTGTTTTTAGCTCATTTTTCATAGAGGGGCAAAATTATTAGAGGTCAGCTCATTTTCAGTCCAGTTGGGATTTACCAAGAGACTATTTACTCAACATGACTAATTTGCTTTCATTCATGTTTGAACTTTATTTTTCTTTCAAATGTAGCCTACGTATAATTGTGTTTTCTTCTCTAGTACGATGGGGGTTTTCAGATGTGTATGTTTTTCAGAACGCTGGAATCAATGTTGTGTGAACCAGGTATGTTCAGGGTGATGGGAAACGGCTATACAGCTACAACTACTTCTCTGCAAGGCAATGTCTTCATGGCACCACAATGTTTTATACTGGTCTTCATCATTCTCTACCAGGGACAACCAATTCTTTACAGTAGAGCACCATTCAGAATCTGCTGCTCGTAAATACCATAGGTCAGGCAACAGTACTTGATAATTATGAAGGTCGATGCATGTCCATCAACAAGAGCAGTGAGTATTCCACCCCGTGCCCAAAGGCAAACCAATCATGTGGTGACTAAATTTACAGTAATCTTCTCCCACTGATAATGTGACTGACCAAAAAACCTCAATAACAAGGTGAAGGCATCTCCCAAAGGGCCTCGATAACAGGTTCCTGGCCCCCAAGCAAAGGAACTAAGGTCTGTACAGTAACCAAAACCATGTGCCTGCAATCCAGACGCTAACTCAACATTAATTTGTGTTTATCCGGGAAATTACAGTACTCCCCCGGGAGCTGAGAGAGGCAAGGTTGTCATTTGGAGTGGGAGGTCAAGACGTTTTTGTCCGTTCTTGTACACGAAGACAAGCTGCAGCCATAAATATACTGATATTTAAAGGGGTATCTCACAATAAAATAATTTGCTATATAAGCCTTGGTGCTGCTACCCAGTGGCACTGAAGTGTATCGAAACCACACAAAATCGTTGATTGCTGAGATAAATTCAAAATTCAAACAGAATTGGAAGAGGAAGAAGAAGAGGAGTTGCATTGTTATGGAAGAGAAAGCCCTACAGTCTGTTCCCATGGTGGAGGACCCTGTGCAGCCAGAAGAGGGAGTCCTTCTGATCCCACTGCACCATGGAGGCTATTCAGGCCTGACTTTTTAATAACATTTAGCTGCCACTTTTATCCAAAGTGACTAACAGTTGATTAGACTAAGCAGGAGACAATCCTCCCCTGGAGCAATGCAGGGTTAAGGGCCGTGCGCAAGGGCCCAACAGCTGTGCAGATCTTATCGTGCCTACACCAAGGGGCTTGAACCACCAACCTTCCAGGTCCCAGTCATGTACCTTAGCTGCTAGGCTACAGGCTGCCTCTACCGTGCCCTCCCAGTCCTCAGCTGCCTTCAGCAGAGAAACTCAGGCGGTATTCTTGGCTCTGGGAGCATCTCCACCCTCAGGTGTGTTGTCACGTGACATAATCACACTGCAATTTTGTGCTTCAGCTTTTTAAGCAATGGCGTCATATGGTAGGAATTTGCTGTTATGACATTTCATCTTTGCGAAGGCTTTGATTCAGGGCGAATGTCGTTTTTTACATTAATTTTCTGGAAGTGTATGTCATGTTTAATTAATTCCTCAGAAACAGATTTCCCAATAAATGTTGATTCAATTCTAATTAGAAATATAGCCCTCTGACAGCGATTCAAGGAATTGAGCATTCTTTTGTGAGGATTATTAGGAACAAAGAAGTAAAGGTTTTTTTCCTGTCTGTGGTGACATAAGAGAATTCTAATTACGGCATCCTGGAAAATGTGTCTTTTATGGCGACGATTCCCAAATGAACTACACAGGCCTGGGAAGTGACACAAGCAGAAAACAAGCTTGTAAACAACAGCGGAGAACAGCACTGGTTTACAGACTCACACTTTCTTCACCCGATTCCTGCACCCCAAGTCCGAGCGCTGTTGCACCAAAGCGTCTGAAAATATCCTCCCTCACAATCACGTTTCTCAGCCGTAATGTGTAATATGTGGAAAACAGCTCCACCTAACAGCACAGTTAAAAATGATCTTGACTTTGGATGCCAGCTCCGCGCTATCTTGTATTTCTTCAGTTGTTTTCTTTGCACATTAATTTCACCAAATGTGTTTCTGGCACTGTCTCTCAAATGAATCCTGAAAAATAATCCTGGGAGTTCAGTTTGAGGATGCAGTTCCTGCCACAGTAACAGTCGCAGACTAGTCCCGTCGTGTCTGTTTTTCTTGGTGGTTTTTCCTTGGCTCTGATTTCATAATTAAGCAAGGCAAGATATTGCTCTCTTACCAGACCACAATATAGCTGAGTGTTTACTGGATCCAATGAAGTACCTTTCTCAACAATGTGACCGCAGGCTAAACTAATTCAAACCCACAACTCCAAAACCTCCCCTGCCCATTCCTCTCAAAGGCCTGACATGGTCACTTAATGAAATGGCTCCTGAAAATCTCACTGCAAAGCCGCATGGAACCAGCTCAACCCAAACCCTCCCACGACACAATTTAAAACCACTAGATGACCTCCATTCATTTTAATACTCTAACACTTTTATACACTAAATCTATATTTCATGTGAACACCCAACAAGAACGATTTTATTAAGAGATAATTCCACTGCTATTTTTGCATATTTTCAGACGATAATGCAATAGCTGTGTATAGATAGGTTTGGATAACTTTTCACTTATTTTTTTTACAGTGAATGGGCTTTATGTATGTGCCTTCCTGATGATGTCATTAATGATATCTTGTGAGTTGCTTTGGATAAGACCATCTGCTGAATGATTGTAGAGTAATGTGATATTATTTCTGATGTTCCATTTTCCACAGTGTGTCTTCAATCACTTTATCTCCAGTAACCTATTGTTTATTTATTCAACTGGAACATCTGCTTGTCTACTGTACACAGAAGTGAAAGCTCTACTCTCTGGCTGATGTAAGAGACATATCTCTGCCTGATGACAACCGGTAGCCTGTGGTCTTAACTCTCCCTACTCCTTGCATGATGAGGCCAGTTGTGTTTCACTACTCACAGTTAGCCAATGAGAGCAGATTCCTGGTCACAGTTAGCCAATGAGAGCAGACTCTTAGTCACAATTAGCCAATGACAGCAAATTCCAAGTCACAGTTAGCCAATGACATTGGACTCCTGGTCACATTTAACCAATGACATAGCAGAGGTGCAAACCCATGGCAACAGGGCCTTGCCTCCTCTTGCGGTGAACAACACAGAAACATAACTTCCCCTACTTTTCAATATTATCTCATTTCCATTCTATGTAACATCAAGCCTAAAAAGAAGTTCATTCAACATTACATAATGTACACATATGCTCTCTTTTACCCGTCTTTTAACTTTTATACTTCAGAAGCTGGCTCCACAAAAGGGGAGAATATCTCAAAGAGATCACTGGCTATGGTACACTATGGTACACTTATATTTATTCATGTTTTCTCAATCTGTCATCACAACTATAATTTGCTTCTC
This sequence comes from Conger conger, assembly GCF_963514075.1. Lineage (NCBI taxonomy): Eukaryota > Metazoa > Chordata > Actinopteri > Anguilliformes > Congridae > Conger > Conger conger. Next base: position 10,883,980 of record NC_083769.1, read on the forward strand.
TGATGTGTGTCGCAACTTGCTGGCTCTCACCCTGGGGAACCTGAGAGATAAGACGGCACTCTGGTGTAAAGCACTGGTGCGCCTCAGGTACACTATCTAGCGATCGACTGTAAGCCAGTACAGGACTCGGTACGTCTGAAGGCACATGGAATGCAGCGCTATAATGGTGTGCGTGTAACACGCTCAAGTCTTTATATTTCTTAGTCGTGTAATGAGGCTAAAAATCCTTTTTTTCTCTCTCAAGTAGAAAGTATTACCTTGTTTTAAGTTTCTTTTTGTTTGAGAAGTGAAATTGTCTTTCCCCATTGGGAGATCTTGAAATGAGTAAAACTCTCTTACCACTGTAGCGATCTTTTTGCTTTTTTTTTTGTAAAAAAATAATAGAAATAAGATTTAAGTCAAAATATAAGGCTAAGTACTCGTTAAGATTGATATATTCGCTAGATTTCTATTTTGTTTCTTTCCCGTGTCTTACTGTCTCATGGAAGTAGCAAAATTTTGTTGGGTGGTTACAGTATGTACAGTATGATAAATGTTAGTTTAACTAGCTTAAATTTTGTGACATATTGCGTCTGGTCTACATATGCATAATATTTATTAAACAGCAAAAGCATATAGTTTTAAGCGCTCACTTTTCTTTTATTTCAGTTAAACATCATACCATAATACAAGATAACGTTCGTGGCACAGCGTTATGAAACCGTGCTGTTTTTAAACAGGTGCGACGTGTGACTGCATGGCGTGTCTACTTCTAAAAGCCTAAATGCGATGCGTATGCTGAGCATTAAGACAACAAGCACGTCCATTTTCCACTCAATAGGATTTCTACACCAACAGGTGATACAATACTCCTTCTAAAAAAAAAACGCACATTCCATTAATCAGCGATGATTTCAACACCACTTCTGGTGCCAAACAGTTTTTCCTCTTCTGTGCAAACACACGGCCTACTTTCATTTCTGTCACATCTCGTGCCAGTTTCTATCCTACAAGTGTGCGTATCCATCAAATACACCACACCTCACCCTGAAATCACCCGAACACGCAACGCACAAAATTCACGTGTAGCACAAAGTCATTTTTAAAGCTTTCATTTGGGAAAATGTTCTACCTGTTCGTAGCTATGTTTGTCTCGTTATTGTTAATGAGTTTATCAGTGAGAGACGTTCTGCCCCGTCTCAACTCTTTTTTTTATTTATCTCATCGTCTGAGAAAATATAATTGCTGCAATAATCCTCGAAATTTTCCCGATCTGTTATCGACTCTTGATTTATTTTTGTAAAGTGAAAAAGGCGACAGTCTCGCTGTTTCTGTTTTAGGCCATTCAGAAAGGCAGGAACAGGTCCAAATGTATGGAATTCATATTGCCTCACCTATCGGCGCACTTCAAAATCGGTTGTTCGGGACGCTTTGATCAAGGAATGTCAATATTAATTATGTGATTATTTGCACAGCTTCCATTTGACACGCCACAAATACCGATGAAGAACAACTGAGTTCAAAATAAAAAGTGAAGTCAAGCGAAGACCAACAGATGCTATGTTGGCATCAACTGTAACAACTTTCTTTCCAGGTTCTGTGAAGATCCTATTTCTTTCTCTGCTTTCTGTGTGTGTGTGTGTGTGCGTGTGTGTGCGTTTGAGAAACGGCACCTCAAAGCTGTGAAACATGAATTTCCACTGTGACCACCCACATTATGTATGAAGTGAAGTATGCTTTGTGCCAGGGGCATCAGCACTGACAGCAAATTCCTGGAAACACTAACCTTCCTGAATGATTCTGTGTGCCTTATGCTGATCAACTCCCCAATACACGTGTGCACACGCATGCACGCAGACGCATACACATACACGCACACACACACGAATGCATGCACACACACATGCACGTAGACACACATACACACATGCAGACACACATTCACACACACATGCACACACGCATGCAGACACACACACATACACACACGCACGCAGGCACAGACACACTCATACACACATGCACACACACACACATGCACACACACGCGCACACACACACACAGACACACACACACGCACACACACGCACAGACACACACACAAACGCAGCCCAGTCTGCGGAGCCTGACAGATCTTCACACCCGTGCTCAAAGTCTGCTGGGAATGCATGGACGCACTGGGATATCCCAAGCCAGCCCCTGGCCCTTGGGTCTACAGCGCTGGCACACTGGTGTGAAAGGCACGTTAGACTAATGCCCCCAACAACAGCCCAGCCCTCCTCATAAACCCCCTTCACCAATCACCGCTTTCCTGTCCGGCCTCTCCCTTCTACACCCAACTGCTCTTCACCACCCGTTATCCGCCAGCGAGTAGCTTCCATTTCAGTTTTTCATTCGACTTTACTTCATATACAACGCAAAAAGCAACAATACAAATGGAGCCTGTCTCTCTAAGGATGTAGAAAAAAAATTAATCAACAGCTAACGCTAATAATTATTGCTCAAGCCAACTTTTTAACAGCAGAACCACTATGCAACGTTTTTGCATGATATGGAAAAGATACGGCACGTAGTGAATACGCACCAAAAATTCGTAGATTCATCCGCGATGTGAGTTCATAACTGCCAAGGCTGTTTATGAAACAAGCTTGAAAGAACAGTGTGGGTGATGTAGGCAGAGGAGCAATGAGAGTGGTACTGCTGTTTTGAGACACAGAGACACTGTACAGTATTTGGTTTGTCCGATTTATGTGTGACAAACTAGTGACTAGTGAGGCAAATGCAATTAAGTAAAATTCAGTGAAAACATGTTCACTCTCTGCAAAGCTTATGAAAGCTATATCACGGCTTTGATTTGCATTAACACTACCTTAATGTATTTGAAATTGGGGGAAGAAAAAGCATACGTACAATATTACTCTCGATGGTCCGCTTCAATGTGAAATGTGCAGGACTACAAGTGTCGAAAAAACTAATTTTCATTTTATTCAGTTTTTAAAAATTATTTCATGTAAGGCAGCTTTCCCTCTTTCCCAGCTTGTATGGTCATAGCACTGTGGGCTTTACTGTCTGACAGATACTCAAAGCAAGAGTCATTTAGAATATATTTTTAAACAAGAGCCCAGATTGTCACTGTAAATGGGTTATCAGTTGACCTACATGGGTAAATATGGGCTAATTCAGCATATTATACTAATACTACTAATAATATACTAATGATAATAATAAACATGGCATAATTTTAGGAATTCATAAAACCATAGGGTGTGTATTTTTCTCAAGGCTCCGCTTTACAACTGAGCATGAGAGAATGTTTGTTTTGTCCCAAATTCAAATTGAATGATGGCGGAGCTGGCATTAGCCTTGGAAAGGCACACTGTAAACATTGTTCCAGTGCATTATTATTCATACAGACTTCCACAATGTCTCCGTTCAGGCTCATAAATGTGTCACTGGGAATCACATTCTGAACATATTTGCATTTGTGAGCGATTGAACCCAATTCTCCAGGCAATTGGAACACTTTAGTTTATAGTTTGGAGACCATGGAGTAAGTTAAGATGGAAATAAACATGAACTTTCGGTACACAATTAAGGTGATCCATCTCACCATTCATAAAAGTAATTTTCAAGCATTTCTTTCAAATTTCTTTTTTATATAAACTGAGTTTGCCATGCACTCTTAATTTCCCCTTCTAGGGAATTAAATGAATCGTTATGACACATGCGTACACATCCCCTCCCAGATTTCTCGTAGACACTTCCCCAATTAATAAGGCCATCGTCTGCGATCTCTAATCAACCGCTTAACAAGGTATTTATTTATTTATTTATTTTCAACAGAAATTCAACTCTGTTCAACCGTTTTCTTCCACCACATCCGAAAAGTGTCAAGTGTCATCGGCGCTCCAATTGGCGCTCCGCGAAATCAGGGAAGCAAGAACCTAAACCCTTCGCCCTCCCCGAGTAGGAGGCGAAACGCCAAGCCGAGGGCCCCGGCGACGGCCCCCGGTAACGCCAGCTGACGAGCGCCGCCTCACCTGTGGGAACCACGAGAGGAGAAGAAGAAGAAGAAGAAGCTGGGGGGGGGCGTACTCACAGGTAGGAGGTCAGAGGGCTGAGGTCGGAGGGCGCAGCGGACAGTCCCAGCTCCGAGCAATCCACAAGCAGCAGCAGGCCGTCCTCCTGGCACTGACAGGGCGGAGGGCAGGCGGCGTGGGGGGGCGCGGGGGGGTCGCGCTCCTGGAGTCCGTAACCCTGAGATCCGCCGGCAAAGCGCAGCACCAGACACAGCAGCAGCAGCATGCTGACTCCCTCTGCTTCACCCTGCCTGACTGTGTACGAGCGCTTCTCTCCCTGTCTCAGTCTACCTCTCACTTTCTCTCTGTCTCTCTTTCTCTCTCTCTCTCCTTCTCTCTGTCTCTCTCTCTCTTTGTATCTCTCTATTAGTTGAGAGCTCCCATGAATGAGTAGAGTGAAGTCAGGGGGATTTTGAAGAGTTACTGCCAGCCTCCTAACTTTGCCCTCCCTCTGTCAGACTGTCTCTCTCCCCCCCTCACTCTCTCTCTCTCTCTCTCTCTTTGGAGACATTTACCTACAGCACCGGGAAAGCATGCTGCTGAAGGAGGGAGGCCCCTGATTGGCTCAGCCTGGCCTGGGGGATGGGCTGGTGCATCCTTGGGGTGGGAGTGGCCACCCCCCTCCCATCTCTCTCTCTCTCTCTCTCTCTCTCTCTCTATCCCCAGGGAGCGGAGAGATCACTCAGAGAAAGGGAAGAGACGCACAGCACAGTGCAGCAGGGTGGGACGGCTGGCAAGCCCCCGGCGACACCGCACTGCGGCATGCTGGGAGCTCCGTTCCACACGGGCTTCCTGAGGAAAACTTTTTTTAAAGTTTTTTTAAAAAATCATTTATTATTATTGTTGTTCTTGTTATTCTTTTTATTGTTATTACTGTTCTTGTTGTTATTATTGTTCTTATTTCGGTTAGTGTTATTTATTGTGAGTTTTGTTCTTGTTGTTGTTCATGTTACTTTTGTTATTGCTTTTTATTGTAGTTATTGTTCTTGTTATTGTTATAATCATTATTGCTCTTGTTGTTATTGTTATTGTTATTCTTATTATTATTAATCATTCACTAATTTTCCTCTCAAGACTAAGAGGGTCAGTTCCTGGCTTCTCGTTGGAGGGGGGTTGTTGCTCTTGATTTGTGATAACCCATAGACATGCGGTGAAAACCAGGGTGCCGGTTAGCTTCTGTCAGACAGAGTAACAGATTCAGTAAAAGCTACTGAACGGCTTCACCTCTGAGATGAGTCTGACCCGGTCCGCTGAAGCTCCCTTAGTTCCGCTCGGTTCGCTTTCTCAGACCCCCGATTGTGTGCCTCCCCCCAAATACACACACACACTAATTATCCAGGAACGTCCTCCAGAGGTCTCCTCAGAAGTCTACCCCCGCTCCCCACCGTGAAATAAATACATTACACCTTAACCACAACGCCGGTTAACCCGCACGACCAGTGTGTACACGTCACATAAATACAGGAGGGAAGGGGTCCAGAGTTACCGCGTAGCCGCTCACACGCTCAATCTCTCTCCCTGTCGGGCCCAGAATGTAAACAGCTCCCTCTGACTGTCTCCACCTTAATGACAACCTGATGAAGAGAGAAAAAAAAATGTGTATGTTTTCAAATAGTGTTTAATTAGCTGTTTCTCTCGAAAATGTTGATGCTGTTGAGGTGTCATTGAAGGGAATTTCAGAACGCCGACGATGCCAGATAATTCAGTGGCCGTGTCTCTGTTTTATGGTATTTGTCCCCCTTCCTTTCTCCCAGATTTGGATCGCCTCGGCTATCGATTCGGGACAGCTCACATAATGATGGCACTTCATCACCGCCAAGCGATGAAATGCTGTCATCCTGGTGGACAGGATCCCAGAGCTCTAGCAGTCAAGATTTTACACCAGATGATGGGGCCCATCCATACACTGAAATAATAATTCACTGCAAAGAATGGAATTAATTCCTTAACAAGCGATTTTAGTCTTGTAATAAGACTTAAGATCTTTTTGGATCTGGAAAGTGGAAAATATGAGCTTGTTTTAAGTTAGTGTTTGCTTGACAATTGAAATTTTCTCACCCCATTGGCAAATCTTGAAGTGAGTGAAATTTGCTCACTTCATTGATGGTTCTTTGTCTCACTTAGCAAAAAAGAAAATGTAATAGAAATAAGATTTAAAATCTAAGATACTTGTTAATCCTTTCCACTTTGCCCCCTTAGAGGGCAATTTCCACCTATTGTGTACTAGTTCTATAAAAGTGTAAATATCTCAAAAACGATTTACTGCACACGCGGTTGAAGACTTAAACGAAAGAAGAGGCTTTCATTCAGAAATCCGAGACAGAAGAACATGTAAATACAGTGTACACGAACGATACTAATTATCCAGAATTATCCGACTAAAATACTAAAAAATACCTTGTCCTTTTATAGTTTAGCACCGAATATCTTGATTTTTAAGTCAAGAACCAACCCAGAACTGGTTAATATGTGTGCACAAACGTTATGTGAACTTTGGTAAAGATATCGACAGGCATTCAAATACCACATGAGTTGAACTGCACCCTCGAGTGTCCACAAATCTCTCCAAATGCAAAACATCTGCATATATTTTTGCCCAGACACATGAAAACATCAAACATCAGAAAAGTTCAATTTTTCATGAAAACAGATTTGTGTGTTTTATTCACATATATGTGAGTATGTTTTAAAAGCATGCACAAAGTGTCCAAAAAGCTCTCCAAATCTTACCCCAATGCTTTCTAAGCAACCTGCATCACATGATTCAAAATTAAGTGAGACGGGTGCGTGGGGGTTGGACCCAAAATGCACGACTCAGAAACAATAGTAATATAAAGACCCCTCAGGGCTTTATTCGGGACGAATCCCAGGAGAGTAGTCAACACAAGCAAAGTCCATACACGTAGATCCAGCCAAACAAAAAGTAAACAAACAAAAAGCACGGTGCCGAGGGAAGAGGCAAACTCGTAGTCGGTAGACGTGCAGGGAGGTCCGGTAGCAGGAGAGCTGTCAGCGGGGCAGATGAACAGACGGACGGCAGGCAGAGGCGTAGTCGTGGACGAAGCGGGAGTCGAAACCATGAAACAATCAGCGAAGCAAAAGTACAAAAACGGTAGGCGAGGACAGAGTAAAAAAACAAACGATGGTCACAAAACAGAAATCAATAAACAATGGTCGGTAACAGGCTTGGATCGTAACGTGTAATCAATAGTGGTAAATGCTCAAGAGTTGCGTGGTAAACAGAGGCAGACAATTTCGCAGTGAACAGTTGCGCGACTGGGCTATAAATGCAGGTGTAGACAGGTGTAGACAATTAGTTAGAGCGTAGCAAGGAAATGGAAAACAGGTGCGATGGATGACAAGTTTAACAAGGAGATTATTAATCGTTAGTAATAAACCTATCCTGCCCTAGCATTAGTAAATTAGTAAATGACATGCACGAGAAACGTAAGGTAACATGAACACATGATTAGTTTGTTAGTCTCTACCCAATCCTGATCTAGCGTTAGTAGTTTTAGTAAATAGACAAATGGAAACACTTAGGGGAGTGAATGACAGAACGAGAGAGAGAGAGAGAGAGAGAGAAAAGGCGGAACGCAAGGTTTGCGGAAAAACATGTAAAAGTGTATGCATAACAACGACCAGTTAACGTAACAATAACATGCATCAAAACATAACACAAAGCGAAACTAAGACGATAATCACTCAACATAACCAGGTAATAAAATCGTACGAAAACATAACTAGACATGACAAGAAAATAAATCGTAACGAGACATAACTAAACATGACAAGAAAATAAATCGTAACGAAACATAACTAAACAACATGACAACATAATACATGATAAGACACTACGTGACTAAGACAACATAAATAAACATAAATCAACATAAAACATGGCGAGACAGACCTGAAACGTGACATTAAGTTAACCAGAGCCCCCTTAGCCCCGGTAGCCAGTAGAATTATGGGGTTATCGATAGCGATGTCTGTATTCAATAATTTCCAAAACAAACTTATACTTCTACTAAACCGGAAATATGTCAGCCAGACATGCAATAAAAACTATTTGCTTATTCATGCATCTTCTGAATTGTATACTTCTGTTCTTGCATTGGAGCATGATTTTTTGACAGCGAAATGGTATCAAGGATTGTTGGAATATGTCTGTGTCTGTGGCGAGGTGAGGGTGTAAACCGGAAGTGTGTTGTGGGAGAGGCTGGGGTTTTAGTACCCTGCTTTGCAAATAAGAGGCTGATAACCATTTAAACTATTGTTCATGCTAGTGGAGAGTCTTAACAATCTGGCATTGCCATTTTGCAGTTTTATCACGTCATCAGTTTGAAGCCACGTCAATTACGGATGTGGCAGATGCATGGCAGATGGGGTAAATCATACATCAGGCTTTTGTAAAGGATGCACTGAAAAAGAGAAGAGGTGAAAGATAAGCAATTGGAATGAGCTCTATCAAAATTTGTACAGGAAAATCATTTACGTCTTCATTTCCAACTGAGGACTGAAGATAAGGGTAGGAATAAGCAACAAAAGAAAACGACAGTGGTAGGTAGGAAAGAGAATCTTTCCACTAGAACACACTCCGTAGTAAAGGTCTCCCTGTGCATTGGCATGAAACAAAGGACTTGCTATAAATCCTGTTTTGCTTGCAGCTCCCTTTTCACTCTACAAATACACCTAAGGAGATTTCCCAGTTTGTGAAATAAGGGAATTTTCTGAATGTGTTGAAAGACTGGATATTTCCTAGTCATATTCGTTTTCATAACCATTCCTCTGCTTTGATACTGTATCCACTTCTCATGTGTTCTTGTAATTTACCTGCTTCAATGGATGATTCTGGAACAGCAATTTGATTGCCGATATCAAAACAGAAGACAGGAAACATGAAATAACTTTTGAAAGTTAATTACAGAAGAGACATTTCAAAGATGTTTCAAGTGCTTCAAAAACACGTATCGCAACCTACAAGCCGACATTACTGCACAGATGGGGACAATTACTGTGGCACTATCACATGGCTAGCGTGTTACTGTACATTGATCATAGGTGTCATGATGGTGCTGTTCCTTTGGTAATTTAGCACAACATAGTTAGGGTTAACTACAGTACATTAAACATCACCATACACAATAACATATCCTCAGTAACAATCACCATGGTAATGTTAGTATATACTGTATAGTGTATACTGTAATTATGACATTATATGTTTGTATTTCAGGTCAGGGTGTTCGTGGTGATACACACACTGTGGAAGGGCTCATTGCCTCACACATTAACTGTCCATCTTAAAGCATTTCTGTGCATAAACATCTACCCACACATATTGGAGATGACCGTTTTTATAGCAAATGGTTATAACCATTTGGTGACGCAAGCCGTATTGTCTGATTTATTGTTGTGATCTGGTTTCCCGCATGTGACGTACTCCCAGAAGGCAACTGAACAATCGCAAATATTGCAGTGTGGGAAAGTTTCAAGAGAGAACAGAAGACTTCACTGTCCTTGAAGAGAAAAGAAATTGTGGGTAATTTGTTTTCTGTGGTGATGATATCAGGATGGCAGGGTTTGTTTTTTAATGCTTCCCTTCCCAATTGCGTTCGCGAACGCTCGTTGCTGCAGCCTCTGGTATTGATTGGGGAGAGCGCGGACCACCATGCACACTCCTCTGAGGCGCGTGACGTCAGCCTCCACAGACACGAGGCGGAGGACGACACACCCTGATCCGTTCGGTCCGTTCGGTTCAGACGCCAGTCAGGGCTGAGCGCATGTTCCGTCCTTTTGACTTTCCATCCCTCCAGCCGCGAGGAAGAGTGCAAGGCGCGTTCGCAGGTCGGTGCTGCAGACGTTCCGAGGGTGGAGAGAGGACCGTGGCATTACTCCAATCCCGAGCCGCGTCTCTGTATTTTTCGGTTACTGGTTTATTTTTGATGCACTTGTTTTTGTTTCTGTTCGGTTTATTTTGCTGCTGTTCGCAGGACGCTAACGTTAGCATTACTCGGTTACTGTGCTTTGGTGTGAGAGAAAGCTGCAAGGGCATTTTTGCCACAAAATTACTACCAGTAATCAAGGAGATAACCACTGGGGAAGGAAAAGGAAAAGAAAATGATAGAGGAAAGTTTGAAATCATTTTCTTCCAGAGCACGTTATTATGAAAAAAACCTGCCTACATAAAAACATGAATTACACCCTGCTGCAGATAGTCTGCTATTGTCTGCATCCCCTGTTAGAAGCTAACATTATCTTCACATGTAATCAGCTGCCAGGAAAATCCTGGCTTCTGTGACAGCATTGCAAGGATGTATTCAACACAGTGCATATTACACAATTTAAGAACATATTACACACCATCAGAGCATAGTACTTAATTTCAAAGCATATTGTATGGTTGGCATTTATATAGCGCCTTTATCCAAAGTGCTGTACAATTGATGCTTCTCATTCACCCATTCATACACACACTCACACACCAATGGCGATTGGCTGCCATGCAAGGTGTCTTGCTCAGGGACACTTTGACACAGCCGAACCGGCAACCCTCCGACTGCCAGACGACTGCTCTTACTGCCTGAGCCATGTCGCTCACGTACCATGTACACTCACATATTACACAAACACATTACAAAGTATCAGAGCATATTACACGCTATCAAATGGTAAATGGTTGGCATTTATATCGTGCCTGTACAATTGATGCTTCACCCATTCATACACAGACTCACACACACCAACGGTGATTGGCTGCCATGCAAGGTGCCAACCAGCTCGTCAGGAGCAGTTGGGGGTCAGGCGTCTTGCTCAGGGACACTTCAACACACCCAGGGCGGGGGATCGAACCGGCGACCCTCCGACTGCCAGACAACTGTTCTTACCGCCTGAACCAATGTCGCCCCTATCAGAACAGATTAGACACTGTCAGAGAATATTACAGACTTTTAAAGCATACACACACTTTCAAAACATATTACTCACTATCTGAACATATTACATAATTTTAAAGCCTATTGCACAGTGCATATTTTTCGACAGTCTCTGCCTTTCACCTCACAGTCATGTCCGGCTCCTCCCCATGATCTTAATCGTGTCATTTCTTCCAACACCTCATCCTCCTGAGATCATCTCCTCCTGGCAAAACCATCTCCTCCGTCTTCACTTTCCATTATTCCTCAAATCCCAACCGTTCTCTCCGACGCAGCCCACCGAAGGTGAAGACCGCGTTGCCAAACGTAGCGCTTTTCATTACGTTCGCTTTGTCTTCTCCGCACGCATCGTCTCCTTGGGCGAAGCTTGAGCGTTTCCCCCAGAAGAATGGGAATGCCAGCTCGAAAATCCCGACAACTTCAATTCTGCGGCACGTCAGTCACGGAGCCTAACCTGTTTCGAATTATAACGACTTTCTTGTAAAAGTTTCAAAGCGTTACCGCTGCTCATTTGTGTTCTCCATTCTGACAGCTGGCATACTGTCATTTGCATGTATGAGGTTAAAGGCACTCTGAAGAACCTTCTTCATCTCCTCGGTGTTGTCTTTGCAGGCCCTATCCGTGCTCTCCCTCAAAAATGGATTCGGTCTTATCTTGTAGATGGCAGTTACGAGCGTGGGCTGATGTCAGTCAGCAATGTACAGTGCAGTGCAATATATCTCAGGCAGGTTGCCAGGATCCGGGCCACATACAGTATAACACACGAGGGCTTTTTCAATAGACCGCCTATTGAACAGGCTTGCCCACCCTCGACCACATTCATTCATTAAAATTCCTGTTCCGACCGTGTTTTCTGCGCGGTCTTTGTTGCATTCCCACACATGTCCGTGCCCTCAGAGCGGTCGTCCGCGGCGTCTATCATGATTTTCCGCTTTAATGTCCATTGTGTGTGCGTAGCTGTTATTCTCAGGAGAGCAGGCTTTGAATGTACAGATTTGCACCAGATTTGCTCCAGTTGAGGAGCCACACGGTCAATGTCCTGTAAAATAGAACGTACTGTAGACGATAGCATATGTGTTATATACAGTATTTACATTGAAGCATTTATTTGTATTAATACTGATTCAAACAGTAATCTCTAATCAACTGTAAGTTGCTTTGGATAAAAGCGTCAGCTAAATAACAAATTATTATTATAATGATGTATTATTGTGCATTGGTGATGTGAGAAACAATATGGCCCAGGAGGTCATGAAGAAATTGTTTTACGACCACAAACATGCTAAAAATATTAATATTATTTAAAAAAAATGAAAAAACACATTTGTTTTGTCATTTATTGGAAGTACTTATGGCTGTCACTTTGTGACTCAACAGAAGTGGTTTAAAATGACTTTTTAAAGGAGCCGCGGTGGTGCAACAGGCTAAGATGCAGCAGACTTGCGGTTGCAGTTTGCTGCAGTTGCACACCGGGGACCGGGGTTCGATTCTCGGTCCTGCCAAAAAGCCAAGTTTGGCCGGCTCACGTGGGGCAGCAAGAGGGAGGGACTTGGCAGGGTTATTAGATCACCGCACAATAAGCACCTCGGGCGCCTTGGAATCACGGCAACGGGCATGAGACGAGACGGCTTGAAGAAGGCGTGTCACTCTCATTTGGGCCGCCGAGGGACGGAGTATGGGCGGTACATCTAATACGACTACCTCCAATTGAATCAGACGAGGTATAATTGGCTACCAAATTGGGAGAAAAAGGGAAAAATCTAAAAAAAAAAAAAAAGACTTTTTAAAATGACTACACTTCTCTACACTTAGCGTCACTACAGTTAGCATCACCACAGTTAGCATCACTACAGTTAGCATCACCACAGTTAGCGTCACTACAGTTAGCATCACCACACTTAGCGTCACTACAGTTAGCATCACCACACTTAGCGTCACTACAGTTAGCGTCACTACAGGTAGCATCACTACAGTTAGCGTCACCACAGTTAGCATCACCGCAGTTAGCGTCACTACAGTTAGCATCACTACAGTTAGCATCACCACACTTAGCGTAACTACAGTTAGTATCACCACACTTAGCATCACCACACTTAGCATCACCACAGTTAGCGTCACTACAGGTAGCATCACTACAGTTAGCGTCACTACAGTTAGCATCACCACACAGTGTCACTACAGGTAGCATCACAGCAGTTAGCGTCACTACAGTTAGCATCACCACACAGTGTCACTACAGGTAGCATCACAGCAGTTAGCATGCACATGTGAGCTGCCAGGGGTGAGCGCCTGCCATTCTACTCCCCATTCTCCAGTACCCTCTCCTTCCCGAACACCTAACAACCACACGCCTGCCCCGCTACATTCTGTTTTTGATAATTCTGCGTCTCATTCAAACGCCTTTTAATTGTCTCACCTGAGGAGGCCTCGAAAAAACGAGCGTCAGCAAGGAGAAGCATGCTCGGAAAAAAAGGGGAAGAGGAGGGAGGGTATGCCTCTCTCCGAGCTTTGGCCCAGCTCACGGTGGAAGGGAGGGGGGGAGAGAGTCGCCGCGGCGACTTAAAATGCGGCCGAAATGGCAGGACGCGAAGGGGCTTGGCCAGAACAAAGGTGGGCTTGAACGCTGTTCCCAAACACAGCCCTGGGACGCATTCACTAACCTGGGCACCTGCTCTGCACCGGTCCCGCTCGGCGTTGGGTTTCCTGCCCCGCTGTGGCTACGAGGCTCAGAATGAAAAGACGCCTCTGAAGCGTGAGATCAAAGACTAGCACCCCCTCCTCCCCAATTCCACCCCCCCCCCCCACCCTTCCCGCTGCAAACACTATCCAAGCGACGGCAATCTTTAAGACACAGTCGGATGGGGACCTGGGACTCACCTAACTCCATTCACCGCAGGCTATTTGAGCTCCTTCAAGCCGCGGCTCCGTTCAGGTGGGCCGGGGAGAGAAGGGGTAAAGGTCGCTTCCCAGCAGCGCATCCCATAATCGAGGGGACCCCTCCGACTGTGTGTGCAATGGACAAGGGGATGTCTGTACACACCAGCTGATAAATGCTCGCTTAGCTGTTTTTATGCTTGTTGTTTTTGTGTGGAACCACCCAAAAGTCTGACAAAGGTTTCTCTGCAAGCCATCATTAGCCCCTCCGTCAGATTCCCAACTGCAGCTTGAAAAGAAAGTGAAGGAGGACAAGATGATTGAGATTTGGGGGGGCGGCAGAGGTTACTTCCGTGCTTTGCGCATGGCAGTGTTAGGCCCACAGCTTGTTAGCACACCTGACTTAGGTGGCCTCCTTTGGTGAGCTGGAACTGACAACTGACACTGACAGGAGGTTGGGGTTGTGTAGGGAGGGTGTGGGTGGAGGTTGGGGTTGGAGTAGAGAGGGTGAGGGTGTAGGTTTGGGTTGGAGTAGAGAGGGTGAGGGTGGAGGTTGGGGTTGGAGTAGAGAGGGTGGAGGTTTGGGTTGGAGTAGAGAGGGTGAGGGTGGGGGTTGGGGTTAGAGTAGAGGGGGTGGAGGTTGGGGTTGGAGTAGAGAGGATGAGGGTGGAGGTTGGGGTTGGGGGTGAGATGGCTTGCCTCTCCTTCTCCTTTTCAGTCTAGCCAACAGCAGTCAAATTGTGCGGAGAAAAGTAGGTGAAATAGACTGTGGTAAATAAAGAAGATAAGATTGCCTGAAATGAGATGCATCCCGATCTCTCCCTCGAGACAAGTGTTGCGTGTGTGACTCCTACCATCAGAGCAGGCTATCCGGGTTGGCCTTCTTGTTTTCTGCACATATATTTCTTGTGTTCTTCGTGAAGAGATAAGCGCGTTAAGGTGAACAACACGACTACCCGCGACTCTCCTGTTCCCCAAGCAGGCTACCCTCTCCGTGCAGGACCAGTCTCCCTCCGCGGGGACAATCTCCCGACCTTGCCTTTGTAGTCGGGGGGCCCTAGCCGCGCAGCGCAGCGGACGCCGATTGCATCTAGCATGCAAAGCCTCGACAGGAGCTCAGATGGAATGTTAACACGGGCTGATAGTATTTTACCGTCTCCTTTTTTGCTCGGCCGAGCGGAACCTTGCCGATAAATGATCGACCTGGAAAACAGAAGAGCGACAGCCAGGATGTTATCAACACCAACAGCTTACAGTGAAGGATTTCAGCCCCGGACGGCCGCTATTGTCTCTGCGAAAAAAACAGTTCGGGTTTCGGTCCCTCGCTTTGAAGCTAATTCTTCCTTTCTTTCTTTCTTTACCTCGGTTACAGTACAAGGACCTGCCACATCGCTGCCTCGAGATTTTCGGCTTCATTTATTTGTCTTTCATCAGGGGGTTCAGGACAGATAGTCCAGGGGTCTTTTGTGGGCTCTAGTCCTCTGTGGATTCACACTCGCTCAGAAAAAATAAACTTTCTTGCTGTTATGAATAGGTAGGAAGAAATAAGGTTCCGTTGAACACAAACTGTAATTTTGTTTCATCCGGGAAGCATAATAAACAGACGTTTTTCCCTTTTTTTACCAGACCTACAGTATCTGTATTTTGCCCACCCAGAACAATGCTGTTTTAATCGAGGGATGTGATGCTAAAACAAAGATGACATGGACGGGAAACATGTCTTTGAAGCTCTGAAACTTAATTAAAAAAATACATCATATTATAGCATTCAGAAGCTTGAAAAAACACCAAATAGGCAAGCAGCCTCAACAAAGTTCCACAAACGATAAAAGTCATGTTTTCCCACATCTTATCTTCCTTGCTTTATCCTGATGCACGTTATCCTGGCACGGCTGTTGAATTCACATAAGATTATGCTGGTAAAGGAATGATAGCCCCACGTTTCTATGTGGTTCTTCATAGACAGACAGACAAGTCATATAATGCAAACTAACTGTAATGGTTAAAGGTACAATAGGTAAGATTTCTGTCTTAAAACATTGCTACAAGACCATTGTAAATCCCTTCCTATCATTGAAAAACCCTCTGTCTGTGTTTATAGTCCTTAAATTCAGGTTTCAAAACAGGCAGTTGATGGACAGAAACTCTGTACCAAAATTGTATAGCTGTACAATAATTCAAGCTCATTGGTTGAAAATTGGTTCTAATTGCGACAGCCAATGGTGTTTCAAAGTGTGTTCACAAAGAAGGGGGAGGGATAAACAGTGTTGTGTTTTGAGGGTGTTTGTTGCTGCCATTCCTCTCTCGACCGTTAGAAGTCCGAAATTACCTAATTTACCTTTAAACAACAAGTTTGAGCATTGTATTTTTACAAAACTGTAGAAGCACCTTCCAGAGCCATCTGAAAAAACACACACAACATCGCCCTCTACTGGCCTGACTAAATCCAAGTTGACTGAAGCAAACCTACAGACTCACCAAGGGAGTGAATTCACATTGTACTTTCATATCTACTGTTGGTCAGGGAGATGAACAACAGTGTCCCTGATGCCATTTAACAGCTAATTCAACGACACTCTGTCCCTGCCAGCAGTGTCATGCAGTTTACAGGCGTGTAATTCCGATATTAACCAGGGTAACGTTCAGCTCCGACAAAACGTGTATTTAAAGGGAGATGGTGGCGCGTTGAGCATCATGTTGAAAACTGTGGGCGGACTGACTGAGGTAGGCACGGTTCGCTAATATGGCGCCTGAGAAAGCCATTCTGTACCTTCTCCGGGCTCTAAAGCAGAGGCCTACATTATTATTGATTCAGGCTACACCTCCGACGCACCCACCGAACGGGAGCAAACATACCTCAGAGCCTGTTGCAAAACATTGCACACTGTTGGGAGGAAAAAATATTGTTCAACTGGAAACCATAACAAAATGTTTTCTGATTACATTATTGGTTGAAGTGCTCCAGTAACAGAGCTGGTATGCCAGCTGGCAGGGAAAAGTTTGGGAAAAGTCCTTTATTCAGTTTCTGCTTTTGTTTGCATGACCAGGGAACAGTTGGGGGACTTTGAGCAAACTCTAGAGACTGTGTAAGAAAATCACAGTTTCTTACATACTCAAACTACCCTGTCTGGCACCAACGTCATTCCACGATGAAAGTCACTTAGATCACACATTCCTTTCCCATTCTGACATTTGGTCTGAACAACAGCTGAACCTCTTGACCACAGATGCTTTTATGCATTTAGTTGCTGCTACGTGATTGGCTGATTAAATATTTGCATTAACAAGCTGGTGTACAGGTCTACCTAATAAATTGCTCACTGTGTGTTTATTTCTTCACTGTGAAACAGAATGGATAGGAGAGGTGGCGGTTCACTATTGCATCACAGCTTGTTATTTTGTCACTAAAATATTACAAGCGCATTGTGTATGTGAGATTATATGAATATGTTGCTAAAAGAAATAAAACATTAATGCTACCACATTCAAAGCCGAGTGATTATCATAAAGCAAAGCAAACATGAAGACAGCTAACTAAATTTTCTGGTTTAAAAAAGCTGACAATATCTGACAAAAAACAAAAATAAAAAGAGTGAAAAACAAATTACTGATCATTTTTCTATTTTTTTAAACATAGTTTAATGACCAAGCTAACCCCAAAATTTTCTTTAGCCGTTTGCTCTTCATTTCCTTCTCAGCCACAGATATATTAGCTTCCCAAAGTATCGCTTGAATTATCCTGAATTGCCCCCTCAGGCAATCAAATCAAGTATGTATGCAGTATTTCCTAGCAACAATTAAGCCAAGAAATTGGGGTCTAGTCATGCGGAAATCAATGTCATAGCTACTCAGCCACAAACCACAAGCCAGAAATGAATAGTTTTGACCCCAACTCAAATATTTACAAAAACGATAAACGGTGCTGTCAATCAATGGTGCAAGCTCATTACTGATCAAACCCTCAACCTCATCTCCCCACTTTGAGTGTTGATTGGTCAATAGATGTTGCTGCAAATAAGCAGTTCCTTGGCATCAGGGATGCTGTTTGCTGTTTCTGTTTCAGGATTTCAGACCAATTTCTGCTCTTAATTATTTCATTAGCCCAATCATTTACATGATCTGTCATTTATAGCCACATTCACTGATCTAAACAGCTGATAAATGTTCTTGTCTTGTAGCATTTCGGGTACCTTGTGGCTGCAAACTCCTGCATACACACTGACCCTCCAGGCCTGGAGTTGCCCATACCTGGAGTACATACTATAGGGACAGCTTCACAGACACAGATTAAGCCTAGACTAATTCAATTTTGAAAGGAGATTCTCCATATAGAAGTCAATTTAGTCCAAGACTAAGTTTAATCTGTGTCTGAGAAATCAGCCCATAATTTGTTGCTTACATCCCCCCTGTGCTGGACTATATGCGCGCCTGTGGGTGGCTCCTACAGGTGCAGCTAATTAACCTAATTGCCAATTATGTGCAGCTCTGGCCATATTGCTCAACTGGCCAGAGCAATAAAGCTGCAAGCCTCTTGGGAGACACTTTTTTTTGTTGTTGTTGAAAGCGCTGGTCTTGTACCTGGTTTGAAACGCCTTTTATGAGTGCTGTATTTTATACTTTTAAGCAAAGGGTTTCTGTCGCCCATTTTGTTTTTAGTTTTCTTTTTCTTTTGTGCTTTTTTTGGCTGATGGTCAGACAGGTTCTCTTGCTTTTCTTTCAGACTGTTTAGGTCAGAGTAGGGAAGCTTACTTGCGAAAGACACTCTTTTTTGTTTTCTTGCATGTTTGGGATAGATTTTTTTTTGTATGGGCTATGGAGTAGTTCATGGTTTCTCCTTCTTAATTCAAATCATCATGATCATATACAAATCATCGGGCCGCTGACCAGTGTGTAGTTTTGCATTAAAGTTAGAAATGGACTGAAGACAGTGAGTGCTGCACAAACCCACTTGGTTCCTCTCCTGACGAACAGTGGTCCGTACCTCGCTACCAGCCCACTTTTGGCACAAGTGTTCTGCCAGGATTTTGGAGGCCAACACCATAGCAGTCCACTTAAAGCAGTTGCGATGAGAAGTGGCTGTTTAAAGTATAAAGTAGAAGCTGGTGGACGGACCTGCTGCAAGTCGACCCCTATAAGCGTTGTAGGCCCGGCAACTGACAATAGGAACCTACTTTCTAAGTCAAGGTACTACTTCGGTGCGCTGTTATACAACTCAATCAATGTGTACCAAAATATGTGAAATCACATGTGAAGGTTTTATTGCTCAGCCTCAAAATGGCTTCCTTGACTGTGATTGACACAACCCTAGTCCTCATGTTGACAATTATATCTGCACTAAGGGAGTGATTGAATACACCTGACTAATCCGCGGCAGCAGACAACCCAAATGTCCAATTGCTAAGTATGTATAAAAAGGCCTGTAATTCCTACACAAATCACCTGATATGGATGTCAATACCCTCAAATTAAGGCTGTCAGTCTGTATTACGCGCCTTTCATTTCATGTGCTCAAGCCAAAAGAACAGAAACTGTACCACTGTCCAAATACTTACGGACTCCACTGTATTTCAAAGACCCTCAGTCGACAACGGAGTTCTGCTAATCAGCTGATGGTTTATACACTGAATCCTAAAAATACTTTGCTGTATCACGCTATTACTTGATAATGTTTGTATTGTTTCAAAAGTAAAGTACACACTAGTATTTCAATGTATTCAATACATTTAATCTTTTGTAGTGTCAATTTGAATAACTGATTGATTGTTTATGGCTCACTATTACATGCTCTCTTGACCCTAGTATAAACTCAGCCTACCTCATTAGCCAGGTGATTGGTCACAGGTCACAAATTTATACAAACCATTTAAATATAAGGGCAAGTGGAAATCTAGAAACTATAAACAAACCAAGATGCCATAAACACTGTTTGACTGAAAAAGTAAGCACAGACAGGATCTGAGTTCAGCATTAATAACAACTTTTATTCTGGCATCAAACCACAGCCACAGCTACCAGCAATGGCACCAAATGGAGCCTGAGCCAGCATGCTTCAAAGCGTTAACCAAAGAGTGTCATATGGCACTCAAGCGTAACTACCTTAAAATCCCAAGAGTGCCCTTTTCAACCCATCAAAATTACTGCTATACTATTGTCTTCAGCCCCTATTAAAACCCTACTAAATTCTCAAATTTCTCAACCAAAGCCAAAACGCCTTGGGATTTGGGTGAAGCCATTTCATATTGGGCTTGGGACTGAAAGGGTTAAACAGTGTGAATTTTAAGTATGCTTCAGTAAAAGAGCAAGACTAAGAAATTAAACATCTAATCTGTGTAAAACCCCACGCTAACCCAACGACGGAATTTAGCGAGGGTATCTGGTGTTGCTGAAAGAATACTAATAGGGTTAAAAATTAGTGGCCCCTATGCGGAGAGTCTAGATCAGCCAACAAATAAACCATGATACAAAGACAGGAGTACCACTCTGCCTTCCGCTCTTTCTGGTCCGGGCTGACCAAGAATCTCCACAATAGGGCCAATAAATTCACCTTTGTTTATCTGACTCCATTTTAGATTAATAATTTAGATTAGTTATCCACATTAGGTAGATTTCTTATTGATAATTTTGACTTGATCGCTATAGGAATCCTGTACTGAGATTTACTCTCCGAACAGTCCTCTGCTGGTACCGCCGCATGTCACATCGCCCGTTATGTGCACGTCTCACAAACTGACTAGATATCTATTTTTCATCACAGAGGTCGCAGGAATAGCTACTCTTGGGTATATCTGTTTACAGCCTAGGGACCCAAGCAGACCAACTTAGCTACGGCTGTGCTCGACATTAATGAACTACCACGCGGAGGCGAGGGATTTACCATCATAGGTCTACGAGTGCTATACGCCGTGATACATTAAGCGTAAATATTCATCCTCCCTAGACCAGTTCGAGGGGGTAAACCAAGCATTCCCTGTATAACATTGAGTGTCAGTAAGCGAAACCACACAGATCAAGTTTTAACAATTTATTTTACCAGGCAGGTTACATACATGTAATTACATACTAGTTCCAAATCAAAAAACATAACAACGGAAACCAAATTACGGAGTCTTAAAAGTCATACATGGTAATAAAAGCTACATACGGGAGTCTGGCTACAGACACCCTGTACGTAGAAATTACGTGCACTGTGTGCACGGGAGGCTGATTGCATTCTCCCAGATTGCTTAGTTTACTGTCCTTAAATCCAAAATCGGCCTTTGATGTTAACCCTAAAAATGGGTCACCCATCTGTAATTTGGAGCCACGCCTCCCCAGGAAATGCAGGGGGGTTGAGGCACATGGCTTTCACTGGGGCAGAGCTCCACACAGTTTC
The DNA here is from genome assembly GCF_963514075.1 of Conger conger. Lineage (NCBI taxonomy): Eukaryota > Metazoa > Chordata > Actinopteri > Anguilliformes > Congridae > Conger > Conger conger. The sequence continues at coordinate 10,905,223 of NC_083769.1, forward strand.
TCCCTGGTTGGTTATGATGTCCAGGGCTTGCTGTTGCAGAAATAAAACCATTGCACCAGTCGCACTGAAACAATCAGAATAGTACCAAACATGAATATTATCTAAACTGACTTTGTCATGAAACATCCAGTGCTGTACACATCATTTAGTGACTGAGGAAGAGGGAGAGAGTAAGAAAGGGGGGTCGAAGAGAATAATGGGCCCAACAGGCCGTGTCCTCTGAAACCTTCCCGTGCCGTAAAGGATGTTGCCCCGTCATAACGAATTTTACGGCTGGAGGCCTGAGTCTTCCCCCACAGGCTCCTGCCCTTAGGGGTGCAGAGATAGTGGGGGTTAATGGTGCATGCTCCTGGGTTAAATTACTTTACAGCCACATTTTGCCACAATACCAGAGGAAGCCAGCAAGCTGACCAGCCCTGAGTGATAATGCCAGATATAATAATAATAATATATAATAATATAATAATTTCCTTACATCTGCATTCAGTGATTTGTTGTCACTCATTACCGTGATTATCAGGTTACAATACATTACTGAGCATACTGTCATCCCCATGAGGAATGTCCTACCTCAAGAAATTGTGTGAGCGTATAGGTCAAGTAATTAAGCCAAGGGATAAATAAGAGAAATACGTTGATTTGACAAGATAAGATGTTATGTGAATGGCTTTAATAAAACAATCTATGCACATTCAAATAATGTTAAAATAACTGTTTTAGATCACACTACAGGAAAAAAGTTTTTAGACAAAGATGTATACCTGCTGAAATGTGTGTTGGAGTGATATAAATGTATAAGCCTACTTATTGGGATGAAATGTAAAAGCATTTTGATGTGATATACGGTACTTCCACAAGTCCGTTGATCAAAACCATAAATAATTGGCAGAAAACACCAAGGTCCACCATCTACCCTGGCATCCGGATCAAATCAGCCTGAAACAGGCATTCCAGCACATTTCTTTAACAAACAGGGAGCTGTAGCTTCCTTTTAAATTTAGATTTCTTGATTGCAATAAAACATAACTATATCAATAATAGCAAGTACCTGCATTGAACATGGCGTATAAGCTGGTCCAGCTACAGTGGATGCATCTGGTCATTCATAAAAACATCCAATCAACCCTTGCTGTAATTATGAACTGAGCTATGGCTAGGATAACTGCAATGTACTGAAAGCATTCATTTGAACTTTTCAATTTGAACAGGTATGTTTCTTACAGTTGTGTTAAAAAAAATAGCAGTACAACATCAGTAACCTGATGAACCACTGCTATTAGTAGTAGTGATATTTCTGCATGGCAAATACATTACTTGTAGATGTAGTAGTGTAATAGGAAAACAACAGACCCAACTGTCATGACATGCACGCTGCTTGTTCTGAGTAATTGACTCATTCATTGAAAGGGGCGTGTTCAAAAATAATAGCACTAGAGTTTAATTAGAGAATTCATTCATTTTGTGAAAAAAAAAGGTGTCATTAATTGTCCTTTATTAAGGAAGAACGGAAGCAAATGTTTCGCACATTGTTATCAAATATATTTCCTTCTGAATTGCTAAGTAAAATGGGCCGTTCCAAACATTGTTTGGAGGAACAATGTAATTTGATTAAAAAGTTGATTGGAGAGGGGAAAACATATAAAGAAGTGCAGCAAATTATAGGATGATGAAATAAAATGCTTTAAAATGGCAACAAAAACCCGAAACAAGTGGAAGAAAAAGAGCAACTGCTGTTGAAACGGATCAAAGAATAGACAGAATCGTAAGATTCAGCCATTCATCAGCTCCATAAAGATCAATGATGATCTACAATTACCTATAAGTGCTGTTACAGTCAGAAGATTGAAGCTAAGCCATCAGCAAGAAGCCCCTGTAAAGCACCATTGTTGAAAAAACAGCATGTGCAGAGTCAGTTAAAAAAGGAACACATCAATTGGCCCAAAGAGAAATGGCGTAACATTCTGTGGACTGATGAGAGTAAAATCGATCTTTTCGGATCTAGTGGTTGTCGACAGTACGTCAGACGACCCCCGGGTACTGAATTCAAGCCACAGTACACTGTGAAGACAGTTAAGCATGGTGGCACAAACATCATGGTATGGGGATGTTTTCCATACTACGGTGTTGGGTTCGTATACCAGGGATCATGGATCAGTTTGAATACATGGAAATATTTGAAGAGATTATGTTGCCGTATGCCGAAGAGGAAATGCCCCTGAAATGGGTGTTTCAATAAGACAACGACCCCAAACACATGAGTAAGCGAGCAACATCTTGGTTCCAGACAAAAAGGATTGAGGTAATGGAGTGGCCAGCTCAATCCCCCAACCTCAACCCCATTGAAAACTTGTGGGGTGACATAAAAAATGCAGTTTCTGAAGCAAAACCCAAAAGGAACTATGTAGTTTGTTCATCCTGAGCTGAAATATCTGTTTCTAGGTGCCAGAGGTTGATTGACTCGATGCAACGCAGATGCGCAGCAGTTATCAAAAACAATGGTTATGCAACTAAATATTAGTTAAGTGAAGTTAAATCTTGAAAGATTTCTTGAACAGATTAATATTCCTTTTCTTTGCTTCCTGTAAAAGAATAACACAGACTTGATCAAATTTGCTAATGCTTTGATTTGGAATTGAATGTGTAATGTTTCCACTACATTTGAAGTATAACTAAAAGCTATTAAAAAATAGTTGCACTTTATTCACTTTTTTAATGCACTGCTATTTATTTGAACACAACTGTATGTCACAGGCATTAGCAAACGGTTTGTAATAATCAGTGGTGATTTTAATCCTCTGACACTGAACAAGCCCTATCCACGGACAATTACCGACATTGCCACTGGGTGGCATCAACTACACATCATCAATTGAAATCATATGCACATGGTTTAATTCAGAAAGCACAAGAGATTTACCTAAGAGACTCATAGGTGATATCGTCACACCCTCCTGTTCAAGTGAGCCATGGAAGTTTAGATTATTTTGTCATTTGAATGTTATTTAAAACGAAAGAATAAAATATATTGCACTGAAAGTAAAATATTTTAATCCAAAATGTATATGAAATAACACGATTGTTACCTTTACCACACTGACAGGTACACTACAATTAAAGGTAAAACGTGATGTGATTGGGCCAGCGAATGGGTTTTAACAAAGCCTTTAAGTCTGCTAGGCTACCAATATAAGCCACAGTCATGGGTGTATTCATTTTGGAAAAACAAAAATATATATATAGGCTAAAACAAGCCTGTCTGAATTTTTTTTATAACATTGACCTCACTGGTGGCTTGCAGAGTGGCTTGCAAACAACTGGCTAACATTTGGCTAACAGAAAACAGGAACACTGAGTTTTGCTCATGCCGCACCTTGTTCTAAATTAGCTGTGCAATTAGTCTGCACTACTGAGCGAGGAATATGAGCCCTATCTGTTCTAGGTCAGAACCCCCCTGGGCAGTCTTCAGCCACAAGCTGCTGAGGAGCAATGGAAAAAGAGCAGCACCATGTAATGCACTTTGCAGCAGTACTATGGGGCATGGTACGGGACAATGGTTCACTTTCTGAACTATCCACCATACAATGGCGGCCTGTGGCGTAGTGGTTAAGGCAAATGACTGGGACCCGCAAGGTTGGTGGTTCGAATCCCGATGTAGCCACAATAAGATCCGCACAGCCATTGGGCCCTTGAGCAAGGCCCTTAACTGGGGGAGGATTGTCTCCTGCTTAGTCTAATCAGTCTAATAAAAGCGTCAGCCAAATGACATGTAATTTAACCTACTTGGTAGCCACTGTCCTGTCTAGAGCATGGCTAATGTCAAACTGCTTGTGGTCCAACCAACCCACAGGACTACAACACTGTTCACCTTCCAGGCCCTTGTAAGGACTGGTACTTATGATAAGCATCTGTGCTGGACCTCACAGTGTACACAAGCCTTTCAAGGAAGGCCATGGCAGTGCATTTAGGGCATGATAAGTGTTTGATCAGTCCACAGTGAAAGCAGGTCTTTTGTGCATTCAGCTGGCTACACATGCATACTAACCAAAACATGGAATTATATAAAATAAGAATTTTAATCTGAATATTGATATTTCTTTTAAGTTTCAATTATGAAATGCAGAAGTTTTAATGGTGTTTAAATGGCTAATCCCAACATTATCGTACCCAAATAATACTTACTTTTGGTAACTGTTAACCCCATGTCGACCTACATAAATGATGTAATACCGCCCTCTCCAGGTAAGTATAATTACTACCTCTGAGTGTGAGGCAGACTTCCCTCATTGCGGAATATTCCGGGGAATATTACAAGCCAGTTGTGGTGGCCAGTAACACAGGAAGTTAGGAAGTTCAGACCAAAAAGTTCTGGTCCATTATTGAGAGAAAAGAGCTTGCCTCTGGTGAAGTTGGCTGCTGGTAGGTAAAACAAAGAGCTTGCTGTTTACCATAGAGCAGTCATCGGATGTCATTGTCAAAGACAATATTGAAGGATACAATTGTGGTCAGACTGATTTCAGATGGACTACTGATGCAAGTTTTTTTTTTTCTTGATTAGTTTAAAATATAAAAATTTGTTTTATTTTAAAATAGAATTTGACAAACAATACATTTTTGCAAACTGTGCAACTTTAGAGAGAACAATCATGCTAGTCCTCACCCTTTCAGGTTAAAAGAGTGCCTTCAGTAATACAGTATGACAGCTCTACAACTACCTCATTCCATTTTGGGGAAAGGAAAATAAATTAATAAATTAATTTAATTTAAAGGCCAATAACGGCCATACACTTTCGGAGACAGGGCAAAACACTGACAAACGTCAAATATAATTGTCTTCCAAGACAGTCTTCAGACTACTGTGCTAACCAAAATACAGTGAATGTACACTTTATTAGGTATTTATCTGACTTATTTTGTAGACTTCTACTGCTGTAGCCTATCCTAGAGTTGTGCTGTGTTGTGTGTTAGCGATACTCTTCTGCATACCACTGTTTAAATGTGTGGCTATTTGCGTTACTGTCAACTTCCTGTCAGCTTTGACCAGTCTGGCCATTCTCCTCTGACGTGTGATTAACAAGGTATTTTTGTCTGCAGAACTGATGCTCACTGGATTTTTTTGTTTGTTTTTTGCACCATTCTTTGCAAACTCTAAAGACTGGTGTGCATGAAAATCCCAGGAGATCAGCAGTTTCTGAGATACCCGAACCACCTTGGGTCACCACCAACATCATTCTATGGTCAAAGTCACTTAGATCAAATGTTTTCCTCATTCTGATGGTTGATGTGAACATTAACTGAAGCTCCTGACCTGTATCTACATGACTGTATGCATTTCATGATTAGATAATTGCATGAATAAGTAGGTGTAAAAAGTTCCTAATACACTTGGTGAGTGTATATGGGCGGCCTGTGGCGTAGTGGTTAAGGCAAATGACTGGGACCCGCAAGGTTGGTGGTTCGAATCCCGGTGTAGCCACAATAAGATCCGCACAGCCATTGGGCCCTTGAGCAAGGCCCTTAACCCTGCATTGCTCCAGGGGAAGATTGTCGCCTGCTAAGTCTAATCAACTGTATGTCGCTCTGGATAGGAGCGCCAGCCAAATGCCATTAATCTAATGTAATGTAATGTATATTAACCTCAAGAGATTGTGCTCTCTTGAGAGAACACAGCAGATCCACCGTTCTTATTCTAGTACGTACTGTTCTTCAGGTGGGAAATGGAGTGCTTCCTCAGATTCTGTAATTCCCCAAACTCAAAGTGTCAAAGTTCAGGGTATCAGACAAAGGCCTTGCGCACTTCCCAAGGTCATCATTGCAGTCGCCGATATGCAAAAGACTGTTGAGCAAAAAAAACCGGCAAAAAGCCACCACACCAAATTTCCATATGTTGTGGCTTAGTCTGGAAAGCAGAAGACGAAGTGGGGCTGGTGTGGCGACTGGGAGACGTGCTGCTCTGCCCCAAGCCACAGAATGACACGTGGTCAGCTGACAGCGTCTTCACCGGCGTGGATTCTCACCAGCCACATGCAAATTTGGGGACTGCCTTAGATACGGGTTTTCATATGCATGTCGACCAAACATTTCTTCTGAAAATTGAAATCCACCTTGACTCTTGTGTTGTTAAGCTATGCTGAATCATTGATAACACTTTACACAAAATAAATGCTATCAAGTAATGCAATAATAAGCATGATGTATCGACTGTCCTAACCATACATGACAGTGTATTATAGCTACCCTGTATATGACTTTCATTGCTAAAGCAGTAGAGATACATTTGCGAGCTCTCCATTTTATAACATTAGATACTGTTGCTTTCACACACCGTCCATGGTTCTCCCGACCTGAAACAACGTCTTTAAAGGACCTCACAAAGCTGCCCCTGAAAGCTCAGTGCTTGAAGACACCTCGTCAGGTCTGGAGAGCAGGAAGAGGTAACACATAAGACCTGTGAGAGCTGGGAATGTGGACACCTTCCTGGATCTGCAGTGAAAGGAAGACGGGCCCCCATTTGGAAGTGGGGCACGTCTCACGTTGCGACGCTCCCGTAACCGAATATTTCCTGATGTATCTTGGCCGGAGACACTCCCCTGCTCCCATTGTGGGTCCTGGCAGCGTTTTCAGAGGGTGAAGCTACTGTTGGAATCAGACAGGCAGGAGAAGGGTCTGAGCAGATAAATCCTGCTAATCCTTCTCTTACACTCCAGCAAAAATGGTCTGGTAAAAGACACTTGTTTCATGAATTTACATGAACTAATGTGGTTTTTAACTAACTGCTACTGACAAGTTACTCTCCACAGCTCTGTTAATGTAAGGGTACATCATTACTTCATGTTAACAACTACATTAGGCATTGCCAATTCATATTGGAATGAAAAGGTTTGTGTAATTATTCATTCAGAGGGGTCTGGGAGTAGTGGTTTGCCCCAGGTGTATGAGAATTAGGACCACCCCCTACTGCAGCTGTAGTTGGTCCATCCCTCTGTAATGTCAACAAAAGGGTCAAGCACTTCCTTGGTTAATGATGAGTTACTGCAAAGCATATTAATCCTATGTCAGACAGCAGAAACAGTATAGAAACATCTCAAATACACATTTTGACAGTTAAGCCTTGCTTGTCATACTGAAGTAATTCTCAAATGTGGTCTTGCATTCAACTATGCCCCCACAATATTGAACTTTGTGAAAAGTAATAGCTGTATGAAAGGTGTTTGCCAAAAAGATAACACTGTTAACTTTGCTTGAGTGAGTTTAGCTCTGGGATTGGAATACATGAACTGTTCCATATCCAGTATTCCACATTTAGAATAACCATTCAAACAGTGAGGGCTGTATCTGTTTCTGGATTTCGGACCAACTTCTGCTCTATATTATTTAATTAGCCTAATCACTTACATGATCTGTCATTAAAAGCCACATTCTGTGATATAAACAGAAGCTGATAAATGTTCTTGTCACATAGCATTTTATTGTGGTCTAATTTACTAGCGAATTAGTCATGGTGCATATGGCTAATTAACTGATTGAGATCTAATGCAGGCATGATTGAGGCCCATGCCTCAATAAGCTGGTAATTATAACCATGCAATAAAAGTAATATAACTATTGAAACTTAACAGTGCACTTAAGTAATGTGTTACTATTTGTGTATTTGTAAGTGTTTGTGTAACAGGGAATGTGTTAAAGTTTGTGTATGTGTAAGTGTTTGTGTAATAGGGAATGTGTTAAAGTTTGTGTATGTGTAAGTGTTTGTGTAACAGGGAATGTGTTTGTGTTTGTGTAACAGGTAATGTGCTACTGTTTGTCTATGCCTGCTTTGCCTTCCCCAGTCCCCCAGTGAGTGACATTATTGTAAATACAAATCAGTTGGGAAGGGGATGGTGCACACACCACATCACCACGCATTTCTGTTCAGAAACCGTGTGAAACCAAAGACCAAACTTCAACCCGGGTAAGCGCGTTCCATGGCTGTCATGTTTGGCGTGAGTTACTGTACATTAAGAGAATTATTTCTGTTAGCCTGGGCAACAGATGCAGCCCTCAGATTCGATATGTACATGAACTGCATTGCCACTGGGGATGATGAGCCCGATGCGGGCAGTCTATAATCAGCCTTTGTGTGCAACTGCCTGACACTGACAGAACAGCTGCAGGATGAAGGACGGATCCTCAAAAAAAAGAAAAACATCCACACCTCACTCAGCTTCTACGGAAAAGCCAAGACAGCAGTTACAAGTTCTACAGTTAATATCGCATGACTCATGTTTGCTAAACTGCTCAAATAAAGGAATAACAGTCCTACGAACGAAATGCTCATAATTTGGGTGCTCGGTGCTTGTTATCTCCTCCTGCATGGAAAACAAATGATTTATGTGCTCGTCCAGCTTTATGTGAGTGCGATAAAAAACATTTGTTTGCTTTAAAAAGAAGTTTATGGACCTCGGACGTTGACGAGCTTGGCGGTCCCGTGGGATAGGAATTCTACTTGAGCGTTCCCCGTTGGAATATTATCTGGCCGATTCCTAGACTGCGTCATTTTATTGACCATGGATTATAAATCAATTGGGTCCTTACACCCAATCAAGTGCCAGGAAATCTCTCCTGGGTCCCAGGTGTGAAAGGATCACACAAATAAAGAGGAACAACTGGAAATTTAAGCAGTGTACATCACTGAATATACACAAATGCACACAGACACACAGTGCTGCACTGACTATATCTACAGATAATCAAACTAGGTGGATGTCTTAAACTTATTTGGCACTGCATTTGTGTACAGTGGAGGTACTTTTTGTTCTTCAAGAATCACATTTCCCAAATGTACCCTGAAAGTACAGTAATGTTCTCTTTGAGTACAAATGAAGGCCTTTTCCCAGCAAAAAGAGTACAAATTAGTTATATGTATATTGCTGGCTAGGAGGGTACAATTTCATAGACGTACACATATAGGGTACCACTCCAGAGACAAGCATTTGTACCTTTTCAGTACTTTTCATTCCTTTTATTTCTGAGACTCTTTGAGAGTCTCTTTGAGAAGATATAATAATGAAGACCCATAAATATAAATACAATTTCAAAGAGTGAAATACAAATTCAAGTTAGGTTGTTAGGTACAGAACCTATGTTATAAGCATTGCAAAGGTGAATTACTGCAGAACAAGATAAAGTTATGCTATTTAAATTTAAATTTCTGCTGGCACTCATTTCTGCCTATAACCCTGTAGGCCATCTGGGGATGTGTGTTGAAAACAGGTACAGAAATATGCACGCTAAGTACAACACAACATGACAAACAAATTTTTCTAATCATCTATTGAGGGTTTATTTGACAAAAAACTGCTCAAGCTAGGTTTGCTAGGCTGCTCAACACAGTTTAACCAGCTCAAGCTGGTAGCTGGTTGACCAGTTCAGCTGGTAGACCAGTTCAGGCCAGCTCCCAGCTTGACATGGTTTGACCAGCTCAAGCTACATTTTGAAACAGCTCCCAGCTGGTACCTCAAACTGGTCATTGCTGCATTTTACATGGTAAAGAACATCTCACTTCGCAGAATAGCTTACTCAGTGTCTTATTTTCTTTTATTTTTTTCCCCATTCATGACATGCATTTCTTTTGCCTGTCACGAGACGACTCAGGCCTCGTGCGGTCTGAGTCTGCTTCTTCGCACCGCACTCCTCATCGGCACAGGAGGTCGGAGCCCGAGGTGGTTTTCCGGGGACCGTGCGAGCAGAACAATAAGTTGAGTGTGCGTCTCTCCTACCCCGAAGAGAACTTCCCTTTCGAAACCGCTGTGGTTCCCGGACGGGCTAGTTCCCCCTGAGGGGCCTGCACCATACAGTACATTCACGTCAGGGCTCTCCTGGATGTGAAATCGACCGCTTCGCGTTTGACACACGTTTGCTTTGACCGGCTGCGTTACAGATTAACCAGAGATCAGTGAGGTCATTATCTTTTCTGCCCGCACAGTTACGGTCTTTGTGCGACCGTTTGTGCGTGAGGTAGTATGAAACCGAATGTTGTTCTTTCGTTTAGGCAGAATTAAAGACCGTTAATAAACATAGTAATGTTTCTGACAGCACAGAAGATAATTCCGTATTGAAACATTGGTCTGGTGGACAGTGTATTTAGTTTTATTTTTTTTAGCCAAAATTGTATAAGGAGTAGCCATTAATCATCTTCAATATTTTTACCGAAATCCTTATACATTTTTTTCAAATATAAAAATTATTTATCAATTTATATATATAAAAAAAACGTTTTTTTTTTATTGAAACCTAAAATATCAATTAAATGACCTGAATAGGCAGTGATTGCACTATAAAACTATATAATTTGTATGATGTATTATTGTATAGCGTGAGTGTGTTCATTTGTTTATTTGTGTGTGTGTGTATATATATATATATATATATATATATATATATATATATATATATATATATATATATATATATATATATATATATATATACATATCAAACAACCGTCACATTACTTATATTTCACCTAGATTAGGTTACATCAACATAACTGTTCTTCTCAATTCGACAAATCGGTGTCATTCAACAGAGCCCAAAAGAACCAATAATCCCTCAAAATCCTTTGAGATGACACGGCATTCAGTTCTCGATTGCTCATTACCTGTTCTCTAAACAATAGCTCTTTTCTAAATTACCGTTACGAGTGGGTAAAATCGAACTGCGCACCATGGCAGAGTGCCTGCGAGGTGGCTGCAGGCCAGAACTTAATATCAGCCCCGGTGTTCCTCGCACAAAGCCCGGCTTCCAGTAACACGACGAACGGCACAAAGGGCTGCGGCTGCATCTACGCTTGATAATAATCAAATGTCCGAAACCCCGCCGCGTTCAGGTATAAAGTGCAGGAATTAGGGGTCGACGGACCTGTTTGCCCACGGCATGTCATTGTGTCTCGCGTCGTCTGGGGAATCCCCTCTTCTGCTTCCCCGTACCTGTCTAATTTGCTTGTGGCCGGCTTTCATTGAGCGTAGTGGGGGGGGGGGGGGGGGGATTCCTTCAAACTGTAAAACTCTCACACCTGGTCATGGCAGGTTGTGGGTCACATTGCCATGCATGGGGGGTGTGGATGGTTATCCTGCAGGGGCACGGAGCCCTGCTTTCCCTGGGCTCCCTCGTCCGCGACCAGGGGAACACGCCACGTCTGCACTCCGGGTTCCACCGGAGCATGGGCCGTCGAACGCACAACCTTTTTTAAGTAGAAAAAATTAACCAGGGACAGAAACCTTTGCAGGTTAAATCACATCTGACACTGATAGATTTGCACGGCTAGATTGAAACACTGAATATTATATTTCCCTGTGCAAAGGTTACTTATATGTACAAAGGAAAGCAGAAACACGTCTTCCCCCTTGGAACCATGCGTTATATTTATACAATATATTACAGTTTTTGGGTTGTTGGAGGAAGCCTTGGGTTGAGGTAAAGGATATAAAAGACTGATTAAAAAGGGCCATCAAATTTCACTAAATAAAATTAAAATGAAGCATTTTACATGACTGAACAGTGGATCTGTGGCCACGGCAATTGGCATTCCTCAACACCAAGAGTCATCGGGAATGTCAGGATAAGTATTGTTAACTATTAAGATTATGCAAATTATCATTTGGCTCAGTTAACTGTTTATTTACACTGTTTATTTACTCAGTATGGGGCTTGATACAGTATATGAAATAAAATGTCCTCAGTTAATTCTTCACATTTATTATATACAATATATCACGACATATAAATACATTTTTTTATGTTTATATAAGTTCAACCCACTTAATCATATGTGTCTGCATCTATCCTATTTTTCACTGATAATCATCCTTCCCCTATACCAGGCAGTACAGGTGCAGTTAATTGGAATACAAACTGTCAAAATTTCTATTGTCATGGGGTTTTTCCAAACTAGTTTGTCCAGTCTTTTTTCAAGAGTGCCTTTAAAAAATATCTTAATATAATGAAGATAAACAGCAGAGTGTGTGTGTTTCCCGCACAAGAAGTTGAAAATGTATTTCGTTTTTTTCCATTTAGCCCAAAGGAAGAATCGGTTGAATAAGAATAATGTACTATATATACATTAATTATATACATTATATATAAGTATATTAAGAATATCTGCAAAAGAAGCAATAATGAATAATTAAATAACAGTGTGAAAGAGCCAGTTGATTTATAGAGGCCTGGGTATTGGTGAGTTTGTTGAATTATACAAATATTCGTTTTCTCTGTGAAGGAAAGCTCTCGGGAATATTGGCAGCTGATGAAATGGAAGCTTTGTGATCGTACACACCGTATAAAAAGTTTAAATTTGTCATAGAAAAAAATAAATAAATATTCGCAGGCAGATGCCAAACACAACAATCAGCCGGTGATTATGGAGGAACAGTTTTGCTCAAAGGCGTCTTTCACTGGCACAGTGCCCTTCCGTGCATAACAACAGCAGAAAACACTGATGGGGTTTTCTCTAAAAACGTTTACGGAAAAGTCACCGCACAACATGAGTGAATTCCATGAATACAGTAGCTGTTTCCTTTCCAAATAAACCTTATTGTCGAATGTACAATGTATTTTTTACATTTTTGCTTTTGTTATATTTATTATGTGAGTAACATATTTGTTTTTCACACATAAACACGTACAGATATGCGCGAGGGAATGTGTGTAAACAATACACAGAGCACTCTACTGTGTAAAACACTGAAAGGGGAAATGAAAAGAGTGAAATGAAAAAGGATAGATACACACTGTATGTTAGAACGATCTAATGTGTGGATAATTAACGGGCCACAGAGAAGTGCTCCTTTATTCAAAATCCCTTATTCATGCTGTGAGTGCCATTGCTTCCTTAAGGCACATTTTTTAGATGAATACATATAATGTAATTTCATCATGTTATGTAGCACAATATTGCGCAATAGTATGCCATTGCAGGTTTTTAAATTTGTTATACTACTATGTATTAAGGTATCACATAATTACATACACGTTGACATGATTTTATTTAAGGATTTGTAATGTAATGCAGTGTCACAATGCAATTCCCACTTTTGCGATCTCTTTTAAAATATACTGTACTCGTTTCAAATTTTTAGCGGATAACTTTGTTAGATACACCTGCTTGTTAATTAAGGTGCTCCTCCAAACAGCAAATCATGTCGCTGCAACTGAATATACTAGAAAAAAAAATGCAGAATAAGTTTTGTTTCAACCATTGTTGTTTAAACAATCATTAGAATAGGCCACATGCATGATCTCAGCAACTTTGACCATGGTATGATTGTTGGTGCCAGAAAGGGTGGTTCCAGCATCTGAAAAACGGAAAGAAACTGACCTCTTGGAAGTTTACATAGAATGGTGCAATAAACAGAAAACACCCAGTGAGTGGTGGTTCTGTGGCTGAAATCACCCTGGTTGTGTCTCAGATTGCATGCTTACATACTGCATACTTATGTACTTATAAACAAATACTTCCAAGAGTACTGAAAAGTCTGTATTACATAGCCTTTAATACCTTAAAGGCTGAGAACCTGCACTTTATCCACATGTGTATCATTTGATTACAAATCTAAAATTGTGGACTACTGAGCCAAATCCACAATAAATATGTCCCAAATAAATATGTTGTGGACCTTGCTATGTCTGTGTGTGTACAAAAATGACAAAATAAATATATAATATCAATAAATATCATATATGATTTAAATAAATATGTGAATGAAATTGTATTAAATAAAATTATAGACACTTCCATGATACAACACAAAGAGTACTGACACTGTACACATTCATTACATTAGGAGATATGTTGAATCTGTTCCAAGTAAAGTTGCTCGCTCAAGGGTACAACGGCTCTGTCCCACCCAGTATTAAAGCTAAAGAAACATGTGGGCACAGTACAGCTGTCTCACCACACCGACTGCACTTCTATTTAATATTAAAGTGCCTCCAATTAATACCACACCTCACAAAAGAGCCACAACAAAGAAGCACCAAAAACAAATACACCAAACATACTTTAAAATTCACAATGCCGCATAAGGACAAGACAGAACACGGGCATTTATCGTTCATAAAATGCGGAAAGAACACCGAAAATTCTGACGGTATTCAAAACACGAACAGGCGGGTACAAGAATTCCACGTAGGCATTTTAACGGAAGTTTTATTTACACTGTCAAAGAGCAGGCTTCCTTTGGAGTCTGCCTGCCAAACCGCTAGGAGCAAAATAAAAAATAAAAACTGTTCTAACTTCTTGAACCGATAGAAGCATATTCACTGAGAATATGATTGCCAATATGTTGACTATTTGATAAGTGGACGTTTCTTTTTTTTTCTTTTTTCTTTTACCAGCCTGAGTGTGAGATTGGGGGTTCAGGGAAGCAGACATTTTGTGGAGGCTATCCATAAAGAGTGCCATGTTCCAGATGGTGCCTTATCAGTGTCAGTAGTTCAAATCTCAGAGAAATATTGTCCCAGCTGCCATTGGTCTTTGTGCTAGTAACTGCATTGTCATTTACAACAAGTGTTTCATTACTAGTGCTACTGGGGACTGTCATAAATTTCATGACTCTGAGTCAGTCCACAGAAAAAGTGAACGCTCACCTGCTTTTACCGATGTATCACAAACAAATTATATAAATCAAATTCTCATTCCTTACATGCATTTTTTTTAGAAAGTCTGTCTTGTTCTAGTAGGGAGTTGCTTTGATTGGTAAATATTTTGAAATAACATGGTGGATTCCATCTACTTTCATATAGGGGGAGATCGGGGTCTGTTGTGACACGGGGTCGATTGTTACGCAATGTTTTCTGAGCAAGACATTGACAGGAAACCGGTCCGTTGAAATCCGAGGTGAAAGAGGACGTGGATGGGGGTGTGCAGTGTGATTTACGGCGGGCTAGCTTGTTTCAGATCTGGCAAAAAAAAACATTGGGTAACAACCGTGTCACAACAGATCCAACAGATCTCCCCTACATTCATTTGTATTGATGTGTTATGCCTTTTGTACCTCTCATAGCATTGCTGTCCACTTTTACCCTTGCCAGGACACTAAGCTGAAGCCGAACTCTACCCTTCCACAAACCAGTTGCTTTTTTAACCTTGTCGGTTCATGCTAACCAGAATTGAGGATTAACAGTATGCAGAACATCAGCTACATGAACCTGGTGTGAACTGGCAGGAATGATGCTATGTCCCTTGGCATTGTCCCTACTCAAATAAACATTAAATAAATAAAAGAATAAAATAGATTACAGTGTGAATGTAGGACTAAAGAAGATTCTCTTTTGCACGTATAAGCTGCCTTTTTAACCGAACTCCCGCGTCCTCTCTTTCTCTCTGACAGGAGCGGAGCTGAGAGCTAAGGGGAGAGAGCGTGTTTGGACGTGTCGCCACACGCTGAAAATCTGATGGAGTTACCCCGTGGGCTTCTGGGAATTCACTCATTCACTAAAAACAATCAGCCAATCACATCAGCTCAAATGTCCGTACTTGAGAACTGGATAAAATCAGAATGGTAAAATCCCTCAGGGGTGATGTCACCAGGCTTTGGTATATGAGAAGCAGAATCATTCATCCAGTAATATTTCTATCAAGCAGTAATCTACAGGAATGGGTGTATTGGAAGATAAATAAATTCCAGTGACTGAATTGCACAAGGTCAATCCTGGCTTGGAGACATCTCGTCTTTAAACTTGCAGCATGAATTGCACACTAATGAAATTTCACAGCTTTACCGCTGTGATGAATTGCCTTATGTTCTCATATATATGCTGTAAATTCTAATTGCCTCAAACCCATTTTGATTTACAGAGACAGTAAACATTGTGCTGTTGTAAATTCCTTTGCTTATTTGCTTGAAATATTTCACAATATCGGTGTAAACATAAAATATAACACAATATCAGTGCAAACAAATATTTATCTTAAGAACACCTGTAACAATTTTAGCTAGGGTATGGCTTTTTTTTTACTGTGGCTGGATGTGTGTGTGGTAGATAAGGATTAATTAGGCCTACAACAGATGATACATTATACTTGAGGTGCAACCAAGTTTTAACAGTCCTAATTCAGTGTTGAGCTTTTAGACTTCAAAAGGGGCTTAGAAGATGCAAATAATTTGATTTAAGTGTCAAGTCAGTCTAAGGGAAGTCACAGGTTGTCCGACATGCATAACCCAGTAAATTGTGAGGGAGTGTATGCATGCTTGCTTTAATATGCAAATGGTTTTATTCTAAATATGGACAAGGATAAAAATGTTTAATAAAATGTTTGCAATTGATTAGGGCACCAAGTACCAGGTACGTAGGCACGCTATTGTTTTTGTTGTTCTACCATTTCGGTCAATTCATTGTCATCTAGCTAAATGATGCCGGCACTGCAGCCATGAAGTCTCTCTCAGGGTCGGCCCCCTTTCCCATTCACTGTCACATCTCTGGGCTTAGATGGGCAGACATTTTGTGCCAGGGAAATCAGTCCTATTAGGGCTGTTTGCTGCCTCAGACCCTAGCAAGCCTAATTTCGCAGTTGTCATAAGCACCCTTTTCAAACACTTTTGAAAGTGGCTTTTGCCAGAACTTCAGACTTCTAACAGTCAAGAGAGGAATTGCAGCAACAAACCATAACCATAATGCTTTTTTGTGAACGTGCTGACGTTGAAACCCCATTGGCTGTGGCAATTAGAACCAATTTTCAACCAATGAGCTATACAGTATACATATTTTGAAACCCAAATTTAAACACTATATACTATAAACAGGACTATAAACACAGGCAGAGGGTGAGTCAAACATGTTAGTGAGCCTTTTTCAACGATAGGAAGGGATTTACAATGGTCTTGTAACAATGTTTTAACACAAAACCTTTAACTATTGTACCTTTAACTCACAGAAGGGTACCTCAGAGTTTTTATCTCCAGAAAACAGCTTAAGGTGGCTTCATGCCAGAAATCTCTTGACTACAGTTAGCAGGTACCTGCAGGGATGAACAAAAAAGGTTTTTCAGGGAAATAAGGAGGGAAAGTGATACAGGAATCTCATCTGGAAAACCCCAGTGCATGCTGGGGTTTAAACATGTAGCTACACGCTTTCAGATTAATTGATAGGTACACTTCAAAAGCCTGGTTCCGGAGCACAGCCTAAAAAAAGAAGCTCTTGCTTTCCTTTCCAGCACCCGGTGTGAAAGTGAACGACACGTCCCGAGAGGCGAGAGGAAGGGGGTGCACACGGGCAGGAAATTGAAGAAAGACCAGGGGGCAGGAAGGGCCTGAGGCAGCTGATACTCCGGTGCTGTAATGGAAGGGGCTGGGCTAGAGGGGAAGACTAGCTCAAGGAGGCAGTGAAGGAGACTGCTTTGGCTGGCGATCCACTCTTGCGGTTATCAGAGCCTGAGGCACTCGCAGGCGTGAGAGCGTGTCGCGGGGAAAGTCCCTGTAACACGCTCCTTCTGACTGCGAAGAGCGGAAAAACACGGGGGAAACACTTGCCGTTTCCCAACCAAAAACGCGCGCACGAGACAGCTACTGTTGATCATTTTTGGCCTTGTTTCGTTTTTTTTTGTCTGAAAAACAGCCATGCTGTCAAACATGCGAAGTTGTTTAAATTGAAAAATTTAATGAAAATAATAATTTTGCCGAATATTGTATGAACAGTGCAAGCCATAAGTATTTGGACAGCCACACAATCTTTGTTGTTTTGGCTCTGTATTCTCGTGCATTTGAAATGAAACTATGAATATAAGGTTGAACTGTACACTGTCAGCTTTCATTTTGAGGGAATTTACATCGATATCGGGTGAACCGTGTAGGAACTACAGAAACAGCTTATCTGCTCAGACCCAACCCAAATGTTTCATAACCCATTGGACTGTGCTTCACTGACTCCAGACTGCAAAAGCAACCAATGAGTTTTCCCGGGCCAAAAATTAATGTTCTTATCTGGCCAAGTCAACCACCTGACCTGAATCCAACAAGCCATTCACTTGCTGAAGACAAAACTGAAATAAAGAAGACCATGAGACATACCGAAACTGAAGATGATAAAGTAAAAAAAAATCTCTTTCAGAGATGATGTCTATGGGTTGCAGACTTCAGACAGTCGCTGAATGCAAACAAATTGCAACCAAGTAGTAAATCTGATGAAGCCCTGTAAGTCCTACAATATATTCTCCATTACCGGAGATAGCTGGGAAGAGAGTTTTTGTCCGCAAATCCCAGATACGCTCCAGTGCAACCTGAAGTGAAACGTGTCTGTTCTATGATAGCGACCGCAGAATGAGATCTGAAACCTCCATTGCACACCTGCTGTTCAATTGTGAGTCATTTCATCGCTCCCTGCCGTGTGTTCATGCACAACTGTGTCCGGTCGAACAATCACTCTTAGTGTTGAAGACAGCGGCTCCACAATGCAGGTCTAGAGCCTGACCTGTCCTTTTCGTGGGGCGACTGCTGCATTTTGGCCAACCCAAACTGAACAGATGCATCTGCCTCGGGATCGGTGTTGCGGATAGGGTCATTTATGTCCTGTCACAGCAATTGAACTGTACACTGCCACTTAGCTTACATTTACCTTGGCTTGGCACCGGGATTGCTGCGGGTTTGCATACCGACAGTGTAGTATCTGGACTGGCATTTAAATACCGGTCAATCAAATCAAAGCACTGGGATGGCAGATTTACCATTACATTATTACTTCACAAATGCTGTTATTTAGAACTCACATACTTACTCCACATATATGTAACTACACAGCTATTATTTTATAGATGTATATAAAAAAGTTACTTGAGTTAAAAAGTTACTTAAGTCAAAAAGTTAATTAAGTCAAAAAGTTACTTAAGTTTTAAGCAATTCCGGTTACTACATTTCTCAAAGCTACAGTGGCACTGCCCCGCTTGGGAACTGACGTTGCTACCTGAGATTTACAAGTCCAGTTCACTAGCCATAGGACTGAAAACTGCTATAGAGTATTACAATGTCTAGAATGTCTAGAATTGCACTGAAACAAGCATTGTTTGTAAACACCTGTTGGAGTGTACAGCACTACACAAATATTATCCTACTTCAGACAAAAACCGGACTTGAAAGGTTGTGGTGCACCGTCTGCGTGTATTTCCTCATGTTGGTCATTCCGGCGAATAAACGATGTGAGAACTCTGCAATGACCCACATCGGGAAGTCAGACGACACACATTACATTACATTACAGGCATTTAGAAGACGCTCTTATCCAGAGTGACGTACAACAAAGTGCACACAGGGACAAGTGTGAAGTGACAAGGGCATGAACATATAGGTACAATCGGAACCCTTGAAGAATACATCAATTTATGAACTAGCATACCACGGTTGTCAGCTAGAATACCCCGATACAATAAAATATCTAGTACAATACAATACAACAATATCTATATATAACTATATATAAGTGCCATTATAGTCTATGGCATGCACAAGGCTACACAACTCACTAAATAAGCACTCTTTGCTTTAGCCTTCACTTATACTCATAAGTACATCCTGTTGTAAAAACCAGCTATGACCAGCTTGGAATACCAGCTACCAGCTGTTTCAAAACTTAGCTTGAGCTGTTTTTTCAGCAGGGCTTAGCTTTCTATATATTATAATGTGTCTTAGTATACACTCAGCAGTAATGCTGGGTGATACGACCTAAAAATTTTATATATATATATATATATATATACATACATTTGTGTTCAAATAAATAGCAGTGCGTTAAAAAAAGTGAATAAAGTGAAAATTCCAAATCAAAGCATTAACAAATGTAACAAGTCTGTGTTATTATTTTACAGGAAGCAAAGAAAAATAAATATGAATCTGTTCAAAAAAATTGCAATGCCGACATTTTTCTCTTCAAACTCAAACACTTACTGTATAAACTGAAGAAATCTTTCAAGATTTAACTTCCCTTCAAATTACTAAACTAATATTTAGTTGCATAACCATTGTTTTTGATAACTGCTGGCACCTAGAAACAGGTATTTCAGCCCAGGATAAACAAACTACATTACACAGTTCCTGTAAATTTTGGGATTTTGCTTCAGAAACTGCATTTTTAATGTCACCCCACAAGTTTTCAATGGGGTTGAGGTTGAGGGATTGAGCAGGCCACTCCAATCCACTCAATCCTTTTTGTCTGGAACCAAGATGTTGCTTGCTTACTCGTGCGTTTGGGGTCGTTGTCTAGTTGAAACATCCATTTCAGGGGCATTTCCTCTTCAGCATATGGCAACATAATCTCTTCAAGTATTTTCATGTATTCAAACTGATCCATGATCCCTAGTATATGAACCCAACACCGTAGTATGGAAAACATCCCCATACCATGATGTTTGTGCCACCATGCTTAACTGTCTTCACAGTGTACTGTGCTTTGAATTCACTACCCGGGGGTCATCTGACATACTGTCGACAACCACTAGACCACAGAATGTTACGCCATTTCTCTTTGGGCCAACTGATGTTTTCCTTGGCAAATTTTAACCAATTCTGCACATGCGGTTTTAAAAAAAATGGTGCTTTACAGGGCCTTCTTGCTGATAGCTTAGCTTTGATCAAATGTCTGTAACCGCACTTATAGGTAATTGTAGATCAACTTAAATCTTTCTGGAGCTGATGAATGGCTGAATCTTTGCCATTCTGACTATTCTTTGATCCATTATAACAGTAGTTGCTCATTTTCTTCCGTGTGTTTTGGGTTTCTGTTGCCATTTTAAAGCATTTGAGATCATTTTAGCTGAGCATCCTATAATTTGCTGCACTTCTTTATACGTTTTCTCATCTCCAATCAACTTTTTAATGAAATGACGTTGTCCCTCCGAACAATGTTTGGAATGGCCCATTTTACTTACCAATTCAGACAGAAATATATTTTATAATGTAAAATGTTTTATAACATTTGCTTCCCTTCTTCCTTAATAAAGGACAATTAATGACACGTTTTTTCACAGAATTAATAAATTCTCTAATTAAGCTATTATTTTTGAACACACCCCTTTCAATGTATGAGTCAATTACTCAGAACAAGCAGCGTGCATGTCATGACAGTTGGGTCTGTGGTTTTTCTATTACATACTACATCTACAAGTAAAGTATTTGCCATGCAGAAATATCACTACAACTAATAACAGTGGTTCATCAGGTTACTGATGTTGTACTGCTATTTATTTGAACACAACTCCATATGCATATATATTGAATTTTGAATGGTAATGATGTGCATTCAGTGAGCACTTATTTTTTTAGACCTAAGTCTTCTGCTGCTGTTGCCTATCCACTTAGATGTTTGATGCGATTCCTGTCAGCTTTGACGAGTCTGGTGCTTCTCCTCTGACCTCTCTCATTAACAAGGCGTTTCTGTCTGCAGAACTGCTGCTCACGTTTTGCACCATTCTCTGAAAACTCTCGAGGCTGTTCTGTGTGAAAATCCCAGGAGATCAGCCAGATAGTCAAACCACCCTGTCTGGCACCAATAAATATTCCATGGTCAAAGTCACTTAGATCACATTTCTTCCCCATTCTGAAACTTGGTCTGAAAAACAGCTGAACCTCTTGACCATGTCTGCATGCTTTTATGCATTTAGCTGCTGCCACGTGATTGCTGACATGATGACATAATAAAGTGATAACTGTGTGTATTTTTATTTCTGGATGAAAAAGACAACAATCCAAGGGATCACATGACCTTGTCTCCATGTCAGCATGCCTCATACTGAACATTGAGTTGCAGCTCCATGATTTACTGTTTGGAGGAGCAGGTTAAGTGGCTACCTCCTGCATTATAGCACCTTCTGCAGGGTCAACATGAGTTATAACTGCACATGGATGCTTATACAGGGCACAAATGTCCTTTGTAAGAAACATTTTAGAATATTATCATCTGTTTCTCTGTGTATGTAGTATTTCTATACTGCACTTCAGGAAATGAGCTTCTATGTGTTATGAGGGGCATGCACTCAATGTCACATTCAAAAACAAACCAAAAAACCATGAATATGTCTCTCACACTCTCCCTGGTGTAGCCACAATAAGATCCACACAGCTGTTGGGCCCTTGAGCAAGGCCCTTAACCCTGCATTGCTCCAGGGGAGGATTGTCTCCTACTTAGTCTAATCAACTGTAAGTTGCTTTGGATAAAAGCGTCAGCCAAATGACATTACATGTAATGTAATGTAACGAGTAGCAGTCTATTTTAGTCTTGAGCTGTCCAGTCACCCAGGGAAAATGCAGTTTGACTGCATCTAGACTGTCTGGCAAAGATTAACAGCACTTGAAAATGTTGGGTTAACGTGAAAACATTTTAAGTCAAATACCACTGTATGTGACCAGTGGCAATATGCGTGATCTATATGTCAGCAAAACATCGCACATCGCACCACATGGACCAGCAGGGGGCCATTTTGTTTCAACTTTTTAACTAAAATAATGCATTCTTGTAAAAGCCACATCCCCTTTGGCACCCTGTGTGCGTCAGACTCAGTACTTGAGTAATGTGTTAGTAACAGCATAATGTTACTTTGAGTAATATGTTAGTAACAGCATAATGTTACTTTGAGTAATGTGTTAGAAACAGCATAATGTTACTTTGAGTAATGTGTTAGAAACAGCATAATGTTACTTTGAGTAATGTGTTAGTAACAGCATAATGTTACTTTGAGTAATGTGTTAGAAACAGCATAATGTTACTTTGAGTAATGTGTTAGTAACAGCATAATGTTACTTTGAGTAATGTGTTAGTAACAGCATAATGTTACTTTGAGTAATGTGTTAGTAACAGCATAATGTTACTTTGAGTAATGTGTTAGTAACAGCATATTGCTACTTTGAGTAATGTGTTAGTAACAGCGTAATGCTACTTTCAGTAATTTGTTAGTAACAGCATAATGTTACTTTGAGTAATGTGTTAGTAACAGCATAATGTTACTTTGAGTAATGTGTTAGTAACAGCATAATGTTACTTTGAGTAATGTGTTAGTAACAGCATAATGTTACTTTGAGTAATGTGTTAGTAACAGCATATTGCTACTTTGAGTAATGTGTTAGTAACAGCGTAATGCTACTTTCAGTAATTTGTTAGTAACAGCATAATGTTACTTTGAGTAATGTGTTAGTAACAGCATAATGTTACTTTGAGTAATGTGTTAGTAACAGCATATTGCTACTTTTAGTAATGTGTTAGTAACAGCGTAATGCTACTTTCAGTAATTTGTTAGTAACAGCATAGTGCTACTTTCAGAAATGTGTTAGTAACAGCATAGTGCTATCTTATTATTCTCCACGTTTACGGGAATGCAGTATTCAAGCAAAATACATACAAGCCCCTGGAGTGAAATCCAGCTATGACCAGCTTGAAATTACCAGCTACCAGCTGTTTCAAAACATAGCTTAAGTAACCATTTTGAGTGTGGAGCTGGTCTGGACTGGTCAACCAGCTACAAGCAGTTTCAAAATCTATATTGAGTTGTTTTTTTTTGTGTTGTGTGGAGTGTTGTCTCAAATTTTGTATTTTTTATTTCACATAAACACTATGTAAATTATGCACCATTACAAAATTACATTTTGTCCTTGGCTTCTTGTCAATCTTGCCCGGAGTGCCTCACAAACTGTCATCGGTTGCAGCCTTATTTGCAGTTGCAGCCTTATTTGAGGCTTTGACTCAGGTTCTTCTGTAGTGTGTAGATGCCTGATGACTCAGTAATTTGAGGGGGGCATAAAAACGCAAATCATAGTTCTGATTATGAAGATTTGTATTATTCGTCAGTCTAAGACGCCCCTTTACAACGAAAAGGAAGACAATCTTAGCTCCGCGCTAGAAGGTGAAGGCAAGACCATGTACCTATAAATCAATACTGTGTGTGTGTGTGTGTGTGTGTGTGTGTCAGAGAGAGCGTGTGTGTGTGTCTGTGTGTCAGAGAGAGCGTGTGTGTGTGTCTGTGTGTATATTTTCACAAATGTGACAACAGTCTAAAAATACACCAAACATAGGGTCATCCAGACTATTTCCTGAGTGACTGCCCTGGTGTAAAGTTGCAATACCAGCTACCAGCTGCTTCAAAACCTAGCTTGAGCTGGTCACACCATGTTGAGTATGGAGCTGGTCTGAACTGCTCAACCAGATACCAGTTGTTTCAAAACCTAGCTTGAGCAGTTTTTTTTCAGCATGGTGTTGATTACTTGTGACATATGATCTGAACAGTTTGGACCCAAACCTGAACACACAGTGCAATAAAACACTATGCAAAGGGTCATTTAAAAAAATGTTGTAGATTAACTTTTGATTGAACAGCTTTGAAGTGCTTTTGCATATTCACTTGGCAGAGTCACTGTGCTATACCTTATAGCAGGCTGGAGAACATGTGATCCATCACAGTGTAAATGTGTCATAATAAACATAATAATTTTGTTAATAAACATATTTCACAACAGAATTCTTCTTCAGTTATTCCCCAAGAATCGGGGTCTGAATATTATTGTCACAATAATATTCCCCGGTGCCCTCCGAGAAATTACATTTCCAGCACCTCACACATCCACGTTCAGCAGGCAGAATTTTTCAGTTGATACTCCCACTTCAGTTTGCCAATACACCCCCCCCCCCCCCCCCCAACCGCCCCCCACTGTGTGTCTGCGTGAAATAAGTAGCAGCATGTACACCTGTGTCAAGTTAGAAGAGGCCTGAGTTTAGAAAAAAAACGAAACAATACAAAACACTACTCTTATTCATAAAGGTGAAGAAGGCATCGCTGTAATGAGGGAGGCCAGGAAAAGAACAATGGGGACCTTAGAAAACAAAAACTGCCCGTGGTTGGAGGGCTACTGGAAGGCCTGATAAGAGCGGCATGCTGTTAATCTTGCCGAGAGTCTGATTGTGAGAAACTTTGCATACGGCGATAAGAGTCTTGGCAGCAGGCGGTGGGGAATACGGCAGAGGGGGAGTGGAGGAGAGGAGGGGAGGAGTGGAGGAGAGGAGGGGAGGGGGGCAGGGCGTATAAAAGGCTGGGCCTTGCCGGCAGCAGCCTAGTTCAGGTGTGTCGCCGTCGCCCTCTCTCGCTCTCTCTCTCTCTCGGATCGTAGCCGCTCCCTTCCTTCCTCTTCCTGAGCGTGCCTGTCCTGGAGCCTCGTCTTCCTCGTCAGCTGCCTCCTCCTCCTCCTCCGCCGCCACGCGCAGCAGAGCCCCAGCGCCGCCCGCGGCAAGGTATTTCCCCCCGCTCCTCTCTGGCCCGCCGGCCCGTCCGCGCACGCCTCCGCTCCCGCCCGCCGAGTGAGTCAGCGCCGCCCGTGGCGCCGGGGAACTGTCCTTCCGTAGATACCGAAAGCAAGTCTCGCTCCGCTCAGTTTTGTGACTGTGTGACTTTTAGCTGAGCTTCAGTAAAGTGCTGGTCAAATGCAAACAGTGAAGCTTCTGTCATTGAAGAATGCGTTGGATGAAGGGTCTAGTTCAGAGGGACTGGCAGAAAACTTAAGAGTATCCACCTGTGTCGTTTGGAATAATGAGCAGATTATGTTTTGTGTTTGTATCTCTGCACTTTAAAATGGCAAGGAGCAACAGCTTCTATCAGTTTCTTTGAACGGTGGGAAATACAATGTTTGGATTTAACATGGTCTTGCTACAGTTATTCTGCCTGCTATCAGCAATGACATTTATTTCTCGTTGATATACGAACAAACCAAACTTATTTTGCCTGAACATACCGAAAGCAGTCATGAGGTATTTCCAAAAAGCTGAGCCAGTATTCCTACCACTCTGGATGTTCACTGAATTTGTTTTCTCTTTTGTTTTGCAGGTTTTATTAATCCAGCATGCTGGCCACACTAGAATCTGTGAGTGAATTTCTGAACGGTTATTTAAATCACACTTTTCTTGCTCACTGTCATGTGAGGATAAACCACAGTGAGTCACAAGGGCAACGTGTAAAAATGGTTGTGGGTCAGCGAGTTGTATTTTTTATTTCGACAGCAGTGTCACAAAATGTAAAGACTATTTTATTTGTTTTTATTTGTATTTGTGAAATGTGCATAGCTGGTATTGCTATGTCCAAGGCAAGCGTCAAAGCGCTAATTATAGCGCAAAGTTTTTTTTAGTTTTTAGTTTTTTTCAAAGTTGTCTGCACAGTTTGCTAAAAGACAAACACACACATACAGCCACACAGGGTCATGTGATGTACAAGCAGAGAATTTTGTCTGTCATGCAAAATACTTTCTGATGTGTGCAGATAACTGACGACATAATCCTGTACCCTCCATGCAAATAACTCCAAGCTCGTAAATTTCACTTTCCCTGAATTAGAGTTGGTTATGTTTCACTAAATAGAAACACTCCTCCTTATAGGACACATTCAGGAGGGGTTGGTGAACATGAATGGTATGGTCCCTGGTGTAAAATCCAGCTATGACCAAATAGAAATACCAGCTACCTGCGGTTTCAAAACATTATTGAACTGGTCAAATCATGTTGAGTATGGAGCTAGTTTGTTTCAGCAGGGATATCAGAAATGGTCTAAGCTGGTGGTCTTAAACCAGAATTAGGGCTGTAGGCTTGCAAGTGTTATATAGTATATGAAGTGAAATGTGTTATTTGTCTTGTCTAAATAACAGCCGTTGCCGTTAAACGCATATGTGGCAATCTTCTATATATATCTTTTTTTTTTGAGAAATGTGTATCCACAAGTTTCTATATCAGGGATCATCAAATCTGGACCTTGAATCAAAATCCAGTCCTGGTTTTCTTTTCTCGTGGGTAATTAACAGAACAGTTAGCGCTACTGATTGGCCAGACTGTCTTCACACCTGACTCCCAGGTAAAGGGACGGGGGAAACCAGCAGTTTGAGGACCTTGAGGACCGTGATTTGAAGATCCCTGATAATCAGTAGGTCAGGGATGGGCAAACTGCGCTGTATCTGTTTCAGGATTTCAGACCAACTTCTGCTCTTAATCATTTAATTAGCTCAATCATTTACATGATCTGTCATTTAAACATTCTGTGATATAAACAGCAGCTGATGAATGTTCTTGTTGTGTACCTTTTTATCGTGGTCTAATTTATGAGTGAATCGGTCAAGGTTTGTGTGGCTAATTAGCTGATTGAGCCAGGGTAACCGTTGGCAGGTAAATCCTGGAGTTGGACTGGAGTTGCCCATCCCTGCAGTAGATGTTGGTGGAGGTTGGTAGATGCATGTGGTCTGATCCATCTGACCCATTGTGTTTGTGTGCGACAGATCCGTTACCTCCAGGACTTTGGGTCGAGGGAGTGGGAGTCCTCCCCCTCAGCAGAGGTAGACCTGGACGTGATTGAGGAGTACCTGCAGGAGCACTCCGTGGAGGTGCAGCAGGGAGGCCCTGCTCCCTACTGCAGGAGCGAGGAGGAGCCCAGCATTGTGGGTGAGGAAATGTTCTGGAAAGGCCCAGATACCTGTCCATTTCCATTTCAGTTCAAGTTCAGGACAATTATTCTCATATTTGTAATTTCAAGATATAGAGCTCGCTCAAGGGAGAACATTTGCTTGAAATTAGAGAACCCTTCCCTCAAATTAGTGATCAGTGCTCACCCATTACTGACTGGCGTCCTCAAATTAGTAACCCCCGTCCACAACCTATTTTATTTGTGCCCAGGAGTTTAAAATCCATGCCCTCAAATCAATTAATTTAACTACTAATTTGTGGCCTCAAATGAATAATGTGTTCCCTCATTTAAGCTTTGATGTTCTCATTGAGTTCCTTCAATTGCACCTCTCTAGTAACAGTGGAACTTGGTATTCCATGCACACAGACCGGGTAAAAAATGCTAAATGTTTGCTTGCAACGTGTTGATAAAGTACTTAATTACTAATTCAGGGGGACAAATGAAATAATTTGAGGGTATGTGTTACTAATTTGAGGGAGCAGGTCTCTCTTTAGGTCACCAATTAGTAATTTGAGAGAGCATTTTTATAATTCCAGAGAACAGTTATAATTTGTAGGAATAGTTTTTCATTTTTTTACTCCTTTGAGACCTAGAGTAGCAGGCTCCACAGAACAATGTTCCCACAATGCACTACAATTATTTTTTGGATTAATTTAATTGAATTTTTACTGAATTGCCTGAATTGGAATAAAATTAACCCAAATTCTGGATTAAAGTTGCTCACTTATGATGAAGACAGAGGGTGCATACTTATCAGTGTGAATATCCCATGAAAATTGATTTTGTTGATCGACTATTTAGCCAGATTGCTACCAATTGGCTGCTTGTAACAAATGTAAAGTTTAAACAGGGGCACACCTCATTTCTATTTAATATTGAAGTAGCATAAATATGTAACCCTATTTATGCTGTAAGTGAGAGGGAAGAGTTATATATATTTTGTATTGTATTTCAATACTGTATTTGTGAGGAATATTTTGTAACAGTTTAAATATGAGTTTAACAGCCACATTTACTAAAACAAAAAGTAAACTATTGCCTTTACATCATTGTTCTCCTATCAGATTACATATTGCACAAAAGCACCTGCATGAAAGCCCAAAGAACATTAAACACTCCTAGTATTTCCTGGCTTGTTTCCCAAAAACACTTAGTGACTAAGAGCAGGACAAACAACAGCAGCCTTTCAACTGGAATTATCTTCTTTGCATTTTGTGTGTGTATTTGCCTGTGCGTGCAGTATGTGTTTATGCTTAGAGTCCACTGCTTCCATGAACGCCTGTACAGAATGTGTGTGTGTGTGTGTGTGTGTGTGTGCGCGTGCCTATGCCTGTGTACTGTCTATGCGTGGGTGTTTGCCTGTGGCCTGTATAGCAGGGGTGTCAAACTGAATTCTGAGAGAGCCGTTTTCGTGGTTTCCTTTTGGTGAGCTGTCAATTAAAGCCTTGAGAATATGGTGTGTGGTTTCTTTGGACAATCGATGCCTTGTATGAGCTGCGGGTGCCGAGAACAACGTGAAAGCCAGCAGACACTGCGGCCCTCTAGGACTAGAGCTGGACACCTGTGGTGTCCAGTATGTGTCCTATGTATGTGTGTATGTCTGTGTGTACAACAGGCGTTTGTGTGTCTGCTTCCACGTACAGTACACATGTATAATATCAGTGTATGTGTATGTGTGCCTATCCCTGTGTACAGTCTATATGTGTGTATACAGTATGTAGGTGTATATATCTGCCTGTGTGTACACCAAGTGTTTGTGTGTCTGCTTCCACGTACAGTACACATGTATGGTATGTGTGTGTGTGTGTGTGTGTGTGCCTATGCCTACGAACAGTCTGAATGTGTTTGTGTCTTCTTTGTACATGTATACAGTATGTGGGTGTCTGTATCTGTCTGTGTGTACAACAAGTGTTTGTCTGCGTCCATGAACCAGTGTGCAATGCAAAGTGAATGTGTTTGACGCGTTGGTGTTGACTGCTCAGTTTCGTTGTTGTGCAGAAAACAGTTGGTCAGGCCGATTTGCATACGAGTGGCGGTACAGCGCGCTGACCAGGACCGTGGAGGAGGGGTCGACTCACCAGACACCACAGCAAGCGACGTGGCTCAGCCCAGCCAGTGCCGAGTGGGTGAGTCCTGCCTCACCACCACGAACACACACCCATACCCCCAAGTCTCAAAATAAACCCTGTGTAAATGCAAAAACATGCTAGCTGTAAGTCTTCTACATGGCCTCGAGACTTCCTCCCGTATCTCTGCTTATAGATGTAACTTAATTACTAATAACGGCAAAATGCATGTGTGTCATAAAATAACCCTGCTATGAAAGTCGTCCTTCGTTTCACCAACACGCATGCTTACGGAAAGGCTGGATAATATCACACAAACAAACAAAGTCACACACACACATACATGAAGAACATACTGCAGTGACTATTCATACATTTCAGAAAATCCTCTGCAATCATGCTAAATGTTGATACAATGTCAAAACTTACAGTAAAAAACTATTTTCCAAAATAGTATGTATTTTACAAAGCGTTTCCGGGATTGGGGGCAAGGAATGTGTGCATACATCTCCCCCTACCTCCTTAATGACTTGCATATTCATGATAATGTAAATACTCTTCATAAAATACTTTTAAGAAAACGCTATCAACATGACCAACTCAAAGTCGAACAAGCAGAACATATCTTTCTGAAAGCTGCTGGCTAAAAGGTGCTAGCTAGAAGGCTGCAGACTGTGATCTTGTGATGAAATGAAACATCAGACAGGGAACTAGGAAAGAAGACCAGCGGTTTGAAAAGTGCCAAGCAACTTTACACTACCCAGCACGAGTTATCCAGCTTTTAGCCCTTCTAGTGCATAAAAGCATTTAGTGCATGAAAGCGTTAGTTTGTGTGTCAAACACATTAAAACATGCACTGTAGGTCTGGTGCATTCTGTTTTTGTTGTGCCGTTCTGACGTTTGTCCCTCAGAAACTTGCTGATATCCAATGGAACACATGCACATTATTAAGGACGAAGTGTGTGCGTGCGCATTTGTGTGCGTACAATATACTGCGGCCACATGCAAATAGTATGTGTGTGACAGAAACCTGTGAATTTTCTGTGAAATGGCACAATGGAGGCTCCGCCCCTTCTCATTTCCCCAGCCGTATACCAAAGTGTCAACACAGTGTGGACTTTCCTCTGTGTGATATCAGAGAAGGCTCCCCAAATTATGTTTTATCTTTGAAAATGCCACAGTGACAAGGTTTCTCACACAACAATGTGTATCCTATGTTTTTCTTGAATTTACATAAATTTCCATTTTAATATGACTGCAACCCAAGTGTTAAAAACACCAAGGAAAGCTTACAAAAGAGACGGGTATGTCCAGCAAAATTACAAAGATAGCATATACACATATATGGTAAGCACCTGAAAATAAGTTCTGAAAATTGTTACAAGAATTACCCTTCCCACAAATACCACAGGCTACAGAAACATTTTTATGAAATATTTTATTCCAAGCATGTTAACCCTTTATGGGCGGATACAACTTGCACATTACATCTCCCTCTATATGACAAATAATTTTCACTTTTTATAAATATATACACTCAGTGAGCACTTTATCAGCTATTTATTAGAATTATTCTTTAGACTTATTGGCCTTCTGTAGCCTATGTACTTAAAGGTTTTGACACGTTGTGCTTTCAGAGACACTCTTCTGCATACCACTGTTGTAATGTATGGTTATTTGCGATACTGTCACCTTCCTGTCAGCTTTGACCAGACCTTCTCCACTGACCTTTCTCATTATCAAGGCATTTCTGCCCGCAGAACTGTAGCTCACTGGATGTTTTTTGTTTTTTGCACCATTCTCTGCAAACTCTGTTGTGCATGAAAATCCCAGAAGATCAGCAGTTTCTGAGATATTCAAACCACCCTGTCGGGCACCAACAATCATTCCATTGTAAAAGTCACTTAGATCACATTTATTCCCCATTCTGACATTTGGCCTGAAAAATAGCTGAACCTCTTGACCAGGTCAGCGTGCTTTTATGCATTTAGCTGCTGTCACATGATTGGCTGATTAAATATCAGCATTAACATGCTGGTGTACAGGTCTATTTAATAGGTCTATTTAAAGTGATCACTGAGTGTATGCTCACTTGAGTATATCTCCAAAATCAAGTGTCAGTCAAGTGTCAGTTCACGTGTATCATCGTACATTACGAGAATAGATGGTCTGAATTAACCACATCATGCATCCAGGTCAATAGGAAATTGCTTTATAATATATAGAAATATACCAGCAGAGTACCTGGTAGAAATATGCTCAAAGAACTGAAAGGGGCTAATTAAACTAAAATAAAGCTAATTAAATACTGCAACCAATTAAACAAGCAATTACATGTTGTGGACAACAATAATACAACTCATTATAAAATAAGCATTACACTATATTCTAAAAAGTAAAATAAATAGGCATTTATTAATGTATTAATATAACTACTAATTCTGACATTAACTAATGAACAAATTATATTTTTTTTTGGCATGAACTGAATGATTACAAGCTACTGAAGCAAGTAACAAACTGCCTACAAAATTAGGTGCTGTACTGCAAAAGATTAGTTAAATGTCAATACTTATAGCGGCGAATACAGTAGTAGAACATATACACTTACCGAACACTTTATTTAGAACCTTATTGACTTAATCGGGGCGACATTAGCTCAGGCAGTACGAGCAGTCGTCTGGCAGTCGGAGGGTTGCCGGTTCGATCCCCCGCCCGGGCTGTGTCGAAGTGTCCCTGAGCAAGACACCTAACCCCCAAATGCTCCTGACGAGCTGGCACAACCCAAAAATATTGACAGTCAATATTTGACCATTGCAAGTTTCCCCTGCAAAAAAAAAAAAAAAGAAGAAAATAATCCAGCTATCAGAAATAAGAGTTATTGGACAGAGAGTTTTTTGACACGAATCGCGTCATTAGGCTTCAAAGGGTTCACGAATGGCGGTGGTTTAACGTTTTAGCGTGACGCCAATGGCGTATTTGCACATTGTCGGAACAGTTCTGTTAATAAGGAGGGGGGTATGAGGTCAGTTTGAAGCAGACGTGATCGGCCTAATGTCAACTTGGAAATGTCTTTAACTGGTTTCAGGGGAAGTGGCAGTGTGCGTACCACACCAACCCCAACAGCGACTCGGACTCCCAGTCCACAAGCTCCGGGTCCAACGACTACCCCCCCTCGCCCCCCATGGACCGGAAAGGAAAGAGGGGGTGTGACAGTCTGCCTCTCCCTCCAATAACAGGTATCACAGGATGTCCTTTGAATTATTATTCATGGTGGTGTTGTTTTTCTTTTCTTTTTTTAAAGAATTTTTACCAATTTCTTTCCCCTTTTCTCCCAATTTGGTAGCCAATTATACCCTATCTAATCCAATTAGTGCTACCTGGGGATACACCGCCTTACCACCGTGGTGTTGTTTTTCTTCTTTTTTATACTGTTAAACAACATTTGGTTTGAGAGAGATCTAATTATTGGGAATGTGATGTATCTTCAGAATGCTTGTTTCAGCTTTAATCATTATTATATATATATATATATATATATATATATATATATAAAATATACTTTTCTAGATGTTTTTGTACAGTAAAATGCTCATTATTAAATCAATCTTTCAGATAGCATTTGGTCCCACTCTCGCCAGACTTAACACTGATCATTTCACAGCGTACAGAGACACTGTCATGACGACACTTTAAAATAAAACATGAACAGCAAAATAGCAAAACAAAAACCTTCAAAGTGAGGTTTCCCCTATCACATTGGCTTTCTTTCGTGTTTGATTATCGCTCTCTTCCTACGTCTCTCTTCCTGGCCAGGAAAGAAGAAAGAGCGTCTCTTCCAGTTCCTCTACGAGATGCTGCAGAACCCAGAGATGCGCAGCTGCATCTGGTGGGCGCAGTCGGGCGACGGGACCTTCCAGTTCTCCTCGCAGAACAAGGAAAGGCTGGCCCAGCTGTGGGGCCGGCGCAAAGGAAACCGCAAGACCATGACCTACCAGAAGATGGCGCGAGCGCTCCGCAACTACTCTCGCACCGGCGAGATCTGCAAGGTGAAGAGGAAGCTCACCTACCAGTTCAACGAGGGCACGCTTCGGGGGCTCCAGAACAACGGCAGCAGGACGGCGGGGTGTTGAGGAGCCCCCCTGGGGGGGAGCATCCTTGCAGGAGAGTGGGCCCTGCACCCAGCGCACTTGGGGGGGGGGGGGGGGGCGCTGCCTTAAATACTGAGTATTTGCTGGAAAGGTGAATCGCAGACGTGAGGCGGCCATTTTGTTTGGGCTGCTCTCATATTTCAGTCACAGACTGCTGTATGTTCTGGTCGTGGGAGTGAGTGCGGGGGGAAGTGTACAAAGTGTGTAAATGTAAATTTGATAAAAAGCTGGCGAATACCGTAGGAGTGATGAGAGACCAAAGAGGAAGGTCCACTGCGCTTTGAAAATATTTGTAAATCCGAGGATTGTCGAGTTCTAAAGAGCTACTTTATAAGTAGAGGTTATGGGCATCGGGGAAGGGGGGGGGGGGATTTCACAAAGCAGGATTAAAGGGTTGGCTGAATTAATGCACTGAGTAAAACCCAGAAGTTATTTTCATTTCATTCCATGTTCCAGATCTGGGAGTGCTCCAGGTTTTTTTTTTTACTTGCTTTGCAGTTATCCAGGTAACTCTGTGATCCTGTTTTGTGAAACAGGGCCCAGGAGGCCACTGAAGGTTGTGTATGCTATGAAGAGAATTTTCTTATTTTTTCTGTTTTTGTTGAAGAATTGTTTGCTGTTTTTTATACCCAGTGTGACGACGATGTTGAAGTACACGTGTATATATGGAATGCTTTTTAATAAACTTGTTTTCTAAGAAAATAATTTGAGTGATGGTACCTTTTAGGAATCCATCTCAGTTGTTTGAGGTGTTTGTTGAGGGTCACAGATGATAATGGATATTTAGGAGGGTCACAGATGATGTTTCAATCATGTAAACGATTGGGATAATTAAATATTTGAGAGCAGAAGTCGAAAAGTGTAAACAGAGAACCCTCATTGCCCAAAACCCGACCTAGAGCTTAAAAAGATAACGGGGCGATTTTTATAAATGGTAAATGGCAAATGGTTTTGAAAAAGTTTAACCTCAAAAAAAGCTGCACATGCAAAAAAACTCTACCAAGGTGTGCAGGCCCTCTCTGGCTTTGTGGAACAAATGGTAAATGGTTGGCATTTATATAGCGCCTTTATCCAAAGCGCTGTACAATTGATGCTTCTCATTCACCCATTCATACACACACTCACACACTGATGGCGATCGGCTGCCATGCAAGGTGCCGACCAGCTCGTCAGGAGCATTTGGGGGTTAGGTGTCTTGCTCAAGGACACTTCGATACAGCCCGGGCGGGGGATCGAACCGGCAACCCTCCGACTGCCAGACGACTGCTCTTACTGCCTGAGCCATGATATATAATTATGCAAGAGGTTGTTGTGTTTTTCACGGTGTGAAACTGCGCCCTAGCAACTTCTTATCTCCGTGTTTGTGTGAACAGCTATTTGTCACCTACTGACGGCCCAGGGTGACGATTCGCTGTCCTCCTGATAGGCTCGGAGCAGCCAGGGCAGTGGGGGTGGGGGGGGGGGGGGCTGTTTATCTCATCTCTGTGGTCTGTCCTCTCCAGCCCTCAGTGTGGAGCGTATGCAAAGCACAGCTGCTTCAGAAAACTGTCACTGCGACAGAACTGCCAATGATTAACAGGAAATGCAAAATGTGCGGCCTGGAGAGAAAACTCGGTGCACAACTACACTGTATCCACGCTCATATAAAATGTTGAAGGCCCAAAACACACACATGGGCACATGTAAACACACACACACACACACACACACATATAAAGTCTGTAGCGAAAGTGTTAGAATGAAGTTTAAATGTTTTTCTAAATTATCTCTGGATGGTTGTATGAACAAATTACAAGAAATGTAATAACCTGTATTCGAAAACAGTAGGTATTTAACCTAGCCCGGTGGCTATGGTACATGACTGGGACCTGCAATGTTGGTGGTTCAAGCCCCAGTGCAGCAGCTCACCCCCTGAGCAAGGCCCTCAACCCCGCATTGCTCAGGCCCCTTCTTAGCCTAATCAACTGTTAGTCGCTTTGGATAAAAGTGTCAGCTAAATAACTCATGTAAAGGCCTGCATGCCATTCAATTATCCTAAACATTTTACAAGTGCACACTGAAGTAAATGAGGGAGATCATGGTTCCTCTATACAGGTATGGTTCCTGAGTTACCCTGGTATAAAATCCTGCTATGACCAGCTTGAAATTACGAGCTACCAGCTGTTTCAAAACATAACTTGAGCTGGTCAAACCATGTTTGGTCAGCTGGTCTGAACTGGTCAACCAGCTACCAGCAGTTTCAAAACACTGTTGTTATCAGCAGGGTAATTAGGCAAGCAACAGAGGGCAGCCTGTAGCGTAGTGGTTAAGGTAAATGCCTGGGACCTGCAAGGTCGGGGGTTCAATCCCTGATGTAGCCCCATAAGATCCACACAACTTTTGGGCCCTTGAGCAAAGCCCTTAACCTCGCCTTGCTCCAGTGGAGGATTGTCTCCAGATTAGTCTAATCTACTGTACGTCGCTCTGGATAAGAGCGTCTGCCAAATGCCATTAACGTAACGTAATGTAATGTATACACAAGCTGAATAAGACTGCTGGCTTGCTGATGTCTCACAAGCAACGGTGGCTAAGGTGATGCCTTCATGGAAGTCTGAAGGAAAGCATTATCAACTTGGGCAGAGTACCCTGCTGAAAAAAACAGCTCAACCTAGGTTTTGAAACAGCTGGTCGCTGGTGGACCAGTTCAGACCAGCTCCCAGCTTGACATGGTATAGCTGGTTGACCTGTTCAGACCAACTGCCAGCTTGACATGGTTTGACCAGCTCAAGCTATGTATTGAAACAGCTGATAGGTGGTTGACCAAGCTACCAGCACTTGCTAGTCGACCAGCTCATACCCAGCTAAACCAGCTTAATGACCAGCTTGGCCATGTTGGCAGAGCTGGTTTCTACAGCGGGGTAATTGAAATCGCATACGCCTCAACTGTGTTGTCCATACATTGGCAAAACAGACACGCATCTCTGAATCAGTTGACACCATATTTCAGTCTAGGGCCAGAAAAGTCTGCTGAGAACAAAGTGGTTTTATGGTGTTATATGGTGGTCAGTTCCTTCATTTTGGCAGTTACCTGGACCTTACAATGGAAACAAGTAATCACTGACATTGAGCCCTACCAAACTGAATTGTTTAACTTAATTGGCTAACTATGTGCCTAAAATGACTTCTGTTCGACAAGGCTGAATTGTATTGAATGGTTACAATGAAAACTTGGGGAAAAAAGACATAGGAGCTGTCTTGTTCAAAGACTGCCACTAGATGGCAGATGTGTAACAAACTAAAGTATACTGAAGTGGCAACTACAGTGGAAAAGTTAAGTGCATTTTAAAAAGTGTTTTTTTGTTTAAAAATGTACTGAAATGTACTGCGTACTCTTAAAATCCTTCAAGCTTTAATCATCTCTGTACATTTCACTCACATCACCACACTTTATAAGCTGTACTGTAGGTCTTTAACCACTGTCTGTTTATTTTCGGAAGAATCTAAAGATAATCATCTCCGAGGGTAACAAGCGTGCTCTATTCTCACATGCAGGACAAACTGAAAGCAGTCAGGTACCCATCAACCGCAGAATTTGAAAAGCTGCTTACAGCAAAACGTAGATGTGCAGGAAAGCACTGCAGTGTCTGCTGTGAGTGGGAGGCAGAGCGAACACCCAGCCAGGACCGAGAGAGCTTCCCCACAACAGCTTTCAGGACTCAGTTGGGATGACCATCCAAAAGCTCTACATAGCCCTGGAGATTTTGGTGGGGCTGGCCTGTTGCCTGGGCAACCTGCTGGTGGTCTGGGCGGTGTGTGTCAACCGTTCGCTGCGGCAGCCCACGTTCTGCTTCGTGGTCTCGCTGGCGGGGGCCGACTTCCTGGTGGGAGCGGTGGCCATCCCGCTGGCCCTCCTGGTGGACGGGAAGGTGAGCTCCTTCTACGGCTGCCTCTTCTCCTGCTGCGTCCTGCTGGTTCTGACCCAGAGCTCCGTGCTGTCACTGCTGGCCATCGCCGTGGACCGATACCTGCGCGTCCGCACCCCTCTCAGGTGAGCTCAGGAGACAAGGGCTACAGTAGCATAGGCACCGTCCTGCTGTAAAATCCAGCTAGGGCAGCTTGGCCAGCTTGAAAATTGAAGCTGGTCTAGCTGGGTATGAGCTGGTCAACCAGCTAGTGCTGGTAGCTTGTTGTAAAACATAGCTTGAGCTGGTCAAATCATGCCAAGCTGGAAGCTGGTCTGACCAGGTCAACCAGCTAAACTATGTTGAGCTGGGAGCTGGTCTGAATTGGTCAATCAGCTGGTGCTGGTAGCTTTTTTCAAAACATATCTTGAGCTGATCAAACCATGTGAAGCTGGGAGCAGGTCTGAACTGTCAACCAGCTAAACTATATTGAGCTAGGAGCTGGTCTGAACTGGTCAACCACTTAAACCATGTCCTGCTTCAAACCTAACTTGAGCTGTTTTTTTTTTCAGTAGGGCATGCCTGTGATTGGTCAAAAACTATACATCTCTGTTCAATGTTATGGTGCATGTTGCATGTTGCATGTGATTGGGTGATCTTACACATGGTTTCATGATTATAAAATGCAAAACTGTCATGTTCCTGGTGGATCTTGGGAATTTATGAAAAACAAACTTGGTCAGGCCAGATCGAGAGTAATATCTGTCCCTACCCTCATTGCCTCTCCAAGCAGGGGATCAAAGCAACTACAGGTCCCCTGCAGCACTACTGTAGTGATACAGTACACATCCTACAGACCCCTTTATCTCAATTCCTTTCACTTCATGTCAAGGTACACAACCTTCTAAAAATCATATCCTTTGTCACAGGTATGGTTCTGTGTTTTTGCTGTTATTCTGAAAATCCATATTTTAAGCAATGAATGCTGAATGCAAGTTCCAACTTCAATTTGATGGTGAGGGTTTCATTGAGGAGATAATTAGTCTATGTGGGTGTAATATCAATATATTTTGTGTGGTTGTATCTTGTCTTTCACGTTTGTAACTATGTGGCCCTTTTGTAAGATCAACTTGTGTAATCAGACAAGGTATTACGCATCTTATTTGCTGATAAATTGTGACTCAATAGCAACAATTACTATTAATTATTTAAAACTAGTTTTTTAATTTATTTTAAAAACATGTACTATTTAGGAAAAGCCATGGAAGGAAGAGGGTATTGCATTAAATGTGTTGCAATCCATATAGCTAATTAATGTAGATGAGACGAAACAATGGGGTAGGCGTTGTAGCCTAAATAATTTTTGTCATGTAGGCTGCAGTCGAACTTAGAAGCAAAAAATACTGGCGAGTAGATGGGACCATTTAGGCCTACTTACTTTTTTGAAAGCTAAAATATCATAGTTGAATGCAAGCCACCCTTTATGGCTTAGACTGACCCCTGTGCTAGCCCTAGCAGGGCGACACCTTACCTATTTCATATCAGACAAAAAAATTACAAAAGTAATGAAAGAAAATAACCTCCGGAGGATAACAAGAAGGGGCGAGCGACTAGTGCATCACTCGTATCCGTTACTCGTACTCGGAAGTTTGTGTGACGTAACCCGGAACAGTCCCCCGTACTACATTGCTATTTGTGTGTGTGTTTGGGTTGTCTCTGATATTGGAAAAGAAAACAAATCAGTTTTGGTCAAAATTTTATCATTTTAGCCTTTGTATCCGCCATTCAAATTGACCCGAACAGTATGTGTGTAATATAAACGTGCAGGGGGGGGGGGGGGGGTTGCAAACACGTTAAATTAGTCATTTTTCATTTACATGTTCATTACAGTAATTAGGCCCGCCGGAAATGTTTCATGCTCCAAACATCTTTTTTCTATTTTTCCTGGATTTTTTAACTTTGAAACGGGTCAATTTGACTCGCAACATAACAGGAGGGTTAAGCAACACATCCATCCCAGTTTGTTACCCAAGTAAAATAATGCTGAAAAAATACCGTGAATCACAAACACTTGTGGGACCAGCGACCACACTCCCGTCCAGATCCTCGGACCAGTAAATCTCAAGACAATCTGTGACAGTACACCTCATTCAATACACTGGGCTCACATGGATTATTGGCACCTTTACGTAATTACGCACCTCTAAGTAATGTCAGAACTAAACTGCCCGTACCTTGCTATCGGGTGACGTCTGACGTACACTATAGTACAGTCAGCTAAAGTAGCCTGCTAGGCTACCAACCACCATTGTAAGGTTAACGTGACAATAAACTGGCTTAAAGTTATTTCAGTTCAACTACTTCACCATTTTAAGAGCTAAAATGTATTCATTAACATGATCATTAAAATGCTGTACTTAAGTACGATTGATTTATTTAATAACCCCGACTTGGGGAAAAAAGACATAGGAGCTGTCTTGTTCAAATTTACAAAGTGTTTTTTTGTTTAAAAATGTACTGAAATGTACTGCGTACTGTACAAAAACCACTTTTGTCTTAAAATCCTTCAAGCTTTAATCATATCTGTACATTTCACTCACATCACCACACTTTATAAGCTGTACTGTAGGTCTTTAACCACATCTGTTTATTTTCGGAAGAATCTAAAGATAATCATCTCCAAGGGTAACAAGCGTGCTCTATTCTCACATGCAGGACAAACTGAAAGCAGTCAGGTACCCATCAACCGCAGAATTTGAAAAGCTGCTCGCAGCAAAACGTAGACCGGAGAATGCAGTAAGTCTGACCTAAGTACAAAGCTCACTCCAAACAAAGTGCCGCCAATATTCATGCTTTGAAATGTTTGGGGCGTTATGGGTTTATTCAGCGCAGTAACCCTGCCTTGTCAAATACCAGCAGTTCAGATTGCTAGCTAGATAGCTACAGCAGATACTTTAATTAAAATGCTATACATGCATGTAGCAACAACAGCAATAAGCGAACTGGATCCACCAAGTTAAGCGTGTAACTTTACTGTACACCGGCTGTTAGATTAACAAACAGGAAGGAGTAGAAATGGAGGTGTTGAGTAGTTAGGCGAAGAATGGCCAGACATCAAGGTTTTTCAGTCATCCTCACACATTAAAGTGTATTAAGACCACTTCAGATCACAGATAATCTGACCAGAAAAATCTGTAGGACAAAACTAACTAGCTAGCTACATTAACATTACAGCAATCTAAAAAATCCACCGCAAACAACATCACCGTGAACAACTTCACAGTAGAAATCAAAGTACCTAGCCAGCTGGCTAGTAAACATGTTTAAAAGTGAAAAACTAAATAACAAGAATCACCACCAGAAAAAGCGAAATTGACTAAATGTACTACCTTACTTCGAGC
This sequence comes from Conger conger, assembly GCF_963514075.1. Lineage (NCBI taxonomy): Eukaryota > Metazoa > Chordata > Actinopteri > Anguilliformes > Congridae > Conger > Conger conger. The sequence goes on from NC_083769.1 coordinate 10,946,158, forward strand.
TAAAATAATATCCATGTCCAGAAAATTGTGACCGCATCCTCTGTCCTTAGTTATTTGTGTACAGTCCATGGTCTCTCCACACACGCACATTAATCTAATGAGTAAGTTCGCTCAAGCCATTCTGATTTATCCACAGCCTAGGGGTCAACACCCCCAGCAAAGTGAATATTTTCTTTGCATGTTCCTGTTGCTTCTACTTTTCTTGACTGTGGCCATTCAATGACTGTGGAAGTTTTGTGAATGCTATGCAAGGCTCAAGCTGAGGTAGGCTAACAGTTTCGTGTAGCCTACTGCCAGATCTCTCCTATAGCCTGCTTGTGAAATTAACGGTGCTGCTGACAAATGATAACTCTCGGCAACTGATAAGCAATGCACGAAATACAATAATGTATGATTTGTAGTTATATCCTTAATCTACGATCGGAAAAGTTCACCCAACAGTCTCTTGACATGCACAAGAGAGGGTGAGGAAAATAGCAGCCAAGCAGTCATTTTTACTTATCGAAGGTGGAGGAACCAGGGAGGAACTGGCCTATTACAAAACAGTGTTAACTTTAGGCTATCGTTCATCACTGATGTACAGCTACTGCAGCCAATGTAAATAAATAAATAATAAAGCAGGCCACATTTGAATCATGAATAAAAATAACAACTTGGACAAAATACAAAGTAAATGTATATGACCGAATTCTAATGGTCGAGAGAGGAATTGCAGCAAGAAATACGCTCAAACCACAATGCTGTTTATCCCTCCCCCTTCTCTGTGAATGTGCTGACATTGAAATGCAATTGGTTGTGACAATTAGAACCAATTTTCAACCAATGAGCTTTAATTATTGTAGAGTTATACAATGTTTAGTACAGTGTGCCGGCCCATCAACTGCATATTTTGAAACCCGAATTTAAAAAATATAAACACAGGCAGAGGGTGAGTCAACAACAGTGAGCCTTTTTCAGTGATAGGAAGGGATTTACAAATGTCTTATAACAATGTTTTAACACAAAACTGTTACCTATTGTACCTTTAAGGCAGAGGAGATGTACAAAAGAACAAGCAAAGTGTTTAGCTATTTGGGGGTTATTGACGTTTGTGTGTTGTGAACAGTGTTACACAGGGAGACAAGTTGCTGAAGCTAAACAGCCTGAATGGGAGAGAGTGTCATAGCCCAGGCAGTGAATGGAGCAGAAAGCATCACACTTATGCCAGAATTTGAAGAGAAGTTGCCAACACAAATTCAGTTGGGAGCTTTTAAGGAGTATGTGCCAGCACCAAAGCAAGTGCCAAGGGATGGGCAACATGTCTACTGTAACAATTCTAAAGAGCAAAGTCATTGTGTAAAGTGTGTGGGACCACACAGGTATGGTCAATGCGGGGAGAATGTTATAGTAAAGTCATTGTGGTGGTGAGAATAGCGCTGTAATTGGGTGATGCTAAGTTAAAAATAGGAAGTCGATACACGATCATAAACAAGGTTACTTAAGCAGAAGCAGTGCTGTACAGCAGCAGCAGTGATAATGTGGGTGCACCTTGTACAGACTCATAAAGTGCAAAGCAAAGCCTTGGTTCCTTGGTAATGAATAGAGTTCACTTTGTGGCATTTATATGCTATGTCTTGCATATGAATGGACAAATCACTAAAAATTCACGGCATATACAATACATGCGGTGGTATGCTGAGCCAAAAAACTGGGAATTACTGAGGTTACTGGAAAAATGATTTCTGAGATGATGGATCAGACAAAAGATGACGTATCGGAACCTCCTGCAAATTAGTATGGTGCATGAGATCCTTGAAATGTATGCAAGAAGTCTAATAGCTAATGGACATCAGTTTGAGAAGATTCATATTGTTAATGTTACATTGTAAACCTAACCCTAACCTCTGGTCCTACAATGTTTTTGCCATTTGCTCATGGATTATGTGTGAATACATCTATTATTTAATACATCTGTTCATATTTTATGTCTATTATATTTCTCCTTGCAATTGCAGAATGACATCATTGGGTGGCGCTTATCCAGGATTCGGTAAAGTTTTAAAAATGAAATACAGTATGTGGGAATCTCAGTGTTACTGGAGGGACATGACTCTGCTGTCACAAACAAAGAAAATATATGTATGAGAGTAAAAGGAGGCGAACGTGTGGGAAATGTTGGAGGAGCGTGGGAATGTATTGAGAAGGAACAGGAGAGGCCGTGCATGTGCATCCAGGGCCTCATTCCAATCGCCTATTTTTCCGCCATCTTTTAGGACACGCCAAACACAATTTCCCTGTCTTTTTCCAGCCACTTCTTCCTGCCTTCTCCCGGTGGCTGGAGCTAGGAGGAGAAAAACGTACTTTTGACTAAACCCCCACGAGTGCACAATTTCACCATATTCTGCAACAGCTGGTCTCCGGGGGCTTGCAGTCTGCCAGTGTCAGCTGCCGGAATGTGGCAATCCCCCAGTGCAATGCTGGTGTGTGGTGAGAGGTGAAGAGAGAGCTCTAAATTCGTCCTCTCATTGCGCAAGCTTTTTGTATTCGCTTTTGTTTTCCGATCAAGGCCAGTTCTTGGGCTTTGACAGGAAAGATGTATCTTATATGTGACACTGTGGTGTGGTGTCACTTGAGGAAACTTTTTTTGAAACAGCTGATAGCTGGTTGACTAGTTTAGGCTAGTTCGGGCTCTGAAACAGATGATAGTTGGTAATTTCACCAGGGGTACTAAACACTGCCAGTTCAGTTATTTCCTTCCTTTCACTGATGTTGAACTGAGACTGAGACTGATGGCTTCCTCTTCCACAAAACTGGCTGACTCTGCTATTTCTATTTCTAAATGGCAATCTACAGGAAGTTGAGCTGGTTGTCAGTTTCTTTTGACCACACTTTCATTGTGAATGGCCATCTACTCACACCCTCGGAAGTAGCCTATTACCTCAGCCAGTAAGGCTAGTAAAATATTGGTTATTGATATTAGGCCAATATTGTGCCCCTATGCAAATACCATACATGTAGTGACTTTGTTAAATTAACCAGAAAAGTTGAGGATGCAAAGATCAGCTAAGTGAAAGCATTCATTGCTCATGTTCATGTTCTCACGTGTAATATGTTAACTAGGAGGTATGATATGATGCTACTTTGACTACCAAGCTAATAAAATGATGTGCTTGAAAATATGTTTATCGAGACTGGGAAAAACTATAGACCTCTTGACCTTATCGTTGATGCTTTTTGTAATGTGTCTGATTTTGTTGTCCAGTCATCTGATCTATGGGTGATGGGTGTATGTTGGGTCTCATTGATGTACAGCAATGTGTTCCACACAAACATGTTGTTTTGAAGAAACTTTCCAGATGTATTTGTGCTTGGCCCCCTGAAATCTCAACAGTAACAATTAAGCACCTAAGCAACATCAGTGCTTTAATCTCCAACAATAACTAGTCTATAGTAGAATAGAGCTATTCCCCTGCTTCTGATCCGTTATGAAAGCAACTTCACCATTCACATACGTCTATTAAGCTAATTTGTACCATACGTTTCCTGTTTATATTAAAAACTGCTCAGAGGAAATATAAATCGTGCTGATGTTTTCTCACAGATGAAGGAAACAAGAAATGTCAGTCCAATGAACCACATCCCCGTTGGCTAATAGAAGCTTTTTCAGTGCATTGCATGAGAAACGCTTCTGGGTGTGTCACGTTATCAGGTCTGCCTAACTTTTTTTTTTTTTTTTTTTACTTTTTAAAAAAATTTTAAAATTCCTGTGCAGATACAGAAGGATGGCGACCCAGCGCCGGGCCTGGGTTGCCGTGGCGCTGTGCTGGTTGCTGTCGTGCGTCCTGGGGTTCGTCCCGCTCCTCGGCTGGCACAAGCCCTGGCTGGAGAGTCCCGGCGGCTATGGGTTCACGGACGTGATGGACATGTCCTACATGATCTACTTCAACTTCTTCGGCTGCATCCTGGCCCCGCTGGCGGCCATGGTCCTCATCTACGCCTGGGTCTTCCGGAACATCCGGAAACACCTGCGGGAGAACGCGGCCGGCGGTTCGGAATGCCGCGTGTATTACCTGAAGGAGCGGAGCCTGGCTCAGTCCCTGGCTCTGGTCCTCACGCTCTTCACCGTCTGCTGGCTGCCCCTGCACATCATGAACTGCGTCTCCTACTTTCGCAGCGTCCAACTGCAGTTCTACGCGGGCATCCTCCTCTCGCACGCCAACTCGGCCCTCAACCCCGTCGTCTACGCCTTCAAGATCCGCAAGTTCCAGAAAGCCTACCGAGACATCTGGAGCCGGTACTTCCTGTGCCGGGGCCAGGACGGGCCCTTGGGCGAGCAGTCGGCCGATAACCTAGGCAGCACCAGCCAGAGCGACAGGGTGGCGAGGGCCGGCAGGTGAGCGGTCAGAGTCCTCGACCGCGAGCTGGGATTTCGAACACTGAACGTCGTACGAGCGAGCTCTGTGTGTTCTAATGGCCTTGGTATGCACTTCTTTGTACGTCGCTTTGGATAAAAGTGTCTGCTAAATAAAATATCAGGTCATGTAATGTAAAGTTCAGTGGTTGGTGATTGGTGGTAGGGATGTTGAATTCATCTTCTTCTGAGACCTTTTTAGATAGATGAGTGCATGACTCAATAACAGTTCAAAATGACAAGGACTGTCTATGTCAAAAATAGTCAACAATATGAGAAAGAAAAATGGCTGCAGTTGTGTCAAAACTTTGTTAAGCAGAAACTTTTTATTCACCAATACACCCTATCAATACTATAAAAGCATCATTGTGAGTGATCAGCATACACTCTCATCGTACGGTGACAATCATTCAAACAGAATAACCATGTATCTCTGTGTTTGTTATCAGTGTGATTGTTTGTCTTTGGGGTTTCAGTTTGTCTTCAGCTTAATTTCAAAACGACAAAATCTGTCTGAGTTCTTGTTCTGTGCTGTATGTTAAGAAATAAAAAATAGAAGAAGAAATACTTTCTATCATTTTTTGGCTGCGGCTAATTTGTAACTGAATGGAGAACCTTCTTACAGTCTGTCCCCTTTTTCATGACCTGGTTTTATCAGAAGTATTTCACATACTTGCCAACTGTTCGTGAACCATATTATGTAAGTTGTCAAAAAATAAAATGCAGTTTAATGCTGCCCTTTAGTTTACCTGGCTACTAAGAGGACTGACTGTACTGATCATCAGACTGTGTTCACCAACCCGAAGCCTCTGTTCCGCTCCACTGGGACCTCTAAGTCCTCCCCTTCTCCAAACTTGTGCTTTCTGGGGGGTGTTTCACAAAGCTGGCTGTGAGATTCCGTCCGGTGGAAAAGCCCCTTTTGGTGGAGAGGGCACACGCACCTGGGTTTGCGTTAAATAATCCATTCGGGTGCTTAAAGGTGTACTCATCTCCGCTGAGACAGGAGCTCAAACTGTGTAATTCCGTGCTCTGAGTGCACGTAGGGAGCAGGCATCCATCATAGAGTTGGAGTCCAAACCGAAATCTGGAAGTGCAAACACGGATAAAATACCTGGATGCACATTCCGTTTGCTCAAGAGTTGATGTGCACATCATTCCATGCTCCAATGCCTACAACTGGAAAAAATTGTCAAGACGAGAAATTTGTTGTGTAATGGTGCATGGGAGAATACAGACTCAAGTTCCTCTGTATTATAAATTTAAGCAGTTCATGAACATTTTTATGTTAACATTTTCCAAAATTTGGCATTTAGTGTTTTTATACTGGGCTAGCTCAATAATATAGCCAACTTTAGTTATTTAGTTAACATTATTGCAATGCAATTTGCTGTAGTTTGCGTTAATGAAACATCGTAGCTAGTTTAGCCAATATTCTATATTCCTAATATTAATTACAGATGTATTCCCATGAGTTGTAAAGAACTTGCTCGCTAGCTAGCATGATCACTAGTGTTAGCTACCTTCACACCATTTTGAGGCCATTTTTCCCATTTTCTCCTACTTGTACCCTGTTTATTTCAATCGGCGATGTATTTTGAGGAAACAGTGCAACAACCCTTGCACCCCCGGCAGCTGCAAAGAGAATGACACGACACAGCCTTCTTAAAGCCTCATCGACTCGAATCCCAAACCACGATTCCGGGGCAATTAGGGGCATTCGTACGCAGCGAACCTCCCCGCTGAGTCCCTCCCACCCTCGGAGCCAGTTAAAGTTGGTAAATCAAAGCAATATGAATCGTATGAAGATTGTACTTGTGTTATGGCTGTGCAGACAAACTCAGATTGCACTCTGGGATTGAGAAGGCATACTCTTGGAGAAGAGTATCCTTTTTGTATAATGTTTTACTTGTGTTATGACTGTGCAGACAAACTCAGATTGCACTCTGGGATTGAGAAGGCCTACTCTTGGAGAAGAGTATCCTTTTTGTATAATGTTGTACTTATATTATGGCAGTGCAGACAAACTCAGATTGCACTCTGGGATTGAGAAGGCCTACTGGAGAAGAGTCATTTTGCATGCACTTTTCCTCCTGGATTGGAGACAGCTTTAATAGGTCCTCACAGTAAAAATAAATGGTTTGATAAACTAAACATTTGTATTTCTTTTAGCAGTGGTGACCTTTAGAAACTGGGAAATTGGGAAGTGATTGTGTAGCCAGGCAGGGGTGAAAGAGGATCTGGACCCTACGTAGATGGCCAGAAATATACATTTTCTCACTTAAATAGGGTCATATCTTCCACCTCCCCCAACAAGGGGCCGGCTTTCAAACTATTAGTTTCGTCAATTTATATGAATCGCCCCCTGGTGACACTGTACCTTTATTTTCACATTGGACCTCATTCATGTTTGACAGAAAATTTAAATATTTCTGCCTGTATACTCATGTTTAATCTATGTTACGTATTTAAATTACTTCTTTCTTTATTTTGTTCTTTCTTATTTTCCCCCCCCTTAGACGAAGGTATAAATGTTTTTATTTCCCAAAAAATTCTCTGACGTAAATTCTTCGTTCCCCTCGTTTTTCATTGGTTCATCCGCAGAGGTAGGTAATTACCCTGCGTCTCCTTCTGTGTCCATGTGACTAGGCGTGTCACCAAGAGCACGCATGAGGGTGAGCAGTGAGTGAAACTGCTGCCCTGTGTGATGGAATGTTGGTTTCTTTTGCCGGCTCGGATGGTGCAGTGGGTAGCACTGCTGCCTCACAGCAAGGAGGTCCTGGGTTCGAATCCCATTCGGCCGGGGCCTCTCTGTGTGGAGTTTGCGTGTTCTCCCCATGTTCACGTGGGTTTCCTCCGGGTACTCCGGTTTCCTCCCACAGTCCAAAGACATGCAGGATAGGCTGATTGGAGAGTCTAAATTGCCTGTGGGTATGAGTGTGTGAGTGAATGGTGTGTGTGCCCTGCGATAGACTGGCGACCTGTCCAGGGTGTATTCCTGCCTTTTGTTCAATGTATGCTGGGATAGGCTCCAGCCCCCCTGCGACCCTGTTCAGGATAAGCGGGTTAAGATAATGGATGGATGGTTTCTTTTGGCTTCGCTTTCTCTATATGTTATATACTATAAGTCCCACACCAGTTGCAGTGCCCTAACCTACTTGTCCCCTGGCTGGGTTGACTCTCCTCCACAGAACCACCAGGGGGAGACAGAGGCTCCCTTCAGATTCATACAGAACTCATTCTGTTAATTACTATTATATTATGATATATTTATTCCTCATCTTAATTCAGCTTTGCTTCCCTGGTGACAAATATGAATTTAATGGCAAAATGTATTTGTCCTTTTTGCATAAATGTGCTCTTCTCGATCAGATGATCTGAATTATTGTTTTATTGAAAGTGTACTATAGTACTTAGGAAAATATTTTTACTGTGCAAATAAATAATACAAAATATCAACATTGGTGACAATGTATAAAATATTTTCACTAAACAAATAATACAATGTATCAACATTAGTACACAGTATCAGCATCGTGTACTTTTCAATTAGTATCCATATATCCCTGGCACTGTGTATCGAATTGTAATCATTATTATCAAATTTCAGGTCTTGGCAGTTACTTCAAGTATTTAATGATAATATTTATATGAGCATCTGAATGTGCAGTTATGACATTCACAATGTTCAATTTTAAATGGGGAAAAGTTTAATGTTGTTGTCCAGAGTAATTACTTTAAGTTTCCACCAGGTGGCAGCACAGCCCTAAAACCCCCATCAATCAGTGGAAAGTGAATGCCAGAGAAAAAGAGGCAGTACCTCCTACAAGGTTTACACAGCTGCAGGTCAAAAGTCTCACGCGCTAATCCGCTCTTAAACATTATCGAACATCAGCTCTCCCTCTCCTTCTGAGAGCTGCGTCGATATCTCGTGCAAATCCTGTTTGTTTTGCTACCAGCGAGGGCGGGCGGGGGGTGGGGTGGTGGGGGGGGGGGGGGCTTGGTGGCGGGAGTGGCTTCGAGAAGCTTCTGGAAGAATACTCTGGCCTTGGCGCGGTTTTGAGGGAACTGGCGTTACGCCTGAGAGGGAACTCTGTAAGCTGCCAAGCGTCTTATACTGTGACTTTGTCTCCACACTCGCACAGCTCCGACTGTCCTAACACTGTTACAGCAGCTCCCTATCAGCAGGGCTGTATCAACATTCTGAGAAACATAGAAGGCTACTGAAGAGAGCATGATCTGGAGGAGTCGATGCAGTTTAATGGGCTTTTTTTTTTATCAGATATTTCCACAGAAAGGGGTGTACTATACTTTGCAGGGTTGAATAATTGATTTTATTAGCATCAATGTAGAGATGCTGAAACTTTTTGCTGACAGAGTCAAAGCCCTGACTCAAAACCTGGCTTTAGAAGCTGCAGTAACGGTCCTTCATTGTGTGGTTTGGATAAAATGCATTTAAATCTTAAATTTAGACTCACAGCATTTGAAAGTTTAGCATTAATCTTGTCAAAATCCAGCAGTAACAACAAGCTCACCGCAGAGTCTTACGTTCTTAAGGTTGCAATGCGAAATGCCAAAATACTACGGCAACCATCATACAGAAATGAGCAACGCTATTATTGTAAAGACCCTCCAGTTGTATTCTTGGTATAGTATGTCTGCTTTTCCTTATGAAATTTACAATGAAATAATTTAGTTGACACTTTTAGCTAAAGTGACTCTCAAATGGGAATTTCATATGAAAACACTTCAAAAGCTGGATGTTAGCAAATGTACAATCTGTGCCACTGAATGCCTCAATGAGGTAGTGATGGGTTAGCTTTCTTTCTAGAAACATTGAGTTAAACCGAAACATTGAGATACACTGTTAAATTGTGTTTCTATACAAAAAAACAGCCATCTCCCTGAAATGAAATCATTGAAAATTTTGAGGTACATGACTGGGAGCCGTAAGGTTGATGGTTCGTTCGGTCCCTGGTATAGCAAGATAGGATCCGCATGGCTGTTGGGCCCTTGAGCAAGACCCTAAACCCCACATTGTCTCCTGCTTAGTCTAATCAACTATAAGTTGATTTGGATACATTTAAAAAAGAAAGAGTCAGCTAAATGTAAACATGGAATGTTATATCTGTTGATTCTGATACACAAATGATTTTTTAAAAATGTTCATAGAATAAATTTGTACACGTACTGTATGTATTTGCGTGTCGAAAGAACACAAAGTCCTTCTGAGTGTTCTGTCCTTTGTGGCATTCTTCCGATAGACGTGCCCCGGCACACAGCAGGACTACAGGGATGTTAATAATGCAGCATGCATTTACTGCAGGAACAGGCCTCCGGGGATATCTGAGGTTTATAAGCAACATAGGAGTCCAACACAATTAACCTGTGTGCACCTGGCAGAAGGGAATAGTCTGTTTATCACTGCGCTACACTGTTCAATGTTGAAATACACTTCACAAGAGGGAGTAAAATCTACTTGATCAGTAAAGATTGTATTGTGCATAGAACTCATAATACTTTCATATATCGATATACACTCATTGAGCACTTTATTGGGCACTTATTAGACTTCTGCTGCTGTAGCCTATCCATTTAAGAGGTTTGATGCATTGTGTGTTCAGAGATGCTCTGCTGCATACCACTGTTGTGATCTTTGGTTATTTGCATTACTGTCACCTTCCTGTCAGCTTTGACCAGTCTGGCCCTTTTCCTCTGACCTCTCTCATTAACAACACATTTCTGCCCACAGAACTGCTGCTCACTGGATGTTTTTTGTTTTTCGCACCATTCTATGCACCATTCCAACTCTAGAGACTGTTGTGCGTGAAAATCCCAGGAGATCAGCAGTTTCTGAGATACTCAAACCACCCTGTCTGGCACAAACAATCATTCCAAGGTCAAAGTCACTAAGATCACATTTCTTCCCCATTCTGACATTTTGTCTGAAAAACAACTGAACCTCTTGACCATGTCTGCATGCTTTTATGCATTTAGTTGCTGCCATGTGATTGGCTGATTAAATATTTGCATTAAGAAGCTGCTGTACAAATCTACCTAATAAAGTGCTCAGTGAGTGTCCCTGACAATATCGTATATTGTATCGCAGTATCTAAAAGCAGCAATAATTGTATATTTGCCAATATATTATGAAGTGCTGCGGCATATTAAATGTTATTACATTGTTAATATATTCCACTTGTGTAACAGCTGTCAGAACTGGAGGTTTGTTCTTTCCGCAGAAAGCACCCTTCAGAGGGTTAAGGAGCTGGCAGCCCAAAGCAAAAAAAAAAAAGATTTCGCCCTCTGGAAGTTTGCCCGGAACCTTTGTTTCCAGGGGAGGATGGGGGAGGGGGAGTGTGTTTCTCGTTGCGCGGTCAGGCTGTCTTCCTCTTCCTCCCACCTTCCATAAAGACCTCTCACGCACTCTCAGACATAAAGGTACAAAAAGTGCCTTTGTACGAGCGATTGTCACTGGTACCCTACAGGTATATAACATTTTTTACCCCTATCCAGCAATTTCATGAATTTGTACCTTCTTTGTGCTTGGAAAACATACTCATCTGTACCCAAAGAGAGCATTGCTGCACTTTCAGGGTACATCTTGGAAATTTGAATCTTTGAAGAACAGAAACGTTACCTCCACTGTGACGTTATTTCTGAGTGTGGGACCGTGCGACACGGGTCAGGCTGTGAACAGTGCGACCCTCTTTCTCTCGGGCGAGGTGGACAGTCCGTGCCGGGCACACAAACTTGCTGAGCTGGGGCCCTGACCGCGCCCCCTCGTGCGCGCACCCTCTTGGCGGCGTTCCCGGGTGCTAACGCAGGCGCTTAATGCCCCTGCCCTCTCCTGCGTACCCGCTTCCAAACCGGCCCCTCCCCGGACAGAGGTCGCTGTACACGTGTGCTGGTCTGGGCTGGTTGTCTTGGCTGCTTGGGCTGCAGAAGTTGATATTGAGATATTGACGGGACGGAGGTGAATTTGGAGATGTTGTGCATGCCTTGTGCTGCTTCCGTGAATGTGTTGAAATTCTTTCTGTCGTACAGCAGACAGCCTTTCACACACACAACGGCAGGATGACCTGTTGCCTGAATGATTACCCGCTGCAGTAATGTGCACAAAGTTCACAGAGAATGTGCAACACCGCCCACTGTTTTCATTCTTTTAACGACTTAGTTAGCTCAGCTTTGTTGTTTTTATGGCAAAAATGGGTTATGAACACACACAGACATTGAATTTGCACCCCGCCATTTTCTTATATGATGTAAAAACTGTTGTGTATACTATTAATGCTCTCAAAACAAACTTGTTATTGTGTCAACATTTCATATAAATAGATTTTCATCAGGTCAGCCATGACTGACCAGACAAAACAATGAACTAATATTGAAATAAAATCTGTGTTTTGGGAGCACTGATAGTGTGTGCTACTTTAAAAGTTGTGATGTAATGAGTATATAAAAGATAAAGTACTGAGTAACATACAATAGCTCAATAATGCAAATAAAAACAATGGTTCTTTGGATATGTTTATGGATACTACACTGTAAAGAAAATAAATATATTTTAAAAACAACCTTTTAACACCCAATGATGCATCTGATTGAACTTTTAAATAATTTTTATTTTGTCTGGAAAGAGTGAATAGGCATTTGATTTGACACCCCAAATACCAGCCAAGTCAATGACCTTCACAATGCAGGTTTAATGAAATGCTCAACCAGAGAATTCAAGAACAATATATAGTGAAATGTAACAGAATATTAACTAAAACTGTCCTAATTTTGATTTAAAAGCAGAAAACATTGTAAACTATGACATGTTTCTATTACATGGTTCAAACAAATATACTTGTCAATGCAAGACAAACAAAAGAGCCATTCTCTTCATTTATTTCACCAGTGTTGAGACATGCACAATGACAGTGGCATTATTATAATTGTTTCCTTATCATGTACAACAAAGTTGCTTTTGCTACCAGAATCTCTCAAATGATTAAATTGTAAACTGTAAATTATAATAGTGTGAACATGACAGATTTTACAAAGCAAATGCAAATCTATCCAATAGATCCTGACATTTATTTTATTTAAGTTTCTCCTCATCCAAAACATTTAAGCAAGGTGATAAACAATGACAATTTTGTATTAATTTAAAAACACAAGCAGTCGCTTCATTCCTTTCAATCCTCGTGCTATTTGTGTGAGAAGCGTTACTCGCAGTGCTAGTTAAAATACGTGAAGAATGTTCCAGAAAACATATTGTATGACAGGATGAAATTCCCACTTTTGACCTTGAAGTGTTGGCTTGTCGGCTCGGTGAAACAATGCTTTACCCCGAGGTGCTCCTCCACTTCCTGGTTTCTCAGCACACCTGGAGCCAGTGTGCCTCGCGAGGAAGGCAATAGACTGTATAGTTATCACCTGAATAGGGTGCGATCCCACCCAACAAACTATACAACCTACTACCTCATCTCGAAAGGGCACGGCAGGTCTCCGGCCTGCAATACAGCCCAACTCTTTGGGCGGGGATGCAGATCTTTATCGATGGACAGTTACAGCTTCAAGTTGTAGTTGTCTTGCTATGGTTGTTACAGACTTGGCCTTTGTATCTTGTGAACTGGACATATGTTCATGACTTTACAACCAATCCTATGTGAATCGTAACTTTTCTGGAGTGTTTGGTTATTTGTTGTATGACCTTGAAATGCACTGTTTTGTATGTCTCTTTGGACAAAAGTGTCTGCTAAATAAAATGTAATGTAATGTAATGTACAGTAACTACTCTACCTACTGTGGGGTGAACCATCGGAAAAATAATGTCTACCCAAATTAATCATTTAGTTTGTCACAATTACAACCATTTCTAAAACAAAGACAGTACCTCCTGATGCAATGTGTCTTGTACGGCTTGGCTTAGAGGACAGATGACCCTGGTGTAAACTCTAGCCTATGACCAGCTTGAAATGACCAGCTTCCAGCTGTTTCAAAACCTAGCTTGAGCTTGTCAAACCATGTTGCGTATGGAGCTGGTCTGAACTGGTCAACCAGCTACCAGCTGTTTCAAATCCTAGCTCTCCTCTCAGTGTCAGTGCGGTTCCTCTCTGCTGTCTTGCGGATGATGTGACTGTCTCCTTAGGAAAGACAGTAGATTGCATAGTTATCTCAGAGGGAGGGCACATACCCCACAACTATTCAATCTACTACCTCAGCCCCAAGGACAGCATCTAATGCATGGTCGCTCAAGAGAAGATGAACGGGAACTCTGAGGAGAGAGAGAGAGAGAGAGAGAGAGGGTGTCGTTAGTCTAGCACAGACTCCACGTAGACCGTGTGCTGACCATGTGATCACAGCTTGCCATGACTCATGTGAACTTCTCAACTGAACTCCACATCCTGGACAGGTGTACCAGAGCAAAGGCAGAAGCTCCTCACAAAGCCAAGAGGCATTTTTAAGCAGAGAGCAAACAACAGCAGAGAGGGGGAGTCGGATTTCCCTTTTCCAAATTCAATTTCATATTTCAATAAAATATATTAAACCTGACACTGCATATCCTACATAATTAAAAAGCAATATCTGTGCATGATAATATTTGTAATAATTATAGCATGCACACATATGAACCGGACCGGTACTACATCTGCAATGGCAAATGTAAAAATGCAATGTGAAAGGTGAAAAAGGCACTGGTACACACATCAGGAAAGGTGGCCAAATTTTTATTTGAGTGTACTTTGTGCTACGGACACATTACCACAGCGACCAAAGGAGGAATTTTGGAAAATGATTGCCCGGGAGGACATGCCAATTTATTTGTTTGCTTGTTTGTTTGTTTGATTTTTGTCTGTCTGTTTCACTGGACCCAGTTCAAAAACACTGTGAGTAAGATGAATATGAATGACGCTTAGTAGCTGCACGATCTTAGCCTGCTATTGACCTCCGAAAATGGTCAGTCCTGGGGAGTTCAGACCTCAATAGGAGAAAAGAAAAACACCTCGGGAAAAAAGAAGACATGAATACAGGTGGACAGAAGGAAGTTGGCAAAGGAACAGTGCCACTATTTACAGACGCGTACTTTTCAAAAAGGCAAATAAACGCACAAACACGGAAAAAACGTGACACCGAAAGAGTGCTAATTTGTGAAAGCCCAAAGCATAACTCACTGGCATCCAGAAGGGCTGGCGTGTGATCGAGAAAAGCCGCTCTACTCTTTGCCAGGAATTAGAGCCCGTTTTGCCAAAAACTGGGCGCATTCCAACTAGACGACCCTGCGGAAGCTTGTTGTTTAACAGGCTGGAGTAAACAGCTGAATTTAAACATGGCTTCCCCCATCTGCCCCCCCCCCCCCCCCCCCCCCAAGACTGCACAAAGCTGCGATTCTGCTACATGAGAGAGGGAGAAAAAGGAAACAAAATGGCCACGCTGCAGCCATTTTAGGGTGCTAGGCTCAGCACTTTAAGTGACAACATCTGTAAGGCAAGCAGTCGACTTCTCCAGGTTCTAATCTGTGTGGGTAATATTGAATGTAAAACTGGGGTAAAACAGAAAATAAAAATAGACACAAAGGAAAGGGCAATTTTGTTCATGTTGCTGTTTGTTCAATTTGTTCAACTGAAAAAGGCTCTCTACACAAGCAAAACAAGTTATACTTCAGTATACCTAATACATTATTTTCACATTTAAATCATAAAACTGTAGCCCTCAAAATGTGTTCAAAATATAAATAAATCATAACACTATTCCAAACTCAATTAACATAAGCTTCCCCCATGCCCCATTTTATGATTTATAACGTATGGTGAATGTAATATTTTGGCCTTGACACCAAGTTATATAAGAGTGAAATGTACTGTGTGATTCACAGTGTGAATAAACAACTCTTCCCATACAAAGCAGGTGTACAGTCTCCCCTCATATACTGTTCTTGCAGCTGCCGTTAATATGCCAACAATGTTTTAACGCTAACACAAGATCTTGGGAGAGTTGGGTGATGTCAGCCGGGTTCAAACTCACAAATCTGCCCAATGACACGTGGAAATCTAGCCTAGACCCCAGGGTGTGTTTAAGGTTATGTGTTACCCTTCTGCTTGTGCGTTTCACCTCAGGTTAAGACACTCTTGTCTGGCTATTTCAAGAAGTGCTGAAGTTTGGGGTTCATCCTGTGCATACCGAACAAATCTCTCACCGAAACAAGCTGATGAAACATTTCTCGCAGTCATCAAGATCAGACATGAGGCTGATTGGTGTGTTCCCTTTTTAGCCCAGTAGAAAATGACAATATACTTTGATGGAGGTGATGAAAGGGGCTCCAGAGCTAATATATAGTCAAAATAGTGTGATATAGTCCATGTACGTATGAAGATAAGTCCAATCTGGCTTTGGAAGGCAACAATACATTTCTTCCTCACTTAGTCGTGCTATTCAGAAAGGTTTGTCAGTGCCATGTTAGCCAACCACCCCAAGGTGGGTCTAAGGTGGATGTAGTCTGGTAGAGTGGTGAGCTGGGGAGGGATGTGGGGTGGGGGGGGGGAGGGGGGGTAGGTGTAGCAGGCTCCTGTGGTGTTGTGGTGGATGGGTTAATGCCAGGAGTCTGTGGGCAGAGCCCCACCCCAGAGGACAAGAGGGGGGGAGGGGCAGATTCCACTTTGCATATATTAGCATGAGAACCAGAGCCACTGAAAGGCACCAGAGCCAGTCATTAGCATGCAGAATTCCTTTTTGGCCTAATTAACACAGAAGACAGTGATTGAAATGTTTTGGCAAAGAATTAGGCTCCGCTAGAGTCTGGCCATGTTTAGCGGACCAGAAAGAAAGGGGACTGGGGGCAGGGGGGGTGGGGGGGGGAGGATGTGGGACTAGGTCAAGGTTGGGGAGGGGAGGGAGTTTAGGGGCCTTTAATTGAGATGTTGAATTTATTTGATGATGAACATTACCAAACCACTCTGACTGGCCACCACTGTATGTGATGAAAAGAAGAGGCAGAAGTGTATATAATGTACCATAAGATATGTGGCCAGGAGAAGATCTCAAAGACCAGACATGCTATGGCCAAACAAGACTGCTGTTGCATCAATTATATCTTTTTTCTTGGTACCCTCAAACTGTTTTTAGAAACCATGGTTAATTGCTTTTAAGAATAATTTGTGCCAGTGTCCAAATGTTTTTGTATTCTCAAACAGATTAACATTGATGAAGTTTCATCAAGATTACAATGTTCTTTGGGCATAATGATTCCCTAATTTTGCTCAAAATATTATTTCTGAGACTAACAGTAGGCTGCCCACATTCATTAATGCTAAACAAATTACACTTTGTGCAAATAATATAAGCAGAACTCAATTTGCATTCATTATTACACTTCTCTCCAATTTAAACTATATTTTGCTGTTTTCCATCAATAAATGACTTTAGTGCTCTGTAATATGGACCATCAGATTCTGTTTACACAAAACTGTAGTGGAGGTAAACAGAATCCACTCTCAACCAGACCAGAATTACTGGAAAGGTATTTATAAGTAGAGTGGTATTCCATTTGGCAGCTGTTTGGACCCCATAGCAAGCCGGTGGTGATCTGTTAATGGGACAGAAGTCTGTCTAATCCAGCGCTCGCTTCTGCCACAATGCAACAGCATACAGCTCTGGAGGATGATTTCACTGACTGGAGTGTCGCTGGCGTTTGGAAGTGTGCGAATGCTATAGGCTGGCATGTCAGTCACTGGCTCTTCCACAAGAGAAGTCGTCTGTGTCAGTCTCACTCCCCGTGAAAAAAAAAACATTTCTCTGGCAGATGTGACAGTCGGATAATTCGCAGATAAGACCGAAGACCAGACTGCCTGTCCTCAGATCCCCCAAACCGGTCTGCCACACAGCCGTGTTTTTTTGTTTTTTTTGCTCTGTGTGATTCCTGATCACACAGACTTCTCTCGGTTCATTTCTTTCCAAATTTCCATAAAGCTGATTCCCAAATTGTTCTAATTCCAAGACATTTTCATGAAGAAATATCAGGAACCTCAGTTTAAACAAAAATGGATATGTGCTTTGGCATGGAATTACCGCAAACGCGTAGAAGCAGGATTATCCAATTTTTCATTGACCCAAATTACATGTACATTAAACAGATGATTTGGTGGTA
Source organism: Conger conger (assembly GCF_963514075.1). Taxonomy (NCBI): domain Eukaryota; kingdom Metazoa; phylum Chordata; class Actinopteri; order Anguilliformes; family Congridae; genus Conger; species Conger conger. The sequence goes on from NC_083769.1 coordinate 10,963,677, forward strand.
TTGTGTGATTGAGAAAAGAGTCCTGTTGGTGTGCTATTGCTGAATAGCTATTCTTTTCAAATCATTTCAGGTGACATTATGATTGCAATGAGCTCTTTATCCAACAGTGCTAGATATTTCCTATGAAAATGTTTAAAATTCTAAACAGCATATGAATTCCAATTGAAAACTTAAGTCAACTCACACACAAAATGCCTTCTTCTTCTTCTGATACCTACAGTCAAATTAGTATAATATATACGTATGCATGTATGTACGTGTGTACTGTACATGTGTGCATGTGTATTTATTTGCCTTCATTCTGAAAAGATCAAAAGCCATCTTAAGTCATGTGACATTACTAAAAAAAGTATCGCCATACAGTATGCATACAAGGCTACTCATCTGCCTTGTGTCATGGCTTGGCAGGGTGAGAGCATCCAGTACATAACCCACCGCCATTTTGTTTCCACCTCTGCTCATTTCAACCCAGCGACATAACAGGAAATGTTTTTCTGAGCAGATTTCCTTTCCTCCGCTGTTTTTCGAACGAGATGACCGTCGCTTCGCTTTTAGCCGAGGGGCCGCAACCTCGTAACAATAGCCGTCCGAGTGCTGGACCCTGTCCTGTGTGAGTCAGTGCACTGCCCGGGGGGGTGAGGCGAGGATAGGCCCTTATCCCCTGTCCCTCGTGAACTCGCTCCGAGCCTTCGCATCTCCGGCCAAATCAAACGTCCTTAAGTGCCCAGGCCACAGCGGTCAGGCTGTGTGTGCGCTTTTGTTTCACTCGCCAATCCTCCGGCACTATTCTGTACGCTCAACATTCATAGGCCTTACTTCATCGGCCGTCTCTCCTACGAGCGATCTGGACACATGCGCTGCTACAAAGCTGCAGATATTCACAGTGTTTAGCTGCAGTTAAAATATAAATAGCTAATACAATTTCTCCTCCAATTTGCATATTGCTCAAAGCGGGATTGTTCTTAATCGGCTAATCTCAGAATGACACACTCAATGTGGGTGTGCATCAAAACCTCTATTGTCTAATGGAGGCTTAGCCATGCCATCATGTTGCAGTTTTACTCAGTGAACAATCTGGCCGAACGCCCTATGTGTTACATCTAACTGGGTCTGTTCTCTTCCCAAGGCTTGCGAGCGATACTCTCTTGAAAACACGATATCAAAAATGAAATGTTAGGGTGTACACAAAACCATTCATGGAAACATGCGCAGAGAAGAATATCCCAGGGACATGAAGCCATGCTAGCAATACACAGAAAACATTCAAATCACTTCGCTTCTACATCTGGTCACTTTGAGGTCAACCTCATGCCACGAAACATGCAACCCAGGCCCCTATCCTAACCAGTTGATCTTATCAGCAAGAAAATGGCTGCCATGTTGAATTCTTAGCATTACACATAACCCTCCAAGCATGCCAAGCATAAGCTTTGTCTCAACGGCACTCGTCATTTTGTCTAAAACCGTATTTTTGAAAAGAATTCTCACTTATTTTGTTTATCCTTTAACGGGAGCGAAAGCGTGATAAATAAAAAAAACAGGCAGCACAAATCAGACGAACAATAGGCCATCGCTCAGTCTGTTCCCCGCATAAGGACATCACAGACAGCTTTTCCTTGCCACCCAGTTCAAAAAAGTAAATGCCTCACTAGATTGACAGATCCCCAAAACTGTTAAGCTGCCAAACATGACGCCCGATAGACCCAGCGGTGAGAATAAACGCATCAGAAATACCTATTGGTACGCAGGGGGGGGTTTTTTGTCCGCGGGAAGCCGGCTGGGAGTTGGGCACAGCCACAGCCACTGTGACCGAGACGACTGGTAGAGATTCCTGTTTTTTTATTTAATTCTCCTCCCCGAGTCTGATGCCAAGAAATGGGCAGCGTCTGCATGCCAGGCTGAATTTCAATGAAGGGAAAAGAGGAGGTGGTTCTGGGGAGTTGCGTGGCGGTGGTGGGCAAAGAGGGGGAGGGACGGGTGGCTGGGGGGGGGGGGGGGGGTGCATGGGGGGGTGGGGTGGCAGTAGGAGAGAGAATAGCCTGTACATTTTTTTTTTTTAAATGGAACCTGACACAACGCTTTTGTCACCGCTTAATTCGGGGGGCTTTCTCTATTTAAGCTTTCCTTCATTCCACAGTAGCCCCAAATACAGCCTAGGTCTGATATAAACATTGTTCGCCCGCCTGGTATTAGAAGCGAAGAACAACCTCCCTATTTTAGGAGCTGTAATTCATCAGTTGCGTGAATGATTGGCAGGGTTTGGGCTTTTTGTCTCCCCCTCCGCATTCCCAGAGGAATATTTTTTTTTGCGGTTATTTAAATGCATCGGAAGAAGGGAGGGGGTGATTCCTTTTACCATCTGCAAGGAACACTGTTTGTCCTGTCTGACATCCCCTCGTCTGCGTAATTAACTTGAATTTCTGATTACTGTTTTGTTTTTTTTTTAATTGGGGAAGGCTTGGAATCCTCGCTTCTGGTACAACGAAGGTTGAACTCCCGCTCGTTCAATTTTTCAGTGGTCTCGCACCTCTGAAATACCTTTTAGCTCTAGAGCATTGATCTAGAGAAATAAAATGGGATACCACGTTGTTTTAAGAGGCAGAACACATTTTTCACAATTGTGTGTGACTGTTTACTAGTTTTATTTTTTAATCGACTCTTTTAGTAACAGAAACGTCATCATTTACACCAATACACCAGGTTTTGGGAAAAAAAGATTCCAAAACAGATTTAGAATCTCCTGTAATAAATGTGTGAATCTAAATAACCATGGATGACGAAATAGAAATATAGTGTTGGAATATTTCAGAGAAAACATGACTAATTTCATCACAGAAGGATGTATGTGTGGGAGAGATAGCGAGGGAGAGAAAGAGAGAGAGATAAAAACATTTGTTTAGTATTTAGTCCTACTTAGCTGAGATCAGGAGTTCTACCTTATTTTACCATTCATCATCATTTTATTTTAATCTTTCTGTCTTTTCAGCAAATACATTTATTGCCACTGATTCCATTATGAACTGGAAAATTATTAAAGAAGAATCTGTTTTGCTCAGGGTTTTAAAGAGTTTTCTGTATCTTTGAAAAAAAATCGCTGTGCCCCTTTTTACCCCTTTTTAACTCTGTTATATCAGGGAGCTGAAACTGTAATTAAATGCGCTAAGCAGTCCCAAAGCTGCTTATTCTCCATCTGGACAATGTCACATGTGATTTCTCTGTGGTTTTGACCTAATGGTATTACAGGTTAGGCCCATAATGTCTGTCCAGATTTGATATTTTCATTTGTGCTAAACAGCAACAAGCTTAATGCAAAGAAGCTGCACTATATATGCTTGCAGAACTATGTTAACACACTGTTGATAGATCAATTTGGCATTGAATGTTTTCATTCTCAGACAAAATTTCTATCACAAAATGATCATTTTTTTAATTGTATCTTTCATAAAAAGTCTTTTTTCATCATATTTACTTTGCCACAGCTCTGTCAAATAACATAATTAAAATTTAGATGTTATTAATAAATGCTTTCCATAAACTTATACAGAAACATATTTCTGATTTCATGAGTTCATAACTTTATTTTTTTAATAACTCCTTTTAAAATAACTTTTAAGCAATAATTTTGCAATAATTTTAAATGCCTTACTAAATGTTTTTATGGGGGAAAAAACATGTACTTTGGGGCTCTAGACTTTTTCAAATGGTGGTGTTGGTGCCACAAATCTTTTAACAGGTGGGACAATCACAAAATTATATTATAAATCCAAGTTATATATATATATATATATATATATATATATATATATATATATATATATATATATATATATATCAGTGGTTCTCAACCGTTTTACCTCAAAGATTGAGGACAACCTGCCTCCCTGCTATCATCACAACTCCATCTATACACACTCAAATGCAGTTAGTGAAGCGTATTCTTTTTAACCTGACACAAGCATAAAAATTCCCATAAAAATTTTATAGCAAATAGGAAACATATGAGAGTGTGACGTCGAAAGAAAAAAATGGTTATTATATTTTAGATATTTTATGAATTGTGTACTTTGTTATTTAGCTGAATGCAGTAATTCAAACAAACAAACAAGAAAAAAAAACACATGTGCACTGAATGAGCAGGGCATTTTTATATATCAAAATGAATTGCACAATACAGTGCATTGAACCATTCTAGACAAACCACAGTCATAAAATAGAAAAAATAGAAAATTATATTGTATCGTAAAAAAAAGGAAAAATAAGCAATAGTAAAACTCCAACATTCAACTCAGAACTAAACGAGTCCCTTGTTCCTCTCTTTAAATATTACAGGCGACTACCATGCTATTTTTCTCATCGTGGTTTTATATATTTTTTGACCTATATACTGTATCTTTATTTGTTGTTTCATTGACTTTGCGTGGATTCTCGTTTGGTAACAGACGGGACCTATAATTTGAGACATAAAAGGCTATCAAACAAAGATTTTTTCTCACTTCAAAACTTATGGATTAGTTCGTTCATGTGTTAATCCATTAGGAAATGCTATTCGTTTTGCGTAGTGAAGTCGTCAGATAAGAACTGTAGCCTATTTGTCACTATTGCTGATCTGCTGTGGCATTATGTTTATAGCCTACTGGGTGCACCACACGCTGAAGTGAAGTTGAGAAATTTTACCGTCACAAACTGATGAACTGTACTGAATTGAGGAACCAAGAAGTGCAGGTAATCCCTCCCAGTCTTGTAATTGGCGGGGGAGAATGAACGATGAAAGAGAAAATTATTTTAAAAGTTTAACTGTTTTAGGCGCACTGCTGCAACCTTCAAAATAACTGGCTGTCTGGAGGCCTGACTCCATTGCGTTGTGATTTTTTAAACTCTTCAGTTTAACCTCAGCTCGTAATGCTTATTCCTGAATAAACATTTTATCACGCCCTTAAATTAAGTATAATATGTATTATGAAAACAATTACCCAATTCTTTTTAAAACAATGATTAGATTGCTTTATTTGGCTAATATATAGCCTACCCACCTGCACCCAGCTATGTCTGCCTGCCTGCAAACATTTCCCTTTGTCCTCCATTTGACTCTTGCCTTGCTGTCTTCTCCCGTATTTGCTTACTTCTGATTGGCTGGGTCCCCAGCCTGTCTTTGCATGCTGGTTTTAACCAACGATACTGAATTTTAAAAAGTGAGTTGCAGCTGCTATCTAATGCTACTACCGCCAGCTTTGAAGACATCAGAGCTTGCTAAAGTATTTCCGTAATTCCTGTTGTTGTTTTCTGCTCTTATTGCCTGAAAGATATCGTTTGTGCTGTCCGAAACGCGTGTCATCGGGTTAACACAAGAACACCCCGCTAGCAAAAATAGCCGGGCAGAAGCAGGAAGTCTGCCATTGACCTTGTTTGACTCAAGCCCGTGTTCCCCACAGGGCTAAGTTAGGCCTGTCTTCTTTGCAGTAATGTCGATGGCCTTTCCTTGTTTATGAAGAAAAATAGTAAATCAGCAAATCCAAACATTGGACCTGGTTGTTTAGCATTTTTGGTTCAAGGAATTCAACCCAGCCATGTTTGCACAGACCTTGTCAAACAAGCGTTTCACACTGTCCTACCCACGTTCTGTCCCTGTACGTTACATGGCCTTTACAGTGATACTGTTGCTAACAGGGAGCAAAGTCACTGAGAACTGTTAACAACATTGTTGTTAATGTCTTATTCAGTATTAGTAGCATGTGTCTTAAGGTGTTATCCAAAAATGTTGTTACAATTATATCTTACGATTGATATCAAAGTAATAGTTTGACCTGCTGAAAATCAAACCTGCCTACAAAGGGTCTGCTCCTCTGGAATCACTCTAAGCTGTCCTTGTATTGTATTTAACTTTGTAAAACAATTACTTTACGTGTTGGACTATGCACTGGAATGTATCGTTTTATCAATGTAAGAAACTTAAATTATTTTGGGAATGAGAACCTGAAGGGATTAATGTTGTGATTAATGTTGCATAAACAGCTAGGCAGTATTCTCAAGTCATTTTGAGTTTGTGTTAGCAGCAGCTAGCCACTCATCTGGCTTTTTTAATATGTGGAATGTGGAGGAAGTAGCGTATTTTTAATTACCGTGAGGCTAAAACCACTTGTTTAAGCAAGGAGCGGTTTTGGAAGAGTGTGTCTGTGCAGGAGGGGTTGTTCATCCCTTAGAGCCCGGGGAGGAATGATCTGAGCAGGAAGAAGGCGATTTGCCATCGCGGTTTCGCCCCCGTCTGTAGTTTAGTCATTCTAAACAAGCTGCACACCACATTTGGTCTCGGTTGATAAACATGAACACCAAATTTAAGCATTCTCACTAAGAACCTTCTCCGAAATATCACAGCAAATTCATCACAATGCACAGTCCCCCACCCTCCGCCCCCGATTTGACGTAACCATTAAATTATATAAATATGATTGTGAATAAGCAGGCCGGATGCATGTAGACCGAGCACTATACAATACAGCAACACAATGGCTCTTTGGATTTTATGTTAAAAAGCATTGATAGTCAGGTCTTTAGTCACCTAAATGGCCACACAAAAATATAAAAGAAATATTATTATTATTATTATTATTATTATTTCAATTATAGACATAGGCCTACGGGGTTTACAGGAGGATGGGACGGACATTCGTTGAACGCTGTAAAGTAAACTCAACATAAAGTCCCCCCACACGCACTCACCATAGTCCTCTGTCCCTCTCCACATTTTAAACTTTAATTATGCCCCCGGTTAGCACTTGAAATGTGGTTTTCACTCTTTTTGAAACTGTGTTTTTATGGCGCTTAAGGAAACCGGTACTGAAAATACACAGTTCGTCATGGAAAAACAAAAACGCGGTAAAAAAAAGAGTCATTGTTACCAGCAATCTTGAGCATGCAAGCTTGAACGAGCAATCGATTTCTTAATATTTAAATTGCGGGACGGGCCTTGTGATGAACAATTCCTGAAATATGCTTTTAGAATTGTACAATTTGAGGATAGGTACTTTAAAAAAGAAAAAGAGATTACTAAGTGGATGCTTATCCGGTTCTCATTCACTTTAGCAATTCAGTGCAACACCAGTCCATATTTGTACCTTTTAACAATTTCAAGATAAAAACCGAATTGTATTTGAAGCCTTTTACGCACAATGATACTTGGTTATTTTCCCTCAAACAAATAAATAATTTAAAATAGTTTCACTTTCATTTATAACTGTGAAAATGAAATTTTCATATAGATGAAAATGTAATGATCATTTGTGTGAAATTGTCAAATACAAATGTTGAAGATGTTTTATTAATATTAGTTTTAGTGTCTAATCAAATGATTTGTTATCTATTGTAATTATATGTATGGTTTATGTTAGCTGGTTGCTACACAAGAAATATTCACCCCTCTCATTTGAAGAAAACAACACCATGCAATCCAGTCTAAAATTAATATAAAAATCTAAATGGTAACAGCATTCTTTCTATACTAAACATTAAACATGAAAACGGGAAAATATTATTCCCTAGTCTTACGACATTATATAATGAACAAATGAAAAAAGCGAAATTTTTTACCGTACAGGGACGTTCTGTAATGCCAACGGTAAAATGTTAGCAATAAAAAACAACAACAAACAACAAGCCGTGTCTTACTGTACAAGTCAAGGAAGGCAGGCCGGTGACTCAGAAGTGTTTAGAGAGTCGTTCTCAGCTCGATAGAGCAGGGAGACTTTGTTCCCGATAAGTTGCGCGTTATTGTGGCTGGGAAGGCAAGACAAGGCCCAATTGTCAGAAACGCTGTAAAAGCAGGAAGTGGAGCAGTGAAGCAATATGATAAGTTCATCTGAGGACAAAAGGGGATGGAGCAACCATTCTCTCTCTATCTCTCTCTCTCTCTTTCTCTCGCTCTCGCTATCTCTCCCACTATCTTTCTCTCTTTCTCTCGCCGTCTGTCCTTATCAGTCTGTGAAAGCATATGCACAGTACACTCCATATACAGACAAACATGTAAAGCAGTCCACAGACTTGAATTAGGATCATAGTGCACTCCTATCATACAAAACCTTAAGTTAGTAGCTAGATATTAGTAGTAGTAGTAGTAGTAGTAGTAGTAGTAGTAGTAGTAGTATATCAGTAGTTTTATATATATAGATATATATGGGGGGGGGGGGGAACGAGAGAGAGAAATCACCTTTATCGATACTTCAGCCTATGATCAATTATTAAAATACATAAAAACGTTTTTATTTTAACAAAAGTTACTTAAATTGGGACATAAGTGTGGTAAAAAGACAGAGCGGGATGAATGCATCTCGCTTTAGCACACAAACACGTGGCACATGAGCGCCATTTTGTACGCTGAATGTTATAACATTATTTAAGCGCTGTATTTCAAGTTAGAAAAAAGAAAATGTCGAATGTAATAGTGCACAATAGAAGATCAATTTTATATGGACCTTGTTATAAAATATTGAATATTACCTACTGCATAGACCTGCCTGTGACTATTTCATTGCCCTGTGTCCATCTGAACTACCACAGCAAACAATGAAATTACCAAAAAAAAATGTTTGCTAGGAATATTACCTTGCTTTCAATATTTGCTGTCGTGTCGAACCTTGGATTGTACAGTACAGTCGGAGCATAGAACAAAGTTGATGTTTCCTTTTTCGATAGCTCTTGATCGCTCTCTTGCAGACACAAGTACAGTAGCATTGTCTGTACTATCTGTAATATCTACTCTCCGCCCTTCTGAAGTAATAACAGTCGAATGACAAAAAAAGGACTATTTTTAGCTTTGTTTTTAGCATAATATTAAGGCATTCTTTTTGCATATTCAAACCTTTCATATTCTTTCACAAAACAATCTGTAAGCAATTCGGTACTTTTCAGTTATTCGAAATCAGACAATCCATCTCGGATGTCTTTTTTTCCTCATAGTTATTATTTATAAATGCAATTTGTGATTTGCAACTAATGCGGTGAATACGGTATGTACTATGTTCCCTTTCATATTTTTCCCCTGGCTAGACTGCTATCTCGAGTTGTGGCACAATGCTAAGTGCTAGCCCTGGACACAGAACTTTATGTGACATACATGTTTGTTCGACAGGCCCTCATGTCTGCCCTGTTAGTGTTTACTGTTCTAAACAGCCAGCGGCCACATTTTAAGACATTGTAAAAGACCATAAAGACTGTAAAAGACGAAAGGAGGTGTGTTTTAGAGCAACGAGACAGGGGTTTTGTTCATAGAAAGCTCGGTGGGTGCTGTAGAAACAGAGAGCTAAACACGTTATAACTGTGAGCTAACTCATGTAAATACTTCCTTTGCGTTATACACAAGACATTGGCGCCCTTTTTTTCTTTCCGAGTATCCTGTTCAGAAGTTGCCCATGAGCCCTTTCCATGGGCAAAGAATTCAGGGCTAGGTTGCCCATTCAGGCCATCTTTTTAGATTCCTGTCTGTGCGAAGCTGCGATGCTGCTCCTCTCAAGTAAAGGCACAAAGAGCAGCCAGGACAGAAACTGAGAGCTGCCTTCTCTCTGTAATGGTGGCAGTTGCTGTTTTGTCTAATAATTGCAACACATGCATCGAAAATAACCCCGATACTGTGGTAAATACTGTGGCAAAGTATGACACAAGCTATATCACTTAAAAACGTGTGGCAGAGATATGTTTATCCTGCAACTTAATCGGGAAAGTAAAGGTGGAGCTATCAATCGATCGGAGTCGAACGTCCTCGTTCCTCCGGTCTCCCTGAAAAAACGTTTCTCCCCTTTTATCTCTCGCTCGGACAGAAATGGCGGAGACCGCGGCGTGGCGGACACGTTTGCAGGCGGAGGAAGGCGAGGGCGCGGGAGAGAGGAAGAGCGGAGGAAGAGGAGGAGAACCCCCCGAAGAAGAGCGAAGCGCGAACGAAAAAGGACACCCCCTGAAGAGCACGGGAAAAAAGGGTTTGGGAAATACCTGGAGCCCCGCTCTGAAAGCGGCAGGGCGGCGCGGGGCGTCTGGAGGCCCGATGGCGGCGGGGAGAACGGAGCCCGCCCGCCCCGCTCTGCTGGCGCGTCCCCCCCGTCGGCCGGCGTGCCGAGAGAAAGAGCGAGGCGCGCGCTCGCAGCCCGACACACTCCGGCAGAGGGCTGTGGCTCCTGAGTCCGCCCGCACCTCGGCCTGGGATTTACCCTGTAAACGGCTTTCTTTCCCTTTATCCCTGCCCACTTTGGCACTACTGCCAAAGTGGAAGAGAGCGACAGAGAGAGAGAGAGAGAGAGAGAGAGCGAGAGAGAGAGAAGGGGGGAGAGGGAGAGAGCAAGAACGACGAGAGCATGAGACAGCCAGAGCGAAAAAGCGAGTCACAAGCCCACGTCCGTGCCCCTCTCTGTCCGAAAGCCCGCATCCGTGTCTCTCTCTGTCCGAAAGCCCGCATCCGTGCCCCTCTCTGTCCAAAAGCCTGTGTCCGTGCCCCTCTCTGTCCGAAAGCCTGTGTCCATGCCCCTCTCTGTCCAAAAGCTTGTGTCCGTGCCCCTTTCTGTCCAAAAGCCTGTGTCCGTGCCAACGTCCGAATCTGCTGGCGAGTCGCTTATTTTCGCGCGCACGTTGTCCGAAGATGGAACTGAGGAGGGCAGCCTCTGACAACACAAACCCCGAGCCCCCCCACACACACGCACGAGCACAACCCTTCACCCCCGTGGGCTTAGTTATAATTCACCATACTGCTAGATGGCAGATCTTATGCAAAAAATACCAAATTAAACCCGGTGGAGCACACTGCATACACAACGAGCATTCTCCCAGCTGTGGGGAGCAGAACAGAATGGGACAAAACAAACGGAAAGAAAACAAAAAGAGTGGTATACTTACATGGTTTCTTGTGCCTTTGCCAAGGAAGCCCCCAGTTCCCAATCTGCTATTCCACTAACCCCCCACCCCCGACGTCCCCTCTCCACCTCCTCCTTCTCCACGGATTCGATATAGCGAAACGGGGGTTTTTAAAAAAATGCAAAAACAAATACATCACAAACCCAAAGCAGAGGAGTTAAAACATGTTCTCTTTCTCTCTCTCTACCTCTCTCTTTCCCTCTCGCTCTCTCTCTGAGCATGCGGTGAAGGCTATTGTCAGCAATTGGCATCCTTCCCAGGTAATACATGCCTTACAATTCCCTTTCCCTGGTTGTCCCTGCGCGTCTTTAACTGTTTTCCGTCCTGCTGTGTTTTTGTTTTGATGTGCTGTGTTATGATGACTACGGGTATATTTCTGTGTATACGTGTGCGTGCCGCGGGGGTGGGGGGCGGGGGGGGGGGGGGGGGGGGGGTCGCTGGGGGGGGCAGGGGTCTTTCAGTAGCGTGCAAGTTCACGCTGCCCATTCGCCTGTGCCCTCTTCACTTTGCCCTGCTCCTGAACTCTGCTAAAAACGGGTCTGCAACAAAGTGAAAGACGCGAGTGAGTCAGTTCCTCAAACACTGCTACCTCATCCCCCGCCGCTGTACAGTGTATCACGTGGCAGTTTGTACACTACTGTGCTGCTTTCAAGAAGAAATAAAGTGCCGTTCTCCCCTTCCCGGTTTCCCTCCCTTCCTGACTTGCTCCGGATGTACAAAAGCAGCATGTTAATGGTTAAAAAAAAAGGAAAAGTTGCAACTTCTGGTAACAGCTGCCAAATGGCGAAATAATTCCCGTATAGCGCCGCCTAGGAGCTCGAGGTGCCTGGACTCCTTGCCAAGAAAGGGGAAGTGGCTGAAATAATCCAGCCTTGCCGCGCCGAAATCTCCCCCAGTCTCCTCTTGCCCGTACAGCACCGTGCCCCGGAGAAACCTGTGCCTCTCACAAACTCAGACGTTATGATCTCTCTGTCCGTATCTTCTTGCAGGCATTGTCCCGGGCAGCACCCTGTGTGACGTCACTGCCCCCCCTCCCTCCCTCCCTTTTCGTCATTTATAGATTTATTTCTCTGCCCCCGGTGCACTCTGCGCTACCCTCCCACCACACACACACACACACACACACACACACACACACCCTGCAACCTCATGCCAAAAACGACAACAAAAAAAAACCCAGCTTTTAAAACATTCTTTGAAATAGAAGCTGAGGAACACGATAAAAAAGAAAAACGACAAAAGAAAAACAGAGGCGGGAAAAGCGAAGTCCCGGCTGGGTTTTCGCCTCGGTCGCAAACGGCAGAGACGAGAGGATAAGGGACAGAAAATCCGCAAGCCCCCCGTTCGCGAACGGTCTCTCTGTGGCTTTCTCTTCCTGCTTGGCTTTTTCGCGAGCCGAGCAGGGGAGCTTGTGAAAAAAAGGAAAAAGTTTGAGCTGCGATGGCCAGGGCGAACGGGCCAGCCTCTTTTGGCAGAGGCTCAAGAGAGCGCGCTCTGGCTGAACGAGGAGCGGGGCGAACGGGCCAGCCTCTTTTGGCAGAGGCTCAAGAGAGCGCGCTCTGGCTGAGCGAGGAACGGGGCCGGGCGTGTTTGAAAGGAGCAGCCCGCTCTCCGCCCATGTTTGTCCAGGGCAGAGCCTCGCTCTCTCCCCTCCCTCTCTCTCTCTCTCTCCCTCCCTCCCTCTCTCCGCGGAGCACGCAACTTTTCCGCGCTTCGGAGGGGAAACTAGGTCACGCCGCGTCTGCCTCGCGCTGAGGCCAATGGAGAGCACCTACTCATGATCGAGCTTGGGGGGGTGGGGGGGGGGAATGTAACTCTCTCTCTCTTTCTCTCTCTCTCTCTCCGCCCTGCCTCCTCCATTTCAGTGCGGTTTGTTGCAGGGTTCATCTGAGGTCTCGCACGTCCTTTATATCTACCCCAGGAATGCTCGCGACACCGCTCCTAGCCTCTCTCCCTGTTGATTTAAGAGGAGCCGAAAGATCGCAGCCGATAGAGCTCTTCGATTTCCCTCTTTGTTTTGCGTCCGTTCCTTCGTCTTTTCCTTTTCTTTTTGTGTGTTTTTTTGGTGTGTTTTTCTTTTTGCACAGAAGTTATTCTCCTCGCTCTCTCGCCGAACCTGAGCTTGCCGTCAGCAGCCGGGCAGGCTCGGCTTCGCCCCGTGGCAGCCCTTTGTGTTGGCTTTGGTAGACTGGGGTTGTTTTCTTTGGCCAACCTGTTCAACAGGTGGTTTTGCCCTTGTGAAATGTGCATCATATTTATCGCATTATCATATTTCCTCCCTCGCATACGTATAAGGTGTGGAACAAAAAAGCTTCTGTCTTACTGCTAATAGCCCAGCTGAAAATTCCAGCTTAAACTGGCCTTAGCTTAAAGTTGATACTTTATCTGGTCAACCACCAGCTGACCAGCCTATATAGTCGGCTAGTCCACCAGTTTGACTACCACTACCTTAACCAGCTTTGACCAGCTTTGTCCAGGTAGAGACCAGCCACAGACCAGCCACAGACCAGGTGTGACCAGCTAGATGTGTTCAAAATACATCTTAAACCATCGGGAGCCATCTTAGAATCCCAGTTGGCCCTAGCTGGATGTTCAGCAGGGAAGGTGGACCCTTTGCACGGCAGGGCCTTTTAGAAACAGTCGAAGACATCTATACCGGCATCCATTTATGACACCTGCGGTCCCAGAGGACTGCTTCCCTGCACGGTGGAAGGATAATCAATTCAGTCTCCTGCCGGCTGCCAGCGCTGGGGGATTCCGTTTTCCTACCCTAATAAAAATGCCAGTCGGTTCAAAGTCGTTTAAATTCTGGGTTGCAGATCCTTGCGGTGACCCCGGCGAAAGACGTTAAAGCTTCGGACTCGTAGCGCGGTCGCTCCGCGCCGCCCCGGCCCGTCTGAGTCGCCCCTGGCCGAGGAGGCCCCTGACCTAGGAGGCCCCTGGCTGAGGAGGCCCCTAGCCAAGCGGCCCCTGGCTCCTGGCCCCTGGCCCCTGGCCTCGGCCCAAGCTTCACTCTCGCCCGTCTGAAGAGGCTGACAGACAGACTGTGAAATATGAACCTGCTAAGTAGCCCTCTGTAGGCCAGCTGGAGCACAGCTTACAGCAAGACGTGGCCCTCTCCTTCCCTCACTCATTAAACTCACACCCCCCACGGCACACAGCCTGGCCTACCCCGCCACCCGCCCCTCTCCGGATTGTCTTTTCAATTGATTTAATTTTTTATTTATCTGACGCTTGTATCCAAAGTGACAGTTGATTAGACTTAGCAGGGGACAGTTCCCCCTGGAGCAATGCTGGGTTAAGGGCCTTGCTCAAGGGCTCAACAGCTGTGCAGATTACATTGTGGCTACACAGGGGCTTCTGGGTCCCAGGCGTGTACTTTAGGCACTAGGCTACAGGCTGCCCTGTCTTGTGTACACATCGGTATAACAAATTCTGATCTAACCCAAACCCCCATTCAGACATACCTATGTTACTGCACCAAACCTGGTTTGGTTAATGGGAGCTACACAAATACAGGAAACAAAGCTGTTTCTGATTTGCTAAGTACCTAATTAGGCATACCGAGTGTTTGCCAGGCGGATTAGTTGGGGGACCGTGTCCTTAGAAGGTACGTGCAGCCGAATAACCTGTTCGTTACAATAGGTATTTGCATATCAGACTCCCAGTGCCAGGTCTGCTGGGTGGCACACATTTACATGTTACCTGCTTATAAACTTGGCTGTTCAACAAAGCAGTTAAGGCTTAGTGGCTCGCTCAAGGGTGTATCGGCAGGGCCACGCCCATGAACCCAACGTCCTCCATACAGCAGGTGCCAGGTAGTCTGTACAATCGTGAAAGCACTTTAGTTTACAGTTACATTATCATGTTTATTATTATTATTATTATTATTATTATTAATAGTAGTAATAGTACTAGTAGTAGTACAATGATATTGTTATTATTATTATGTCTAGTATTAATATTAGCATTAGATAAATAGATAGATCATTACATTTACATTTACTTTTCGAGACATGTTTGTAGTATTGCTATATTATTATTATTATTATTGTTATTATTATTATTACTAATAGTAGTAGTAGTAGAAATAGTAGTATTAGTATTATTATTATTAGCAGTAGTAGTCGTAGTAGTAGTAGTAGTAATAGTAGCAGTATTTGTTCAGTAAACATCCTTCCTTTTTCCATGCTACTTAGCCTTTTACATCGAAAGCCCTTCATATAGCCGTAAATTGAAGCCAAGTTGCTGTACGTACCTTGTGGGAGTGTGGGGAAGTCTCAGTTGGGGGACCCTACATTTCGGCTCCTTCGACCCCGCACCGCACCGCCACCCAGAGCCCCAGACCCCCGCCGCGGCGCAGGGAGGGAGCGCCCGGTTACTCATTCACACGGCCGGGGGGGCGGGAGGAGGAGAGGAGCGGGGCCAGGCCGGGTTAAGGGTGTCACGTCAGGACACTGGGCCATGGCCCAGATTTGACTGCGGCTAAAAACAAGCACCTCTCTCACAGGGAGCGGCCTCCAGCGCTATCTGCAGCGCCGCTGGGATCGGAATGGAAAACATCGGCGCTTTGCATACCTGCACGGCCCGGTCACAAGCAAATCCCCCCCCCCCCACCCCAGCCCCGCAGGTTTCCCTCTCAAATACTACCCTCCGGCTGCAGGTGAGGGCTGGGGTGGGTGAGGGTCGAAGCCGCGTTTTATGTCATTTATTCATTTTTCTTTTTTGTGTGGTTGTTTACTTTGTGTTTGTTTTTTAACCTTCCCCACCCCCCTTCTCCCATTCAGGAAGAGGGCAGGGTCCAGCATTCGAAAAATGCTTCCAGGCCACCTGCTTCCCCAGAGTGAATTCCTGGCTGAAGCACAACGTGTAATTGAATTATCAGAAGTGCTCAGTAATGTCGATATGCCCAGTGTGGGTGGCGGCCAGGCCTGTTCTGGGTCTGTCAGGCCTGGTAGCCCCCCATGCTAACACTCAGCAGGTCCCCACTAGCCTGGCGCCATGCTAACCCTCAGTGGGTCTGCTAGCCTGTCCCCCATGCTAACCCTCAGCACGTCCGCTAGCCTTTCCCCCATGCTAACCCTCAGCACGTCCGCTAGCCTTTCCCCCATGTTAACCCTCAGCACGTCCGCTAGCCTTTCCCCCATGCTAACCCTTAGCGGGTCCACTAGTCTTTCCCCCATGCTAACCGTCAGCGGGTCCGCTAGCCTGTCCCCCCTGCTAACCCTCAGCACTTCCGCTAACCTGTCCCCCATGCTAACCCTCTGTGGATCCCCGCTAGCTTGTCCCCTAAACTGACCCTCAGTATGTCCGCTAGCCTTTCCCCCATGCTAACCCTCAGTGCATCCGCTAGCCTGTCCCCCATGCTAACCATCAGCAGGTCCCCACTAGCCTGTACCCCATGCTAACCATCAGCAGGTCTCCACTAGCCTGTCCCCCATGCTAACCCCCAGCGCGTCTGCTAGCCTGTCCCCCATGCTAACCCTCAGCACGTCCGCTAGCCTGTCCCCCATGCTAACCATCAGCAGGTCCCCACTAGCCTGTCCCCCATGCTAACCCTCAGCGTGTCCACTAGCCTGTCCCCCATGCTAACCCCGGCCTCATTAGGGAGCCGCCTCATGGGCACTTATTAGTGCTTATTAGTGGACGGCTCGATATTTCGGCTCATGCCCTGCGTCAGTCTCTACGGCATGCCGAGGCGATTTCAGGATCGCGGACGGTTTCGAATTCTCCGACAGTGCACCCCCCCTCCCCCTCATCTGGCAGAGAAGAACAGGGTTGGGCCGGGGGGGAGACGCGGAGGGGGTTGGGTGCAAAACCGCAGGGCCGATATCTCCGCGCCGCTGTCCCTGATTGACTGATAAGTCCTCAGCTGTTGCAGACTCGGAGGCCCTGTTCGGGAGACGCAGCCCTGCCACTTAATGACAGTTAATTGCTTCACAGCCTAATTGCCCGATTGGTCACAACACAGAGCGTGGTGGTGGTGTGGCTGGGGGGGGGGGGGGTTGAGGTTAGGGGGGAGGGGGGGTGGGAGACAGCCGTCCTGTTGTCCGCCTCGTCGGTCTGACAGAGCAGGGCGATATCTGCGGGCCTAATCGTAGTCATGGCGCCACTGTCAGGGGACGCTTGTTCTCCTCCGAGACCCTCCATTAGGACTGTTGGCTGCAGGGCCTGTTATTGCACAAAATGTAATTTTGGCTGTAATTACAGCTTATGGAAAACTACCCTCCCCTTCTCTCTCACTCCCTCACTCCCTCTCTCTCTCTCTCTCTCTTCTTTTTGGTTCTCTCTCTGTCCCAGGGAGAACATCAACCTAGTGGCTCCATACTGTAAAAGGTTCACTCTTGAATCCGTTTGAAATATATTCAACCCCTCTTCGACTCGTTTAAACTGTTGAAGTGAAACTAGCACTGAATATTTAACAGTATATTATTTACTTCTTATTTCCCCGTCTACTTTTTTCAGTGTGGAACTTTGTGTGAGACAGAGAGACAGAGGGAGAAAGAGAGAGAGGTATTTTTTCCAGAGGATATAAGCTGTAATAGACAGAGAGGAAAAACTATTCCTCAAAACTGTTAAAACAGTTTCTGTCTATGTTTTGGACAGCACTTAAAAACGGATGAGAAGTCTCTATCATTCAGGAGTAGACAAGGTAACGTTAGGCTCCTACAAGCACTGGATATGGAAGCCCACTCTTCTGTACAATTATGCCACAGCTTCATTGCACTACCCGCTGGCCGACCCAGCTATTATTTTGTGTAAAATACAAGTAACACGATCCCAGAGGTTGGGCCCTCACGAGCAAAACAAATGTAGCAGAGCTATCTGTGGTGAGAAATATGATTACTCACCTCAGGAAAGACCGTGGAGCTCGATAGCGAACTTTGTGCTGTAGCTGCAACATGTCTTGAGTTTCCGTCATGAGTCTGGCGTGAGTAGGCAGCCCTGATGAAGAGAAATCGTTTTCCTTTATTGAGAGCTTTCACATGTCACCCCTTGCACCAGCAATGTTTTGAAACATTAGTGACATTTTAGTGAACTAATATAAGAATTTGTAAGGTTCTATCTGCGTTCTGAGTAGTTTTGAGATATTGATCTTCAAAGCTTTCAACATCCTGTCAAATTCCGGCATTAATAACATATTTATGACACTAACCCATTTTGTTTAAAAAATGTCTGTTAGAACCTTTTACTTCTAATCTTCTAATCCTGCATGATATGCTCATGATATTCTTAAATACACTATGCACATTAAAATAATTTTGTAATGACAATATTCACCTGTTTTTTGTATCTACCAAAGCAGAAATGCCAAAACACCATGAGTTAGCATGTTGTTTCAATTGTACTGGACCATTACTGTATCTTGGCAATGGTCTTGGATAGTTTCCCCACTAGCCTGTCCCCCATGCTAACCCTCAGCAGGCCCCTACTAGCCTTTCCCCCATGCTAACCCTCAGTGGGTCCCCTAGCCTCTGAATCTCTGAGGGACAGAAGCTTTGGAGGGTTATAATCAGCAAAGTTACTTCATTGCCAACGTTATTAATGCAAAGAAGAGGAGGTTGTTCTTCAGTCGGTTTTCTCCAAGGACGTTGACAAAACAAAGTGAAACCTGTTTCCTAGATCATTTTGTAACCATAAGAAATCCCCATCAGTCACAAGTTTGTCACAAGTGACAATCTTTATCATCTGTCACATGCTTGATATCTTTAAGTGGTCCATGGGTGTCTGCCAGCTTCAGGGACACTGTGACGCAGGAGACTGCTGTCAGGATAACGAGCTCCAAGGAAGCGTGTGGACCCAACTGCCTCGCTTCCCTTGGTGCACTGCTCTCTGGTGCCTACAGAGAAACAGCAGTCCAGGAAGTGTACACTGAAAAGCTCCTCTAGGGCAGAGGTGGCCTGTCTGTGCGTTAAGAGCCCACAGTCCGGCAGGTCTTCCTGCATTGCTTTTAAATGATTAACAGGGCTGGGATTGAGTGAGTGAGACTGGCTCATTTTGTGGCAGTAATTAGATGAAGTGTTTTGTGCTCTGGTGTGGAAAGAGACATGGGCAGACAACTCACTGACCTTGGAGCACTGGCCATGTGCATCATCGTATACTGTATTTAATCTTATGGCAACAGATTACATGTAATATGATTGTATTATGTTTAATCAATAATATGACTTGTTATGCTAGATTTAAACCAGAGGGTAATCAATAATATATGTTACATTTAATCAATAATAATGTTTATAATCTGTTGCCATCATTTTATTGAGTAGATATGGTGTATCATTTTTAAACAAAGTTCTGTTTGTGCATTCAACTCACCATTTTGATAAGGGGAGCTCTCGTTCCAGTTTAATTGCATTACATGTATTAGTTCCAGCAAATTTTGTTAAATTTCATTTTCAGAGAACTAACTAAGAAATATTTCCATTGAAAAATATTGAAATGCAAAGGCATACATATTATAAAAAATATAATAGATGCTAATATGAACTTCAATGTTGATTTTATTTTTTAAACCATAATAATCCAGCCAGCCCCAGTTCTGAACTTGGCTGATTCACAAAGGAGCATCTAGGACAAAGCTCCTAGCTTGAGAGCGTGGCACGATAGATATTGAAGCTCAAGATTTTACATTTGAAGTCATGAGCTGTGACTGCCTGAAGGCCACAGTCCACAGCTATAGCTATAACTCCACATCGCTGTCTTTGCAGTGAGCCACGTAACAAACAACTCATCGTTTTTAGTACACTGTCTGTGTGTAAAAGCCTTGTGTTAATAAAAACTGGAAAATGCAGACGTTTCCACAAAATGGAGGGGGCTCTGCAGCGATGAGTACTTGTTCGCTTAACTTCTTTCGGACAGATAACCATCTGTTTATTTACTAACACGCAAATCAAATGCCTAATTCACTCATTGCTTTGCTTGACTCACTACACTTTGTTAATTGTAAAGCCAACCCTAATAAATATTATTACACTGACAGAACACTTTGTTTTGTATTTCGGTCTTATATAACCTCAGTTACAGACTTGAAATAGCACTGAAGATATTACTTTGCATGTAATGTCACCAAAAGCAGCAGTTGGGCTTCTGGGTGGCCTAGCATTTGGGAATACCCTCGGGTAGACACCAGTTGGTGGGTTTCATCATTCCTTTCGGACCAGAGCATCGTGAGGTGGGTCCCTGTGATAGCTTGCACCTCCCCAGGCAATTTTCAACAGAGACCCCAGAACAAACCCACTCAACAGCACAGCCACTGTGACTATTCATAGTCACAGTCCAGGACAATGCATAATGAACCATTTGGCATTGTATAATATATTTATACAAGCTGCTAAACAGGGCGATCTAGTGCTAATGTTGGTCTTTCTGAATGGTTCCATATAGCACTGCTATTGGCTTGTGTAACCCTTGTGTAGCCCTAGTGTAGCCCTTGTGTTAGGACTTCCTGTTTGTCTTTATTGTGCTCTGCTTCCTGCTTGGCCTGGTATGAGTGACTCAGCTGAATTCAAAGGGGTCCTGTGCTCACGCCATCACAACACTGCAAAAACATGGACAATGGCTGTCTTAACAAGCATGTTTTGTCATGTAATAAGACATGAGATTTTAGTAAAAAATATCAGCTTGTTTGAAGTTTTGAAGCTAGACAAGTGAAATTTTCTCAACCCATTGGCAAATCTTGAATTGAGTTAAACTTTCTCACCTCATTGGCAGTTTTTTTGTCTCATTTAGCAAAAAAGTTATATAAATAAGTTTTTAAGTCTAAATATAAGACGGAGATACTTAATGCTGACTTTTTTTTAATTTTTTGCAGTGAATGCATGAAGAACCCTCAATTTAATGCATTGAGGTCTTTAATGACCTCAGTTTCACCACAATGCATGAAAACCCTTTACTCTGGTATCTTTCTGTTTCCAGTGCTGTATTGTATATAGTCCCTGCCAAACACCACTGGTAACAGACAAATACCGAAGCAAAGGGTTTTCCTAGCTCACTAAATCTATAGCATCTACAAATCTACACAGTGACATTGAAATCAGTGTGTCCTTTCAATGGATGTATAGTAAGATACAGTTCCAGTAGATATGTCTACCGTTACCCTGGTTTACTTTGCTTTGAACAAATACTTGTCATATATGACAAGTCATTAACCTTGGTGGGTGTGTGGATACAGCAGCCAATTTGATTCATTATTGGTTTTGAAGTCCCTGGAAGAGTGATCTGGTCCTAGACTCCTCGGAGTAGTGAGGTGGTCTTAGACTCCCTACAAGAATGATCTGGAACTTAGACTCTCTGGAGGAGTGATCTGGTCTTAGACTCAATGGAAGAGCGATCTGGTCTTAGACTCCCTGGAAGAGTGATCTGGTCTTAGACTCCATAGAAGAGTGATCTGGTCTTAGACTCCCTGGAAGAGTGATCTGGTCTTAGACTCCCTGGAAGAGTGATCTGGTCTTAGACTCCATAGAAGAGTGATCTGGTCTTAGACTCCCTGGAAGAGTGATCTGGTCTTAGACTCCATAGAAGAGTGATCTGGTCTTAGACTCCATAGAAGAGTGATCTGGTCTTAGACTCCAAAGAAGAGTGATCTGGTCTTAGACTCCAAAGAAGAGTGATCTGGTCTTAGACACCATAGAATAGTGTGGTGGTCTTAGACTCCCAAGAAGAGTGATCTGGTCTTAGACTCCTTGGAGGAGTGAGCTGGCCTGGTCCAGTGAGCCCAGCGTGGGCCCATCAGGGAGGACCCCCGATCGGGGTCCTGGTCCAGCTGCGTGGCCCATTTGGTGCGGGAGGGGTGTGGATGTTTGGGGTGGAGGGGGCCTGTACATTCCTGGGTCACCTCTCAGTAGGAGTGCCCTTTTCCATCACTAATGGCCTCTCTCACCCAGACTCCTGTGTACCAGGAATCCAGGAATCCAGGGCTCCTAATTACCCACCAGTCTGCTGTGTGCCTGGGTACGTAGTGTGGGATCGTATGTTTTATTGCATGCATGCATGTGTGTAAGGCAGCTGGCACAACACAGCTAGTATCCACGTGTTTGTAATCAGGTAACAGCTTATACATGCTGCAATTGCAGCTCGTAGACATTAAGAGGACTATGGGTACTTCTCATATTGACAAAATATTGTATTGTATTTACCTTTTTTCAATTGTTTTCTTTAACCTTCTTGCAGTTGAGCTGGAAAAGTTCATTTGGCAGCATAAACTGTGAGCGTTTTCACTTTTAACAGATTGGAAAATGTACCTCTGGCACTGCACTTAAAATGAAAGGCAGCACCTCTTGAGGGTTCGGGTTTTCACCCAGTGGGGTCGAGGTACGGTAATGTCAGCCAAAGTATGCAATCCACACAGAATTTCCTCTCATTTGCCACATCCACACATTGATTTTTGTTTTTGACACTTCTCCGTTCATTGAGCGGTAAACTCGCAATGAACTGGAAAATTGTGAACAAAGTCTTATGCTCTAATAATGGTTTTAACACAGAGCCTTAGTTGATAAACCAGATGATATCTGTTAAATGCTCTTGAATGCACAATCTGTTATGGAAATTTGCTGCACACTTTTTTAGGAAAATGATGAAAGATGTACAGTATTTCATATGATGATATGATTTCTTCAGATATTACAATACCTGAAAATTGATTATCTTTATGAATCTGTTATTTCACCAATATTACTGGTAGTTGTATGCATACTCTAACTACACACTGTAAAGCATGCATACTTGGAATGTTCCCAATGTGGACAATTTTAACACAGTCACAAACATTTGAATCTGAAATGGGTTGCGCAGAACATCTTTAATGGAGAAATGGCATAACTGGCCATAGTGTGACCCAGGTACAGAGGGTCATAGTGTGACCCAGGTA
The DNA here is from genome assembly GCF_963514075.1 of Conger conger. NCBI lineage: Eukaryota > Metazoa > Chordata > Actinopteri > Anguilliformes > Congridae > Conger > Conger conger. The sequence goes on from NC_083769.1 coordinate 10,986,427, forward strand.
GGGAGGGTCATTGTGTGACCCAGGTAGGGAGGGTCATAGTGTGACCCAGGTAGGGAGGGTCATCGTGTGACCCAGGTAGGGAGGGTCATAGTGTGACCCAGGTAGGGAGGGTCATAGTGTGACCCAGGTAGGGAGGGTCATAGTGTGACCCAGGTACAGAGGGTCATAGTGTGACCCAGGTACGGAGAGTCATAGTGTGACCCAGGTACGGAGGGTCATAGTGTGACCCAGGTACGGAGAGTCATAGTGTGACCCAGGTACGGAGGGTCATAGTGTGACTATGAATTGGAACACCAAAGCCAGAGAAAACAGTGGGAGTAAAATTATGTCAAAAGGAAAGCTGGTCATTATGATTAAGTGTGTGCAATCCAGGTAGGTCAAGTACAAAGTCATAACACTGGAGGGAGATACTACAGTTTACTGGAAATATAGGAATGATATTGCAGACCGCTGCAGCTGTTGAGGCCAGATTGTAATGTTCCTCACCTTTGGTCTGGGTTGGACATAAAGAGACATTGGTGATGTGAACTGAAGTTCCTGCTACTGTCAGCAAAACCATAGCTAACCTCCAACCTTCAATAATAATTTTTGTTTTTGTTTTAGTTGGGAGATGTATATGTGTCTGCACATATTACATGGGCCTATTCAATTGCATTCGGAAAAATTATAATACCAAGACAGAATATATGTATTTGCTGATGTCAAAAGTGATGGATCATGGAAAAGCTGTCATATTTCTAATGTTGCTTCTTTCCATATCTGTCTTCAAGGGTGGATTGCTTGTTACAGAATGTAAAGACAACATACAACGGGAGGTTTGCCTTTAGTTTAGGCACATGTTTGTTGCTTTCTATTAATGTTGTTATATTTCTACACAAAAGTTGGGTTTATTATCTTTCATTCAATTCTAGTTCTGAAGATTAAATCCATCCATCCATCCATTATCTGAACCCGCTTATCCTGAACAGGGTCGCAGGGGGGCTGGAGCCTATCCCAGCATACATTGGGCGAAAGGCAGGAATACATCCTGGACAGGTCGCCAGTCCATCGCAGGGCACACACACCATTCACTCACACACTCACACACTCACACACTCACACACTCATACACTCACACACTCATACCTACGGGCAATTTAGACTCTCCAATCAGCCTAACCTGCATGTCTTTGGACTGTGGGAGGAAACCGGAGTATCTGGAGGAAACCCACGCAGACACGGGGAGAACATGCAAACTCCGCACAGAGAGGCCCCGGCCGACAGGGATTCGAACCCAGGACCTCCTTGCTGTGCGGCGGCAGTGCTACCCACTGCACCATCCGTGCCGCCCTGAAGATTAAATGAAAATGTAAAATCTTTTAATACTTATGCAGGTCCCAAGACTTCAGTTTAGCCTTCAGTTGAAGCTTTGATTTCAATGGCTTAACTCCCATACCATTCAAAACTATAATTACAAAGCAACAGTCCACCTGCTACAGCCGCACTTTGACCCTGAAAGAATGTAATATATTTCCTTGTCTGTTCAGTCTGTTCGTGAGCAGAACCACTAGGGAAGTCCGACCGAACAGTTAAGCCAGGCTAGTCAGAATTTCATATTGTTTATGTGATAATGAGTTTGCTGTGTGTGTAAACATGTTGGCTTTTTATATGTATGTAACCTCAGTCTACAGTAAGTCATTTAGCACTACCACGTTCAATTTAACACCTCATCATGGGACTATGACTCTTGTACATATGGCATAAATTACTCAATTTATCAACAGCAGCATGAATAATGAATATTCCAGCAGCGAAGTGTAAGAGGTGTTTCCATGCCAATGTCCCTGAGGATGTGCGATCATATTAAAATCGATTGAAATGCATTTTATATTTAATTAATTGCAGTACACGTTTAACTTGACATTAAGCAAGCTAGAGCTTTTTTTTTTTGTTGCTTTTTTTGTATTTGAATTCAGTTTCAATGTCAGACAAACGCATGTATCAGAAACTGGAGAAATAATTGAACAAATTCAACTCAATTTTGTTCATTTCTTAATTCAGTCGTTGAGGCTGATTTTAATTTCAGCTGTGAAATACGTGAAACCTTAGCCTTTCGCACTCGTGTTTACTTTTGCAACGAAGAGAACAAATTCGTACGACCATTTCCTGTTTAACGTTTCGCTCAAAATTAACACACGCTCCACTAATGCACCCTGCTGGTTGTTACGCAATTTATCAGTCCCTGCCTAAATTAGTTTACTACCACCTGGTGGTCAGTGAGAGAAACTACCGCCTCATATAAGCTGCTTATTTCCCCCTCATTGCTAAAGAGGAAAATAGGAAAGATCAGTGGGATAATGAACGCCATTTTGCATGTGTCAGATTTTATTTATTTGATTATGGCAATGCCATGTAATGAATGAATACGGAGGTGCATAATTATGAGTATTTCCATTCTGAAATGCTGCAGAGGTTGGAGATGACACTTAGTCCCAGTCTGTTGAGGCAAAATAAATCAAACTGTTTCTCCCTCCCTCGTACGACAAGCCCCATCCTCCATTTGGTTCCAAACCAACCACCTCACCTCAGAATGGAGCTAAATGAAGATTAAAAATATCCCTAATAATAGGAGAGTGACCAGACAAAATCACTTGCTTTCTACATTTCTGAAAATATGACAGCACCTCCCATTTTGAATTTCACGAAGCCTCCCTTTCCAAATCCATAATGCAGAATAGCAGTTTAGACAGACAGTTATGTGGCAGTGTAACAGACGGACTGAATGGCTGAATCCACTGCAGATAGTGTGCTCAACCACTATTGCAATCAACCCTGTGAGAAGATGAAATGCATATTATTCACATATCCCCGAGCATTAAAAAGTGTTGATACACGATTTTAAAAGATGGGGTGTCAATGATTTGGTTTTTCATATGGAATACCGCAGGGCAACAGTATAATTAATATTGGTTTTGCAGTACACCTGTCAATCTCAGTTTGGCTGCAGAGACTCTTATGAATGACTCACTGGCTTGCCTGTTCTAGCCTACGGCAGTATACTGTTGAAACCAAAAACACCTGCAGTGTAACAACCAGTATAATGAAAGTTCAAACATAGGCTATTCGAACATTAATTCAGAGATACGCCATTACTTAATTGAAACCGGTTACATATAGATACAAACCGCCACTGACATAGAGCAAGATTTTAAAACTTGGAAAACTTGTTGGAGGAGAAATTTGGCACGGTATACGCTAGCAGCGCACCCCTTTAATTTGTATGATGAGTTCTACTGTAGGATGCTTATCATTCCAAGGTGACATATACAGGGAGTTTGCATACGACGTCTGTGAACTGATAATACTGACTTTCAATTACTCAGGTTGGTCAATATTGCATAGCAGTCAGGCTGCTGGACAGTTACTCAAAGTATTTAGTTGACATTTTGTATTTAAACCATCTCCTTACATGGAATGAAATTACATTTTACTTCTTCACAGGCTAGCTGCATCTGTTATCTCATGTACTCTCTCTCTTCTTCTCATTCAAGGCCAGGAGGAGTGAAAGAGAGGGAAAAATAGAAACCCGGACACAAAGATCCCCTTAATGAGCTGTGGAACAGGATGAAAGGGAGAAGAGATGGGAGAAGAATTGCCAAAGAACGACAAAATAGTTCAACAAATTCAGGAAATGAGGTAGCAATCATGTGTGGCGCATTGGTAAATTGAGTCTATGACATGTATTTGTGTGTGTGTGTGTGTGTGTGTGTGTGTGTGTGTGTGTGTGTGTGTGCGTGCGTGCATTCAAGTGTGCAAGTGTTCATATTCTATAGTGTCTGGAATGGGAAGTTACCAGTTGTGAGATTTTATTAGCATTTAATTAATGCATTTTGTGATCAAATATATTTAGCTATGTCTTATAATAATAATAATAATAATAATAATAATAATAATTATTATTATTATTATTATTATTATTACCATTATTATTTATTATTATTATTATTATTATTATTATTATTATTATTATTATTATATTGGGCACTGAAAGAACTTTCAATTCAATTAAGAAATTTAAATTCCAACTGAGCCTGATTCTCTAATATTTTTGGAAGAGTGTTCCATAGTTGTGCTGCATAAAAACAGTAGGCCGTTTCTCTACTTTTTTTTTGCGCATTACCCTTGATATCCCATTCTTGATTTAAGATCCAGTTATTGCAGTTCATGAGAGTATTTCCTTGTGAGTTCTGTGATTCGTCAGGGAGGTGTAGTTCAACATTTAACCAGCAGATGGCAATAATTAAAATGTGAGTTACCAAGCAAGAATTTTCCATTTAGGTTTGGGTTTTGCCAGTGTATGCCCTCCACCAAGATGGGTTCACAGAAAATCATCTTATACATATCTGCTAAAAGCTCAATGAGTACAGCTTGCTACATTGTCTGGTCTTCCATTTCAGTTGCCTTTGTTGTCAGGAGGATTCAGTTTTAAGCAGAGCTGAGCTTTTTAATAATAAGATTTCACCTGTCTGACCATGCCAACAGAGAAGGCAATGTGTGGGTGTGTGTGTGTGAGAGAGAGAGAGAAAGAGAAAGAGAGAGAGGGTGACGACTATGCTCTACTAATTTGTTTCAGCCATGTAGTGTAGTTACACTTAAAGAATGGTAAATGTTTGGCATTTATATAGCACCTTTATCCAAAGCACTGTAAAACAGATGCTTCTCATTCACACACACACTCACACACACCAACGGCGATTGGCTGCCATGCAAGGCACGGACCAGCTCGTCAGGAGCATTTGGGGGTTAAGTGTTTTGCTCAGGGACACTTCAACACAGCCCGGGCCGGGGATTGAACCAGGAACCCTCCAACTGCCAGACAACTGCTCTTACTGCCTGAGCCATGATGCAAAGACAAGGCGGAACTGAAGTTGGAGCAGCACCAGCTTCTGTGATATGACATATGATTTCAGGCTGCATTTATTTTGCTCTTCAAAATGGCAGCTTTAGTTTCTTTTTGCTTGCTTTTTTATACATTTAAAAAACTCATGGCACTGCTGATTTATGTCCTCAGAGAATTCATTTCGATAACAATTTTGTCAAAGGTGCTACAGGTACTGCTTGGAGTTATCTAATACACTCAGTGAGCACTTTGTTGGGTAGACCTGAACACCATCTTGTTAATGCAAATATTTAATCAGCCAATTATGTGGCAGCAACTAAATGCATAAAAGCATGCAAACATAGTCAAGAGGTTCAGCTGTTTTTCAGACCAAATGTCAGAATGGGGAAAAATGTGACCATTGAATGATTATTGGTGCTAGTATCTCACAGAAAACATCCAGTGAGCAGCAGTTCTGCGGGCAGAAATGTGTTTTGTTAATGTGAGACGTCAGAGGAGAATGGCCAGACTGGTCAAAGCTGACAGGAAGGTGACAGTAACGCAAATAACCACACATTACAACAGTGGCACGTAGAAGAGCATCTCAGAAAACACAATGCGTCAAACCTCTTAAGTGGATAGGCTACAGCAGCAGAAGACCAATAAGTTAAAATATAAGTCTAATAAACACCTAATAAAGTGCTCAGTGGAGCTTGGGTTACAGAAGTACTTAAATTCACTTTAATGTAATGCGTCATGAAAAAAAGTATTAATATTTAATGTTTAAATATTAGTCAAAGACAACACGAGTAAACACAAAATGCAGTTTTTAAATTATTATTATTATTAAGGGAGAAAAGAAATCCAAATGGAGCTTTGGGACTCCAGCGAACCACAGTGAGAGCCATTATCCACCAATGGCGAAAACATGGAACAGTGGTGAACCTTCCCAGGAGTGGCCGGCCGACCAAAATTACCCCAAGAGCGCAGCGACGACTCATCCAAGAGGTCACAAAAGACCCCACAACAACATCCAAAGAACATCCAACAGAAAACATCTTGATGATCACCAAGACTTTTGGGGAAATACTCTGTGGTCTGATGAGACAAAAGTTGAACTTTTTGGAAGGTGTGTGTCCCATTACATCTGGCGTAAAAGTAACACTGCATTTCAGAAAAAGAACATCATACCAACAGTAAAATATGGTGGTGGTAGTGTGATGGTCTGGGGCTGTTTTGCTGCTTCAGGACCTGGAAGACTTGCTGTGATAAATGGAACCATGAATTCTGCTGTCTACCAAAAAATCCTGAAGGAGAATGTCCGGCCATCTGTTTGTGACAGTGCTGAAACGAACTTGGATTCTGCAGCAGGACAATGATCCAAAACACACCGGTAACTCCACCTCTGAATGGCTGAAGAAAAACAAAGACTTTGGAGTGGCCTAGTCAAAGTCCTGACCTGAATCCTATTGAGATGCTGTGGCATGACCTTAAAAAGGCGGTTCATGCTCGAAAACCCTCCAATGTGGCTGAATTACAACAATTCTGCAAAGATGAGTGGGCCAAAATTCCTCCACAGCGCTGTAAGAGACTCATTGCAAGTTATCACAAATGCTTGATTGCAGTTGTTGCTGCTAAGGGTGGTGGTTTAGGGGGCAATCACTTTTTCACACAGGGCCATGTAGGTTTGGATTTTTTTTCCTCCCTTAATAATAAAAACCTTCATTTAAAAACTGCATTTTGTGTTTACTTGTGTTGTCTTTGACTAATATTTAACTTTGTTTGATGATCTGAAACATTTAAGTGTGACAAACATGCAAAAAAAAAAGAAATTAGGAAGGGGGCAAACACTTTTTCACACCACTGTATAATATATAGAGACAGTGAAATAGAAATAGAAATCAATGGGGAACAATTCCACCACACAGGGAATGATAACGGGCCACAACTAGTGTCTGAAGAGTTCAAGACATTCATTGAAGAGAACAGTATTTAGCACATCAAGTCTGCACCGTATCACCCAGCTACAAATGGGCTCACTGAAAGATTTGTAAAGACCGTGAAGCAAGCTCTCACATCCATTCAAGGTAAACAGTCCATCAAAAGCTGCCTCAGTGCTTTCCTGTTGTCATACCGAAACACACCTCATGCTGCGACAAAGGTGTCTCCTACCGCGACAACTCCGCGCTCGACTTGACCTCCTGAGACCTAAAAAGACAAGGGAGGTTGTGCACCTTCAACAGAGAGCTCAAGTTGAGAGACAAGCGAAAGCAAAGCTTCGGAGCTTCATAGCTGGATACAGGGTTCTCGCACGGACCTATTCAAAAGGGGTAAAGTGGACACCTGTGACAGTTGTTGCAAAAACAGGTCCAGTGTCATACACCGTAGAAACCAGTAATCATCTCATCTGGAGAAGACACTTTGATGAACTGCTCCACACTTCTGGTTCCTGGTTCCTGTGATGACTCACCTCAGCCAACATCCATTGTTCCAGAGCTGGAGGCCTACCAGGAGCAGTATCCATCACCAGAAGGACCCCAGAAGCAACCGTCAGAAATGTTCTTGGCACACCTAGACCTGCTCAGGTGCCTAACCCAGGCATCACTTCTCTCAAACCAGGATTCATACAGTCCTCACCAACAGACAATGTGACTGACTTGCCTACAGGTCGTACTTACCCCAGAGGAGACAGATGACTGCCTGAAAGACTGTCATTGTAGTCCATAGACTAACCCTTGATATTGGGGCAGAATAATCCCCAGGGTTCAGTCCGGGAATTGAGGTAGTCAACCCGCTTTCCCAAAGTTCTATAGCCTAAACAAGTTTGTTAATGGTTAATTATAGAAGGGAAACTGAGACAGTGAAGTGTTTTACTTTTTGCTAAGGGTAAACTTGTAAACATCAAAAGCAAAGGGTAGGGGAAATGTTGTGTATTGACAGCCTAAGTTTGTCCCTTGTGAGATACCGCCACGCCCCTTTGTGTTACGTGCTTACGTTATTATAATCCTCAGTTCTGTTTGTAACCAAATACGTGCCACAAACAATTCTCCCTGGTCTCACATCATCCTTATTATTAGTTGTTTAGCCTACCAAATGGTAGAACAAGTAGCATATACAACAGCACAGTCTCTGGCTCCAAATTGTACGACATGGCGGCACTGGTGACCTTGATTTGCCTTGATTGCCAAATGGCAATAATGATTTCCTGAGCTTCAAAACTCTTTTCACGAGCCCATGGATAGTCAGTGGGTGACGTAACAGGCACTTGGTCTGTAGTTTTACACAGTCTATGGTCCATCCCTTCTTTACACTGTCTCTAGGCAAGGGCTCTGTCTATCTGACAAGTAGGGTGGCCTGTAGCGTAGTGGTTAAAGTAAATGACTGGGACCTGCACGGTCAGTGGTTCTAATCCCGGTGTAGCCACAATAAGATCCGCACAGATCCGTTGGGCCGTTAAGCAAGGCCCTTAACCCTGCATTGCTCCAGGGGAGGATTATCTCCTGCTTAGTCTCACCAACCGTATGTCGCTCTGGATAAGATCGTCTGCCAAATGCCATTAATGTAATGTAATGTAAAGTTGCTGTCTATCTGTGCATGGGCCACGGTTAGCGGTGCACATACAAACTAGATTTGAGTTGGGATTACATACTTGCTCAAACTACCAGGAGAGCCAGCTACACTCTTCTCCTTTCTATAATTTGTCTATCCAACATTAATCTATTTTAATGATACACAAAAGCTTATACTGATTTTAACATTAATTTGCCACAACCTTGGTTAAGAAGTTCAAGATTTCCCTTTATCTGAGTCGAAGTGGATGGAACTGTAAAATCCCTGTAATGCAGTGCTCTATTGTGCCAAATGCTGAAGTGCTCAACCTTTGTTCTAAAGCTGTTCTGAAATTGGCAGTATAAATGTGGAAGGAGCCATTTTGAGTGTTCTAGCCAGCTCTTTTTGCTCAGGACTTTTATAATTTCACTATTGCACACTGTTGGGGCACATATTCTAAACAGCAACTGAAAAGGGAATACAGCAAGGCATGATACATCGAAGATTAACAGGTCTGGTTTGCGACCCCATTTATTAGGGGTGAGACCATTTCAAAACAAATTACCCTCTTGGAATACCAGTGGACATATTGTGCCAGGCAGTGGGGTTAAAGGGACAGGACAAGACTGGACACTGAAAGTAAACATGGTATCCCATGGCATCACCTCAAGAACAGGATCCTGGAAGAAGAAAAAAAACCTGATGCTCCAAAGCAACTTACAGTTGATTCGACTAAGTCGTGGATAATTCCTCCATAAACAAGCATATAGGGGAATGATAATTTCCATCATAAGATTACACAGTCATACAAAGTTTTGCTATAGCCCTATTCCTGTCCAGACCTTATTAGGGCAAACAAATTGAATTGTGGAAGGTGGGAGGCTTGCTCAGGATTTAATTTAAGGAAAGTTCAAAGAAACATTCAGCTAAAATCTGCTTCACAGCTCTCCAGGTACCACTACATTGCGGAATTATTTGGTTATGTACTTATGTACATGTTCATGTGTTCAGCTATAGGTGCTAAATGTGTTCATATTTGCTCTCACAGACTTGATCACTGATCGTGTTTAAAACCATTTTTCAACTTATCTCATCTTCTGTCCAGCTCTTCTGCAGCTTCACAAATACCTAGAATCCAGTTATAAACGTACGTCAGCCGATGTGTACGTCCTAAAGACCCAGGCACTGAGGTATATACTGTATACACTTGGGTCTCGGGGTCAGCCCCCACACCTCACTTAGTTAGGTACAAGTCACAAGAGACTTCTGAGTTTTAGCACTAAATTTCAAGTCTTATGGGACCTCTGATTACCGAGTTGGGTAACAAGTCTCAAAGGTTTCAAGCAACGGATTCCAAGTCTTAAGGGACCTCTGAGTCCTGAGTTGGGTCGCAAGTCTATCCAGATAGCAAGTCACTCCGGACAGGATTTGTGTCGGTACCGGCTGACTTTGGGCCTGAATCAGGGGAATATCTGGCCCAGAGTCGCTTTTTGTCTGGGCGATGACTGTGTTTCTAGCAACAGACTGAGTTTCTAGCAAGTCCTAAGGGACCTGTGCATACCAAGCCAAATGACTAGATTGCATTTCTAGCAGCAGATGCTGGTGTTAAGCTGCCCAGCACCAAAGCATACTCACCAGGTTATATATAGGCATCTTGTTTCTATAGCAGCTTTTCCCCACTCTTTCTAACAAAAAATTGACTAAACATCCCAGTTGTACATTTTGGAAATTAATAGAGTCAGATAAACTGTTTTCCTGCCTGGGACAGGATTATGATAATATACAGTACATACAATTTCAACAATCTCATTAACTGTATGATATACTTCTCGCTATCATATGAATAATGCCATACAGTATCTCCAGAAGAAGGGTGATATACTCACTGCAGGAAGGCCACAGTAGTGGACACAATGCTGATTTATGTTTAAACATTGATTCTCATTCAATTCTTCTTGCTTCTTGAAGACAGAATGAAATATTCAAAATTAAGTTTCCATATTTCTTAAATAATACTGACTAGTTTGCAGCTGAAAAGAGTACAGTTAAACAACAGCTCTGCTCAAAAACAAATGATGCCAGTCACCTCTTACTGCAGCTCCACAGTCACAGGCAGTCCTGCAATCAGCCAGAGGAGGTCGCTGTTGCACACCAAGACATGGACAGCTCTGCAATCAGCCAGAGGAGGTCGCTGTTGCACACCAAGACATGGACAGCTCTGCAATCAGCCAGAGGAGGTCACTGTTGCACACTGAGACCCAGGCAGTCCTGCAGTCAGCCAGAGGGAGTCACTGTTGCACGCTGAGACATGGACAGACCTGTGGTCGGAATCTCTCCCTCCTTTGGAAATACTACAGGCTTCTGGCAGAAGAAATTTTAACAAAATGAGCAACAGCCCTCAGTGTGGTGACTTAATTAAAACAGTTCATTGCAATAGCAGGATCCTGTTCTTTTAAAGCTATACACCGATCAGTTACAACATTAAAACCACCTGCTTAAACCAGTTTTCTGACATTATATGCTGTAATCTGTATACATTTGTCTATAAACACTTAATATTTCATTATAAGATATGTGTAGCTTTACTTTATATGGCATGAGCAATGTACTTTTCATTTGGATTGTGTAATTAACATTGACATTTACATTTTAATCAATCAGAGTGTGTGATTGTTTGGTGGGCTTCCTGCCATGAACTTGATGTGAATATCCATTCCACTAAGGACATGCCATGTCAGGCCTACAGAGTCTTTATGTGACATGTCTTTATTCATCAGGGCTCATATGTGTTAGCTTTCTGCACAAAGTCTCATATTCTATCTCATATTCTATTTGTGGCTCATCACTCTAGTAACTGAACATTCCACCATTGATTTCAAAATCAGAATTAAGTTAAAATCTGAATGAAAAGTAAAATAATTAAAAATATATGAATGATATCAATAAGAGAATAGCATATGTGTAATAATTAATAATAATAATAATAATATTAATAATAATAATAATAATAATAATAATAATAATAATAATAATAATAATTATTATTATTATTATTATTATTATTGGGATTTGGCAGACGCTCTTATCCATAATAATAATTATAGAATATAATAATTCACAACATTAGTTTTAATCATTAGTTGGTTAGCTTTCAAGTAGTTTTAATCCCAAACCAATGCCAATTTTATTACTTAAAATCGTATCTGGGTTTATTTGGCAACTTAAGACTTTCGCGTAGATCATTAGATTGTTGATGTCTGGGAAGAATCCTATTCCTGTATGAATATTCATATTCATATTCATTGTTTCATTTCAAATCCAATATGCTGCAGAACAGAGCCAAAAGAACAGAAATTGTACCACTGTAACTTTAAGTGGCAAGAGTAAACAGATGCTCTGTGTACTCTGGTGAACCCATCAGTATTACAACATTGCCTTTCAACAACACTGGCTGCAACATCACATCATGGCAGCGTGACGAGGTGGCCGAGTGGTTAAGGCGATGGACTGCTAATCCATTGTGCTCTGCACGCGTGGGTTCGAATCCCATCCTCGTCGGACGAGTGATTTTGGGGTCATCACAACTTGTGTGTGAGATAAGCACCACCATCTTCTGGTTAAAACACTCTGAACTAATTGCGAAGAACTGTTATTTGGAGTCTGTTTCATTCTCCTATAGATGCAAATTCATGCTGCTATCATTAGCTGTCTGTATACCATAGCTTATAATAGCACTTATATATAATTATTTTTGTATTCTGGGTATTCCAGCTGCTAGCCGTGGTATGCTAAGTGGAAAGTTTATGTACTCTTCAAGGGTTCAAGTTGTACAGTTCCAAGTCCTAGATTACACTCCGACTCCCACAATCTCGTCAGTTCTACTACTGAACCCAAATAACATAAGCAGCTGCCACACAAAACAGGTGCCAGTCGCTTACAGCAAACCGTACTGTACTGTATAAAAAACTATTTTTGATATAATCCATAGTCAGATTAATCAAATAGGCCCAAAGCCTTATCTTTGTTGTAGGCTTAGTACATCAAATTGTACTTCCCTCTAGGGCCTTTCAGTGCACTTTTCCCTGGTTATGTGTATACACTTTGTTGTACGTTGCTCTGGATAAGAGCTTCTGCTAAATGGCAATAACATAATGTAATGTATTCTCTAATTGGGTAAACCTCAGCAGTCAAATCTTACATAAGTACTGACCATTGTTCTTGTTTACATCTCCAACTGTTTTCTTAAAGCTCAAGGAGAATAGAAACGTTGCAGAGAGGCTTGAAATGAGCATAGCTCTGTTCCTCAAAAGGTTCTGGGATATGGAGTGCAGAATTTGAAAACGGTAGGATGCTATGTGACTGGTTGCCTGTTGTGGCTGTGCAGATTATTACTGGTGGAGTGCCCTCTCCTGTTTGGGAGTGGAATGGAATGTTTAAAGTATATGAAAGTTCATTGCTTGTTCATTGAACACATTAGGATATTCTATCTGAGAAAATAGAGGCTTCTGGAAAAAGAGGGAATGGTAATTATTATTTTATAATTATATTATTATTATTTTTATTATTTATTTAAATATAAAAATGGACATGGTTTTCTTTTTTGCCTCAGAAGTTGCCAAAGCCCCAGAGAAGGTGGTTTCGTAAGAAGAGGACAATTTTGTGTTCAAGGTTCAACATCTTATTCTTTGACAGTATACAGGGCCATGACTCATGACTGAATTTTTAATTTTATTTATTTTTGATTTTGTGATTAAAAACCCAGATATGTATCCATATATTTAATACAAGTTATATTACATTACATTATAGGTATTTGCCAGATGCTCTTGTCCAGAATGACGTACAACAAAGTGCATACCCATAACCAGGGACAAGTGCGCTGAAGGACCCTAGAGAGAAGTACAGTTTCAAGTGCTAAGTATACAACAAAGATAAGGACTTGGGCCTTGTAGATTCATCTGACAATGGATTATATCTATCAATCTGTTTTTATACACAATGTGAAGAAATGATATACATTTACACTCGAAGAACACTTTATTAGGTATTTATTAGACTTATTTTTTCTACTTATTAAGTCTTCTGCTGCTGTAGCCTATCCACTTAGAGGTTTGATGCAATGTGTGTTCAGAGATGCTTGTCTGCACACCACTGTTGTAATGTGTGGTTATTTGTGTTACTGTTACCCTCCTGTCAGCTTTGACCAGGCTGGCCCTTCTCCTCTGATCTCTCTCATTAACAAGGCGTTTCTGTCTGCAGAACTGCTGCTCACTGATTTTTGTTTTTCGCACAACTCTCTGCAAACGCTAGAGACTACAGTGCATTCGGAAAGTATTCACAGCGCTTCACTTTTTCCACATTTTGTTATGTTACAGCCTTATTCGAAAATTGATTAAATTAATTTATTTCCTCCAAATTCTACACACAATACCCCATAATGTCAACGTGAAAAAAGTTTTTTTGAGATTTTTGCAAATTTATTAAAAATAAAAAACTAAGAAATCACATACATAAAATAAAAAACTAAGAAATCACATACATAAGTACATAAGTATTCACAGCCTTTGCCATGAAGCTCAAAATTGAGGTGCATCCTGTTTCCACTGATCAATCTTGAGATGTTTCTACAGCTTAATTGGAGTCCACCTGTGGTAAATTCAGTTGATTGGACATGATTTGGAAAGGCACACACCTGTAAGGTGTAAGGTCCCACAGTTGACAGTGCATGTCGGAGCACAAACCAAGCATGAAGTCAAAGGAATTGTCTGTAGACAGGACAGGATTGTCTCGAGGCACAAATCTGGGGAAGGGTACAGAAAAATTTCTACTGCTTTGAAGGTCCCAATGAGCACAGTGGCCTCCATCATCCGTAAACGGAAGAAATTCGGAACCACCAGGACTCTTCCTAGAGCTGGCCGCCCGTCTAAACTGAGCAATCGGGGGAGAAGGGCCTTAGTCAGGGAGGTGACCAAGAACCCGATGGTCACTCTGTCAGAACTCCAGCATTCCTCTGTGGAGAGAGGAGAACCTTCCAGAAGGACAACCATCTCATCACCAGACGGAAGCCACTCCTTAGTAAAAGGCACATGGCAGCCCAAATGCAGTTTGCCAAAAGGCACCTGAAGGACTCTCAGACCATGAGAAACAAAATTCTCTGGTCTGATGAGACAAAGATTGAACTCTTTGGCGTGAATGCCAGGCATCATGTTTGGAGGAAACCAGGCACCGCTCATCACCTGGCCAATACCATCCCTACAGTGAAGCATGGTGGTGGCAGCATCATGCTGTGGGGATGTTTTTCAGTGGCAGGAAGTGGAAGACTAGTCAGGATTGAGGGAAAGATGAATGCAGCAATGTACAGAGACATCCTGGATGAAAACCTGCTCCAGAGCGCTCTTGACCTCAGACTGGGGCGACGGTTCATCTTTCAACAGGACAACAACCCTAAGCACACAGCCAAGATATCAAAGGAGTGGCTTCAGGACAACTCTGTGAATGTCCTTGAGTGGCCCAGCCAGAGCCCAGACTTGAATCCGATTGAACATCTCTGGAGAGATCTGAAAATGGCTGTGCACCGACGCTCCCCATCCAACCTGATGGAGTTTGAGAGGTGCTGCAAAGAGGAATGGGCGAAACTTCCCAAAGATAGGTGTGGCAAGCTTGTGGCATCATATTCAAAAAGACTTGAGGCTGTAATTGCTGCCAAAGGTGCATCAAAGTATTGAGCAAAGGCTGTGAATACTTATGTACATGTGATTTCTTAGTTTTTTATTTTAAATAAATTTGCTCAAACTTATTTCATGTTGTCATTATGGGGTGTTGTGTGTAGAATTTTGAGGGAAAAAATGAATTTATTCCATTTTGGAATAAGGCTGTAACATAACAAAATGTGGGAAAAGTGAAGCGCTGTGAATACTTTCCGGATGCACTGTATGGTTGCTGAATATCCCAGGAAATTGGCAGTTTCTGAGGTACTCAAATCACCCTGTCACCCTGGCACCAACAACCATTCCATGGTCAAAGTCACTTCGATCACGTTTTTCCCCCATTCTGATGATTGATGTGAATATTAGCTGAAGCTCCTGATCCATATCTGCGTGATTTTATGCATTGTACTGCTTCCACACAATTGGCTGATTAGATAATCGCATGAATAAGTAGGTGTCCAGTGCCAGAACAGTTCCTAATAAAGTGCTCAGTGAGTGTATATACTGTAGGAAGTTCATTTGGAGAGGTTTTAGACTGTAAAGATGAAGAATCATGCACTCTGCATTTAAAAATGTTTTATAAAGACATAGGTTGCAGACCATTTGGGAGAAGCTGTCCACATGTTTTATACCGTTGCACAAGTGACAAGTGAGTCTCTGGACAACCACCCCCCCAAAAAACTGAGGGCTGTTGTTTTTCAGTTCTGGCACGCGTAGGGACAGAAGAATGAGCTGCCAGAAAAACCGGTCGGGGTTCTTCAGCTGGAAGAGAACGGGCGGGCGTGTAGCAAGCCATGGCTGATCACCGCTGGCTGAACCTACTCCCAGCTCTCCGATGCACGGCTCCGGTGTGGGGAGGCTCGCTCAAACCACCGCTCTCCACAGACACAGGCCATTTCACAACAATGACGTGAGAAGGACTGCACAAGCTATTTCAAAAAGCAGAGGAGCGAAAAAAAAAGGGGAGCGGTCGTTTGCCAGTCGGAGGGTTTGCCGGTTGAATCCCCTGACCTGGGTGTGTCGAAGTGTCCCTGACACCTAACCCTGCCTTGCATGGCAGCCTATCGCTGTTGGTGTGAGTGAGTGTGTGCGAATGGGTGAATGTGAGGCATCAACTGTAAAGGGCTTTGGATAAAAATGCTAAATAAATGCAGTCCATTCAGCAAGTGTTAGGGTTAATTTTATCATGTTGTTTGATAACATTTGAAGTTCTTTTTTTTGGCGAAGAGTATAAGCTCATCAGATTTTGTTTGGGCCTCCCAAAGGTGTAGTACAGCGGTGGCCATGATATGAACACTAAAAACTGAAACTGAAAACAATCAATCAGTATCAATGCAGTAATTTCAAATAGAGAAAAATATAGTTTGATATCTGAAACATATCTGGCTTTAGATTCAGTCAAATGACTTAGTTTAAAAGGTGCTATCACAAGACAACTATATATACAACCAGCCATGTGAAGAGGGGGAGCCCAGGTGCCCAAACACCTGCCCCTTTTGCCCCAAGTGCCGATGTCACGCTTTGATTTGATTAAAGAATAAATAAAACAAAACATTTGTATTAGCATCTTGTAGCCTATAGTATATTCGTCCCTGTCATTCATTTTCATTAATTCATTTTGTAAAATGTATTCTGATGAATAACTGGGTGTTATAAAACGCTTTTTATTTAAGTTTGTGTGCCCTTTCATTTTTAAGCACCTATCGCTCAAAATGTGTCTGCACGGCCCTGCGGTAATAGTATAAGTCATAAGAGCCTATACTGAATTTCATAACCGTTCACATCATAACAGTTAAATCATATTTTGATTATGAAAGAGGATTTCACGTATATTAACGATATACGTCTTTATTTCGTGTACCATGAGCGCAAACAAAGTCATTAGTCCTGCAGATGGCACTGTTGGTGGAGCAGAAACCGTGCTCAAGGAAACGGGCGACACTTGCTGCTTTCCATAATGGTCGTTTGTTCTTGGGCAGCGATCCAAAAATTACATCACGGAGTTTGACTATTGGGGAATCGAAAAAGAGCCGAACCGTGTTTGTGTTTTGCATCGGAATGCATACAAATTCCTCAGGAGTTTCTGGGGAATTCTATCCCTCAGTACAGTCTGAGAATTGTTGATTGAATGCTGCTGTATATGTTGAAAACGTTAGTACTGAACACTTAATGGAATAAAAGAGTAATAGTAATAGTCTGTAATAGTTGATTTAACATCGGTTATTTTGCTGTATTGCTGGTATTATCTAACAGGTTACTTAGAACAGAAGTACTCACATTTCTTCACCCTTCGGACATTTGATCTGAAAAACAGCTTAACCTCTTCACCATGTCTGCATGGTTTTGTGCATTTAGTTGCTGCCACATGATTGGCTGATTAAATATTAGCATTAACAAGTTGGTGTAAAGGTCTACCTAATAAAGTACTCACTGAGTGTTGACTAGGGGTACAATGTGAGTACTTTTGCAGGGACTCATGACCTTTGTCATAACCTTTTTTCTGAGTGTACCAACAACTGAATATAAAAAAAATATTTTTTAAAATACAATCAAGAAAATTTACTATACCTGCTTCGATCTGAGGTAGCCAACTTTTTGTTTGCGAGGTTACGGAAGATAACAGCGATTTATTTTAGGAAGTATCCAGAACTAGGCTAACGTGGCCTGATTGTTGGTCTCTTGTTTGGATATCAGCAGCGACAATGGTCTTTTTTCCCTCAGTCATCATCAGTGTTATACTTTTGCACTCGACTGTTAAATCAAGCCGTTCAAATAAAATGAGGAGATTATATTGTGCTAACGATTTCTTCTTGGGATCTGCTGAACTATAGCCTTTCAGACACTAATTGCTTAGTGTACCTAAATCTACGATTATTTGATTTTACTGCATGGTGTTACAAGTGGTGATCTGATAAACCCAGTCGTTGGTGCGTGTGTCACAGGATATCCGTAGGCTATTCTATAATAATAATAATAATAATAATAATAATAATAATAACAAAGAAGAAGATGCCTATTTGTATTAGTGTGTGCTTATTCGGATGCCTCTTTATTTATTATTGGTGGTTATTAACATATCTTACTTTTAAAATATCGGAACAATTCGCACACTACTGAACTGCTTTAGGTCAATAAACTTGCTCACTGGTACATAGTATGTATTACCTGGAATTAATAAACAGGCTAATCCTGGTCACATGAATATTGTTCTTAATTAGTTTTTAAGGTCAGTAGCATTTTTTTCCTGCAAAAAACATAGCCTTCATAATCGTTAACCAGTCAGTGTGAACAGCCTACGCCTACGATCATTTTTCACTTGTCAAATGATGGGTAACTCGAAAGTACTGCCCTGTATTTTCAAACTCGTGGGGGTGGAGATTTCAGCACAGTGTCTGCCCCCAACTTTGTTGATTGACGCAAGGCCATGGCTCCTCCTTGAAAGTTTTTTTCTTCGTTTTTCAGTGTCGTGCGTTGATTTCATACCAAAGTCATACTTTACATTCCACCTTTACTGTCAAACCCGGAGAAATATTTATTGAAAACAAAAAGGCGCCTGATAAATAAACAGTTTAAATGAGTAAACTTTTAACTTGCGCTCGAAAAGGCTGAACTGGGAATCAAGCAAAAGGTGAGTCTTTATAGCTAAATACGGTTTCTTTGTCTGAGTGGGTTTGTGAAGTTTCATGCAGTTGCTGCTCGCTTGAAGTTTTCAGATCTTTGTCATTTTTTGCATTTTTCCGCGGAACTCCCAGAGTTGGGGAGGGAAGAAAACTATTATGATTGATTTTTTTGCCCTTCTTTCTCTCCTTCTGTGTATGCACTGCTTGATATGTAACCCACTCTTTAAATTTTAGATTTAGTATTATCCTTGGTTTTATTAGCATTTTTGCCATTGTTGATCCTACCAAGAAGTTAAACATTATGCCTCTCTGTGTTACCCGCAGCTTCTTGAAACGCCGCTTCAGACTTCCCAAAACTTTTTTAGGGGAGAGGAGATCTTTATTTTTGCCCCGGGATCAATTGAAGGCGAAAACGAAAATAAGAAAACGTGGATTGCTGAAGTAAACCCGATTCCTTTAACCACCATCTCAATAATCTTATAGGTAAGAAAAAACAATGTACGCCAATGCATCAAGATAGTTACCAACGTGAAGTTGATGTTTCAGCATTTCTTTGCATCAGAAAAAAAATCTATGGTTTAATCTTAAAATGTACCTTATACCTCATGATGCTTATGCACGTGTGATTTTTTTAAAGTACGCTACTTTGTTGCTCACGAAACTTATTGAGCGAGTTGTGTTCCCGACTTTTTTGTCCTCCGCCCTTTTGCTTATGTCCCAGAATCAATCACAGCATCGAATATATTAGTTTTTCCTTTTACACCCCCCCCCCTAAAAAAAAAAGGATACTTCGTGTGTTTAGTTAGCCTACCATCCAGTCATGACTGATTGAAGGTAGCCTACATGTTGATGGACCCAAAGTTTTGGTTAATGCGCACAATTTAATTCAAAACCCATTTTATACATTTGTGTATAGTCTACGTCATTATATTCGATCGTAATTTCATATAGCCTGCCGCACGTAATTTAAACTTTCCGAGATCAGAATATGTTCTTTCAAACGCAAGTGGACTGCAAGTGGATGTAGTTTTGATCGCGACACTTGACATCGTGGTGTTTAAGACGCAAAATATTTCCCCGTGTTTCCTTTTCTTGGCCAAAAAAAGCAAGATGAATGAAGGTGAACGAAAATAGTCGTCGAGGGCGGATTAAGAATGGGGAAATATCGAGGCAACGGGGTGAGGGGGGCAAAGAGAGCGTTTGCAGTGATCTTAGCATGTTGCAGCACAAATAGCGGCGATATAATTATCCCAACATGATTTGGTAATGTTGACAGAGCGAGGAATCCGTTTCCCTTCCTTGTGGAAGTGGCCGGTTCTGATTTCCTCACCGTACTGAAAAAGTGTAAAAGGGAGGGAGATGGGATTTTAGGAACAAAAGGCAACGACTTCCTCTGAGGCTCAATCAGTTTATCATCACCTCCCCCCTCCCACCCCTCCGCCGCCTTGCTCAATCGTATCTACTTAAACTTTCACTGGGATTCTTTGTAAACTTCCCAGTCTGAAGACTGAGAACGTGAATTGCGTTCCACATTACTGCTCAGGGGAAAGGTTTTGAAGAACACTAAAGCACATATGAACATACAGCTATGAACCAACTCTCAGGGTCATGTCAAATAATGATCTTGAAGTTTACTTTACAGATTTGTGTTAATTTTGTACTTATTATTTAATAAATATATTTAGTAAGCTATTTACTCAATATTGCATAATTAATTGTTCTTCATAAAACCCTGATACTACTTAAATATGGTAGTAAAGTGTATCAACATTTTTAATAAGAAAAAGAAATACTAAGCAAAAATAAATTGTCGCCCAAATACTGCCTGTTGTTTGTTAAATTGAAAATAACATTCACAGAAACTAAGGAGATTACGATTTTTTTTCCAGTATATTTTTTTATGCCCCCTCCTACACACACACACACACACACACACACACACACACGCACACACGCGCACGCACACACACACACACACACACACACACACATGTATGCACAGACACACACACACACACACACACATACCTCTTCTGTTGCCGTCCATGGACCACATTATCTAAACAGTCTCTGTTCCGTCCAGCAGGACTGCTGTAATGTGACAGGTTTATTGTGTGGTCAGTCAGGATTGTGGCCCTTTCACAGATCTTTGACCAGCTGTTTGACTCGCCTGGTGTCAAGCAACTTTACAACAATAAAGCACAGGAAGAGCTGTATGAGTAATCAGTCCTCAGGCATCTAGTCCCAAATCGTAAACCTACTTAAGGTTTACCTCCAGGCTGGTCGACGGACTGCCTGTTTAACTCAAGAGATGTGTAGAGCAGTTTGTTTTTTGCCGTTTCCTCAAAATGGGTTCCAGTTGGGTGTTGAAGAAAACAACAATGGCACGAAAACGGGAAAAAAAAAATGGGATGAAAGCAGGCAACAAGAGTTAATGACTTTATGAAAACCATTCTTCTTCCATGTAGACAAGTGAATGGAATGTATTGATATGATTGTTGATTGAACAATTAACATTTTTAAAATTTGGTTGTATTTCCATTTTTTTCCCCAAATTTATGTCGTACCTGTTTTGAGAGGTCCTGTCTGTAGAACCCACAAGTGATCTGATTCCTGGTTTAATGAATTTGGAAAATTCTGGAATGTACTTTCCTTTTGCAGGCAGTGCCTTTCGGCCTGCATTAAATTCCGAGCCTTCACTGTTAAAGTGAGTGTATCCACAAGGTAAGTGGTACCAAGTGTAAAAATTCAGAGAACAGAAAGTTAATTTGTTTCAGTTTTTATGTAAGTTAAAACAAATCAAATCATTTTTCTGCAAGATCGGTTGCCAGCTTTTGAATGTTATTTGTTTTATGTAAGTTAAAACAAATCAAGCCATTATCTGCAGTTCACTTGCCAACTTTTGAATGTTTCTATTCAAATGCAAATGGAGCTAAACATGTTTCCGAAAGTTAACCAAGTTGTCTTAAGAATCAATCAGCTATCACTATTTTCTATGCCACACCTTTTTTCATGAGAACACATCTTTTGGTCTGACCTGACAGACAGGTGTAGTCAAGCTTTTCCAGTTCTAAATTCCTTTGAGCGTTGAAAGGAACATTTTTGCCACCTGTAAATTTGTGTTACTGTGACTGCTTGCCGACCAGGCTTTGGCATTTATAGCCTTTACTGCAAAGAGGTGGTTTGTTAGAACTTGTTGGAAGAACCTCTGTTATTGTTTACCATGTATAATGCATTCAATTCATTCTCTGTGTATAAACGGCTCATATAATTACAAAAGCTGCCATCTTTGTTCATTACTAGGGTGGAAAAATGGAACAATCATCGTTTCATCATGGCTCATTTTTATTCTCACAAAGACCACCTTAAAAGTATTACTGCATATCGATACATAATTGGAAAAGAAAAATTATGTGGGTTATAATAATTCAGCAAAGAAGGTGGCAATTGTTAATGCATTTAAAGGTTAAATTAAATGGGGGGGGGGGGGGGGGGGTTCTGGGTGTGGTGTCTGGCGAGTAAGACCTAGGGCCAGGATTTAGCCAGTGGGGTGACTGTGATGTTTGGGCTGGTGGGGTGGCGTGGGGTGGGGTGGTTTCCCCATTGAAAGCCTCACTGCAGTGGTTGTTTCATTTCCACCAGGAGGATCTGAGGGGGGGTGGGGGGGGGGGGGGGTGCTCTTCATTGCGCCTGTCGCTCCTGACTCCTCCACATGAGCCGGGGATTATGGGGGATTTAGCAGGAGATGGGCTTTTAAACAAAGGCCTGCCAGGGGCCTCTCTTTACTGGGAAAGGTCAGGGGGAGCTCGACTGATCTTTGCCCTTTGCCCTTTGATCCCTCTCCCTCCCGCCACCGCACCTTTCCGCCGGCCGCCCTGACTCACGAGGGGCTGCAGAGCCGCGGTCTTCCCGGGGGCCGCCCAGCACCGTGTCGCCCGGGGTCTGGGGGCCGGGGCAGCGGCGGCCCGCTCTCCAGCGAACGCCACGCACGCCGATTACAAATGACCGTCAGTCACAGTCTGCTCACCGAGGCTCGGGGGTCACAGCTGTTCAGCTGTCCATATGAAACTGCAGATTTCCTCATGCACCCTGCCGTTCCGTATTTATTAATCATAATAAATGATTAATTGATTTCTGTGCGCATAGCGTGCACTCCTCAATCAACAGTGACAAAGTGTAGTTTGGTTTTGAAAGTGAACATGTATAAATTGTTTGTTCTTGCAAAGCTTTATGATTAGATTGAATGTAGCGGTACCTTGTGGAGTGCTTTGTTTGTCAATTGTAATATGCTGTGTTCTGCACATGTATAGAGTTTCTCTATTAAAGCTTGCAAGGGGAAAATCCCATATTTTTGCATCAAATGTTCAAAATAAATCATTTGAAATTATTTTTTATTTCTGTGTATTCTAAGATGAACTACACTTTACACATAGTATTGGTGACAGTCTGGCTTATTTTCTAGCCTGTGTAATACAGCATATTTATCAAAAAATGTTGCCTCAAAAACTTTTTACACAGGATATTAATATATTCTTGTAAAAGATGTGAGGCTGAATCGATCGGTGACTAGGCTTTTTCCTAGAATGGAAATTAATACAACTGTTTTTATCAGTTTTTTTATAGTTCGATAACATTTTTTTGTTATGTTATGTATTTTGTAGAGCAGTCTCGATTCTCCCGTGTTCTTCATCGTCTGTCTGAAGGGTAAGGAAAACAAACGAAGGCGAGATGGAAGTGTTTTTGTAAGGGTTGGCTGTGAAGTTTCAAACCGGTCTGCAAGCACGACCAGTGTGTTCTCTGACATCATACCTTTAAATAGCTCCCCGGTTATTTCTGCGCTGTTGTTCCTGCAGGCTAGACGACCTTTGACAGATTGTAGTCTTAATTAAAACCGAGACTACGTGACAAAATCCAATGAGTTTCCCCAGCCCTTGTAATTTACATTGTCAGTTACCGTGACTTAATGACAGCTGGTGTTGACTGACTCCTTAGTTTCTGTGAAAATTCTCTCTCTCAAGCTTCTGTTTTTTATGTATTTTATGTATCTAGGCTATTAGTCAGAATTCTTGGGAAAACAAGTCCCTAATCAGTAATTGTTGAAATATGTTTGTATTCGGTCACCGTATGGTCATGCCTGCGGTGGAGGGCGAAAATCAAAATGGCAGCTGAATGTGGTCTGGGGAGATGACTGGCTTTTCGTATATGTTTTAAGGTGGTTAGATATCTCTTTGTTCCCGGACCGGCCTGATGCAATACGTCTCGTACTCATTTCCTCTCAGGAGCGGAGGCTGACGTCTGTGACGGATTCCGGCAGGTTGCAGTGTAGATGGAGCGTGTTTATATTGCCGTGGTGAAGGCTTTGTGCTTCTGGCTCTGCTCCTGCCTCAGGGGCCTTCCACATATGTTGTAGATGAAAGCGAGAGTAGGCCGGTGATATAAAACTTTAGTGTATCCTGGCCCATATACCCTGGTGTAAAATGCAGCTATGACTTGCTTGACATTACCAGCTACCAGCTGTTTCACTACATAGCTTGAGGTGGTCAAACCATGTTGAGTATGGAGCTGGTCTGAACCGGTCAACCAGCTACCAGCTGTTTTCAAAACCTAGCTTGAGCCGGTCAAACGATGTTGAGTATGGAGCTGGTCTGAACCGGTCGACTAGCTATGAGCTGTTTCAAAACCTAGCTTGAGCTGGTCAAACCATGTTGAGTATAGAGCTGGAATGAACTGGTCAACCAGCTGCCAGATCAAGCCAAACCTAGCTTGAGCTGTTTTGTACCCGTCATTGCTTTTACAGAGGCAGCTGAGGATCCCTTCATGAGGTGTCTTCACAAAATGCCAGCTTGAAAACTTGACACGTGGGCGGTGTAAATTTAATGAATTGGGGACTGTTGCCCGTAATTGTATCAACTGAATGGTTTTGGAATTCTCTTTAAAATGTGCACAAAAGATGAGAGTGCGAGATGGAACGAGGGAGAGGCGATGTCTCGTGGGAAGGCGTATATACAGTATTTCAGTGCGTTGTTCGCCCTTGGCTGTCCTTTGACATGAAAAACATCAACATTCTAATAGCCTGATTGATAGGTGGCAATGACATGTGAATCTACATGCACTGTGTGATTTTATGTGTGCATTTTCTATAGCATCCCAGGAATAAAAGCCAGACTAAAACAGGATGAGCAGATCTTGTAACTGAGATGCCTTCTGAATTACTGTGGCAAAAATTTTAGGTTTTCGTGCAACCTTTTAGTGTGGTGATGTTGTCTAGTTCAGGAACCTATGATTTGTTTAGTTTTTTTGGACCCTCCTGGTTTGTTTGCAGTTATACTGAGAGGAGCCACAAACTATAAATAATAAATATGGCATGACTCAATTCAAGCTCTTGGGATAAAAACACTGTTGCCAACGATTTTGACTGCACTTTTTCTCAGAGTACTGTGTACAGTATCAGGTGTTTTTTTTATCCAATCAGTTGCCTTTTGGTCAGTGACATTGATAAAGCACGCACACTTGTATCGACACTAATGTTATCTAACTTTTCTGAGATTGTCATTTCATGTCCTGCAGTCACTATGCACTGGCACAATCGGCAGGAGAAACCAATGCATCACTGGCAAATTCTAAAGGTCTCAAGAATTCTAATATTAGACTTTGATGGCGAAGACAAAATCTGGAAGGAATTAACATTCTGCTCCGCAGACAGATTCACTTTGGTGTACACTGGAGAAAAGTAAGAGCCTCCCTCAAACCAGAGGGCTTTCTTACAGCAGTGAATCAACAGGATCTGTGTGTATTTCTTGGCTGCATTGTTTTATATTTGTACTTCTTAACCATTGAATGTACTTGATGGCAAATGTAATGAATTCTTTGGCCAAAAATGTTTTTAGGCCTTTTCCTATGGTGGACTCTTCATTGGATTCAAGTTTAAATTAATCAATAAATGACCCATTCCATATGAGCTTACTTCAAATGTTGAAGTCTGTACGTGAAGTGCTGTTAGAAATGCAAACTTGTCCTGTTTAATGTGGTAAGGGCACTGTGCTAACCTGAGGAGCATGTTCTAGGGCCCGTACTGTTTAGTACAAACCCCTTGTAGCATAAGTTTATCATGAGCAGTCCTATTATATTCGCTAACTATTTGCAATGGCTTGTATGTAATGACTGTTGAGGGAATAGCTAACAGCATTTCACAGAACTTGAGGTCTGATGCCCTAGAAGATAGTCAATGTATGTTTTCCCTTTGCAAATAGGAAGTACTATTTCACACTTTTGGCATTCTTCTCCTAGGTGGTAAATGGTTGGCATTTATATAGCGCCTTTATCCAAAGCGCTGTACAGTAGATGCTTCTCATTCACCCATTCATACACACACTCACACACCATCGGCGATTGGCTGCCATGCAAGGCGCCGACCAGCTCGTCAGGACCATTTGGGGGTTAGATGTCTTGCTCAGGGACACTTCGACACAGCCCAGGCGAGGGATCGCAACCAGCAACCCTCCGACTGCCAGACGACTGTTCTTGCTGCCTGAGCCATGTCGCCCCCAAATAATAAATATGGCACAAAAATGGAAGGCAATATTGACAGAGTAGGAATTCTAATTCGATTTGATGACCTGTGTCCATTGAAAGAGGTTGCAAATTTGTGATTGTAGGAAGAAAATATAGAGCAGGATGATTGGTATTATTGTTGGAAGGACTTCGTCTGCATTATATACTGTAAAATGACCACCAAATCAAATCATGTGACAAAAAGTGAGTTTAATACCTTTTCTTTTTTGTATGGGGATGTTTTGGATTGAAAGTAACCACACTCTCCTCTCTTTCAGAGCAGAGCGCTGACATTATTATTCAGATGAAATAGCTTTTATGATTTTTAGCAATGATTTATGGAAAACGGTGATGACCACTTGCTTACAGCTTTGGCCACGGTTTATCTAAAATGGATGCCAATAGCATGACCGATTATAATATTTTTGCAGGTGTCTCTTTACTGCTCTCTCGTACTACAAATACACTATATTTTGAATTAAAATCAAAGTTCAAATTTTGAACTTTTTTCCCAACATTTTCACTTTCAAAAGCCCGGGCCAAGGTGCCTTTCGCTGTTGCCCGTGCTTGCGTTACTCTGGGTAGAGGGCATTCATATCGCTCCTCGCTCAGTGGAGCACCAAATGCTGCATCCCTAGGGCTGTGAAATTCAAAGTAATGAAAACGGCCATCTGTTATTCATTTGGCCAATACTTCAGCATTTTTGGTTAACCAAACACAATAACGAAAATGAGAGGGTGTATGTTGTTCGGATTCATTGTTTTGTGCACAAGGCTGCGATGCCATTGCCGTGGGGTAGAAAGATCCATCGTGGCCTGGGAGCCTCAAAATTAATAGCGTTTACGTTTGCATATATATGCGTGCAGAGCTCTTCCTAAGGCTGTAGCGCAGTAAAATCATTTTTGCGTCCTCTTATTCAAAAGCCAGATGGTTTGTAATAACAAAACAAAAAAACGGATAGAAAATACTGTCCTTAAATACTTAGGTTGTATCCTCAACACCTTTAAGCGTCTTGTGCCGAATCCTCAATAGGAAATGGGCCTGACGTCCATTTGTGCCACGGTTTGTGGCATCTTGACACTTGGCGCAAATGTGCGTCCAAATGGTCACGATTTCCCCGCCCTACTGTAAACAGTGGTTTGAGCAAACAAGACCGGTGTCCTGTGCTTGGGCTGTAGTGAGCCGCAGCAGTGTTGAGGACTGTAAGTTTGCCAGGGCAGAGAAGCCTCCAGTCCTGTTCTTTCACCAGGGTGTTTGCTGAAGGCCACCATCTTAGAAGAAGGCCTATGCTTGTCCCTGTCAATCACGGGTACGTCCTCCCACCCTATCTGTTCAAGTTTAGCCAGTTGTACATGTATGTATTGTACGCACTTGGAAGATGTGTGTACCGAAGTAGACATTTTGTATTATTATGTGCGTCTTAGTTGTTATTGTGTCGGTTTGTCATACAGGTTTTGCTAAAGTGCTCTTTACCCCGTGTAAACTGACTTACTGGAGCCCAGGTGACCTGCACAGGAAAGCCGTGTATTTTGATATGAAGAAAGTGTTCTTCCTTCTCCCTCCAGTACTCTGACAGACATTCAAAAGACATTCAGTTTTTCTACAGCCCCCTTTTCCATTCTTCCTGAAATAAATACAACAAAAAAAAAAAAAAGAAGAGGCAGGTTTTTTGAAGGAATGTTTTCCCCTTGGCATTTTCCGCGCAAGTCGTTCTGCGGAGCATAGCGTTGGCTGGATGTTTTCATGATAATTGACAGGATCATTTTCATAATCAAACCCATATTCTTGGTATAAATGTTTTTTGTACAAGGAAATATTTTATGTACAAACAACACAGTTACCAAAAACCAGCAAGTAATGTTTATAGAATGTTCCGATAGCATTTATTCAGGTCATGCAGAAGACACATGAGTATGAACCTAATGTAATTCTTTGCTCTGCGACAGCGCTAATTTTGGATTGATCTTTTGTTTGCATCATAGCGTTCTTGCTAATGTGTTACAAAGTTGACAACTGCCTAAGCTTTGTTGCTGGTATATATATTCTTATTCCCCCCTGGTTTCTGCACTTCTGCGTCATCCCATTGTCTCATCAAAATGGAAACAACTCTCAACTGAGTTTGACCCATACATTCCCATTTGCTATTTTGCTAACAGAATCGTTCTTTCATCGCATGTTTTTCAGTACTTGTGTGCTGATAATAAAATGATGGAGGAAGTTCTGTCCTTGCGTTCTAGGTCGGATGAGTCCTTGTGTTCAGCAGCTTGCTGTTATGCAGAATGGGCAACGGTGTGCCCATTTCTCAACCGTTTTTGGTTGGAGTTGTTTTGATGCTCATTCCAGATGGCAGTTTCTGAAAACCCAATCCTAACCACCACCCCTACTGGCCCTACCTTTCTGATTTGGAACCCAGAGTGGAGTCTTGACTCTAAACCTCATTCAACACAAGACCATGGACCACTTCAGCTGCTAACGAAAAGATTTTTGTTTTCGGTGTCGGTTTCCGGTTCTTTCCTTCCACCAGAAAGGGTCTGGAGGCCTCTTCATGGAGGCTTGTTGACCCTGATCGCTGCAGTCCCTCTTTTTCTTTTTGACGAAGCGTAACTTGAGTGGTTGTCCTGGCAGATGAGTGCCCTTCTCAGTCCTCCTCAGCCCCTCGCTGGGCTCTAATGAGAGCTCTCGAGGTAAGGGGACACCCCCTTCTCTCCCTCTCTGCTGATGGATGGACCAACAGGGGCACGCAGGGAGCCTTTTGGTGCTCCCCTGCATCAGGCGGGGGGACATTTGGGCGGACACGGGAGGCACTCCTCCGGCGGTGGAGGGTCCGGTCCGTCCTGAGGTGTCCGGAAATTTTCTGAGATGTTTCTCTCGCAGCAGGGTTTTGGGACTGGTCCTGGTGGACCAAAGTGACTTCAGGCTGTTTTGTGGTTTCCTTTCCGTCTGTAGCCAATAAGGTGTGTGAGTCAAGCTAATCGGTCACTTAAATGCAGCGATTAAGCTGAAACAGCAGACCGTACGTTTACTGCCCAACGGGAATGGAGTTTGTGGGTCTGCTTTGTGATTTCCCAAAGGGCGGTAGGTTCAGGTAGGGCTGGCTGGAGGACTTCAGAGACAGATTTGCAGTCCACTCTTCCCAGCCCCTTCCTTATTGATCACTAGCCATATCCATTTTGATAATGAGACAATGGTATGTTGCAGAAGTGCAGAAACCGGGGGGTTTCTGCACTTCTGCCACGTATATACGCCAGAAACGAAGCTTAGGCAATTGTCAACTTTGTAACACATTAGCAAGGACGTTATGATGCTGTAGCTGTGCGATGAATTACATTAGGTTCAACTGCGTGAATCCCTCCCCTGCATGATTGACAAGCACAAGATGGCTTCCCCTCGAGTGGAGTGCATCTGTGCACAGGGCTACAAGCATCCCCAGGCTGTATCGCTTCCACACGCTGGTCTCAGCACACGTCTAATCGATATGTCTTTTGGGCCTGGCAGGATTCAGTGTAGACCGTTCCCCGCTTTTTAAAGAACCAATCCCGGGAACGTCTGGGGCGAGTGCTTCTAAACCTCGCCTGGAAAATATTAGGAAACGAAAACTTGCTGAATCAGGCTGTAAAATAAGCATTATGGCATATGCTTAGATTTTTTTTTCCCCTCACTCTGTGGTCTTTGCCTGTGTCAGCCAGATCGTGGTTTAACTGTATATGTCCGTGATTTGAAATTTGTTTAAACACAATGGCATTGCTACAGGTTGAGCGAGTTGTTTATTTTGTATGATGATAATGAGACTGTGGGGAAACCATTTTGTAATGCGACAGCCGGCTGGTAATTATGGAGTGTGTAAGCTTGAGTGGATTTTTTGGTGGCATGCTTGTTACGGAGAACACCATGGCCACGCTTTCCGAAAAATGAGCTCCTTTGTCCATCCTGAATTTTCTTTTAATGAGCAACAACTTTGTGGTCTTTGTATCAGAGCTAGCATTATTTTAGAGCCCGTTTGCGAACCAATATTGGCTGGTACTTTGTACTTAACAGTAGGGAGTGGGTTTCTTCAAATGTAGCGAAGTGATTGTGAAACAGTTTCATAGTGTTGTGCAGTGCTTGCTACCAAACGTGTCTTATTTGAATAGAGTGGGTGTCTGGTAGTGTGTATATTTTGTAGGGAAAGGTGAGAATATGTGTGTTCATATTCGGTTCAGAACTCATTGTCAGTGTGTGTGTGTGTGTGTGTGTGTGTCTCTCTCGCTCCCCCTCTTTCTCATTCTCTCTCTCTCTCCTCCCCCTCCCTGGTTCTCTCCCCTGCTCTTTTTTTTGTTCTCCTCTCTCCCTTATGCTACGTATCTCTCTCTTTCCCTCTCTTCTATTTTTCTTTTTCACCCTTCCACTTGCCTCTCCCCCTCCCCCTGTGAGCAGCTGTCTGGCCCTCTCTCTCTCTCTCTCTCTCTCTCTCTCTCTCTCTCTCTCTCTCTCTCTCTCTCTCTCTCACTCTCTCACTCTCTCTCTCTCTCTCTCTCACTCACTTGCTCTCTCACTCTCTTGCTCTCTCTCTCTCACTCTCTCCCTCACTCACTCGCTCGCTCTCTTGCGCTCTCGCTCTCTCTCTCTCGCTCTCAACTTTGATTGTTTCCTGAGTGCCCTGCCAGAACGGAAGTAGGAGGAAGTTATTGGAAGAGTTGGAGAGGATTTATTAGAGCCAAATGCAGGCTGAGGGGGGAAGGGTGGGGTTTGGGGATGGGGTGGGGTGGTGGTGTGTTGGTAGGGGGGGGGTGCAGAGGGGGGGTCAGCGAAGCTCGGAGCTCAACACAGGCCGTGTGGCCCTGCTACCTCAGCAGGAGTGTTTCAGGTCTCTCATCTCCCCTCGAAAACTCTCCGTGGTCTTTGCCCGCCGTGATCCGGAGCAGACGGCCCGGTGGGCCTCCCTGAGCTTCCCGAACCCCGTGGGAGACAGCGGGTGCGCCAGGCGGGAACGCAGACCTCCAGTGCTTTCCTCTTGGTTGGAGAGAGGGAGGCACGAAAAAAGAATGGGAAAAAACAGGGGGCGGTTGCTGTTGATAAGGAGCCAGTTGTGCAGGCTTCAGTCTGGCTGGCCTTGAGGTGTGTCTGCAGTCGGTTCTTCGGCGTGGAGACTGGTTCTGCAAGTCCTGTGTGTGTGTGTGTGTGTTTGTCTGTCTGTGTGCACGGGTGTGTGTGTGTGTGTGTGTGTGTGTGTTCGTTCGTCTGTATGTCTGTCTTGTCTGTGTGTGTGTGTGTGTGTGTGTGTGTGTGTGTTCGTATGTGTATGGGTGTGTGTCTGTGTGTGTGTTTGTCTGTGTGTGTGTGTATTCGTATGTGCATGGGTGTGTGCGTGTGTGTCTGTGTGTGTGTGTTTATCTGTGTGTGTGTATTCGTATGTGCATGGGTGTGTGTGTGTGTGTATTCGTATGTGCATGGGTGTGTGTGTGTGTATTCGTATGTGCATGGGTGTGTGTGTGTGTGTGTGTTTGTCTGTCTGTGTGCACGGGTGTGTGTGTGTGTGTGTGTGTGTGTGTTCGTCTGTATGTCTGTCTTGTCTGTGTGTGTGTGTGTGTGTGTGTGTTCGTATGTGCATGGGTGTGTGTGTGTGTCTGTGTGTGTGTTTGTCTGTGTGTGTGTGTATTCGTATGTGCATGGGTGTGTGCGTGTGTGTCTGTGTGTGTGTGTTTATCTGTGTGTGTGTATTCGTATGTGCATGGGTGTGTGTGTGTGTGTTTGTCTGTCTGTGTGTGTGTGTGTGTGTGTGTGTGTGTTCGTCTGTATGTCTATCTTGTCTGTGTGTGTGTGTGTGTGTGTGTGTGTGTGTTCGTATGTGCATGGGTGTGTGTGTGTGTCTGTGTGTGTGTTTGTCTGTGTGTGTGTGTATTCGTATGTGCATGGGTGTGTGCGTGTGTGTCTGTGTGTGTGTGTTTATCTGTGTGTGTGTATTCGTATGTGCATGGGTGTGTGTGTGTGTATTCGTATGTGCATGGGTGTGTGTGTGTATTCGTATGTGCATGGGTGTGTGTGTGTGTATTCGTATGTGCATGGGTGTGTGTGTGTATTCGTATGTGCGTGGGTGTGTGTGTGTGTGTGTGTGTGTGTGTGTGTGTATGTATTTGTATGTGTGTGTGCGTGGGTGTGTGTGTGTGTATTCGTATGTGTGAGTGTGAGTGTGTGTGTGTTCGTATGTGCGTGTGAGTGTGTATTCGTATGTGCGTGTATGTGTGTGTGTGTGTGTTTGAGGGGCATTTACAAGCAGCCCTGCTTTAAAAATAAAGTAAAATGTCCAGTCGATGGTCTCATGCTCTCACGCATATCATCCGTATATTTCAAAGCGCCATTTAATATATAGTGCGTGAGTCACTCATCAAAAATGTCAGCAAATGTTTTGCATTTTATGTAAGTATGCAGTAGCTGTATTTAATGCATTTCCTGCATTCCGCCAGCCAGCTGCCACAGGCCATGGTGTCAGTGCATTGTGGGTGTATGGACCGAGTAGGCGGGGTTCTGCAGATCCAGTTCTGTCAGTCACCTCGTTGGAAACTCCCTTCCTCGCTGTCACGGCAACCAGCTCCTCTGGCCTGGGCCGAGCACGTCTTCCTTATCTGTAATCTGATCTCAGCCAGCAGCTGCTTCTCCTGTCAGGGCCCTGTTCCTCTTTGTCAAGGGCTGTGTGTCTGTGTGTGTGAGGGGCTGTGAGTGTGTGAGGGGCTGTGAGTGTGTGAGGGGCTGTGAGTGTGTGAGGGGCTGTGAGTGTGTGTGTGTGTGAGGGGCTGTGTGTGTGTGTGTGTGTGTGTGTGAGAGGGGCTGTGTGTGCGTGTGCGTGCGTGTGCGTGTGCGCGTGCGTGTGTGT
The DNA here is from genome assembly GCF_963514075.1 of Conger conger. Lineage (NCBI taxonomy): Eukaryota > Metazoa > Chordata > Actinopteri > Anguilliformes > Congridae > Conger > Conger conger. The sequence continues at coordinate 11,019,559 of NC_083769.1, forward strand.
GAGGGGCTGAGTGTGTGCGTGTGTGAGGGGCTGTGTGTGTGTGCGTGTGTGAGGGGCTGTGAGTGTGTGAGTGTGTGAGTGTGTGAGTGTGTGAGTGTGTGAGTGTGTGAGTGTGTGAGTGAGCGTTTATGTATGTGAGTGAGTGAGTGAGTGAGTGTGTGTGTGTGTGTGTTTGTCAGAGCCTGTGTGAGTGAGCATATGTGTGTGTGCATTTATGTATGTATGTATGTGAGTGAGTGTGTGTGTGGTGGGGTGTCTTATCTTGTGGGGGGGGGGGAGGCTAACGCCAGGGAATAGCCACAGGAAGCCTCACGCAGACGAGTGATACAGCTGCACCAACAGTCCTCCATTCTACGGACAGCCTGCACTCTCCCTCCCTCCCTCCCTCCCTCCCTCCCCTCTCTCTCTCCACACCCCAGCCTCTTACCCTATCCTCCCCCGTCTCTGTCTCTGAATATTATTTTAAAAAGCACAATAAGTAGACTTACTTTTGCCCCTAAGGACATTGCATATGGCTCTATGCATCTTTCTGGATCAAGGGGGTAGTCATGAAAATGTACTACTGGAGGGCTAAAACAATGGAGCAGCAGTCTACTCTCAGGGTTCTCTCTTTGCTGATCTTAATCTACTTTAATTAATTTCTGCTGATGCGGCGTGATTTAAGGGGCCTGGGTTTATTTTCGCAAAACTTGAGTCATCTCGTTTGGAGAGAAGAACAATTGCGGCCGTTTGTCAGCTGTTCACACTTGTAAGGCATGACATGTGGCACAGTGTGCGAAGCAAACAACAAACACGATGTAGCTAGATAGGAAAAGGCCCTGTCATTCCTGAAGGAAAAATAGGAATATCCCATAAACTCGAAAGGTGTGAGTCATTTCCCACCATTTCCAGTCTGCTTAGCGTTCCTGCTTTTGTGGGAGCAACAAGTCTGATAGTTAAGACTCATTTGTTCTGCAAATATCTGTATGTTTTTCTGAAACTCTGTTTAAAATGTCTTGTTTAGATTCATATTGTTGGAGTATTGTGCCTTTGCGGTTATTCATTTCAGATATATATCCTTTTTTTAAAGATATTTTTTAGGCCTTTTTCAGCTTTATTGGACAGTATAGTATAGACAGGAAGAATGGGAGCGAGAGAAAGGGAAAGACATGCGACAATTGTCAGACGGTCGGATTCGAACCGCTGACGTCGCGGCTCGCAATGAGCATGCGGTCAGTGCTCTACAGGCTGCGCCACCGAGACACCCCATTCATTTCAGATTTTGACCTAATTAAAATTTGAAAATTTGAAATGTATAAATAAAAATAGTTTTGGGTATTACTGAATGTATTTGTAATGGAATCTTTGGGCCTTTTTTTCCTGATGTCATTAGAGATGACATTATTCTTGAAGAGGTGGAAATTGTCGAGGTTAGCTAAACAAAAGCCTTACTAATAAACAGGAACTCGATCAGTTCCTCATGTTTTCATTTCTAAAACACTAAAGAAAATCAATTTGGATGTTTGATTTGAAACTTTGAAATGTTCTTACTAATAAACAGGAACTCGATCACTTCCTCATGTTTTCATTTCTAAAACACTAAAGAAAATCAATTTGGATGTTTGATTTGAAACTTTGAAATGTTCTTGACCGGACATCATTTTTTAAGTTCATCTAGTGTGTGTGCGTGCGTGCGCGTGTGTATGTGATTTGTTTCAAGGGCCGATTGGTACATCTGTGATGTGCTACATTAGGCCTGGAGCCTGCTGGTTGAATAGGCTTGCCCTCCAGGTTTCAAGATGTTGACAACGAGAGGTGCTTGCATTCCCATTGTATGCTGTGTAGCCTATTGTGTAGAAATGTTGTCTCATGGGCTTATATATCAGAAAAGAGAACGCGCTCTGTTGCCCTCTGTGGTGAACGAGACAACCGGTCACTCAAAATGCCATGAAAAGGGGTTGGTGGTTGTTTCATGGAAATTAATCATGGCCGGTTTGTTTAACCCCTTTTCCACACCTGCCAATGTCCAGGGTTAATTTCAACACATTTTCCGAGGCTAGCTGAGCCCCTGAATAGCCACTTATATCTTCAGATGTGTTGAGTGTACATGCGTGTATGAGGTGTCGGATGACAAGTAAGACTTTATAAATCATGCCTGGATTGGTGGTTGAGACTTGCCCTGCAGATTTCCCCCAGTGACTTGTCTATGAAAGCACCTGACTCGGAGATTAATGTGGGGATTAGACAAAATGCCTTTTATCAATTGCTAGACTTCCCTCGTCCATGAAATCTTTGGCTTTGTTCGAAGGTTGTGTGGAACCCGGCGTTAGTGTTTTTAACAGGCAGACACAGAGTAATAGAAGATCGCACACTGAACCACACTAGCCGCCTATTGCCAAATAAGTTCTGCTTCCAGTGTATGACTGGGGCTTGCTCACACTCTGCTCTTAAAAATGCACAGTCCCCAAATAAATCCACACAATCCGTATGAAGAAAGTGTGAATTTTCACGAGCCACTTGGACTTCTGTGAAGTTGTGACATCACAACAATATGTTTGTTTGTTTCAACGTGGCCCACCGTGTAGCCGGAACGAATCCAAGCGCTCGGCACTGACTGCGTTCAGTTCGTTACAGCTAGCCTGCCAATCAGGACAGAGGTTCATTGATAACAATGAGCCTTAACCCTACTGCTATGTTAAGAGTTTATGACCGCTTTTATGTTTGGTGTCAAATTCACCCCAACAGTTTAAATGAACACAAAATCTTTTTATAGAATAATCTGTGAGAAACATCTCATTTTAGAGCCTGAGGTACTGGAAGTGAAACTTCTGTATGGGAAAGTGCCACCACAATCATCCACAAAGAAATCTCAAATAAAAATGGTTGTCTCCTTTCTGGCATTTTATACAGTTACAGAGGGTCAAAGTAAGCCCATACAACACATGAAAAGTTTCTACAGGACTTCTGAAAACGTAGTATTATGTTTATTGCATGTTTACTGTTTATTCCCACCAAAATAGAACATTTTAAAAATCATACATTATCAAGATGAAAAAGGTTATCTGGTTTTTTAGAGATGTCAAACACTGAATGGAGTCAAATTGACCCCAAACATAATAGGAGGGTTAAAGACTAAAACAGCCTGTTCTTGCTAGAGCTCATGAGAGGCTCATGTTGCTTTTCTTCAAATCAGTATACTGCCTTACTTGACAACAGTAAGCACCACAAGAACAGCGCAGTGTCCTGGTTAAAGTAAGTGGTACCTGTCCGCGAGAGTGAAAATGTGGAAGTACCCAGGAGTACATCCGAATGAGGTGCAATTTAGGGGCCCTCTGAATCTGTGACGCCTCTCTTTACCGTCTCTGGGTGTTGTTATGGCAAACATCCATTCCCTCATTCCTCCTCTCAACAAAAGCAGAAGCGATACTGACAGGTTAGGGGGTGCAAGCTACCTCCCTGAAGATGAAGACTTCTGTTACCAAACCCCGCTGTCCACACCCCCCCCCCCCCCCCCCCCTCCCGTCTCGTGGACCCAGAGGCCCTGCCTCTCTCAGACCTGAGCCCCAGGCTGCTATCCGTCCCCAAGGCCTAATCGCTTTTCCCGTTTTTTCCGAAAGGTCGGTATCAGTAACAGACTGCGAAAACTGACGGATCAGCAGTGGAGACCTTCTCAGCTTTTTCCGCATATCCCCTGCAGACTGACCCTCCACTCGCACCAGCCGTAAAACCCCCGTGATTTACCACGTCTTAAAGAAAAGAAGCCACTTTTCCATTTGGGAGGTGGTTACGCCGATGAGATGGAAATACCCGATACCGTAATTCATCCAATTTCGTGAAGATTTACGGCGGCCATCCCAGAATGCTGGTACAGGCTGCTGTGTGTGCCTCTCCGTCCACACTCTGGAGAGCTAATATTTAAACAAGTGGAGAGTTGGCAGGGTGCTCCAGGTAATCGGCGCTTCTCTTGGGTTTCATCTGCTCTTCTGCGGAGAAAAATATTTTCACAAGAAAAGTTTGTGTGCTCTTTTAGGAAGCTGGGGGGGGGGGGGGGGTGAAAAAGAAAAATGTGTAAATAAGATACAAACTCTGGCCATTGAGTTGGAAGCATTACTCACAACAGCATACCTAATTTGATTTCTGGTGTTGCTCGGTGTCCTGTTGTGTGAACTTACCTTACAGCCAGTTTATTGCCTGGTGTATTCTACCTGGCTGGTAGGGCTTTCTGAAAATGTGTTTCCCAGAATCCTTCAGGCACAGCATTTATGCCCTGTTACTTGGTGTTTAGATTCCACTTGTCCATGGTTAGTGTCCACTTGCCCATGGCTAATATACAGTTGTCTATGGCTAGTCTCCAGTTGTCCATGGCTAGTTTCCAGTTGTCTATGACTAGTCTCCAGTTGTCTATGACTAGTCTCCAGTTTTCTATGACTAGTCTGTACTTGCCCATGGTTAGTCTCCAGTTGTCCATGGCTCGTCTTTGAAGCATATCCTGTTTGTCACTGCTCATATGAGTGATTGTGATGTCTCACTGCCGGGAGTAGAGGGCTGTTACTCGCATTTGAGATTTTTGGATCTCCACTCCATTACTGCCCCACCCCACAGAAAGACTTCTGCACGAATTGCCAAACTTAAAAAGAAAAAAAGAAAAGATCACATGATGTCCAAAATAACCAGCACGACAGGCTAAAGTGAGTTCTCAAGTCTCCAACCTTTCCACACTTCATTTCATTGATTTACATTTTTACATTTTAGACATTTGTCAGACACTTTTAATCCAGAGTGACATGCATAGCTTCTTCCGCAGGTTAAAGCGTCAAATCTATAGCTAGTAAAATACGCATTGATCATTGCCCTGAAATGCTAGCAGACAACATCAGCAGAGCATATGTTGGGTCAATTGCACAATAGGATTGTACCATTAATCTACTTGACTTGCAGAGTTTTAAATGGGTGCTGTGGAGCTTTCTCACAGTCATAGTTGTTCCTAGGAAAAGCTGTGAGTAAGCGCTGGTCTGGTCTTGGCAGCGGACGTGGGGGGTGGGAGGTGGGGGGGTGAGGTGGATGGGGGTGTGTGACGGTGTACTAGTGTAAACAGACACTCAGACTGTCAGTTCCAACATTTGTTTACCGCTCCGTCCTTCCATGAAATCTTCACTTTTTCTCTCCTAGCGCCTTTTGTTTGGGTTCTTACCCGCATGACAAAGGGTTTCCCCCCCCCCCCCCCCCCCGTAGTGTATGGTAAACACTAGCACAGCGCAGGATCCCTGTCTGTGTTTAGACCCAAAACTTAGACCCGTAGATGGGGACCGTTACTGGGCCGTGGGGTCTGTGCTCCGGTTGCCGTGGTGAAACGCTGAGCGGGATCTGCCGAAGATAGCAGAGGAAGTGGTGCATACGCTTAAAGATCGGCGATAACGTAATCAGTCGCGTTTTACGAGTAAAGTCTCAAGGACAGTCTTCTGCATTAACATGTTTCCTTGTATAATAAACCGACCGATTATGAACCAAAGGATTCCATTCAAATGCCAGTGTAATTCTTATTGAAAGGAGTCCTGTTTCAGTCCACAGTAGATATGTGCAATTTCAATGCAAGGATAAATGGACAAGCTAGTGTAATAAGAATCGTGTGTTGTGGAACAGATAAGGGTAGATTATTGAAATGTCTCCATGTGGTTCACCTGTGGGTCTAAATGAACCTGTAATTTCAGCTTTCCCCCCACTCATTATGTAATGAATCTGTTGGCTTGTCGGTGCGTCTTTATCTTTTGTGTCTTACGGGAGTAAGGCACGTGGCCTTCTCAGTTTTCATTACGGCAAACGCCCCTCCTGTGGATTTTGGTGCTCTGTGCGTTAGTGTGAGGCGTGACTCATGCTCTTAATGTAGTGCTTCCAAATATGAGAGTCGAACGATTGGCTAGTTTATGCACCTACTTTCCAAGAGTTCTGTCCTGTGATCTACAGGCTTAATGACCTGACCATGTACATTACATTACATTTTATTTAGCAGCTGTTTTTGTTACGTCAAGTGACGTACAAAACGGTGCATATCGAGGTTATGCAAAAAAAAAAACGACCACGAATTATATTATATATATTATATATATATATGTATTATACATTATACAGTATGTCTTCCTATTGGTGTTTTCCGTTTTGTTTCATTGCTAGGATTGTACAACAAAAGCGTTTTCACATCTGAGAATTTGTATTCATAAATGGAGAAGCGCCTTTGTATTTTAACGTGAAAATCTGTGTCCTCCGAGCTCCAGGTTGCAGTCGAGGCAATAATTTGCCGCTTTTAATGGTCTCATTTTAGGTTTTTTTTGTGAATATAAATGGGCAGTGCACGGTAAAGAGGCCAGGGGGTGGGACTGCGGGCTCTGTCCAGCTCGTACTACACAGCGTATTCCACCGGGAGCGGTCCTTGTTTTCAGAGGCTGAGGTAGATGCCTAAATTGGTCAACGACACCCCCATCCCCCCCCCCTCCCTAAACTCAACCGCCTCCCAGCCAGCGCCCTCCCCTTCATCACCACTGAGCCTCCTCCTCCTCCTCCTCCTCCTCCCCCGTATGACTCCCCTGTCTCCGGTCCTTATTTGGGCAGAGACGTTCTGTGGCGGGGGGGTGGGAAGGGGGGCGACATGAGGGAGCTCCCAGAGGCCAGGGGAGAATCAGCTCAGGCTCTGCTCGCCTTCTTAATAAGGGCATGTCTGGAATTTCAGCCTCGCTCTCTCTCTCTCGCTCTCTCTCTCTCTCGCCCTCTCGCTCCCTCTCTTTCCTGTCTATCACTCGCTTTTCTCTATCTCCCGGTCTTCCTCTCTCCTTTCTTCCCTTCTGTCTATCTCTCGCTCCCTTACTTCTCACTCTCACTCGCTTTTCCCTCCCTCTCTCTCTCCCTGTCCTTCTCTTCTCTCTCCCTGTCCCTCTCTTCTCTCTCTCTCTTCCCTCTCTCTCTCCCTGTCCTTTTCTCTTCCCTCTCTCTCTCTCTCTCTCTCTCTCCCCCTGTCCCTTTCTCTTCTCTTTCTCTCTCTTTTCCCTTCTGTCTCTCGCCTTCTCACTGGGCTGTATCTCTCTCCCTGTCCCTCTATCTCTCGCCCTGACTCACTTGTCTTTATCTTCCCCGTCTCTCTCTCTCTCTCTCTCTCTCTCTCTCTCTCTCTCTGACTAACTATTCCTTTATATCCCTTTCACTCTCTTTCTCTGCCCCCACCAAAAACAGCCCCCCCCCCCTCAGCTCCTAGCTGCTGATTCACAGCAACTCCTCTCCAGACAGACATGTTGCATTTATTTATCTTCATTTAGGTCACACACACACACACACACACACACACACACACTCACAAACAGACGTCTATGAAGGCTTTTCTCTCGGAGAATCCCGTGGTCTCAGCTCCGGAAAGTTTAGTGTAGTTGACTCTTTTTCCCCCCTCTCCCCCCTTTGGCACAGGTTGTAGAAATGACCCCACAGATATATCGCACACAGCTGGTGTGGAGAGGAAGCCTTGCGCTTCTGCGGAACGCTTCAGCGAAAGCCGGGGTGTCTCGCGAGCAGTAGGACACCAGATGTGCCGTGTAACTTCAGATGGCCAAAGTGCACGGGAGAGTGGATACATTTGTGCGAAAGTACGAAGCGTGTGCCACAGAAAAAGTTAACCAGTTTACAACTGCCTTGGGAAAGGACTCTGATAAGCGCTCGCAGAGAAACACCTTATGGTCAGACGCTGTGTTTCGAGGACGCATCTGGCAACCGACGGGGAAACGAAGTGTCTGTCAAGGGAATACGGGAGCGGGGGTATCGGGTGTGGGGTCTCGGTCATATGGCAGATAGGTAGAACTAGCACTCTTCAGAATCTCCTGTGGTAGTGTCTTGTGGTTTCTCACCTCTCGACACTCAAGGGAGCTTGGACGTACCCCTCTTAAGCTTGGTCTTCTTCTGTGTTTTTGGTTTTGCTTGTGTGCTTTTCATTTTCATTAGAAGATGTAGACATACTTATACTGTGACTGTACTGTACAGAAGGCTCAACATTGGCCATTAGCCACAATTCCCCACAAACAATGCTGATAAAATGGTGGCATTGAAATTCTCACAGACACCCCAATCACACTGACTCAGTGACACTCCATTCACACTGACTCACTGACACCTCATTCACACTGACTCACTGTCACCTCATTCACACTGACTCACTGACACCTCATTCACACTGACTCACTGACACCCTGTTCTCACTGACTCACTGACACTCCGTTCACACTGACTCACTGACACTCCGTTCACACTGACTCACTGACACTCCGTTCACACTGACTCACTGACACCTCATTCACACTGACTCACTGACACCTCATTCACACTGACTCACTGTCACCTCATTCACACTGACTCACTGACACCTCATTCACACTGACTCACTGACACCCTGTTCTCACTGACTCACTGACACCTCATTCACACTGACTCACTGACACCTCATTCACACTGACTCACTGACACCCTGTTCTCACTGACTCACTGACACTCCGTTCACACTGACTCACTGACACTCCGTTCACACTGACTCACTGACACTCCGTTCACACTGACTCACTGACACCTCATTCACACTGACTCACTGACACCTCATTCACACTGACTCACTGTCACCTCATTCACACTGACTCACTGACACCTCATTCACACTGACTCACTGACACCTCATTCACACTGACTCACTGTCACCTCATTCACACTGACTCACTGACACCTCATTCACACTGACTCACTGACACCTCATTCACACTGACTCACTGTCACTCCATTCACACTGACTCACTGACACCCCGTTCACACTTCCACTGATTGTACTATTTTGAAGAATTATTTGTGAGATGATGTTTTATTAGTTAGTGAGTTAGTGTTGACAACACTTTACATGAACTACCTAAGGCTCAACCTTTTTTTTTTTTTTTTTAAAGGACAGTTTGGATTAAACCGGTTTCCCCCCCAGATATCTTTTTCATATTGAGGTTTCTCCACATTTGGAATTAAAAGGTATGCTGGACTTGAGCTTCATAATACAGTTACACGTTTAAATGTAATTTTCTTTTTCTTTTTTATTGTTGTTATCATTTTATTTAAATTCAGACACAAAACTGCCAGTCTGAGGTGTAATTAATATTGTGATCTACATATATTGAGTGCAACAACCACTTTGTCACAATGACAATTTTGGTAAAGAAAACTTTTTTTATTGACTTTTAATTTTTAAAGTAGAATATAGGTTATTTCAGATCGAACAAGAACTTGAAAGTGACATTGCAAAGAATTTGTATTTGTTTAAATTAGCTTGCTCCAGCCATGCTACCCCTTGTTGGGGATCCCAGTCTTCCAGTCCCAATGTTTCAGTAATGCCATAATATTTAACAGTTCTGCCATTTTGTGCATCTTTTTTATGTAAATACATATCAGCCTTGCAAGATAAATCATCGTTTTGTTTAATTCATTGTTGCTTCTCGAACGGATTTTCCTTTATAGGCAAAGAAATTATAAAATGAAGGTTTGATCTGACCCAATTCATTATTATGGACTTTAGATATAATTGTATTTGAACCTTTTTTTCCTTCTCACATTTGGCCTATTTCTGCTTAGTCATCACTGAAAAATGGCTGACAGACTTGGGATTAGACTGTACTGCTGAATTATTTGAGTATCTCAGTTGGTTTCTCTCGTTTGCTGGTGATGCCAAAGTCATCCTCACAGTGTAGACTTGGTTATAGTTGCTTGTTGCACCTTTTATGAGCTCTAAAGTGTTTTAGTTGAAGCACCACGGTCTGCTAATCCGACTGGTCAACGTGGCTCATGGCCACTATGTGCGTTGAGCGCTTTGTACATATAGCACTGTGCAAAAGTCTTAGGCACCTGTATAACATTCTGTACAGATAAGCTTCTTTCAAAAATAATTCAATGAAAGGTCCTAAATAAACGTACTATACATTTTACATTGCATTTGAGTAATTTGGCAGAATAGTTAAACTGAATCAAATCAATATTTTTTGTGACCACCCTTCGGCGTTAAAACTGCATCATTTCTCTGAGATAGCCAACGCTGTCCTCCAGTTCTATAAGACAGTCAGGCTGTTCCAAGCATGTTGAAGAACTTGCCACAGTTCTTCTGCAGACTTTGGTTGGCTCCTTGCTTCTGATCTCAGACAGCCTTGATCAAGTCTTTATGTAAAAGTAGTCAATTGCTTACAGCAATATGTTACTTTTTAAATAAAATACAAAAATGTCTCTGTAAAATTTAATCTTTCGGAAAATGAATATTTTGAAATCACAAATGTGTTCTTTTATACTAACGCACACAAAAAATAAACATATATATAATAAAGTCTAGGGTGCCTAAGACTTCTGCACAGCACTGTAAATACCACAGTTTTTCCATGCATCGTTTGTGCTGCACTGGAGCTGGGAAGGTGCTTCTGGTCAGTAAACGTGTTAAGGTTGCTGGGAGCAAAATGCCACCATATTTGAACTCTTTGTTTAGAGTCGGGGCATCAGGTTTTATCCAGAAAGGCCTTCTGTGGATGTTTCTGTTTCAGCTCGGCTGTGACACCTGGGTCTACTAATAATAACCAACACTGACTTCAAGCAGGACATTGATGAGTAGAATCAGGTGTCTTGGAGTGCGGAACAGAAACAAAAAAGACTCCATTTGCATCAACCTAGATGGAAGTAAAATGTTGGTTTCCTTCCTTTTATATGTAGTGAATGCTAGTAAGAGAGAGAGAGACAGAATGAACATTGTTGAATATGTAGGCAGGGGGTAAGGATGAGTGGATTGAGTTAAACCATGTTTCTTTGACACTCATTTGACCTGAAGAATTATTTGTATGACATAGCCGTTGCCTAGCACCTATTTACAGTCGATTTGGTACATTCCAATGTAATATCTCTTCTAATTGGTCTGCCCTAGGCCATCTCCCAGAAATATGACGTATAAAAACACGTCAGACTGTTGACATATGCAGAGACAAAACATCTACTCTCGATGCAACTGCACTGTTGTGTGGGCCTACATGTTCTGTAAACGGGTCTCTATGTTGCTTTATTGTATTTTCTGCAGAAGTACTGAAGCTTCGTCTAAAAACTCTTCTAAAACTTGTAGTACTGAAGCTTCATCTAAAAACTCTTCTAAGAATTTAAATCAGACCCTCACCCACCCTGATTTGAAAGACACCAGGATTTGATTAATTGTGGTTTGTTACCATTTCCAATTGAACTTTTTCTGAAAGACATGGCAAAATCCTTTTGTTGCAATGCCTTGGAATGTCAGAGTGGTCAATGTTATTGAGTCTGCTGTGGAAATGTTCCAGTTGAGATTTGTGGTATTTACCCAGTACAAGCCTTTTTTTCCTAGAATCAGCATAATGTATGCACCAATCTTTTAATAAGCATCCTAGAAACAATGAGTTTGTACTCTTGTCTTGCCAACCGTGCCTTTCTGATGAGGAGAGGGCTTGAAAAACGCTTATGATCCCTACATTTTCCCAGCAACGAGGACGCCACATTGGGATGAAATTCAACAACCACAAGAATTCCCTGCGGTTTGGGTCATATTAGTGAGCTCTTTAAAAGCTTCTACTTTATGATATTTCGGATTCGTTTGACATATGGCGGCTCAGACCCATGATCGCTGCGGAAATTATAACGACAATTACGGCTTGTGTTGTTTCTTTAAATGGAGAACACCAGCGATTGGATTATATATTTTTAAGACTACCAAGAATTGAAAATTGTATGCTATTAAACCGAACAGTTTAATGTTGTAAAACTGTCATTTTAAAGTAGTATTTACCTTCAGGAAAGGGTAGTTATTAATTGTGAACATTTGAAAGTTACCTTTGAAATACTAAACTACATACAGAGAGCCCCCACCGTGAAAAACTTGACTTGTTGACAATTTCGATACGTTTTTGGCGGCTCTGTGTGTAGTTGTGTGCCTGGTGCAAGTCGTTACTGGCATTGGTGGTCTTTCCTGAAACCGTGTGTTTAATTTATGAGCGCCTCATGGTTGATGCATATGGTTGAGATTTATCCCAAGCGAGTGAGTGCTATTTATATTGACTCACCCTGGGAAGGTAGTAAACTGTGGCTAATGTCCTCAACGCCTCCCTACCTGAGTCTGGTTTCATGTTCAGTACGCTGCAGAGTCGTTCAGTTGACCGTGATCTAGGACATCCATTGCATCATCCAGTTTTTGCTTCCTCTGATTCAGTCAGATGGTCAGTTGAATTATGTGGTGTCATCTGAGAATTGGAAACGATCACATGTGCTGAGGGTGATTTAAAGCTATACTGGGAGATTCCGGTTATGGGATTTATCTGGCCACCTGTAACAATAGATCATGTGTCATCCCAACCTCGAATAGCAATTCTTATCGCTGAGGTTCATTTGAAAGCTGAAGGCTCCAACAGTGGTTGAGCGAGGAAATTTCACCAAACGGGACTGTAACGTTCCAATGCCGGGGTTTTCCATTTTGGCATCTGTACATGCTTCTTAATAATAATAATAATAATAATAATAATAGTAATAGTAATAATGAGTTTTGTTATGTAGCTGACACTTTCATCCAAAGCAAGTTACAGTTGATTAGATTAAGCAGGGAACAATCCCCCCTGGAGCAATGCAGAGTTAAGGGCCTTGCTCAAGGGCCCAGCGGCTGAGCTTGTGGCTACACCAGGGCTTGAACCACCAACCTTTCCAGGTCCCAGTCATGTACCTTAGCCACTAGGCTACAGGCTGCCCCAGCCATGTACCTTACCCACTAGGCTACAGACTGCCCCAGTCATGTACCTTAGCCACTAGGCTACAGGCTGCCCCAGTCATGTACCTTAGCCACTAGGCTACTGGCTGCCCCAGTCATGTACCTTAGCCACTAGGCTACAGGCCGCCCCAGTCATGTACCTTAGCTACTCGGCTACAGGCCGCTCCCTGGCTCCTTAGTTGGTTGCTGCTAGTAAGTGCCTCCAGCCTGAATTTCCTCCTCCTCTTCCCAGCCGTCCTCATTCTGGGGCTCGTCGCTGGGCCCAGGGGGAGCCGCCATCATTGCGTCCAACGAGTGGAGCGCGAACGGCAGCCCGGAGGAGGGGCGGGACGATGGGCCTGACGGGCTGGACAAGACCATGGACGGCGACGCGGAGGGCGTGTGGAGCCCCGACATCGAGCAGAGCTTCCAGGAGGCGCTGGCCATCTACCCGCCCTGCGGCCGCCGCAAGATCATCCTGTCCGACGAGGGCAAGATGTACGGTGAGTCAGCGCACAATACCCGCCTCTCCCGTCCTGGGAACCCGAGTCTGGTGGGACTCCTGAGTCCGGTAGAGCTGCCAAAGAGGGCTGTCCTGGGGATTTTGGTGATGGCCACAGATTCTGTGGAACCAAAAGATTGTGGCCTCGGGCAGTCCTTCGTCCTGTCTGCTTCTTAAATCCAGGAGATTGCGGTTTTTAAAACACAGCAAGTGTTTAATGTGTATACAGTTTTCTTTTTGTATTTTTTTTGCAGGAAGCTCATTCCTTATATTGAATAACCAGCACTTCATGTCTGGAGTAAGGTCCCTTGTAGACGTTCCTGGACCAATATAGTTTGCGTATTGGGTGTCTTCAACAGGCCTTGTTCTTGATTTATAGATGCAGATCTTGGCACTGGTCACCTCTGATGAAAGGCAATTAGTGTGTTTAGACCCTCAGAGCAGTTTGATGGAGTTAGGGACATGGGAATGAGAGGAAAGTACTTATGATGTGCTAAACAAAGTCAAAAATAACTGATTACCTAAATGGAACAGACTTCTGTTTTGGTTAGCGCATTAGTGGGGTTGCGGGAGGTCGGAGGTCATTTGCCAGGGCAGAACAGACACTGGTTGACCAGTTGGACGAGGATGTTTATTGAGTTCTGCTGCCTTGATGTTGCCTGAAAACCCTCCAGTAAAGGTCTAGAGATATCCCTCAATGGATGTCAGGTGACTCTAGACTAGCCTCTCCATTGGCACTTCAGTTTGTAATGTTACTGACCCAAATAGCTTTTATTTTTTTGAAGTTCCTGTTTACATACATGTCTGATATTGCTGGTAAATTGTACTTATGTATACCCAATATACACTCATGTGGCAGCAACTAAATGCATAAAAGCATGCTGTCTTGGTCAAGAGTTTCTGTTGGTTTTCACACCAAATGTAGAATGGGGAAGAGATGTGATCTAAGTGACTTTGACTGTGGAAGGATTGTTGGTGCCAGACAGGTTGGTTTGAGTATCTCAGAAACTGCTGAGCTCCTGGGATTTGCCAGACAGTGGATACCAGACAACACTGAAAATAAACGTCAACAAGTTTTCAGTTAGGTTAGGAATGGTTATGTTTCTGAAAATATGAGGAAGTTAAAGTTAATAATGTAAAAAGAAAAAATGTGATTTGGGCGGTTATTATTTTGATGTAGTACACGCTCAGTGAATGTGCTCTACTTGATCCAGGCTTTCTTGGGTACCATTTCAGAGAACAGTGCTTGGAGCCATGTGGACTTCAGATCAGGCATTATATCGGAAGGTTATCTCCATTTAGACGTTTAACAGATGCTCTTATCTAGAGCGACGTATATTTGTACGTACAGTCCCAGGATACAGCTGGAAATTTTGTACCCGTTGAGAGTGCAATGGCGGTGCATCGCTTGATAATTGAGTTCGCTAACTGTCGTGCTACACTGCTGTGCCAGGCGATCTGTAATGCCTGAAGCTGACCTGAATGCACTGCCTGAGTGATCCTTGTGAATGAAACGCCTAACAGGCACAAGAGAGGCGGCTCGTTCCAGTCTCCTCCATTTCCTTTCCTTTGCTCGGGGTAGTCTAGAAAACGTGAATTAGGCAAATGGAATGTCCTCGCTCCTTCAAACGTCAGTTCGAAGCCACCTCAGATGGGGAGAGGTGGATCAACAGGGCCATCATTTATAAGTCACGTTTTCTGAAAAAAATACTTCCGCAAAGGTTGCGTTCATGGTTCCTTGCTCACAGGAAAGATTGGGCATTTCTAACTTGTACTTCTAGCTCCTAGAAGGAATATTTAATGGGTTGGAATATCCTTAAAGGTGGTGGATCTCGATCGACTGGAGCACGGAAAAGAAAAACGGGAGAAAAATAAGCGTTTGGAATGAGCCCAGTGTTTTGGGCCTGTTTGTTATTAAGCTGGCCAGCGGAGTTTGCTGTGTGGGTGTCATTTTCCTCGGGGGCTGTTGGGAATCCCACGTGATTTACCGGTGTGGGCATGCTACGCCATGAGCTTTCCCCGCATGCTATTAGGAGACCGGCCTCTTCGGTCGGTCATTGCTACATAAACGTTAAAGATTCATCGCTTGCTGTCTATTGCCAAACACGCCGAGTGCCCCAAGAAACTGTGTGGCAGCTGGGGAAAAAAATTTATCCGCTTTCTTTTTTGTAATTTCTGCGTGCCAGCAATCCGAAACACTCCTGGAACGTTCTGGAATGCTGTAGTGACTCCTCTGTAAGGTTGCGGTGACGTTATGGCACAGCTGCAGAGCGGGAAGAATGTTTTGCGTTAGCTGAGATCAGCCTGAACCCTTGCCTTCATATTTAAATAAATAATTGCACGGTAATAAAATGCGTGTAGTTACTGTATAGCTGTGATGGCTGAGGTTGTTTTCTCTGATTGCCTCTTTTGTTTATGTGTTTTCAGGCCAAAGCACACTTCTGGCAACACATTCAACATGTAGCGTACATTGTATGGAAACAAAGTATACGCGTAGTAGTGGTTGGTTGTCATGGGTAACTGAATAAATGTATGGAATTTGCTCACTTGTGCAAAAAAACTGATGGTTTTTGAGCTGGGTTGGGGAAGTAAAATAAATACAAACAAAATATTGGCAGATGGGCAACAAAACAACGTTGTGCTTGAGCACCCTATTTCGCACGATTTCTATGACTTTAATATATTTGTGTGTTTCAGAAGGCTCTGTTCCTGCTGTAGCTTTTCTTCATCTGTATGTGTAGCCTTTTTCTACACCACGACAGTTATGCCATGGTGTGTGTGTGTGTGTAACTCTGTCTGCATACGAGTCTGTGTGTAAGTGTGTGTCTGCGTGTGTGAGAGGCTGTCTGTGTATTATTGTACTGTTAAGTGAATGTGTGAGTCTGTGTGTGTGTGTGTGAGCGAGCGCACTCGAGCGTGTGTGTGTGCGCACATTTGTGTGAGCGAGCATCTGTGTGTGTGAGTGCGCGTGTGTGTGTTCGCGTGTGTGTGTTCGCGTGTGTGTGTTCGCGTGTGTGTGTTCGCGTGTGTGTGTTCGCGTGTGTGTGTTTGCGTGTGTGTGTTTGCGTGTGTGTGTTTGCGTGTGTGTGTGTGTGTGTGTGTGTGTGTGTGTGTGTGTGTGTGTTTGCGTGTGTGTGTTCGCGCGTGTGTGTGTGTGTGTGTGTGTGTGTGTGTGTGTGTGTGTGTGTGAGTGAGCGCACTCGAGCGACTGTGAGTCTATGTGCGAGTGGGCCTGTGAGCGTGTGTGTATATTTTGACCCTTTTCTCCTCTTGTAGAATAGGCCTTGGACAGAGGCCCACATTCCGATCATTTTTCCCGGGCCTGCGAGGGATGGGCATTCCTGCCGGGCTCAGGCCTGCCGGCAGGCCTGTGACAAGAAATATAATCCCGATGCGACAGAAAGGGAAGGTTTGTTTCAACGGCCAGGCATTTTCTCCTTTTGTGGAAGTGCCGACCGGCAAGCCCACCCCCTCTCCTCACCTTCCCCTGTGGCTATCCCCTTTCAGCGCTCCCTCCGGAGAGAAAACCACCCCCAGCCCCCAGCTCTCCCCTCCCTCTGACGGTGTGCTGTCACAGCCTTCGCGCTGTGTTATCCAGTCACCACAGTGCAGGGTCTACAAGACATGCCCACAGTCGGGCGTTGTTATGGGGGAACCACAGTCTGCTGCCTAAAAGGTTATGGTATGGTGGAACATGACCACAGTGAGGCCTTGTTATGGTGGAACATGACCACAGTGAGGCCTTGTTATGGTGGAACATGACCACAGTGAAGTCTTGTTATGGTGGAACATGACCACAGTCAGGCCTTGTTATGGTGGAACATGACCACAGTGAAGTCTTGTTATGGTGGAACATGACCACAGTGAGGCCTTGTTATGGTGGAACATGACCACAGTGAAGTCTTGTTATGGTGGAACATGACCACAGTGAGGCCTTGTTATGGTGGAACATGACCACAGTCAGGCCTTGTTATGGTGGAACATGACCACAGTGAAGTCTTGTTATGGTGGAACATGACCACAGTGAGGCCTTGTTATGGTGGAACATGACCACAGTGAAGTCTTGTTATGGTGGAACATGACCACAGTGAGGCATTGTCATGGTGGGACATGACCCCAGTGTGGTGTTGTTATGGTGGAACTGGCGGCTTGTAGCCTAGCAGCTAAGGTTAATGAGTGATATGATCCACACAGCTATTGGGCCCTTGAGCAAGGCCCTTAACCCTGCATTGCTCCAGGGGCATTGCTATGGTGGAACTGCTGTCCTATGGAGTCACCGCAGTGCCTAAAGGCACAACCACAGCGAGGTGTTATGACGGTGGAACATGACCACTGAGAGGCATTGTTATGGTGGAACTGCTTAGCAGACATTCTCAGCCCAGCGCGCTTCCTCTGTGTAGAATTTCACAGGATCCTATTTATTGGGCCCCAGCTGGAGAAGGTGACAGAGTGTGCCTGCGCCTTCCTGACCTGGGGTCACGGCAGTGGTGGTGTCGAGTCCTGGCTCAGGATTCAAACCCGGAACCCTCTCTGGTCTTGTGCTGATGTCGGTCTCCTGAGCTTCCGGCGGAGTGCTCATTGGCAGCACACAGACGAGCATCGTAACGATTGGCTCAGAGCCGAAACGTGATTACCAGAGACGTTGATCGAAAGATTAACAAACGAAAAAACCCATCGACGTACCGAAAAAGTGAACGGACGGGCTGCAGTATGGCGTGAATGCGGTGTAGGGTATTAAGGAAAACCGAAAATTTCAGCAAGAAAAAAACGTCTGTGTGGTGAGGGAGAGGGAGACCAAGTAACACATACGAGCGGGGTGTGTCTTTATCGTGGCACAGGTCGGATTTAAACTGGGCCAGCACTGGTCAGAGGTCCTGCAGGGTCAGGGTAAGAGCGGCTCTTGCCTGTTGGCCGGCTACAGGGGCTGCTTGTGGCGTGATCCCAGCTGCATAGCCTGTTGCACTGATGCGCATTGGTGGATGAGCGTGCTAGCCTTTCCTCTCCCAAATGGACTGAGGAATTCTCAGCAATGGGACAGGCCTACAGTTCAAATGGGCCGTTCCAGAATTAATTAAACATTGAATTCAGCTGGGTGCTGATGTAGACGTTTTTTCTCCCAGAGTGCCTTTGGTCGTCTTCGCTGGGAAACGCTGGACGCTGGTGGTGTCCTCTCCCGGCCTGTTTCAGAGCCCACGTACAGGTGTGACCTCTGCTGGGGTCAGCCGTGGTCAGCGGGGTGTGGGTGAAGACGTTCCCCCCCCCCTCCCCTCGCCTTGGGGATAGTCCACCATCCGGCCAAGACACTTGGCTCCCGGATCAAGGTGGAGCAATGAAAATTCTTGGCTGCTTGCAGGACCTCTTCATTAATGGCAAAAACACACCATGCAGCGCAGAGGGGGCTGGAGAACTGGTAATTAATTCGAAGGCGTGCTGGGGTGTAATTAAAAGCAGGGGCCGCAGTAAAATCACCCCCCCCCGCCCTGCTGAAACTTACGCTGTTTAGGAAAAAAAAAAATCGGGGTTTGATGGTGTTTTATTTCGCCAGCGTCCCGAAGCTGACTGTGCTAACTGAAGAGCTTTGCGTAATGCTCATGTGTGAAGTCGTGCCAGGCAGTGTTGTTCAGAATGCCCCAACCTGCAACTACTTTGGTTTAATGACAAATATTTAAACCATTGAGGAGAAGAAAAAAAAATCCTATTAAGTGCATTCATAAGCTGGAGGTTATTCGTGCCGTATCTGGAAGCAATGAAATTGCATACGTGGGGGCATTTTCTACGCAAAGAGCAAGTAACTTGGGAAACTGTTTAGCCGACCCCCCCCCTCGTTTTTGAAAATGTTCTGAGGTTACGGTGCGTTGAAGGGCTTTGATTTCCCTCATGTAGAGAAATCAATTAAAAAGTAACTAAATACAGGATGGTGAGTATGACATCACCATCAGCTGCACTGGCTCAGCTGGAAAGGTTTCTAGTTGTGTGGAGAGCGCAGTGTTTGAGTGGAGGAGACAGTTGAGTGTTGTTTGAGTGTGAACGTACAGGAAAGAGTTTTTGAAAACAGCTGAGAGGAGTTCAATAACTTTTGAGTGAAGGGTAATTGTGAAGGGATTAAAACTGACGGCAGTATTTTTCTCTATAGAACGAATTTCAATAGTTGAATAGAGCAAACACATTTATGAAAATGAATTTTAACAGCTGATTATGATTATAAACTTCTCACTGAGTGACGATTATCAAATGAGTTTGTTTATGCTCGTTAGCATTAGCTAACGTTCCCCTTGTTGAATGTTATCAAGACAGAGACAAATGCTAGGTGAACATAAGGCAGCTCTGGTAAAAAGTGTGCGGAACAATGTGAGAATGAAGAGAGCTACGTAGTGTTTTAGCACATTAGAGAACTGCGAGTATGTCATGTTTTCGTACAACTGAGCTACATGGTGTTTTCATACAGCAGAGTTGCAAAGTGTTTTTGTACAGCAGAGAGCTACATAGCGTTTTAATGTAGCAGAGAGCTACATAGTGTTTTAATGTAGCAGAGAGCTACATAGTGTTTTAGTACAGCAGAGACTGAGTGGAGAGTGTTATAGTACAGCAGAGACTGAGTGCAGAGTGTGTGGTGAAGCTGTGCGGTAGGGGCGGGGGAGTCTCTTTGCGCTCAGACAGAAGGGTGGGGGAGGGGAGAGGCAGGGCGGGCCGCGACCTTTGCTGAGAGAGGTCGCAGAGAAGCCCCCGCCGTCCCCAGCGTCAGGCCTGGTTATTTATCCTCCCTCTCCGCAGGAGGGAGGGGCTCCACCGGGGCCATCGGGGGACCATCAGTTAGCGCTATATGTCCCTCTCACTGACAGAGAGCTGCATCTGCTCCAAGGGTAGGCAAGGGAGGCCTGGCTAGGCTCCGGGGGGCCTGCTGCTAATATATAATCTATGCACAGCCCTAGTGGCTAAGGTACATGACTGGGACCCGGATGGTCGTGGTTCAAGCAATAAGATCCATTCAGCTGTTGGGCCCTTGAGCAAGGCCCTTAGCCCCACATTGCTACAGGGGTGATTGCCCTCTGCTGAGTTGAATCAACTGTACACGTTCAGTTTCATACCTTGATCATCATTGTAACAGGGACCTTTTTGTGGCTTTGAGAAAAAAGAAGCAAGAATGTAGTGTCGTCGTGGGAAGGCGTCCGGCGTTAAAAACGATCGATACGGTCGACGTCGCGGAGGCACGTTTGGAGTTAGCTGCTGACTGCGCCGGTCGCCTCTGCCGTCCGTTCCCGCTGCAGTCCAGCGGTCTGGGATCGCGTCTGAAATTGCAGCAGGGGTTGAAACTCAAAGCGTAATCGCACCTGGGCTTTGAATTTCGCAAAGCTTTGAACATTCCATCCTTTTAAGACTCGCTTGTCTTGCCCTTAATTCAGAATGGAAGTCGGGATGATGGTGGTGGTGGGGGGGGGAGGGGGGGGGTTGTGGGAAATGTGGTTCTTTCGGTGGGTATGGAGCGGCTTGCACACGGTTAACTCCACGCTGCGGGGGCTGGGGACCTACGGCTCGGCAGTGCAGGCTGCTACACGTAACGCTCAGTTCAAGATAAGTCGAGTTATGCAGGTGAACTCTCTTCTAATTGCCAGCGTAGGTGAATTTGACTTCTCTAAATTTGTATAAATAAATTCCCCCGTTCAAAAATCCTAATCACAAAGTACAGTGGTTTATCTCAATCTGGCAATATGTCAAGAATATGCTTTGGTATGCGTCTTGTAATTGCACTATTTCTTTTTCTTATTTTGACTCAAATCTTTTTCTTTTGGGTTTATTAGAACCACAAAAAGACATGATAGTGGAGCAATGAAAATTCTGTGTAGTACATGATGCATTTGTATGCAGTATGTGCTCTATAAAGTTTTACAAGAATTATGATTATAAGGCTGGGAACAATTCAAAAATGTACATTTCTTTAGTATTGTTTTTGCAATAAAGCACACTCTTTGGCATTGCAGAACAGTTGGCAGTTGTGAAAAGTGGCTGTGGCGGCTTTCGAATGTCCAAGCACCGAGCTACGCTGCTATTATACGATGGCGGTATACGTTTGCCTATCGCTCATTAAAGCGATATGCGGATGGAATGCTGTGGCGGCATTGAACATTTTTTACTGTCGGAATGTTGGAAAGCTGCTCGGCATTCCGTATTGGCCTTATCGTATCATTACGACGTTCCTCACGACAAAAGCGCTTTCCAATTAGGGTGATTCAGAAATGTATGAGAACCATGCTGTTCGGTCGGAGTCAAACCTGTTTCCTAACATTATGAAGATGTTTTGACTGGAATTGTAAGCTTGGCTGCACATTCATTTCGATGTATTTAAAGACCGTTTATCTGTACGGTGGATTGACGGAAGGCTGAGTGTGGGTTGTGTGGTGGTTTCAGTGCTGGCTGATCGATCGCTAGCCCCTGTTAGTGCTGGGCAGCGGTAGGAGGAGGGAAAAGTCCCTTCCATTGCTGGGATTTGACTGCGGGTGTTTTTCTCCATAAGCCCCAGAACAAGTCCCTGCCTGTTGGGGAGATTACTGCTTTGTGCCTGACCCAGAACTAGAGACAGGATCTTCCACAATCACACGTGTGCACACACACACACACACACACACACACACATATATTATACACACGCAAACATACACACACACACTGACACAGATACACACACACGCGCACACGCGCATGCGCACACGCGCACACACACACGCACACACACACACACACACACACACACACACACGCACACACACGCTGAACTGTGTGCACTGAAGTGACTGCTCGTGGAGCAGAGACCTCCGCCCGCTCTCTCACAGTGCTGAGCGTTCTCTGGTTTGAGGTCAATGGCGAGGATTAACATTTCTACCCTTACATGGGCTTCTTAACTATGTGGTGGCGAACTGCTGAAACGTTTCACGCTAAAAAATCCCCTATAACGTCCAACCGCATAATCTGCTGCATGACTGAAAACCAGAACGTTTATTTCTCTCCTCCTCCTTCTTCTTTCCTTCAAGCTCAGTAACACCCACGGGAAGGGAAGAAGAAGAAATGCGCTTTAGGGCCACATTCATAATTTTATGTCGTACTAAATTTGCCTCCTGCCTCCCCTCCACCCTCCTCAGACTCCTGCGGTAATGGCCAAAGGTTAGTGTGAATAGGCCTTAAAGATTTATGCTGCACATTAACCAGTGTGTGCGAAAGGGCAGGTGTGAACGTATCAGAGTGCTTCCCGCTCTGTGGGTATGGTCTTCTCTGAGACCCTCGTACAAACCTATAGTACTCTTCTTCACCGCTCAGTGATATTTAAAATAACAGAAGATTGGGTATGTGACTTAAAATAATAAAACCTTGTACGGTGCTAAGAACTCCCATACCTACTTTTGGTGGTAAAAATAAATGTATGCTCTTCAGATTTTTTATTTTTCTTTAAATTATCTTTGGCGTTTGGAAAATGTGAGCATGCGAAATTCACAAAAGGGAGATGGGAGCAGTGCGTTTCCTTAGCGTGTCATAAGGGCGGGGCCACCTCTGTGTGCGACCTGGCCGTTCTCCGGCTTTTCGGCCTGCACTGTCAGAAATAAAGGTACGAAATCCGCCTAAAACGGTACAAATGCTTGTCACTTGCCTATAGCTACCCCTAGATTGGAATTTAATGAACTTGTTGCTTGGATAACGTACAAATTTGTACCCAAAGAGAAATTAGATCCTCGAAAAAGCCAAAACGTACCTCCACTGTCGCTTTGTTTCTGAGAGCGTGGCTTAATCGCCGAGCCCTGCCGTTTTTGGTCATAACTGGTTTACAGTCATCTCTTATCAGCCATCTTAAGCCGCTGGCCTGGATCCCCAGCCCCTGCATGTGGTTTATTGCTCCCATCTTCTCTGAATAGATTACCTTTTTCCACAGAGCAGGGAGAGTTGTGCAACGCCTTCTGTTTGTGCCGCTAAATCAATCCTTGCCTTCGACTCCCTCCTGAAGCAAAGGGGCTGTTTTTTCTTTGGCTTTTCCTCTGAAAGAGAAGTATCTTCTGGAGCTTCATGAAAAGTTTTTGGAAGGTGTTTAGAGCGGGTCAAACGTTCATCCTGCTTTTTGTCGTGGTTTTTTTTGGTTTGTTTCTCGCGTTCTCGCTCGCTCTCTCTTTCTGTCTCGCAAGCTTAAATCCCGGGCCGCTTCCACCGAGAGAAATTCGAACAAGCAGACCTTGATTTCCGCAGTCAGCCGAGCTTAAACAGGACTTTTAAGCCCCCCCGCGGAGGTTCAGATCAGGTCTCCGATGGTGGAAGCTTGAACAGAGCGGTCCGCCGGCACGCCGAGCTTCCTGGTCCGTGATTACCGCATTCCATAAAGGCCTTATCCCAGAATTCACTTGCACACAGATGTCGCCCACTCAAAATGGACGCCTCCCCATCCACATTCAATAATATCCCAGACCCTTGTGTAACTGCTTGTATACCCTAAGTATACTTTTGTCACGTTTTTTTTTTAAAACCACTTCCTTGTTGGTGGGGATTAGCTGTTAAACGAGCCAGGCTAATATCCGCCTTGTTCCCGTTCAGAGCGGCTCTGTGGAATTGCAGGCCCTGGAGCGGTGGGAGCATCTGTTTCTGTTTACCTGGTCATTACCTCACAGCTGTGGATGACCTCGTCCGCTAATTCCCCTTTAAGCGGATCGGACGCCAGGTGGGCGCTTTGGGAGGTTGGTTTGAGGGGCGGTGACACGCAGGCGTTATATAGATACCCCAGCTAGCCCCCAAAGCCCCCCCCCCCCACTTTCCGTTGCCCCATCTGGAGACAGAACCCGAAACAGCCCCAGATTCTGGTTTGAGTTAGGGCTCCCAGCTTCACGAGGAGGTAAATCAGATCGGACTGCGCTAAGTCGGCTGGGCGGGAACCAATCTTCACCGCCATGTCCTGAAATGGGGGGGGGGTTCTTTCGGGGTTGCGCATCGCTACGTCCCTACAAGACCTCTGTTTTCACAAACGGGAACACGTGTAAATTATGCTTGTTATGTACCATTTCACCGGTCCGAGGTTGTGGCAATAGGTGTGAAGATGAAAACGCCTACTCATCTCATTAGTTAACCTGTTTTTTACCCTGAGTAGGTGCCCTTAAGCACAGAACACACTGTGTGTACTTTATTTTGCCTCACCAGCAGTGTTGGATTTGAATTTATCGCCCGCTAGTTCTTGAACCTGGTTCGCTAACCGCTACCTAATGCTAGGTCGGTTGCTTGGTTTTAACAATTTGAATTCACACTCGGCAAATGGCAAAATGGCTAGCTAAATCATGCTTGTCATTCCCACGCCAGAGTCTGCAGTCACAGTTTCTGGTCCGCTACCAAATTCACTTGACCCAATGTGTGCTCCCACACATTGTGTGATTCCAGTAAACTTAATTCTCGTACTTACTGGGGCAAATTAAGTTAAGGATGGGTAGTGCTGCATCAGTTGAATGGGCCTCTGTGAGAACAGGGAGAGAGAGGATCCTGTGCTGGGCTTTGCCCTCTCAGTCCGGTTACTGCAGTCTAGACCGCACGGACTTCCGCTGAACCGCGGTTGGAATCTCTAGTCCAGAGGTCCAACTCGCTAAAAGCCCTGGGTTTGACCTCACAACCCCCTGCTTTCTCATCTTACAGTGCCCAGAAAGAGCCTGCGCAGTAATATTATATTATATTTTATTTGAGAAGACGCTTTTATCCAATGTGACATATAAAAAGTTGCATGTCAAGGTCATGGCACAAACTAGAGAACAGGTTGGATGAGCTACAATTCTGGTTTGGTGTCTCTGTCAGTAGTAGTTTTTAATGGCCATTCAGACTGTTTGAACGGGAAGGAATCCTGAAATTCAGTGCTGATGCGACGTTTCCACTCAGAGCCCCCCCTCCAGTGCAGAAACCGAACGCGTTTGTTTCCTTTGAAGGGAAAAGATCCGTGCCGCAGCGTAAGCCGTCGAGGAAACATTTTTTTGGTTGGATGCGCTGCAAAGTAAATGGAACCCAGCGGTTTTAGTGGAGACCATGTTTCTACCACATCGTCCAACCAACCCCCCCCCCCCTCCCCAGCCTTGCATTTGCTCTTTGGCTTCAGAATGATCCAGAAAATGTAGAAGCGAGTCTGCTTTGTTCTTCCTGGAAAAGGTCCTGTTTTCCTACTGTTCAGGAAAAGCTTGAAGTGAAATAGACTGTTAGTTTTTAGCTCACTTCCTATGTGTTTACCAGTACGCTGTGTGGACATGTTGATCAGTAGTATTTGCTGCAAGCATTAGAGGTGCATTGCAGGGGTTCTCAGCATGTCTACTTCAACTAAGATCTTAAAATTATGGGGTGCTTTTCCATACCAGATTTTTTTTTTATATCAGATATGGAAATTCACCCCCCCACACACACACACACAATTACTGTGTTACTATGTTTGAGGCGCCCCCATGCACACACACACACACACACACACACACACAGACACACACACAGACACTATTACTGTTATCCACTGCTTTAATCACTAGGATGCTGTTATCAGTTGTTTCTGAGGTATATTATCCATATTTGACAATCAATGCTTTGTCCTGACAAACACTATGCTTCTGATATTTATGTTGATTCAGGTTTTTTTTACAACAGACTATTTTTCCATTTAAAAAATAATAATAATTTTCAACTAAAACCTAGTGTACTGCGCCATTAAACCAAAATGAATTGAGATAATTATGGCTAAATTTGATTTTAAGGTTGGATTTTTCTGTGTTTTGACATTACAGGTTCAATAAAAGCCCAATCTGGGTGTCCAGTATTGATCATCAAAATGTCCAGGCTCAAAACTTTGAAAACAGAAAAAATGAAAATCTCTCATTCCTTACTCTCAACACCTTATCCGCAAACCGTAACAGGGGAACCATTTTTAACCGTGATAATCATCTTGGTTTCGTTGACTTTTGGGAC
Organism: Conger conger; assembly: GCF_963514075.1. NCBI lineage: Eukaryota > Metazoa > Chordata > Actinopteri > Anguilliformes > Congridae > Conger > Conger conger. The sequence continues at coordinate 11,045,766 of NC_083769.1, forward strand.
GCCAACGCTTCCTTTCTGTACGTTACTGGCACTCGTATCAACAGTGAAGTTAAATGAAGGATGAAGAAAGAAAAAAAAGAAAGATTTAAAATGTGCTGAAGTGACAGGGAAGTGTTTAGGGACCCAGTTAAACCCAGCTCTGCTTGATACCAGCAAACGAGTTTATCAGGAACAGAAGCTCGCCGACCAGTCGGGGGAGCATCGGTATGCAGAAGGAGTACCTGCCGGGAGCCTATAGAGATTGACTGCTTCACAAACATATTGTGCAATTCTGAGTGAACAGGTCTGTGTGAGTCCTTCTCTATTAATCTCTCCCCAGCCTCTGTCTGAAGGCCATACAGTTTGTGTGTTTACATGACACTTTGCATGTAATAATTTGTGATTTAGCTGACTCTTTTATCCAAAGCGACTTACAGTTGATTAGACTAAGCAGGTGACAATCCCCCCCGGAGCAATGCGGGGTTAAGAGCCTTGCTCAAGGGCCCAATGGCTGTGCGGATCTTATTGTGGCTGCACCAACCTTCAGGCGTGAATCACCGACCTTCCGGGTTCCAGTCATGTACCTTAGCCATAGGCTACAGGCTGCCCATGCATGTGTGTGTTTGTGCACACTGTGTGTGGTCGTGTGTGGTCATGTGTGGTGTATGTGTTTATTTGTATATGCGCTGTGTGCGTGTGTGTGCATTTGTGGCTCTGACTGAGGTCTCTGACTGAGGGGTCTTAAGGAATGGCCTTCAGCTGCCATTTGTGGTCTGACTACATACCCCAGCCCACTTGGTCTTTTCTGTCCAAGGGAGAGCGAGTGAGAAAAGCCTGAGAGAAGAGTCTGCATCTCATCCCACGGTTTCTACTTCTGGTGGTAACCAGCGTGAAAACAACCCTCTCTCGTGCTCGTGGAGTGTTCCATTGGCTTGGCCGTGCAGGGACACCATCTTAAGTCCACAGCGTTAGCGTTGGTGCTAACTGGTACAGGTAGGGGCCTCTGTGGTCCCTCTGAGACTCCCATACTGGAGAAGGTGCAGACTAGCCCAGAGCTACTCAACTCCACGCCCTGCGGGCCGCAGGGTCTGCAGGCATTTGCTTCAACCTTACGCTACACCACCAGATTTCACCTATGAGATTATCTGAACCGAGCAGGTAAAATCATTAGTGAAGTCAGTTGGTTGTGTAGCACTGGACTAGGGTGATGAGAAAGGGAGTGCTGTGGGGTTGCATTGCTCATAGCGCTGGCGCTAAACGTCGCCGGTGGGGAGGCGGGTCCGCCACTTGTTTTGAAGCTTCCGCAGACCTCGGGCGGGGGCGGGGGCGGGGGCGGGGGAAATGTCAAGGGCACGGCGGGCGGCGAGCGGCGAGAGGTCATGCCGAGTGGCCATCTTTGTGCGTCGTCGTCTTTTTCTTTTTTTCTCCCCGCGGCTGTAAACACCCTATCCGTTTGCACGGAGACATCCGAAGCCCTCCCTGGCACTGCCGAGACCTGGCCCTGGAAGAAGCTGCCTCCTGCGGGGGGCCGGGGGGGGGGGGGGGGTGCGATGACCTCAGCCCACTCGATACGGGCGTGACGTGAGGCCGGGGGCATTTTAACGATCGCCCACCGCTCCGACCCGCCCTGGTCCCTCTGACCGGGCCGCGTCAAGGCCGGCCAAACCTCCTGCAGCACGGCCTGAGAGACCCCAGAACTTTCCCTGGAAACGGTGAAAAATGCAGAGGAGTCTGTGAAAAAGCAAAACAGGCTCTGAAGGAAAGCTCATATTTGGGAAGCCGCGTGTCTGTCTCGCCGCTCTGCGGAAAGGCGTGCGAGTGTGTTATGGGTTTGAGGCGCACGGCGGGGGGCACTGGCATGGCTCGCTCCTCGGCTGCCCGACTTGAGGGTGGTGGACCCTGAGGCCTGCGATGGCACTGTACCGCAGTCGCACCCAGCCCCAGCTGGGGCTGCAGTGCAGTGACCTTTTGTGAGGCATTTTCTATTAACTAAGAGCAGGTCTTGTTTTAGTTTTGTAGACCATGTATGTGTATAAATGTATAAACTACTTAATAGTTCTTCCACAGATTTCTCACACACATGCATATTCACACACACATACACACTCATTCACACATACACACGCGCACACACACACTCATTCACTCACATACACGCACACACACACTCATTCACACACACACACACACACACACACACACACATACACACACTCATTCACTCACATACACACACACACACACTCATTCACACATACACACACACACACACACTCATTCACTCACACACTCGCTCATTCACAGAATGGAGGGGATTTGTGGTGGTGTGTGGTGTTTGGCTCCAGTGTGAAGCCCTTGGCGCTTGCCATCAGGGGGAGAGTGGAAAGTTTTTGTGGGGAGTTGGGGGAGACGTGGCCGGCGGGGAGGAAGGGGTTACATGCGGAGCTGGAGCCGAGCGTCGGCCTGCGGGCTTCCGGAAATTACCCCGAGTGGGAGTTGAGCAATCTGTGGAGCTGCTGCCTCTTCTGAGGAGAGAGAGGGAGAGTGAGCTGGAGAGAGAGTGAGCTGGAGAGAGAGTGAGCTGGAGAGAGAGAGAGCTGGAGAGAGAGAGAGCTGGAGAGAGAGAGAGCTGGAGAGAGAGGGAGAGCTGGAGAGAGAGTGAGCTGGAGAGAGAGAGAGAGAGAGAGAGAGAGAGAGAGCTGGAGGGAGTAGGTGTGTCCAATGTGTTAATCTCCCCACCATACTGCACCTGTCTACTGCCCCAACACTGGTGTGTGTGTGTGTGTGTGTGTGTGCGTGCGCGTTTGTGTGTGAGAGACGGTGATGGGTGGTAAGGGGAGGGAGGGTGGGAGATGTCACCTCTAATCTAACTCCCTTCTGCTTGAGTAGCCTCTCTTTGTTTGCATTATGTTTTCATGAGCTGGTCCTGGATCAGTGTTCTTGTGTTGCTTTCACAGAATAATGTTAGACTTGTACTGCTCCTGCGTCAGCTGGATTGGGAGCAGAAAGCTTTTAATTTACACACTAGTCTCCGCAGTGATGGTCAGTCCTATTTGCTAGGTAGACATTAATTTACATTTAGTATGGAACTTTAGGGTTATTCTTTGTGGAATGAGGCAACGTCCAATCAGAAGGTGTCCTGTGACATTATCTGTACCAAGACAATCTTAAGTACCTTGGCTTCACTGACTACCTTGGTTTCAAGGCAAACTGTACTGTCAATGTGAACAATGCTTTCAACTTGTCTCCATTATTTTTAAACTTAATCTGTAGCACAGCATTTGCAGCTGTGTCTCTCCGGTTGCCCTTTGTTCATGACCGGAGAGACCTAAATGGAAATGTGTACTGTGTTTTACATTAATAACCGTGTTCAAAATGGTCGATTTCTGCTTCAAGGAATGTTCGGGAGTTTTTAAGTTCACATTTGAAACGTGCTTATCATCGTGTGTGTGTAGACTTTTATGAGAAATCTGCTCAAGCATTTCATCTGCGGTCAAGAGCTGTGGGCTTTCTTTTCAACGGCCTGTCCTACTTGCGTTCGCAGATGCCATTGTTCGAGAGACTTGAGTCCACTGTGCTGACTTGTCAGTTTGTTGAGAGCGGCTACAGTGAGCCGAACTGTGGAGCCATTGTTGCGCTCGCATACATAATGACTCGTAGACACTTAATTGGTCAATAGGGTCATTTTACTGCACCGACGACAGATTGTGAGGCTGCACAGCGGAGCTTTCATGGCCCTGTATAATAACCCTCGTTGGCTCATGCAATTTCGCTCTCTATTCCAGTGAAATGCTTCTTTATCATGCGTTGCCCTCGCTGTTTCAAAACTTTAAAAAAATCTGTCCGAGTTTGCCGACGCACAAACACGCGTCTCCCTTTCTCAGGGCCGAATGGCGATTGGTTGTTTTTTTTTCTTCGGCCCAGGAAGGAGTGCGCTCTTGGCCTGCTGAGGCACTGTGAGGGAAGATGAGGAGGAATCGAGACGCCGCGTTAATCGGGCAGTTTCTTCTGTTCCTCCTGGTGGAGCTTCAGGCAGGGGTGACGGGGCCTGCTTGCACAGTAACTGTGCAGAAGCCAGAGGGCTGTGGAACAGGGGGTGGGACAGAGACCGAGGCAGCTGGAAGAGGATGGGGGGGGGGGGGGGGGTGAGGGAGGTTATTGTTGTCGCCCCCCCTCCCCCCTGGACAGATCGCGGCAGGTGTCCACTGTCCGTTGGTAACACACAAGAAAGCTACGGGGGGGTAGGGGGGTGGGCTAGAGGGCAGGAACACGCCGGCGAAAGAGGGGCTTTTGTTTTGCGTCCCCACAGCTACCCCCCCCCCCCCCCCCCATGTTAGCGCGAGCGCTAGCGTGCACACGGCCTGGTCCCCTCCACCAATCAGACTGGTTCACACAGACGTGAGGGGCAGGGTGGAATGCCAGGAATGTGGAGGCTCTCAGGCAGGCGTGTCTCCCTGGGGGGGGTGAGAGGGGGGAGGGGGGAGGGGGGGTGGTTGCCCTGTCAGAAGTGGGTGGGGGGGGGGGGGGGGGTTAGCGGGAGAGGGCCCTGGGTGAGGGGGCGGGGGGCCCTGGGCCTGCTGGAAATGGCCTGCAGGACTTGTATGGTAATTGTGCCGCTGCTACTGAAAGGAGGCCAGGGGCCAAGAAGCAGCCAGGAGAAAAGGTCAAGTCCTTTTATTCTCCCTCTGCTCTGCCTGCCTGGGTCTCAGCTGCTTTTTTACTTCAGTGTACACACACGCACACACACGTACACACACGCACGCACACGTACGCACGCACGCTCGCTCACTCACGCACACACACACACACACACACATACAGACACACATGTCCACACACACAACACACACACACACTCATTCACGCACGCACGCACGCACACACACACACATACAGACACACAGACAAACAGACACGCACGCACACGCATGCATGCACACACACACACACACGTCCACACACACATGCAGACACACACGCATGCTCACACACATGTACATATTTTCAAACGCATGTTTCTTTTCATGTCTCAATTTTGTGTTTGTTTTAAGAAAAGTCGAAGAGTCATTGTTCGAAATGACCGGTTCTGTTTCTTCATTTTGTGCATTATTCAGAATAAAGCGGGCCATCTGGGGTAGTGGAGGGAAGCAGATTTCCGAAGGAAAGTGTAGAGTTACATACTGGATGCGCAGTAGGCCCGGACCCATTTTGGCTCTTTCCTGCTCGCAGCCTTATCCGACATACATTTCCAGAAGTTTCCATGGCCCAGTTTGCCCAGGCTGTGTCCTCACTTGGGGGGTAGCAGGGGGACTGATGGGCCATCAGTCCTGGTCTCTGACAGGGTGTGGAGCTCAGTCCTGGTCTTTAACAGGGTGTGGAGCTCAGTCCTGGTCTCTGACAGGGTGTGGAGCTCAGTCCTGGTCTCTGACAGGGTGTGGAGCTCAGTCCTGGTCTTTAACAGGGTGTGGAGCTCAGTCCTGGTCTCTGACAGGGTGTGGAGCTCAGTCCTGGTCTTTAACAGGGTGTGGAGCTCAGTCCTGGTGTCTGACAGGGTGTGGAGCTCAGTCCTGGTCTCTGATAGGGTGTGGAGCTCAGTCAGATAAGATGCACTTTTATTGAACCCCGTGGGGTAATTTGTCCTCTGCATTTGACCCATCCTAGTTACCTAGGAGCAGTGGGCAGCCACAGCTCAGTCCTGGTCTCTGATAGGGTGTAGAGCTCAGTCCTGGTCTCTGATAGGGTGTGGAGCTCAGTCCTGGTCTCTGACAGGGTGTGGAGCTCAGTCCTGTTCTCTGACAGGGTGTGGAGCTCAGTCCTGGTGTCTGACAGGGTGTGGAGCTCAGTCCTGGTCTCTGACAGGGTGTGGAGCTCAGTCCTGGTCTTTAACAGGGTGTGGAGCTCAGTCCTGGTCTTTAACAGGGTGTGGAGCTCAGTCCTGGTGTCTGACAGGGTGTGGAGCTCAGTCCTGGTGTCTGACAGGGTGTGGAGCTCAGTCCTGGTCTCTGACAGGGTGTGGAGCTCAGTCCTGGTGTCTGACAGGGTGTGGAGCTCAGTCCTGGTCTCTGACAGGGTGTGGAGCTCAGTCCTGGTCTCTGACAGGGTGTGGAGCTCAGTCCTGGTCTCTGATAGGGTGTGGAGCTCAGTCCTGTTCTCTGACAGGGTGTGGAGCTCAGTCCTGGTGTCTGACAGGGTGTGGAGCTCAGTCCTGGTCTCTGACAGGGTGTGGAGCTCAGTCCTGGTCTTTAACAGGGTGTGGAGCTCAGTCCTGGTCTCTGACAGGGTGTGGAGCTCAGTCCTGGTCTCTGACAGGGTGTGGAGGTGTTCCAGAGATTCATGGCTGCTGCGAAACACAGCTGTTCTCAAGGTCAGGGGCTGGGCTGTCTGAGCATACACACACACACACACACACACACACACACACACACACACACACACACACACACACATACCTAATGTTACAAGCACACACACACACATACCTAATGTTACAAGCACAAGCACAAACACAAACACACACACACACACATACTGAATGTCAAAAGCTTAAACATGCATGCACCCACACGTACATGCTCCCATTTGCACCCTTACAGCTCACATAAACATTTCAAACATGCATGCTCACAGACGCATACCCACGCAAGCATACTTAATTCCCTTGCACACACACGTGCACACAGACACATGTACACACACATAGACACGCATGCACGTGCAGAAACATGCACGACACGCGCACACACACACTTACACACCTTCAGCCTCTCCTCCCTCTCTCATCGTGTGTGTGTGTGTGTGTGTGTGTGAAGACTGTGATTAATCAGAGAACCAGCAGGATTAATCGAGGTCCATCACAACAAAGATGGTGCTCTGTTCTCAGCTGAGCTGAAGGATGTGCACACATGCAGGCTGAGGTTAATTAGTCTGTTTTGACATTTCACTCCCCAATAGATCAATACGCTGGGTCAGTGCTGTTCCAGGCCGTGTCTGTTTCTCATACACACAAGCACCGTCAAAGCAGATCAATATGTTTCTCTTTTCCGCCTGTTTTCACAAAGACTGCCTTTCAGATGTTCGCATGCAGGTCTCGCAGACACATTGCAGAGTGTTTTCCATATTTATACAAATTTTACAAAGTTTGGCGCTTCAAAAAAACACAAAGAAAAGAAGTGTACATTGCAATTGTGTAATTGTGGGGAAATGGCTGCTCCCTCTTTGTCTCGTGAGATTGAGAACCTGTTTTCTCTTTATTGTAAACGCTTTATAGAGGGCTACTCGCAAATGTTTTTGTTTACCTTCCAAAGAGGGATTATTTTAATAAAACTGGGACTTGCATAAGTCCTGTCATGTGCTGTGTCAGTTGTTTGGGCAAATGCAGTGGTCTAGAATAAAACCAAATAATATCAAACTTTCAATATTGAAATAAGTTATCTGGAGCGAAATACACTGTTGAAAATGTAGGTCCTACTTGCTGGCACTTCTAGAGGTTTTTAAAAATGTAATTTTCACTCTTGCAATCTACTGAGTGGTACTGAGAAGTGTTCATGACATCCTGCACCATAGCTTGTACCATATGTACCTGTAGGTGTTTGGATCATTTTGTTCAGTTCAGACTTGAAGGTTTGAGTTTGTTGAGCAGCAGGTTGATCGCAGAAGTACACGTGTAGTGCCACCTTGTGGCCATTGTGTGGAACAGCACATACCGGTGGACTCCAGAAGCATGGAGATGGAAACCGCATTTTAATATAAATTTTAATATAACTTTATATTGGTGTCTAAATGTATGTTTCCAGTAGGTCTACGGTTTAACCAGGCCAAGATGTCAACGGCATCTCTGCAGTTTCCTCGTTGCTTAATATGAACTTGCTTTTCAGAGACAGTCGTTCGTAAACTTTTTGTTTGTTTGCCTTTCTCTGTTACAGGTCGCAATGAGCTAATCGCGAGATATATCAAGTTACGGACCGGGAAGACTCGCACAAGAAAACAGGTAGCCGCAGCATGTTATTTTTTTTACATTTTTTGTCTGTCAACTATTTTTCCAATGACATTTTCCTACGGACCAGCAGCTGAATCCAGTGACAGTTATTTACATATTTATCCCTTACTTCAACTCTAATAAATGCTATGGACTGGTTTCACCGACACAGATTTAAGCTTAGTCCTGGACTAAATTCGATTTTGTATGGAGTATCTCAACAAATTTGAATTGAGTCCAGAACTAGGCTTAATATGTTTCTGTGAAACTGGGCAGGCTAGTTCTTTAGTTTTTCTAATGTAGTTGTTAGGGGGGGTTACTTCAATCCAGGTTGTGGCACTAAAGATGTTCACAAGGCACCGCCATGTTTTTTACCTCAGGAACTGATCCAGAATCAGCAGTTAAACAGACCTGACATTGCTGGGTGTAGGCAGAATGCGGAAAGCCCTGATCTGGGTTATGTAGTGCTTGAGATGCAGGGCAGGCCTTCATTTTAAATACACAATGCTAAATTTTAATTTTTTAGACATTCCCTATATCAGTGGAAAAGCTGCTGTTTTGTGCAAAGCAGCCCCATTCACCTTGCACCAATTCACTCTCTTTTGATCCAGCATTGATATGCATGATGTCAATGAAGATGCCTCAATCTTGGAATTTGAGCCCAAATTATTATGAATTAATTAAGTTATTTATTTATATTTCTTATTATTAATTTATTTCTTTTTAGCGCTGGTGGATATTTGATTTCTGCGTCGTGTTATATTTTCTGCTTAATTTAAAGTGTTTATTAAAGGTACAATAGGTAATTTCGGACTTCTAACGGTCGAGAGAGGAATTGCAGCAACAAACACCCTCAAACCGCAACGCTGTTTAACCTTATCTGAAGACTTTAGAACTGCCAAATTGCAAATGGGTTTCTGAGCAATTTCATCAACCAGAACTGATGGGTATTTAGATGGTGGCTAAAGTCTTCAGACCATCACATTACTTCCTAGTTTGGTCCCACCAATTAGTATCAGTAGGCCCCTGTCCGAATCCGCTTGCTTGCCCACAATTGAGTCATAACTTGTATGCAACGTGTACTTTGAACAGCACAGGTGTCAAACTCCAGTCCTGGAGGGCCGCAGTGTCTGCTGGTTTTTGGGTTGTTCCCGGCACCTGTGGTTAATTTAAGTCTTTAATTGGCTAAAGAATCCACACACCTTGTTCCCATGGCCTTAATTGACAGCTGATTAAAGGGTAACCACAAAAACCCGCAGACACTGCGGCCCCCTGGGAATTCAGTTTGACACCCCTGCTGTACAGCATTCTCACTAGTAGGCAAGTACGCCCTAGACAATGCATGTGAATGAGGCAGCTATAGAGCATAAGAAGAGTGTGTAAGGCAGACTATGTGTCTACTGAATGACCTTTCCGTAGGTCCAGTTCAGTATTGCATCACACAGAACAACCAATGCAGTAATCCTATATTTATATACAACATATTTATTTACATCCTGCCCTTGAATCACAACCTGAGCTGTACGGAAATCTTTGTACAGCTTTGGGAAAACAAAATGGTGCCTGTTTTACTGCGCCGATGCTGTCAACAAACATGGGATACCCAGGGATTTAGTTGATTTTTCATCTTGCTGATGCGGACCAGAATTTAATTTGCCGAAATGCTTTAGATGTATTTTGAGGCCTGCAGTCTGGTCTGTTTTTCCTTCGTGCAGTCCTGAAGTCTCCTGTGATCTACGGTTCCGTGTCGTGGAAAGTTTCGAGAACTGCGCTGTACTCCGCGTTCACGTTATTGTTGTTCTGCTCCGTCAGTTTTTTTTCCCCTTTGTTTTGTTGTTTTCCACACGTTTTTTCAATTTCGATGACTCCGAAACCCATGTCGTGTACGAAACGAGAAATGAAACCATCGCTTATATTAATTTTCCTTTTCCAAATTTGAGGGCTTTAACCACTGTCAGAGTTGTGGTTTATTTGAAAACCGGGGCCTGCGCCTCAAATATTTGGACAGGCCTGAATCAAAACCGTTAATTGGATGAAAAACACAGGACAAAACATTCAGAAAAGGACATTTGCGTCCTTGTTAGTGTTTGGCAAGTTTGTTTACGAAACTGTCCTTCGCTGAAAGATGAAAGCAGACCCTTTAACTCGCACCTTAAGTATCTTTCCGTTGTGTCACACAGGTGGAAAGGGGCTATGCAGTGCTTCAGTTTGTCCTCTGTGTGTGTGTGTGTATGTTTAAAATTATTTCACACCCCCTCTTAGGTGTCTAGTCACATACAGGTGTTAGCGCGGAAGAAAGTTCGGGAGTATCAAGCAGGCATCAAGGTAGGTGGAGCCCGTCGGGTTGTTGCTAGGGTGTGGCTGGGCATCTCTTTCCTCCTTGGTTACGGCTTTTCTTCTCTTCTTCTCTCTCTTCTTCTTTTTGTTTTCCCCTTCTCTCCTTCCCCCTCTCTTGCTCTTTTTTTCTGCAGGTTTCTAGCCATTTGCAGGTTCTCGCCCGGAGAAAGTCTCGCGAGATACAGTCAAAGCTGAAGGTATGCGCTTTTTCGCGGGCTGGGCTGGGCTGGGCGGGGCTTGTAGGAGCTTGGCTTTGAGCTAACCAATCGGAGCTGCAGCAGCAGGATTAACTGGCTAGGGGGTGCTGTCGTGGGGGGGGGAGTGGCAGTTTGCAGTCAGTTAGCGCGTTTGTGAGGGGGAAAACTTGTGTCGCCAGTGATTTAGGGTTTAGCGGCAGAAAATAACCCCAATAATCTAGCTACTGTATAATGCTCTCAGTGTTTGATATTTTAGTCATGTGGGAACATTAACCTATAGGTTACTAGTTGTGAGAACTGGCAGTTAACATAATAGTTTAAGTTGCTATAAAGCATATTTTTGTACGGCTTCATACTGGTCATTATTTGTTATACTGCATTAAGATTTATTTCTAAACTGATAAACTTTTAAACTGATCAATTGTGTAGCTACTTAAAATGACCATTCATAATTAAGAAAATTCTAAGAATCCGCATACGTAAACAGCAAATATAAAGTTAAATGGATTAGATATACCAACAGAAAATATGGACGACTACAACTGGGAATCAGCTATTATTTTTGAAGCGGGTGGTCAATCTTTGTCGGCAGTTCCCAATTTCACCACAAGAGGGAAGCAGTATAAGTGAGATATTTTGAATCTTTCTCGCTTGATTCGATTATGGGATGCATAGTGGTGACACAGAAAACACATTTGGTGGTTATAGATCATTATTAAAATATCATTATTGAGTAGAAAATAAGATTAAATCCAGAAATCACTGCCATTGTTTGAGCACTCATACAACAGTGTCATCCTAATGCCTTGTATACAAATTATTAGTTACATTGTTCCCCATGGACTGAAATAGGACTGGATGAGATGCCAAACTCACTCTAAAACAGCAGAGAGGAGGTGGGAGATGAGGGTGGCATAAGGGACCAGTAAGAATACCAACACTGTCTGTGTGTGTGTGTGTGTGTGTGTGTGTCTGTCTGTCTGTCTGTCTGTCTGTCTGTGCTGGTCCATGTATGTGCATTTGTTTGTGTGTGTGTGTGTGTGTGCTTGTCCATGTATGTGCATTTGTTTGTTTGTGTTTGTGTGTGTGTGTGTCTGTGTGTGTGTGTGTGTCTGTGTGTCTGTGTGTATACGTGTGTGTACGTACGTGTGTGAGTGTGTGCGTGTGCAAGATTGTGTTCGTTTGCTAAAGAGGAAGTGAGACATACCACCGTCAACCAGTCATGTGACCTAGCAATGCAATGCGCGGAACTAAGTAAGCGGGTAGTGGTGAGAATTAGGCTGGCATTGCTTTGAGCAGTGGCTGTTGAGACGGCTTTGTGACGCTGTGCTGTGGTACGTAGCTGTGCTGTGCTGTGGTACGTAGCTGTGCTGTGCTGTGGTACGTAGCTGTGCTGTGCTGTGGTATGTAGCTGTGCTATGCTGTGGTGTGGTGCGTAGTGCTTGGGTGATCTGGACCGCAGAGTGCCTGTGCGCTGGGTTCTCTCCCACCCCCTCCTCCCTCTAAGTCAACACAGTGTTGCTAACACGCTAATGCTACCGCTAGCCAGCAGGCTTTCCTGTGCACTGCACTAACCCACACCTTTCCCCCTCTCTCTACCCCTCTCCCCATCCCTCCCTCCCTCCCTCCCTCCCTCTCTCCCCCCTCCCCACGTCTGTGTGTGTGGATCTTTTACTGTCCTGTGAAACTGGAGACTGAAACCACATTTACACCCCGGCCCCCGGACACCAGACGAAGGGGTCCGTCACCTATGAACCGACGCGCAAGACCTCATTCAAACACCGCACATTCACTGACCCTTTAAGCACCAGTACAATTCCTGTAGGTTGACGACGTCTATTTTTGCAAGCACTCGGAACAACATTTTTTCTCACACATCACCATGCGTTTTGGTTTAGTGGCATCATCTTGTTGAAGATACTATGGATTCTACTGGGGTGTTTTTTTTATTTTACTGCCCTCTAAAGGATTAATTGAGTTGAAATGCCTGGTCAAGTGGGCAGCCTGTAGCCTAAGGGCTAACGTACATGACTGGGACCCAGAAGGTTGGTGGTTTGAGCCCCGATGTAGCCACAATGAGATCTGCACAACTGCTGGGCCCTTGAGCAAGGCCCTTAACCCTGCATTACCCCAGGGGGGATTGTCCCCTGTTTAGTCGAATCAACTGTAAGTTGCTTTGGATAAAACGTCAGATACTGAAAATAACAAATGTTTATTATTATTATTACCCCACAAGCAGGAGCTGCATTTCACTACCATCTGTTTATTTAAGTTTTGAGACTGATTCCAAATAGACCTCAACTTGGTACTGGTCCAAACCATTCAAACCATTCACCCCTCAATGTCGTAAAGCCATATAAAGCTCAATGTGATTTTTACACTTGTTTTGAGCTGAAGCACAGTGGCTCATGACAGACACACACAATAAAGATGCAGGATGCATCTGCTACGTACATATAAACACAAGCTGTGGACCCAGTTTGATTACCATAAAGTTTCTGTACATTTTTTGCGATCACATTCCTTCCTAGGTTGGTCCCCCTGTTTTGGGGAAAAGGAAGGCAAAAATCATATAAACACTTTTTAGTAACACTACTTTTGTAAATTGTTCCTGCAGGTTTTTTTACACTTGTTAATCTTATTAACCTCAATAAATCAAAGACTAATGCACAGGGTTCCCATTCTTCTCAGAAACCAAGAATTGTTTATGTTATGCTACCTGAAAGGCACCCATTTTGTATCTGTCATTTCAATCTTTTCATTTTGTTTATTTTCATATAGCTCCAGTTACTGCTTGCATCCTACATTTAGTGAATATTTCCCACAGAAGAAGCTGAAATACACGTAGCCAGTTTGGGGGGAAATTCTAAAATTATTTCCTGACCCCTTAATAGGCGAACAAGCTGAGCGGAACTTTTGGAGAAGCTAGGCCAGCGCTTTTGAGAGTTGACTATTTAATGTGAAACCTAGTAATGTCAGGGTGGTTATATGTCAGATGGGGTGCTTCATTTGCTCATACTGTATGCCTGTTGCCAAAAGGCATCAATGGTATTACATTTTAAGAAACCATGATAATATAACTGGGAAGACACACACAATATTTTAATATTTGTACATCACAACTTTTACGGAGAGTAGACCTACTTAGCAAGATTTTGACTATTGCAACAATAAAAGTAATTACTGAAAAGTTTTGGTAACGCTTTATTTTAGCCTGTTAATTACTGGGTAAATACACAGCTAATTAATTACATAATTATTAGGTAACTACTTTGATTTGAGTGGTAAGTAATATGACAGTAAGTACCATGTGTAAGTACTATGTAAGTACATTTTACAACCCGGTTCATAGTACTTGCCTCAACTTAACTCAAAATAGTTACCAAATTAAGTCCCTGGTATTTACCCACTAAAGACAAGGTAATTAAGGGGCTGTCAAATAAAGCGTGGCCAAGCTTAGGTTCTGTTCTGTATCATTTGAAATGACAAGGAAACAACAAGATTTGATTGGGAACCCTGTTTTTTTAGTCCTGAAACTAAAATCTACAAACCCACAATTCCAACCTCCCCGCTTACTCTTTTGTAATCCCTGATGTCCTCTGAACTAGTCTTCTACACTAGCATCTGAACTTTATACCGTGTTCAGTCCCCAGCTTCTGATTCCTGTGCGCGGGACTTCAATGCAACGTCATCTCTCTTTCCTTCATCATTATTCCTCCCTGTCTGTCCCTTGTCACTTGATGTGAGTTTGACTCTTTTGTGATGTTTGGAATCCTACTGTCATGTGGTTCACTTTTTTTTTAGCATTCAGGAAGACGACACTTCCCCATTTATGTTAAAAAGCGTTTACTCTTGCTGAAGAGACCACACGGAAATACATCCGTATTATTTTTTTGTTTTCTTTTGGCTCGATCGAGCTTAAGAACCACGCGATTGCAAACATCGTAAAACGGTAAGGTTATCAACGAACGCAGACTCGGTAGTAGCCTTTGGAACTGCAATGCAAATAATGTGAGCGTGAGATTGGAAGGCGATTTGAGGATTATGTCACCGGTGTCAAGATTGACTGACAAGATAAAACATGTAATTGGTGAAAAGCAGGGCCATAATGGGCCAGTGACTGAGCGCAACATAACGCTCTGGGACTTTAATTCAGATTAATTACCTCGTGTGTTTGTCATTTGCTGTAGTCAAAGACGATAGATAGAGAGGAGAGGGTTATGACTTTATTTTTGCTGGTGGAATGTATTGGTGTGTCCTAAAACCCTCTTTGCTTTCAGTTTGAATTCATTTCAAAGGGGAATATAATTACCCATAATCCTTATCATGCGATTATATGCATTATTACAAAGTGCACTAATGGCTTCTCTTTCCTTTGATTCAGGCCATGAACCTGGTAAGTGCTGGTTTTTGATTTTCTTAGCAGTTTGCTTCACTTGCTTGGCTGAGCCAATGAAACGCTACCGCTATCTTGCACAGTGAGCATGTCCCAATCACACGCTCCCCCACCCTCAGGCTCTCTAATACCCTATTCGCTGCTCCCCTTTTCCGCGCATCCAGGAACGCCGTCAGGGATGCGACTTTTCCTCGTTATTAACCCAGACAAAGATCCACCCAGCAGTACCAAATGGTACTTTTGCGTAGCTGGTGGATTTTTGAAGGAACCGCGAACCTTGCTAAAATGCATTTCTGTGACGGCAACTAATTGCTAAAATGCATCAAGGCTTAATGCTATGTCTTTAATATGTGATCCAAAGTGTTTTGAAATAGCATCTCAATGCCATTTATGTTATTCTTTCTCCATATTTATCTCCTTGTAAAGCACAAATTGTGTCACATTTATAGAGGCAATTTATTTAGCTGAATGGAATATAAGCTAACTTCAGAACGGAGTGCTTTTGAGTTGATTTAAAGGCAAGATGCAAGTGATTAATATGCTGTAGCGATACACTTAGGTTGCTCATGGGAAGAGAATGCAGGTAGATCTTAACTGTAAAAAGACTGGGTCAGGGTACTTTGATCTGAACTCTAGCACTGCCTTCAAACCCTTGGGCGTCCCCTGAAATTACACTCATATCAGAGTTTCTTGCATGTGGAGATGGACACCATTTTGTTGAAGTGCACATTCAACAATTTTATGTGACTGCGTGTGTGTGCGTGTGTGTGTGTGTGTGTGTGTGTGTGTGTGATGGATAAAATAGTGAAATCTTTGAAGTCTTTTATTGCTGATTGAATATAGTTTGGTGACAAAGAATGGCTTGATGTTTTTAGAATTGCATATTGCATTCTATATAGTGTTGTGGGTGTTCTCGTGTGGATTACGGTCTTTGTATATAAAACTATATAAGCTAACGTGTTTTAGCTGTATCTATGTTAAATGGTAGTATGTATTAATTTGAACTATTATCCAGTGTAAATGGCAATGGCTTCTTGTGAGTAACCAGTGTAAATGTGCAGACTGAATAACGGAAAGGCCTTTCTTGAGCTTAAACCAGTTGTTGCTATGGGGATTTTTCCACCCTCTCAAATCCCATTTCATCAGCTTTAAGCCTGTACTGCCCATTACAGAAACTACTCTGCATTGTTCAACATTTTTCAGATGTGCACAGATCTATGTGTCTTTGCCCAGGGCTTTTAATGAAATTGCATTTAGATCGTATGATGTCTATGAAATAGACATTATCCAGTAAAGGCTTAGTTTTGAGGTTCTCCTGTTTGGAGACAGTTATAACTTTAGGTCCTGGAAGACATGCAGTAAACAAAGTAGAACAAATGGTGTGTTTCAGCACACATAGTTATCTACTCTGTTTATTTACTATAGTATCCTGTCAGTGTACATCCAGTATAACTGCCTATTCAGGAGCATAACAAAAACCAAAGGTCATACCCATAAATCAGACTATTATACACAAAAGACTATTGCACAAACCCCTTTTTAATTTGCTTACATCTGGCAAACCATTGATGACTTATGCTGCACATCACTATAATCGTTTACCGTTTCTTGTTGCTCATCACTGGAAACCTTGATAGTGTAGGAATGCAAACGCCTGCTCTCTCTTTCTCTCCTCTATTTTCCATGGCTATCATTATTCTCTGTGGGTACTGCTGTTCCTTCAGTTCCCTCTACCTCTGCCTCTACCCCTGATGTGCTTGTGATGTTTCTGTCCTCTTCACACTCCTGTTCAATTCCTGATTGGTAGAATATGCAAAGCTGTTCAATACCATTGCTATTTATCTGTGTATATTATTTGTATGTATTAATATAACAGAAACATTAAACGTATATACCGTTAAATGCAAATGTTTTAGGACAGGGACAGTTATTTTTGGTGTATTGGCACTACTCCAGCACATTGATTGTGTAGGCTGTCCGCTTTAATCTGAGGGTATTTACTTCCATATCGGGTGATCCGTGTAGGAATTGCAGCGTTAGTCCTTGCCCAGGTCTTTGCATTATTAGT
The DNA here is from genome assembly GCF_963514075.1 of Conger conger. Taxonomy (NCBI): domain Eukaryota; kingdom Metazoa; phylum Chordata; class Actinopteri; order Anguilliformes; family Congridae; genus Conger; species Conger conger. Next base: position 11,062,718 of record NC_083769.1, read on the forward strand.
TAATGTACAAGAAAGATGGAAAAGGTCTAGAGTTCATTCTAGTTATGGAATTTGCATTTGCAGTGTGTTGCTGTTGTCTTTCAACACATGGACCAAATAAGTGTCAGTTCCTCTAAAGCAGGCCATCATGAGGCTGATAAATCTGAATAAATCAGTCTGAGACATAGCCAAAACGTTGTGGGTGTAAAAATCAACAGCTTGATACATTATCAGGAAGCAGGAATGCATTGGTGAGCTCAGCATTAGCAGACAGTCTGGTAGACCATGGATGGCTACTGTAGGGGATGACTACAGAATACTTTTAATTGTGAGGAAGAAACCCTTTTCAACTGTCATAGAGATCAAGAACACTCCCCAGGACGTAGGCATAGAGATCACCTGCTATGGATGTAAATACCCTTCATCACCAAGCATCTTCTGCACTTTAGCACTTTTCACATCCATTGTGCTGTGTTCCATCAACCTGGAATATTAAATAGAACACACTTTTATTTCTGAATTTCTTCTCAGACAAGACTATACTCAGGCTGCTGTTGCAAAGAGTCAAGTAGTGAAGGATTTATTTCAATTTCAAATCATTGAGTATTCTATTTGTGAATAGTAGAACAGTTCGCTGTTGATAGCTTTAATAACCCTAAGTTACCCTGTTAGAGGCTCTGCGGGATGTTGGTTGAGCCCGCATGTGGAGACGCCCCCTCTCTGTGTTGCTGTTCCTCTGCAGGATCAAGCCTCCAAAGACAAGGCCCTTCAGAACATGGCCGCCCTGTCGTCGGCTCAAATCGTATCGGCCAGCGTGATGAAGAGCCAGCTACCCCCTCTCCCCCAGCCTCCCTACCCACCACCAGCCAGGGTAAGCACTTTACTATTGTTGTTGCTGGGTGTTGTTGTTGTGATTGTGGTTGTTGTGGGTTGTTGTTGTTGTTGGTTGTGGTGATTGTTTTGCTTGTTGTGGTTGTTGGTTGTTGCTGGTTGTGGTTTTTGTTAATAGTTGTTCTTGTGGTGGTTGTTGCTGTTGGTTGCTAAACTTTGTGGGATATGTCCATGTCTCTTGCCTCATTGTACACAATTGTATCCACAGTTTTGGCCAGGCCCAATACCAGGACAGCCTGGACCCTCTCAGGAGTGAGTATATGTTATTGTTGAAGTCCCCGTGACCGTAGTTTTCACTTCTGCAATTCATTCAAGTTCACGGGGAGACACTCACTTGACACAACGTCAGTGCATACTGTAGGATTTAGTCTCTCAAACCACAGCATGGACCATTTTCAGAAGGCGTTGAAGTGACCACAGGTGGAGTTTGTATTGTACTGCTTGGGCTGTGGGGGGAAGCAAATTCCTCACTGGCACTGCTGCATCAGCTTGAAAATGGATTTAATTAAGGTCACACAAACTATGTCCTTATTGGATAGCTTTGTTCAAAGGAAATGCCACAAGGCTAGCCTAACACATACCGACACAAATTCTGTAAACCGATAATCTGGCTATTGGAGGTATTAGTTCTTTTGATCTATATTTCTATATTCTGTAGCCATTGGTATTGTCCAATGCTGATCAAGGGATATGCATGCACTTTGTTGGCAAATTTGCCAGATTCTCTATTTTAACTACAGAGCCCGTTCTTTGTGCCTGTGGTGCTAAAGCTAAGCCCAGAAGGCGTTTTCTCCTGGCTGGTGCAACTAATCATGCTGATGTGGTACTGCTAGGAAAGAATCACTGCCAACATAACGTACAAGATCTGACCCATCCTCTCTACAGAAGTAAGATAGAAGCTATAGTGTTATCTCACAAATGTCCCTTTTTATTTTCAGCATTAAACCATTTGCACAGTCCCCATACCCCAGCTTAACAGGCCCAGTTCCTCCTCCCTTATCAAGTGAGTACCAAGCAATGCTGTTCATACCGAAATGAATGATAAGCCAAGCACAATGTGTCAAACGATGTGTGCAGGTCATTGAGTATACATATAGAACAAGAATAGTTGACTGGTACTGGTATTGTTACTTACTGGTAGTGAGTCTCACCATAATATTTCATATTAATATCTAATATCATTAATAATAACAGCCAATAAAACTTGATTGAAGTGAGTATACTAATAATACCATGTGACTCTTGATTGAATGCTCATATTTTTGCGTCTGTGGTAATGAGCTTGATAAGGCGTAATTGCAAATGCTACTTCTAGTTTTGTTGCCAGTGTCTGAATTCTCTGTCTATAAGTTAGGTTCTACCATCTTGAAAGTCATAAATATGTCCTTGAAATGTCACTGGAAGGTTTGGTGAGTTGTGGATGTGACTCTTGTGACTGTCCCCCCAGCGTACGAGCCCCTGCCCACCCCGCTTCCCCCGGCTGCCACCGCGGTGCCCGTGTGGCAGGACCGCACCATCGCCTCCTCCAAGCTGCGCATGTTAGAGTACTCGGCCTTCATGGAGGTGCAGAGGGACCAGGACACGGTGAGAAGGCTCTCAGCCAGCTCCGCCAGGAGGCCCTGCCTCAGCTCCACCAGGAGGCCCTGCCTCAGCTCCACCAGGAGGCCCTGCCTCAGCTTCACCAGGAGGCCCTGTCTCAGCTCCACCAGGAGGCCCTGTCTCAGCTCCACCAGGAGGCCCTGCCTCAGCTCCACCAGGAGGCCTACCCTCTCCTGGGGTTTCACATTTGCAGTGCAGATCCAGAGATGTGCATGTACTTTGTTCCCAAATGGGCCAGATTCTCTCAGAATATGGGGGCTAAATGCTAACATAGTGTAGGCAACCTTTCAGCTGTCCCTCAGTCCCCACATATGAATGCAACACATCTTCTAAGCAGTACCCGTAGAGCTAAAGCTACTCTAAGTGAGCACATTGTCAACTATCCACTGAAAAATGACTTCTTAAAAATCTTCTTAAAAAGGGGACTGGGCAGGGTTTGCTGTTAATGAATGCATTATGCAGCATGTCTGACTTTTAACACTTTAGAATTAGTTTGCATTTAGCGACCTGCATCTCAAACTCCTTCCTTCCGTCTCCCCCACTACAGTACAGCAAGCACCTGTTTGTTCACATCGGGCAGACCAACCCCTCGTACAGCGACCCTCTCCTGGAGGCGGTGGACATCCGGCAGATCTACGACAAGTTCCCCGAGAAAAAGGGTGGTCTGAAGGAGCTGTATGAGAAAGGCCCTCAGAACGCCTTCTTCCTGGTCAAGTTCTGGGTGAGTGCCCTGCTGCATGGGCCCTGGGGAATGGCTTAGTCCTCCCAGTCCTCTGTTTCTGGTGTACACTCATTACATTACATTAATGCCATTTGGCAGACGCTCTTATCCAGAGCGACGTACAGTTGATTAGACTAAGCAGGAGACAATCCTCCCCTGGAGCAATGCAGGGTTAAGGGCCTTACTCAAGGGCCCAACGGCTTGCGGATCTTATTGTGGCTAGACTGGTGATCGAACCACCGACCTCGCGGGGCCCAGTGCCTTAACCACTACGCTACAGTGCACTGAAGTCCACTCTCGATGGGTCACCTGACCGTTAACTGACCGTGTTGACGCCCCCTACAGGCGGACCTGAACAGCAGCGGCATGCAGGACGGGCCCGGCTCTTTCTACGGCGTGAGCAGCCAGTACAGCAGCGCCGAGAACATGACCATCACCGTCTCCACCAAGGTCTGCTCCTTCGGCAAGCAGGTGGTGGAGAAGGTCGAGGTGAGGCCCCTTACCGTGTGCTCAGGGTTACAGCCGAGATGTTATAGTACGGAGATATGCCATGAATCTCAGGTTTCACTTCCAGGGGGCAACATTGAGCACTAAAATGGGGTTAAATGGAGCAGGATGAATGGCAGTCAATGGCAGTTTTCCATATAAACAGCTCTGTCAGAGATTTTTTTTTTTGTGTGTGGGGAGAACATTCACAGATGTTGGATAATGATATACAAATTTCTGTGCACTTAGAATCGTGATATTTTGAACCACTTAGTTAAAAATAGCTTGACAGTAACGCTAGACAGGTAGCTAATGCTAGCTACTTGGATAGACGAATACAGGACCACATAGCCTCAATGCTAGTGGAAATGCTTTGAAAGTGAGATCATAAAACAACCATTGATTGTATGTCAGCTTATAATTATGTACTTGTTATATAAACAATAGACTGTGTAACGATGACGATCATGCCCCCGTTACTCGTAAATATTTGACAAAGACTGTGACAACCAATTTATAGCATTTAGCTAGTTGTCTTATCTTGTTTTTCCAAAGAAATTAGTAATGTGAGATTTCTCTTCATTGTTTTTTTTTTTTAAGATATTTTTTAGGCCTTTTTCAGCTTTATTGGATAGTATATAGTATAGAGAGACAGGAAGAATGGGAGCGAGAGAGAGGGGAAGACATGCGACAAATGTCGGACGGTCGGATTCGAACCGCCGACGTCGCGGCTCGCAATGAGCATGCGGTCAGTGCTCTACAGGCTGCGCCACTGAGACACCCCAAGATTTCTCTTCATTGTAACAGTTTATTTTATCTTGCTAATAGGTGCTAGGTGTACTTGGTTCCTGTTTAGTAGCCTAACATCAAGCCAAATGCCTGTCAGCCTGTGGACGTCCTCAACAGGGCAGTTAGCGTGGCTAACGCCGCGCGGCCTGTCCCTTTGCAGACGGAGTACGCCCGTGTGGAAGGCGGCCGGTGCGTGTACCGGATCCACCGCTCCCCCATGTGCGAGTACATGATCAACTTCATCCATAAGCTCAAACACCTGCCCGAAAAGTATATGATGAACAGCGTTCTAGAGAACTTCACCATCCTGCAGGTAACGCCTCCCCCCTCTTCGCACCTGCACTTGCCGGTCACGACTGCCATCTGTTCTGGCCCCACGGTGGTGGAATGACCTTCCCCTGGAGGTCAGAACAGCAAGCAGAGACTCTGACCACCTTCAAACACAGACTGAAGACACCACCTGTCCCCTCCCCTCCCTTCCCCCCATTTCATCTCTAATTAGCTATGTAAGCTATCTATTGTAATTATCACGCTTATGTATACGTGTTTTGTTATTCTTGGCGTTATATTTGCCAAAACCGTGTTACTGCTGCTTCTTGGTCAGTTTCTTATTCATCTACAAGGGTTGAAGTTTTTATCTATGTGGTCACTTCTAGCAGTTGGAACTGTACTTCCCTCTAGGGTCTTTCAGCATACTTGTCCCTGGTTATGGTTAAGCTCTTTATTGTACGTTGCTGTGAATAAGAGCCTGTAATGTAATGTAATGTAATGGACCCATTGGTGGCAGCTCAGAGCTGCCTGTCACTGTTCTGAGGGCAGAGGGTGGTAGGCCATGTTTCACAGCGCAATAATGGTTCCTGTGGTCAATCACACATCTGCAGCCTTCCTGCTCAACCTGGAAGCAGTTACATTATCTGCTGTGGGCACTCCCTGTACAACTATGATATAGCTTTCTAAATTGGAGAATGTATGAAAATGAGGATAAAAGTTCACTGAATAAAAAAGTAAAAAAAAAAAAAAACAGTAACACTTTATTTTACAGCCTGTTAATTACATAGTACTTACTGGGTAAGTACACAGCTACTTGTGTAATTATTAGGTAAGTACTTTGAAAGAAAGTCAGTAAGTACCATATGTAAGTGCTATGCGAGTATGTTTTACAGCTTGTTTCATCGGACTTACCTCTGAAATGAAAATAGTTGCCTAATAAGTACCTGGTATTCACCCAGTAAGTGCAGTGTAATTAACGGGCTATAAAATAAAGCGTTTTTAAATATGTATTTGTTGTGCTTGTTTTGAGTTTGGCTCTCTGCTGTTTCTGCCTCAGGTTGTGACAAACAGGGACACCCAGGAGACCTTGCTGTGCATAGCGTTTGTTTTTGAGGTGTCGACGAGTGAACACGGGGCTCAGTACCACGTCTACCGGCTCGTCAAGGACTGAGGGTCTTCTATGGCGGAGCGCTAGGAATGCCCCATTTAAACATCTGTCAAACCAAAAACAAAAGCATACATATAACGTACACACACACATACAGACACAAGGGCAACTGCTCAACTGAACAGACAGAAATAAGTATATTTTATAGCACAGTGGGTATTTTCTACTATCATTACTAATTTTGTAAAATAGGAACTGTATGAAGTTTAAACAAACAAAAAAAATGAAACAAAAACTAAAAACTATGCACTACTTTGTGTAAGGGCAATTTTTTATATATATATTTAAATATGTTTAAAAAACAAAGCAGGTTACATCAGTCATGCTCCTTAAAAATATATGTTTTCAGGGATGATGTTAATCTTTTTTTTTCTGTATCGGGGGAATGAGGAAGTTTCATATAAGTGTGTTGGCGTTTTCCGAGGATTTCCTGGAGGAAGTCTCTCTCCGGGCCTCGTCACATGGGAAGGTTTCAGGAAAAGATGGTACAACGGCAGTGGCCAGGGGTGAAGACAGACTGTGGAACAGTGAATATCGGATACATTGTTAGTATTCAGCACACGAGTGCAGAAGGACAGAAAACCTAAACAAACTACCAAGAGGCATCGATACGTTAAAAACATCGTGCCGAGTACCCTTTTCTAAAGACAAGTTACAGATCTACGTACGTGGAGTGCCTTTTTGTTTTGTTTTTTTTGTTTTTTTTTAGAGCTGATCACTACCTCTTGTCTTGGATAAAGAGAAACCGAGAGAAGAGCAAACATGGCTTGAAACGTGAGGACTCATTTTGACGCTACGGAGATTCGGAAGCACACTTTCTTTTGGCACATGTTGACATTGGGGGACAAAATGAGAAAAGACTAAAGAACTTTGTTAATTCGTCGCTTTTCCGTACGATGCAAAGCCGAAGGTTTCCTTTGGCTATCGGCCTTTCTCTTTACCGGGGTAGTCGGCTATTTAACTGTACCAAAATGTTGTTTGATTTTGGCTTTTATTTTTTTGTATCTACGCTTGATTTTCTTAACTAACTCAAAGCAAACGCGAGTCGGGGCTGAGAATTTCTACCTCCTGGTGCTTTGTGATTATTGCAAGTTTTTTTTTAAGTTTTTTTTTTTTAATTATACAAGCCTTAAAAGAAGAGGTGTTGTTCGGAAAGCCAGGACTCGGTACCAGGCCCGGCCTAGTCATCAACAGGAATACTCCCAGCACTTATCAGTTCCTTTACGCCCCTGTCGCAAATGCGATCGCTTTGTACTGACACCGTCGCTTCCTTGAGGCAAGCATCGGGCTTTAGGAGAAAGAACTGTGAAGTTGTATCCAGGGTAAAGAAAAAAAAAAAAAAAAAGTTTATTTTTTATTTTTATTTTGTAATCCACCTTTACGCAAAATCCAATGGTTGACTCAATAGTTTGTGTGGTTGCAATGGGAGGATCTGTTACATTAAAATAGTCCGGGGACATTTTGCCATCATGCCCTTCAGTCTAAAGCAGTACGACTACAGCTTTTTTTTTTTTTTTTTGTTCAATTGGACAGATTTAAAGCAGAAGTCAGTTGTTTTTTTTTATTGATTTGTTGTTTTGAATTGTTTGGGTGCAGAATATTCTTGCTGTTGTCCAGATAAGTTGGTACGTCGGTTACTCTCTCAAATGAGCTTTAGTAAGTTCTATCAAAAGACTGCCACAGAGACACTGCCTCGCAAGAAACTCAGTTCATCTGTTCCATCATGGGGCGTGGTGCGTGAGAGGACATTTTGTTTTTAAAGGTACACAATTATTTGCCCTCCTGCCATAAGGTCAACACTAAAATAATTCCAGTATTCAGCTCTCTGCCTGACACCCTCTCCCCTGTTCTTGATGAGGTCACTCTGCTGTCAGAGGGCTCATTTCACAGATCAAGGATGGGCTTCTTCATTACTGTCTGGTGGGGCACATCATAAAACAAGATTTCGACTAGTGGATTGGCAAGCTTACCGAAACAGGAAACAGCTTTTATGTAAAATCTCTGGTTCGTTGGAAAGGCTTGTGTCTGCAGCAGGCAGTCGAGTCAGATTTGATGAGCAGGCCTTTCCTGGCTTCCTCTTTTATTCCATGTTGCCACACAGCTACAGGTGTGACCGTTTGCTGCACGTGAACCGATTGCCACAGAGTCTGTAAGGCAGGGATTCTCTTTCTTACCCAAAAGGGCCGGCGTGGCTGCAGGCTTTTTGTTCCAACCAAGGTCCTTAGCAAATACTCTAATGGTTGATTAGTAGAATCAGGTGTGTAACTGCTTGGTTGGAACAAAAGCCTGCACCCACACTGGCCCTTTCTGGGTAAGATTGAGTATCCCTGCTGTAAGGCGTGGGCAGTGTTCGAAAGCGCATACTTATACCACTCGTACTACTTTTCAATGAAAATCAGCCTGAAATGTAGTACGAGTAGTATGCTAGTATACGGTTTGGAATGCAGGTCTTCTCTGCGCTGTGCTGTTACATGCTGCGAGTGTGGATATTATTATTTTTTTCTAGGTTGTGTCTCGACATTCGGGGGAGGTGACGGTTACGCATGTACCCTTCAGACCGGGCTCGTCGTGTAGGAAGAGAAACCTACTCTTCCCTGAATGTTTTAAAGTGAATAGCGGCGTTTTGAGTCTGGTACGACTGTCACTTAGTCACAAGGGGCCTGGATATACACTGAATCGTGTCTGTGAAAAGTATCGCATCTGATCTTGAATGACCTTGCGGCTCATCAAAGCAGTGCCTTTCTCCTGTCTCTTATGTTTGACCTTTTAAAAAAAAAAAAAAAGAAAAAGAAAAAAAAAAAAGACTCATCCTTTTTTGACTTTCAATAGGAGCAAGTGCATCTATTGAGCATTGTGTGTGTGTGTGTGTGTGTGCGTGTGCGCGTGCGTGTGTTGATATTGATTAATTAGGTATGTGAAATGTATTTTAAGCTGAGAGGCAGGGTGAGTTGGTTTGTTGTCGCCCCCCCCCCACCCGCATTTTTTAATTTTTTATTATTTTCTTTTTGGTGGTACATTCTGGCCTTGGTTCCAAATTGTGCATTGCATTATTGTATATTCTGTTGTCTACAATGTGAGGGGTTGTATCATATAATCAGTGTATCGTGTATAATCTACCAATAAAAAACGCATGGTGCCTCAGGAGCCAATTTTCTTCTGAAAACTCGCTAAACGTCTGCCAGAGGTGTCTTCCTTCTATGCTTGTGAAATTCTCCAACAATATTCCTCAAAAATCCGTTTTTTCATTTGACTTCCATACAGATTTGTTGTCATGTGCTTGTTTTTCCTGCAACAATATTCCTTGGCATGTTCTCTCCAATTCCAGAGACGGTATTGTTCATGGGTTTGCTTGTTTTTACGTGCCGAGGTACCGAAGATGCAGCGACACAGTTTCTGCTATTTTACATACTGAGTGATGATTAAATGCATTTCCACACTATTGCTTACGGGTTTTCTCTTTTCAAACCGTTGTGGCAGGCACCACCGGGCTTAGAAGTGTACAGATGCAAGACTGAATCTTTTCAATAATGACCTAGATGTTCATCTAAATGTTTTTGGTGGGAAAGGTTAGTCAATGCTCATTGGAATGTAAGGTGGAGAATACATTTATGTTATATACATTCATGCTGGTCTTGCATCATAATTTCCATTTATTTCGAAATTCGACAACCCCCCCCCCCCTTCAGTCAGCCACCACCTTAACAGAAGAATTTCAAAAAAGTACAAAAAAGTTAAATGAGGGAGAATATTACGTAGAAAAGAGGTCTTTTCCAATGAAAGATTCACCACCATCTTGGCTGCCTTTTAGTTGATTTTAAAAGTATTGTGTATTTAGTGATTTGCAATTTCGATCTGTGAAATGTAATAAACTATGAGCAGTTTGGACTCAAGCTTGAAATTGTAATATTTTTGCTTATTAATGAGAACATGTGCAATCCAGTTTTATTATTTTGGCTTGATGAAAAGAGATTGGATTTTTCCGCGAAGGCTTTTGCAACTGATCAGGTGAAATGGCTCCATGACTGGGGTGTCCGATCACGTGCCGTGGAGGGCCAAGAGTGTCCAACCCACTGCTAATTTACACCTTCAACCAGAGAGGAGGGAATTAAATTAGTGAAATCAGCTGGTGGAGGGATAGGTTGGAATGGAATCTCCTCTGCACCACATGACACATGATTGGGCACCCTGCTCTGTAATGTTACTGCCTTTTGTATGAATAGTTTGCGTCTGCCATAGCATAGATGGACTACGAGGGCCATATCCATTTCTGGTTTTCATGCCAACTTCTAGCCTTTGCTTAAATTACTTAATTTGCCTTAATATTTCTGCCACTGTCCGCAACATTATTTCACAAGCACATGAATGAGAGTTGAAGACTCTGTGAAACATTTGACTTGAAATTACTGTACGGGTGAACTAGTGTTGGTGTATACAGCCAGTTAGCTTATTTAGTAATTGGTGGAAACACAAACTTGAATACACACCGGCCCTCCAGCAGCGGAATTGCCCACTCCACTACCAGAACCCTTCACTGTTGCAACCAAGGGCTCAGGCCTGTAGGCTTCTTATGGTGTGTACCATTCATGCATCCATTATCTTATGACACCCATCATCTTCTCATCCATCATCGTATGACATCTGTTATCTTATGACATCATTATCTTATGCCACCCATTATCTCAAGACATCTATTATCTTATGACATTATTTCATGACATCCGTTATCTTATGCCACCCATTATCTCAAGACATCCATTATCTCATGACATTATTTCATGACATCCATTATCTTATGACACCCATTACGTTCTCACATTATCTTATGACATCCATTATCTTCTTAACCATCATCTTGTGACATCCATTATCTTATCCATTATAGTTTACCATCCATTAGCTTATCTGTCGTCATATGACATCCATTATCTTTTCATCCATTTTCTTATGACATGGATTATCTCATGACATCAATTATCTTATCCATTTGAAATGATAAATGATAAACCTGTGGATCCACTTCTCCCCATCTGCCACATCTGTAACTGAAAGGACATTCCATTCGCCTAATTCACGTTTTCTGAATTTCCTTGCCTTAATTTATTTTTCTTGCCACTTTTCTTAGCCTCTTCTGACAGTTGGAGCTCGGAGTAGAAAAAGGAGAAAGGAAAATAAAAAAGGAGAAAAATAGGTGATTGGAATGAGCCCATAATGTTCCACATTATCAGCTGAGTGAAAGTCCAAAACAAGTGCAGTCAGTGGAGCATTTTTTTTTTTAACCTTTTTTAGTTTATTATTTGTGTGCAATGGATAAAACCTATGACAGACATATCTTCAGCTAGATTTCCATCATTGACATGGTAATGGAATGATAAAATTAATCCTCTAATTACACAGTTATAGCGATTTCATATAATTAACTTCATACTACTCTGCTCAGAATGTACAAACATTTCAACAAAATCCTCAGGTTCTGCCTATGTCATGGATTTGGCCACTGATGTGGTGACCAGCTCCCCAGGAACAGACGCAGGAACCCCAAGATGGCCACAGCAGGTCCAATCAGTGACACTTTATTCACCAGTGTACACAGGGAGAGCTTCTCAAGGGCAGACCAAGAGAACTTTCAGTCAACAGTCACTTTTTGGGGTTTTTGTACACTATTTTAGTGTATCTTTTCGAATGACCAAAACAGATTTATGTGTGACTAAGGATATTCTAGATGAATACAAGTTTCAGATGGCGTTATAGTTTTACAATGGCTGGGGAAATTAGGGTTTAGTGGCCTAAAGCAAGAAAATAAACTTCAAGTAACTTGAAGAGAGCTTGTATTGCAGTGTCTCCAGAGTCTGTATGATTTGATTGTTCTTTTAAAAAATATGTGCCATATTATTTGAATTATCTTAATCTATGTTAATTTTGCAAGCAAACCTCCAGAAATGACCCGTCCTTATGAGGCAGGTGCTCTTCCCCGTCAGTGACTTCATTACCCAAGATGTCTTGTAATGTTAATGGCGCAAGCATACGTGGATTATGGGTTATGAAGTTTTATTTTCCTTCAGTATTTTTCCGCAGTCTCCTAAAGACTGCAAATACCGAAAGGCAGAGCGCGTGGTTTTCGACTGGAAGTTCACTGCGTAAAAGCTCAGTGCTCCGCTCTATAAAGAGGAAACATGCTGCACTTTTTACAGTAGCATTAATTTAGACATATGCGGATAAAACGGTACCGGAAGGACCCCCCTCTAGGCAACTGCTGAACGAAGAGGTGAATGACACTTCCCAAAAAATAACGCATCATTTCACTCATTAGCCAGCGCTAGCCAACTAAGTTAGCTGGTTAGCTAGATAGCCACTGGTTCAAGCCGGGTAAATTCTAACGGTAGATGGCATTCATTCATTTAGATAACGGTAGCTGGATATGCGATTTTCACAATGTAACCATTAGGTCGTCATTTAAATTGGTGTACCTTTTTAACAAATGTTACGTTCTAGTTTTTTCCTGCAAGTATGTTGCCAATCCTACTTTCCGGTCAGCGAGACAGCCATTTAAGGTTTGCTAATAATGCAGTGAGATACTGACTCTGCGTTAGCTATCAAAAATATTTTGTGTAGCCTAACTTACGCGTGTGTTCTTGTTCAGACACATTTCTAAACTATGCAGCATGACGACATACTATATCATATTATGCTATAACTAACTCGCCCGCTAATTGTAGTTACACCGCAACGATTAGCCTACTAATGTTAGTGAAGTGGATGCCGAAGTTTGTGCGCTTACGCCACGGCGCTGCAGTAGCCCCTGGCGTTGGGGGACAGCCGGACACAATGCAAAGCCGCAGCAGCGACGTCTAAGTTTAGTACAGTAAGCTGATAATGATGTTGCTGCTACCGGCAATCGGTTATTTTCCTTTAAAACAAACATTTGAGGTGGATGTGACATAATGTATAACGATGCGCAAAGTGCTATAATATTACAAATAGTTAAATCGACCTAGTACGGCGTATCTTTTTCTCTGTAGCTTATGCTTACGATACAGTCAACGAAGCCACGTTGCATAGCTAGAAGTTTACATGTTCTATTTAAACTGGAGAGTTTATGTTGATTATTGTTTGCTTGTTGTGGATATTTGTCTCGTCAAGCATCGCCTTCAAATGTTGCCCCAAAAAAAGTATTTTTAACCACACATCTGTTTGTTGTCTTGTCTTATCTAGTCTATGTGTAATTTAGGTATTCTACTAACCCTTTCAAGTAGGTATACAAATGTATGGCATTGCTAGCCTGAAAACGCAGAGGCTTAGTTCACGCAAAGAAACCTTATCCTCTGATGCAGACGTAGCGAGTTACCGGACCGATTACGTATTTATGAGTGGAAAATATCCAATACACGCCTGAAAAGACAAATGTGGCCTATTTAAAATGTAAACGTTATTGATTAATAAATCGAATAAATGACCGAACTGTGTGAAGAGACACTTGCTCATATCAAAGCCTTTTTGCTTATTCTAACGAGTGGTGGTTTTTCTAGTAACTTTCTTTTTATTTCTGGATTATAAAGACTGTACACTTATTCGTTTCGACAGATTATGTGTGTAATAAGTTGCTTACCTACAGTACATTACGGGTGCAGTCATTTCATTATGTTTGGGTGACAGGCAGCGGTTGTTTTTTTGGATCACTGCCGTTCACGACTATTATGCATTCCGACGGCGATGGAGGGCACGGAGGAGCCAGTGTGTCGGCAGGCTTCATTGTCAGGCCATAGTTCAATGGTTTATAAATAACTCTTCTGGGAGTGGCAAAGCGCACCTTTATGTATTAGGCATTCGTTGCCCAGTTTCTAACGCTCCTATGGAAACACTGAAGCCATGGTCATCTCAGCCTGTTACTTAAATGTGAATGTATACGCCATTATTCTGGCGACGTGCGGCACCAGGATATATCAATATTACAGATGCTCTGTTTCGGAAAAATAACATTTCTGGTGAGTTGTTGTCTGACCTTTCTGAAGTTCGTATTTATATTCACATGCGCGCACAGTTCTGACAAAAAATGCCTAATAGGATAATGGAAGTTGCAGCATATTAGGATATTAGCTTCCACGTGTGGTTGAAGCTGGTTCAGAATGTGTGTGTAGTAAGCTATTAATAATATTGCTTTTAATCGTATGGTTCGTAGTCATGTTTTTTTTTTTTTTTTTTTGATCCTGGGAGCCCGGCGCCCCGGGCCTCTGTGTGAATCGAGGGGATTTAGAAACCAGGACCCTCATTTGCCTCTGATGCAGCGGTTTTTCACTTCCGTTCCTCTGCAGCGATCGCTTTAAGTTCTGTCAGCAGTCTGTGTTGAGGGAGAGTGAAAGAAGAGAGAGAGAGAGAGACTCGCGCTGACTGCTCACAGTAAGAACTGTATCCTCACCGGCGCCACCATCGCTACTTAAACGAAGCCTTCCCATCTGCCGACATGTCCGGCGGTCAGCCTGCCAAGTTGCGCATCTTCTCCCTAAACTGTTGGTGAGTTCAATTATTGGCCCATGCCGCTTTGCGGAGGCAATAGTTTAGTATGTCTTCGACGTCTTTGTAATTGATTTGGGTAGTGATTCCAGCCAAGAAAAACCTTCAAATCTGATTTAAAGGAAGGCTCTCTCAAAAGCTGTTTAGAATTCCTCATTATTTGTGCTAACATTATTTCCTGAAATTATTTGTAAATACATGTAGTATGGTGTGTGACTTCAAGAGGATACGAAAATTAAGCGAGCAAAATTGGATGTCAGAATGTCCCTTGAATTCACACCCGCTGATTTTGAGGAGAGATTGAGTCAAAACCGACAATATGTTGTAATAGTGTCAGTATTTGCGATTTGATCTTTCTCTATTGTTAGACGAACTGTAACCGTTTCCTGCCTACCTAAACAGGAAATTGCAATATCTCAGCTCTCTGCAAATGACACGTTATAACGTCGCAGGCTCTATGAACTTAAAAAAAAAAAATTATATTATGTGCAAAGGAAAACGTTAACAGTAAATGAATTAGAACTAAACCACGGCTGGTCCTTCTTGAATATAATTCATAGAAAGAAAAAAAAAACTTGTCAGCTGTGTACATGAGCGACGCATGGCGTGTGGTCACCGTCTGCACTGAACTAGGGGCCTCACTGAGAGGGATAAATCTGCAAAGCATGCAAAACGCTATCCAGCACAACAATGAGCTCTGCACTTCAGTGCTCAGGTTTGTCTAGGAGGAAAAAAGGACGATTGCAAAGGGGCTTTTGGTTTTTCAGCCTGAAAAGATGCAAAGTCAGGGTTTCCCTGTGGTTTCTCCTGAAAGCAGCAGAGAGCTGGCGAGGCTGATGTTCACCTGCACCCCCCCAGAGCGTGTGACCTTGAGTGACCTCGCCTAACTATACACTAAGCACACACAAAGCTGCGTGGTCATAGCACAAAGGAAGTAAATACGCTGTGTTTGTGTGCGTCTATGTGTCTGTGTGTCTCTGTGTGCGTGTGTTTGTGTGTGTGTGTGTGTGTGTGTGTGTGTGTGTGTGTTTGTCTGTGTGTGTGCATGTGTGTGTGTTTATCTCTGTGTGTGTGTGTGTGTGTGTGTGTGTGTGTGTGTGTCTTTCAGGGGGATCCGTTACCTCAGCCAGCATTGTGTGCAGCGCTATGAGATGATTGGAGAGCTGCTGAGCAGGGAGGAGCATGATCTCGCCCTGCTGCAGGAGGTGGGTGGAGTCGAAGGTGTGTCACGTTGTCATGGAGACGCACCCTCGTCATGGCTCTCCCTGGCATCACCACCAGCACCGAGTATGCATACTCACTTTGATACTGCAGCACCAAGCATGCATACTGCAGCACCATGTATGCATACTCACCCTCATACTTCACCACAGAGGATGCACACTCACCCTGATACTGCAGGACAGAGCATGCATACTGCAGCACCAAGTATGCATACTCACCCTCATACTTCACCACCGAGGATGCACATTCACCCTGATATTGCAGGACCGAGCATGCATACTGCAGCACCAAGTATGTATACTCACCGTGATATTGCAGCACCAAGTATGCATGATGCAGCACTGAGTATGCATACTCACAGTGATACTGCTGCACTCAGTATGCATACTCACAGAGCATGCATACTTACACTGCTGATACTCCTGCACTTAGCATGCATACTCACAGTGCTAATACTGCAACAATGAGCATGCATACTCACCAAACATGTATACTCACAGTGCTGATACTCAGCTCACACTCTTCCGTTCATGAGCCTCCTATGGGCTGAGCAGTGGCTGTTTGGATTGAGCAAACATGCTGGCCTCATGGTGCCACCTCTATCCTGTGTTTCACAAGCCCTTTAAATATTGATTCTGCTTTGTGTTTGTTTGTGGACTCTGGGTGATGCCATTGTCTTTTTTCAGCTTAAAGCACAGAATGTTCTTTAAGGTTTAATCAAAGCTGAAAATAAGAGTTCTATGTTTACCCCCACCAACCTGTGTACCCAGCATGTGCGTTAAATGAGCTGATTCTTACGTTTAATTTATAAACCTGACCATGTCACAAAATGGCTCATTTAAACTGTTCTGAGAGATGGTGCTCACTAGCACCACTGTGGCTGGCTCCAGTGTAGGTCACTCAGACCTGTTTTGAATGTGAAGCCAATGGTGCAACTGCGGTCAAAATACGGTCGTTTTTCCCCACAAGAGAATGTAGTCGCAGTGTTTTTTTTCTATAATGTCTCACCACGTGCGGATTTTCCTTAAGTTATTGTGTTATTCGGACAACACAGCAGTAATTTGTGGATGAATCAGGGACAGATTATGTCACTCTCTCACACGCTTAACGGAGGAGCCGCATCATGCTTCACTACACTACATTACATTACATGGCATTTAGCAGACGCTCTTATCCAGAGCGACGTACAACGAAGTGCAGATCAAACACAAGTACAAGTGTGAAGAGGACCTGAGAGGACAGTACAGTTCCGAGTCCTAGTGTAACCATACAGATATAATCGGAACCCTTGAAGAATACATCAACTTCCAAACTAGCCTACCACAGTTGGCAGCTAGAATACCCAGAGTACAACAATACAAAAAACAACATCTATACAACTATGTAAGTGCCATTACAGTCTATGGCATATATAAGGCTAATCATGGTGGTGAGTTAGGGAGGGAAAGGTGTAGCCTGAAGAGATGAGTCTTCAGTCTGCGCTTGAAAGAGGTCAGAGACTTTGCCGTTCTGACATCCACCGGGAGGTCATTCCACCACCGTGGGACCAGGACAGACAGCAGTCATGAGCGAGAAGTGCAGGTGTGGCGAGGGGGAGGCGCCAGACGGCACAAAGTGGCAGAACGGAGGGGTCTTGTTGGTGTATAGGTCTTGATGAGCGATTGAATATATACAGGGGCTCATCCCTTAACTGCCTGGTACGCGAGCACCAAAGTTTTAAATTTGATGCAAGCCATAACAGGCAGCCAGTGGAGGTTGCTGAGTAGGGGGGTGACATGTGAGGGTTCACTACTGCATCGTCTCTGCTTCAAATCGTACAAAATGGTGGCGGCGGCAAGCTTGAGTTCTGTGGTTTGGAAAACCCTTTTCGCAAGCCCATGGACAGTCAGTGGGTGACATAACAGGCACGTGGTCCATATATTTTCTACAGTCTACGGTCTGAACAAGCTTGGCTTGTAGGCTACCGTGTGACAAGAAGCGGCTGGCGACATTGCATGCTTTGAAGCAGAGTGTGTTTTTGTCTACATTCTCTCCTATTGTATACAGAGGTTGAACTTGTATTCCAAACTTGGAGAAAATGGGCGGAAATGGTATCAATAAACATCCTTGTGCATCGATTGTTGATGTTTCTAATATTGGCACCTTGTCGTTATTTGTGTATAATAGGTCTGGAGTGAAAAAGACTTCCTCTTCCTGAAGAAGACTCTTGCAAGCACTCATCCTCACTCCCATTACTTCAAAAGGTAAGCGGTACAAGGATCTTAAAACCTTTGGGTTAATTATACTTCACAGCAGCGTAATATATTGCAATATGTTGGCAGGCAGAGATTTTGCCACCACAGCAATGGCCTTGGCTCCCGCCATTGTGTTTGGATTAGACTGGAACACAGGCCCCTGTGTTCTTAATCTTTTCACTACTTCCCTGTGAAAGAGCTACTTCATGTTGCTGGGCCATTGCCTCTAAGCATAGTCCTGCAGTCCTCCGGTCAAGAAAGGTCTGGGACATTGCCTGTGAGCTTATTTCTGTAGCCCTCCAGTCACAAAAGCTCTCTGGGTGCATTGCATAAAACCGTTAGCACATCCCTTCTGCTAGAACAGCGGTGGTTTTGGAGAGCTACAGGGTCTGCTGCTTTTTGTTTTCACCTTAAAATAAGCTCCCTGTTGAGACCCAGGTAACCAGGTGAGGTTAACGGCTGCTCTAGTTGTGGCGAGTAACAACGAAAACCAGCAGACCCTGTAGCTCTCTCCAGGACCAGGGTTGGACACCACTGGACTAGAAGCTGACCCTCAAGGGAATTCTGGGTGATTTCCCATAGGAGAATGGAGGGGGGAACATCTCCCAGCCCAGTAAATCTCAGCTCCAGGAGCCAGCCCCATCTGGAGGTGCTGTGTCATCGCTGTGCTCCGCAGTGCGTGACGTGTACAGTATTGAGTCAGTATTGCTCTTTTTGTGTCATATGTTGCTGCAGCGGGGTCATTGGAAGTGGACTGGCTGTATTCTCCAGACACAGAATCCATGACGCGTTTCTCTACCGCTTTTCCCTAAACGGCTATCCTTACATGGTGAGTTTACACATTAGTCACATTGTTTCACTTCCAGGAATTTTGCATGTTCAAGACTTAGCTGAGGCATTGAACTGATGTCTTTGCCCCACACATTTCATTCAAGCTGCAAAATGCTGTAAAAAAAAACCCAAAAAAAGTTGTTTCTAGCTACAAATATACAATCGCATCCAAACCATTTTGTTAATATTAGTAAAAATGCATGTTCCATGTAAAATCATTTGTAAACTGCGGGAAGTTTACTGTCATCTAAAGCAAGTCCAATTGTTGAGATGCACATGAAGTGTCTTTCCCCGACTCATGTCTGTGTGAGTCTGACTTTTACAGCGTGGTATGATGAGAAACCGTAGTGGCGACTTTTTTTTACATTACATTACGTGGCATTTAGCAGACGCTCTTATCCAGAGCGACGTACAACTTCACATGCTCGAAGGGGAACAGCATAAAGGATTGTAAGAAGAGCTAATGGTGTAGAACCAGTGGTCACATTGTGACGCGCTGCGTGACAAGCTTGTGTATCAGTGTATTGTGAGACTGTAATGTGGAACGGCTGCTGTTGCATTCTGGGAAATGCTCTTATGTTCCCGGTTCAGCTCCATCACGGTGACTGGTTCGGTGGAAAGGCCGTGGGGATGGTCATTGTGAATATCTGTGGGTTGAGTGCTCACGTCTACGTCACGCACGTAAGCTCCTAATCCTTCCTGACAATACCTACATTGCACATTACATCGCATTTTAATCATTCAGTTGATACTTATTTGCCTGATTCAACAGGTCAGGATTGAATGAGTAGCCTTTTAAATGATAGCCTTTTTTCATATTATCCCTACTTGGTATAAATATGGTAGAATTTTTTAACAATGAGGAAATTGGGTTAATACTGTATTTGATGAAGTGTATAAAATGGCTGTATTTCATACACTGATCACCTGAAATCGATTTATGTACCCTCAATTTAAGGCACACAGAGTGCACTTTAACATTGTATTAAATTATTTAAAATCCAATGTGCTGGAGTATACTGTGTGTGTGTGTGTGTGTGTGTGTGTGTGTGTGTGTGTGTATGTGTGTGTGTGTGTGTGTGTGTGTGTGTGTGTGTGTGTGTGTGTGTGTGTGTGTGTGTGTGTGTACAGGGCAGGGGTGTGCACGTGTATGTGATGGAGGCACGTGCGTATGTGACGGAAAGGCATGTGTGTATGCGATGCAGCTGAGTGTGTGTATCTCACAGAGGAGGTGTGTGTTTGTGATAGCGGTTTGTGTGTGTGTGTACGTGACCCAGGTGTGTTTATGTGTGTATGTGAGGCAGGCTTGTGTGTGTGTGTACATTACAGAGGTGTGTGTGTGTGTGTACGTGACACAGGTGTGTGTATGTGATGCAGGCTTGTGTGTGTATGTATGTATGTGACACAGGCTTGCGTGTGTGTATGTGACGCAGGCGTGTGTGTACGTGACGCAGGCGTGTGTGTACGTGACGCAGGCGTGTGTGTACGTGATGCAGGTGTGTGTGTGTACGTGACGCAGGCGTGTGTGTACGTGACGCAGGCGTGTGTGTACGTGACGCAGGCGTGTGTGTACGTGATGCAGGCGTGTGTGTACGTGATGCAGGCGTGTGTGTACGTGACGCAGGCGTGTGTGTGTACTTGACGCAGGCGTGTGTGTACGTGACGCAGGCGTGTGTGTACGTGACGCAGGCGTGTGTGTACGTGACGCAGGCGTGTGTGTACGTGATGCAGGTGTGTGTGTGTACGTGATGCAGGTGTGTGTGTGTACGTGATGCAGGCGTGTGTGTACGTGACGCAGGCGTGTGTGTACGTGATGCAGGCGTGTGTGTACGTGATGCAGGCGTGTGTGTACGTGATGCAGGCGTGTGTGTACGTGACGCAGGCGTGTGTGTGTACTTGACGCAGGCGTGTGTGTACGTGACGCAGGCGTGTGTGTACGTGACGCAGGTGTGTGTGTGTACTTGACGCAGGCGTGTGTGTCTCGCCCTGCAGCTGCATGCGGAGTATTGCAGGGAGAAGGACGGATACCTGCCGCACAGAGTGGTCCAGGCCTGGGAGCTGCAGCAGTTTGTTCGGTAGGAGAGCTCAGGGAACGGACCCTTACAAAGGCTTATCTGTCATTATTAAGTCATTTCCATTTCAAAATGGTGCCCTGGACCCTGCATCTCATTCCTTCCTCTGTCAAACTCACAGCTGATAATGTTCAGCGTGTCTCATATTTACTAATTACTCATTTAGGGGGCCACTCTGAATATAACCTTTGTGTACCACTGTACTAGTCAAACTACATTTTCTAGTGGCAGTTTTTGGTTTGGTCCCTAGCTTCAATTTAATACCTAATATGTACAGCCCCGTCACCCTTATGTTTTTGTGTTTTATTCATGAGTCAAAGATGACAATTATTATAAATAGTTTACATAATTGACTACCACCTTAGCACAAAGAGAGATCAAGAGCTAATCTGACAGCTTAATAGCTGGTCTTCATTACATAGTTTGCAGCTGTCAATTCTGATCCTTTAAAAAAAGTTTTATAGCACTGAAGAAACCCTTTGGGCTCTCTTTAACGGGCGGGAATTTGAAAGATGATTTATGCCTCAGAATTAGACTTTCACAAGTCTGGAATAATTTTACAATTGATGTAAAAAATCATAACTGCCTACAGATAATGAGAATGTAAGTGATTTATTGTGGGTTTACCCCCCTTATGTAGTAAGAAACAGGAGGCAATTTTGAATGTGAAAGCAGTAAGGCCAGTGTGTTTACTGTTCCTCCGCCCTCCTGCCCGACAGACACACATCCAGAGGGGCGGATGTGGTGATTTTAGGAGGAGATTTGAACATGCACCCCCAGGACCTGGGAAACAGGCTCGTCCGTGCGTACACGGGACTCAGAGACTGCTACACTGACACGGACAAGTTTGACGCAAGTTGTTTTTCTTGTGTCCTGTATGGGTCTATAGAAGTCATCCTGTTACATTGCACACATCCTATTTTTTCTCATAAGATGTGTTTGTTATATGTAACTTATAATGCTTCCGTATTCACACAGTGTTTATATGACCTACCTGTGTTGAACGTATTCTTGGTTGACCATAAATGCCAAATTGCAGTGTGTCATCTCATCTGGAATTGAAAGTTGCAGAATGTCGGAACGGTTACACGCCATGCAGGTTCCTGAAAGCAGATATCTCTGTGACCTCACCTGTGTTTTGTTCCTGACAGGGTTGTGATGAAGGTGTCACACTGATAGCAGACAACCCCTTCACAAACAAGAAAGAGCTCATTCCCTTCGAGAAAGGGATCAGAATAGACTACATCCTCTTCAAGGTGGGTGAACACCAGTGTGGTTAAATGGGTTCTACCCTTGGGGACTGTGATTAAATGGGTTCTACTGAAGGTGACCATGATTAAATGGGTTCTATGTTAGGTGAATGTGATTATATTGGTTCTACTCAAGGTGAGTGTGATTAAATGGGTCCTATTCTAGGTAGGTGTGATTAAATGGGTTCTACCCTAGGTAAGTGTGATTAAATAGGTGCTGCCCTCTGCGAGTGTGATTAATTGGGTTCAACCCTCTGCGAGTGTGATTAATTGGGTTCTACCCTAGGTGAGTGTGATTAAATGGGTTCTGCTTTAGGTGAGTGTGATTAAATGGGTGCTAGTCTAGGTGAGTGTGATTAAATGGGTTCAACCCTCTGCGAGTGTGATTAATTGGGTTCTACCCTAGGTGAGTGTGATTAAATGGGTTCTACTTTAGGTGAGTGTGATTAAATGGGTGCTAGTCTAGGTGAGTGTGATTAAATGGGTTCAAAATAGATTGTTGTTGTTTCTTACAGAAGCTGTTTATTGCTTGAGGTCTTTATTGCTGTGGTCTTTGATGAATATGATGCAACTAAGCCTCTGCCATCGTGCAGAGACAAAGACAGCCGCCCCAACTGAGCGCATTTTTACAAACTTCCCTTAAAAGCATTTCTTCTTTCCTTGATGAAATACAAATACAGTTTATTTTTAGAGAGCCATCACAGCCCGGCTTGTGCGTCGGTAAGCTTTAATTTTGAACAAACGGACATCGTTTCGCAGGGGTCGAAGACAGTGCGCGTAAAGTGCGAGTCCCTGACCACCACCAAGGGCTCTTTCCCAGGGAAGCCCTTCCCGTTCTCGGACCACGAAGCCCTGAGCGCGGAGCTCCTGGTGGAGCGCACACAGGAGGCCCAGGACAACGAGGGCACCCAGGACGGCTACTCTCCGGGTAGGTTACAGGCCGCAGCTTAGCTGGCAGACTGCAGGCCTGCATTCATGTGAGGTTATATTAGCTCTAATCCAAGGGCTGTTTAGTGAAGGGCCAAAGACCTATCCACACCAAGAACTAAAGCCACAACTATCACGATGATGCAAATTGATGAACGATAGCGTTCTGTAAATAGCCTCTAGGCTATGCTAATGTTATACCCTGTAAATTCAGATGGATTTGATTGGCTGCCAGTGTTTTATTTTTTAAGCAGGTGAAAGGAATCGCTCTGAACGTGATCCCAATGATATTGCTTGTCACTGTCGTTGTTGTAATAGTTGTGGTGTGGAGTACGCCATCTTGAGTTAAAAGTTCAGTTTTATTATTTATGGCGGACTGCAGTGTGTTTGTCTTCAGTGTTGCTCAGATAACATTACATAGTTATGGGAACAGGCCGTTCAGCCAAACAATGTTTCGCATTTTCCTACCTATTGCTTAGTTTTCATAAAAACTGGATGGTAGCCAGCATTCAGCAAGCCTGGTCTTGAAAATCCCCAGAGTTTCTGCCTCCACTACGTGACCTGACAAGACAATTTACAGCTGATTACACAGTTAACTCATCTTGCCCGGTGTATTGGGTCTGAAGTCTTTCCTCATTTCAAGGTGAAAATAAGAGGCAGCATGTCGTTCTCTGCAGCCAGACTTGGCCACCCACATTCCAGATCTGGGCTTTTGTAAATCCAGCCACCCGTGGTTTCTAACTGAAATCTTGGGAGAGCTTACACATCTGCACGTTTCTGTGGTTTCCAACCAGAAGCCATTTAAAGCCTTGGAATCAAGATATGTTTTTGACCAATCTGGCGCGGCAAGGCAGGTTTGTTTGTGTAGCACATTTCAATACAAAATGTAACTCAAAGTGCTGTCCATCAGACATTGGAATAAAAGAACATAAGAACTGGCATTAATACAAAATAAAATGGCATAAGGCAATGAGAAGAAAAACAATAAATTGAGAAGAAATACGTATCCAGGTATTTAGCGGACACTCTTCTCTAGTGTGACTTACATAGGCATTGGAAGTCAGTGGCTTGTATTCAGCCCTCACTTGCTGGGCAGCCTGTAGCCTAGTGGTTAAGGTACATGACTGGGGCAGCCTGTAGCCTAGTGGCTAAGGTACATGACTGGGGCAGCCTGTAGCCTAGTGGCTAAGGTACATGACTGGGGCAACCTGTAGCCTAGTGGCTAAGGTACATGACTGGGACTCAGAAGGTGGTTCAAGCCCCGGTGTAGCCACGATAAGATCCATGCACTATTTAGGCCCTTGAGCAAGGCCCTTTGCTCCAAGGGGGATTGTCCCCTGCTTAGTCGCTTTGCATGAATGTGTCAGCTAAATAACTGTAATGTAATGTAATGTAATGATACACGTTAGCAGCTAGTAGTGACTGCAGGCCTAGAGGACTGTGGTTTGAAATCAGTGGCTTGTATTAAGCCCTCGCTAGCAGCTAGCAGAGGCGACCCCTGAGGTAACGGTGTTTTCCTTCCCGTGTTTTGGGCGGCGCAGACGCGCTCCCGGAGCTGGTGGACACGGTGACGGAGGCTCGGATGGAGCTGAAGGTGGGTCTGCACCTGGCCCGCCGCATGCGGCACACGGCCGGCCGGACAGGGGCCATGGGGCTGGTCCTCCTGCTGCTGGAGCTGGCCATCGCTGCCGTGCCCTGGCTGGCCCTGGGGACAGAGCAGCCCTTCCCACGCGCCTCCTTCTACCTGCTGGGGGCGCTGTGCCTGGCCGTGCTGCTCACCGCCCTGCCGCTGTACGCTTTCCATACCGCGCAGGTCAAGGCCTTGCAGGGCGCGGAGGACCAGATGAGCCTCGCGGCCGGGAGCTTGCAGGAGGCGCTGCGGGGACGCGCTACCACGGCCGGCCAGCAGGGGGAGTTAAACTCCCGCGCTACTCCCGGACCTCTGGATCCAGAAGAGTAGAGAGGGAGCTGTGGAAGAGGACAAGCTCCCTCCACTACTGGACACTTTCGGCTCATTCTAATCGTTTATTTTTCTCGTGTTTTTTTCAAGACGGGGAAATCGAGAGAACGTGAATTGCGCAAATGGAATGTCCTTGCTCTTTCAAAAGTCAGTTCAGAGCCACGTCAGTTAAAGATGTGACAGATGCGTGGCAGATGGGGAGAGGTCAATTATTTATACGCCAAGCTTTCAGAGAAAATACTTGTGCTGGTGTTTTCTTGTTCAAAGGAAAGATTGGGAGTTCCTAACTTCCACTTCTAGCTCCTAGGAGGAACATTTAAATGGTTGGAATGTCCTTCGATCGACTTCCAGGTCAGAAGCAAGAAAAAAATAGGAAAGTTAAGCGATTAGAATGAGCCCTCTCCTTTGAAAGGAGGCCTTGAAACACTTTCATACGTGGAGAAAGAGAGAGGAGACGCTCATTTGTTCCTAGCACATTTCATTTTAAGCTCCCGAGAGGAGGAGGGCGAAAGTGGAAGGGGGTCTGAGAGCGCGCCGGGCACAAGCTGTGCTGTTATCCTAGCATCACTCCTGCTTTGGCTCTGCTATTTAACCGAGGCGTAAGACTCACTGAAAACAAAACTGCTTTGAGTGGTCACGCAACATCCGAGTATTACATGTAGTTATTTCTGATTATGGAGATTGGACGTAAATTGATGGGGGTGGGTGGGTTATAGAAACGTATATCCTACAGTAAAACCCTACTATAATGTGCCCCGCGGTAACGTGAATTCGGATATAACGCGATCTTCGCTTGACTCCCGTTTCCTTATCTTTTACATTTTTAACGTTCATGGATTGGTACCGACTACACGCCCGTCCTTTTCGTTTCACCTGTTTGCTACCGCTAAAAAATATTTCGTTTATAATCCAAGTAAAAGTTTCCATAATGCACCGGGCATCACTGCTTTAGTATGGTAATTGGTGCTACAGTATTTCAGTACATTGTAAAAAAAGAATGCTGTAAAATTACAGCAACTCTGCAACCAATAAATTACCAGTAAAATCTCCTGTAAAATGTACAGAAGTAAGCTTTTCAGATTTTTTTTTGTGGACTATTTGTATGTAAACCAAAGCAATGTAATTTCTAACAAGGTTTTACGTACGGTTATATTTGTCACATGCCGGTTTTGTTTGAAATAATCACTATTTCCTGGCCGCTTAATTTTAGTTTATCTGTGATAGCTGTGTGTGTATAAACTTAAACAGGTGAGGCCTATTTAACATTTTTCACACAGACCGACTGAAGAAATAATGCCACCCTGAATTTTACGCTATTACATTTTTTGGACCGCACTTACGTGGTTATAGCGGGGTTTTACTGTATTATAAGGCCACCTCGTGAACCAATGGATTCTAGAATGCATTCTGATATCGTTTTCTACTTTTAATTGATTTTATTTGCATTTGTTTATCTATCGTATATAATGTACCCAAAGGTTGTGATGCTGTATGGAGCAATGTATGGTTGTCATTCTGCTCCATGATTGATGTCATGTTCACCCATACATTTTTACATTGTCAGGGTTGCGATCAATTCAATCTTTTATTCAGTCGGTTCAAGGTAATAAGTGATCCATCCATTGACTGAGATATATCTATAGAATATTATGGCAATTTTTGACTAAAATGCAATGGAATTGAGCCCTCCAAACCCTGGTTGCCATGCCTACTGAAAGCTACAGTAGGTGTGAAAACCATTCTGGGATCTGCTGGGATGCATTCCGATTGGCTCCTGCAGATCTTCATGGGACCAGTAACGTGCCTCGATTCTTGGATGTGTACCGGGGATCATCAAATCAATGGCTGAGAACTGCTGCCCCCCCCCCCCCCCCCTCTGGTGGTCAGGTGAGAAGACCGTCTGGCCACTCAGTAACACTGTTCAATTGATTACCCAGGAGAAAAGGGCCGGATTTGGATTTGACGGCCAGATCTAATGATCCCTGATGTGTACAGTACCAAGGTCCCTGAAACCAGCTGTGAGAAGCGTCAGAACGTCAACAAGCCCCTGCTGCTGCTACTGCTGCAGAGCCACACCGTTACTCCGTGCTAAAGCAGCTTTTAACATCGTTAATGCACCTCATCTGGTTTCTTTGGGCTAACCCAGGGATCATCAAAACGCGGTCTACGAGGTCCAGGAAATGCCGGTTTTCCACCCTCCCTTTACCTGGGAGTCAGGTGTGAGGACAGTCTGGCCAATCAGTGGCAACTAATTGTTCAGCGAATTGCCTGGGAGAAAAGAAAACCATTTGAGGTCAAGATTTGATGACGGCCAGTCTAAATCAATATTACAGATTTTTTAAAGCTGAAAACAAAAGACGTCATACCCTGTAGCCCACCTGGACCAGGGTTGACAACCCCGAACTAGTGCTTCGTAAGCCCACACCAGAACTAATCCCGGACTATTTAATGCTTAGTCTACGGTCAGTCAGCGTAATGTTGGTCAGTGTTTTCTTTTCAGTTCTCTTTTAATCATTTTTTATGTTGTTGGTGTTTTCATGAAACTGGGTCACATGACGTATTTGTCCTGGCGACACGGGCTGCCGGTCAGATTCGAGCAGTGCACGAGAAGGTATTTTTGTGACCTTTTCCCCACCCAAAAAAATGTGTTTGTGTTTTAATGAATCTTTCCGCTCACGTGGGCTCTGAGCTACAGCCAGGAGGCTGAGGCTCTTCTTCACGGCCTGCCCTCGTAGGCCTGTTCGGCGAGAGAGCTGCAGAACTGAATGTGCTCTCTTATCACTCCTTATCTGTAACCACTGAAACCTGTTTAGAGATTCACTGGCTCAGGCCGTCAGCTGAAATGAGTCGCGTCATTTTGTCTCTGGGGAGAATGGCCTGTAACAGAGCAGATCCTGTTTGCAATGCTTTTTTATGACACCGACACTCGTGCTTAATATCCTTCCTGTTTAATATGTAGAAATGTAGAAAATCTAATGTATTACACACATACACACGACCACTGTGTCCATAATTGGACTACATTGAAAAACCATAAAATGTATTTAATTACTGCACTGAAAAGCAATTATATATTGAGTAGTCTCAACGTAAAAAATGGCGAAACTTATTTTAGAAGTTAGTAAAACAGTGAATACTTGAACAGAATACATTGGCCTCCTTGAATGGTTCAAGGCAGTCAAATTCCTCACACCATTTCAGTAAACTGAAATACCTTCAGTGTATTAAACATGTAGTAAATTCATATACTGTTCAGTCATGAACTGTATAGGGGGGTGAATGAATAAATAATGTTCATATGACTGCATTGGTGGTGTTTTTTCTTCCCAAGAAATATGACCTTTTTCTAGTTGCCATTGATATTATCCTGATAATTGAGGTTAACCTGACAACATGCATTGATAAAAGAATGAAGTTTGTGGACATGCAGTTTTTTTTTTGGGGGGCGAGGTGATCTTGTTCAATGCTAAATATGTACAAGTACCAAATCTTTAGATAAATACTTTTGTTCTAGTGCTACTGTGTATTCTAACTCTTGTGGAAAAATACCGAAGTGGAACACGGCCGATAAATTAGCTTTATCTCTAAATTAGAGTGTTCTTTCTCTCTCTGGGGCACGATCTATGCCAAAGGTAAAGAGGTATAGATGAATGAACAGGGCAGAGAAAGCAAATGCACGAGAGAAGGAATGGTGGTAAAATCACAGAGTTTACTGCTTCTGAAATCGCCCTAGTTCCTACTCCATACAGTACTGGAATGTAACCCACGGTTCACACCACTATGATAGACTATCACCCCTGTGCTGATAGGCCAGTGCTGTGTGCCTGTTCATAATCTTCTCAGGGGCTGATCTTCTGCTGTTCCCTCATATTACTGAATGATATGTTTAAACCAAGAGCAAAAATGTTCAGAAGATTTTTCTTCACTAAAGCTTTTTACAAATTTGGAATAAAGATGCCTGTTTGTAAACGTTTGAGCAATGGCCACTTGGAAACGTGGAGGTTGCAGTATGTCTGTGTTGCCGCCTAGTTAAGTCCAATAATCGTAATACAGAAAATCTGCACATCGACAGCCTCGATAAATTATTTGTGCTTCATACACGATTGCCAGATTGGGGGATTACATTACCTAGGGATTTTGGAAAAATGGTAAATTCCTGAATAAACTGTGTTGCATAGACAAAGATGGAGGATTTCGAAAAGTTGGGATAAAAGTCGTAGATTCTGAGTGGAAGAAATAGAAGGCTGCTGCAATCATTTCAAAAGCAGGGATCCAAATGTCGAGAGAAATATATTTTAGGACTCCTGAAGAATTATGGCTGGGGGGTTCCTGAGCAAATGGTTGGTATTTATATAGCGCCTTTATCCAAAGTGCTGTACAATTGATGTTTCTCATTCACCCATTCATACACACACCATGCAAGGCACCATCCAGCTCGTCTGGAGCATTTGGGGGTTCGGTGTCTTGCTCAAAGACACTTCAACACACCCAGGGCAGAATCGAACCGGCAACCCTCTGACTGCCAGACGACTGCTCTTATGAGCCAATGTTGCTATTTGAACAAATGTGTCCATATGTTCAAATATCTCATGAAAAAAGCTACTGGTCGGCCGTTTGGTATGTACTCAGCAGATGTATTATTTCAGTATTAATAAAACATGGAAACTAACACATTTACAGCAATACTTGCAATATTGTAGAATTTGCTGCCAGGCTGTAGGACTGAACACAAGACTTTTCAAGGCTTATCACTGGTACAATACACACACAGGAAGGACAGCCATGGACCCTTGGAATAATAAATATAAATGATTTTACTTAATTTGCAATTGCAGTATATTGAAGCAATGGAATACAGATTCCAATAATCACCAATAATTATTTAACTGCAGCCTTTTTTCTTTCAGAAATATATTCCCCATATATTCCAGGTGGTGGCAGTGTTGTGCCATGGGTTCACAGTGTGACTAACTAGTTTTGAGGGGTTTTGTCTGTTTTATTCATTTTATTCATATTCATATTCATTTCACGATTATTTTTATATTTTCTTGTTTTGCTTCCTCCTAGTTAAGAAGGATGCCGGTGTATGAGATAACTGCCAAATTTATATTGGTTCAGATATAAAAGATTGTCATATGAATACAACGCCATGACTTTCACTCACTGAGCACTTTATTAGGAACTCCCGTACACCTACTTTTTCATGCGATTATCTAATCAGCCAATCTGGCAGCAGTGCAGTGCGTACAATCATGCAGATACGGGTCAGGAGCTTCAGTTAATGTTCGCATCAACCATCAGAATGGGGAAGAAATGTGATCTTTCACCGTGGCATGTTTGTTGGCGCCAGACAGGTTGGTTTGAGTATCTCAGAAACGGCTGATCTCCTGGGATTTTCACACACAACTGTCTCAAGAGTTTGCAGAGAATGGTGCATAAAACGAAAAAACATCCAGTGAGAAGCAGTTCTGCGGGCAGAAAAGCCTAGTTAATGAGTGAGGTCAGAGGAGAAGGGCCAGACTGGTCAAAATGGAAGGTGACAGTAATGCAAATAACCACACATTACAACAGTGGTAGGCAGAAGAGCTCTCTGAACACACAACGCGTCAAACCTCTAAGTGGATAGGCTACAGCAGCAGAAGACTTACTAAGTCTAAAAAATAAGTATAATAATGACCTAATAAAGCATTTTATGAGGTATTTATTAGACTTCTTTTTTAGATGTAGCCTATCCACTTATAGTTATGATGCGTTGTGTGTTCAGAGATGTGCTTCCTCAACCAAGGGATTTACAATGGTCTTGTAACAATGTTTTAACACAAAAATCTACCTATTGTACCTTTACAAAATCACACTTTGGTGTAGATATTGATACTATCTTCATACAAAGTTTATTCTAAATGTAACTTAATTATGTGCTGGTTATGATACTGCATAAGTACAACTGATCTCAAGATTACGTTTAAGGTGAAATCTAAGAATATTTTTTACAAACGAGTGCCTAAGTTCCAGGAAAATTATGTCTTCATTTTGAGTATGATTGAAGGTAGAGTCTTATGACTGTACCGTTTACAGTGAGCCTTTATCTGTTCGATAAAAACACTGTTCCAGCTATAGTTACAGCCACTATATTTTCAGTGCCAAAGGCAAAAAAAATATTCATGAATAAACTGGAAGTGTGTAAGCAACACTCCCTCATCTTCTTTTCTGTAGATGTAGCCAGGGTGTGCAGCATTACACATTTAGCATTTACTCGTGTCTAGAAGGCAGAAATATAATGCACCCTCACACATGTTCGCCTCTTGTGATATCAAGAGCTTGATAATCACTGCCCTAAAGCAAAAACCCCACAACAAAAATCCCATCTCAGCACACACAATTCAGTGAAAACTTTATTTTACAGCCCATCATTTACCTATGTTATTTACTGGGTAAATACCAGCTACTTGCGTAATTATTGGGTAACTATTTTGATTTCAGAGGTAAGTACTATGAAACAAACTTCAGTACAATGAAAATACATTTTATAAAAATAGCTGCCTAATAATTTCACATACTGTAAGTACTGTAATTACCCAGTAAATGCTAGGTCATTAACGGCAAAACGGTAAAATATAGCATTATCAAAACTTTTCCTTTCCTGAGAAGTGTGACATTAATGTAATCCTAATGTTCTGTTTTTGCAAAGCACAAAGGCTTTAAAAAGAATGCCTTACCCCAGTGTTTGTTTAACAACTGCCCCAAGCATGTCACCTCCAGCTGAATACGTTCTGTTCTGCTTTCACAGCTCAGCATTAAAACAACATGCTGCTTATGTAGGTGTGTTGTTTTTCATTACCTTAAACAACGGTAGCATTAATAATGAACTTTCCAGGAGAGCAGGCATTTTTTGAAGTTATTCATTAGGAGTTACCAGCTGCCAGATGCCAGGGACATTTCCACACTCTTGGATGTCAGGTCAGACATCTGATTGGCTGACAATTATTTTTTTCTTTGCATATGCATGACGACAATAACGATGCAAAACAACAGGTACTTGGGTTATGAACCAACCTCACCTTGAAAAAAATGTTCTTTTATGATTAATGAAGACTCTGATGTTCATACACAGACAGACAAATTTACTGAAACATGCAAACAGAGATACAGATAGATGTATTTATATACACATTTTCAGCAGAAAATGACAAAAACCAATTGGTGTACATGAAAACGGAATGAAAGTTAATCATGTAGATCGAGCTGCAAGTCTCTTAAAGTCTTTAAAAGTCTTTTCAAGACATTAAGAGAAGGTGAGGGATTAGCAAGGCGCCGGTGAGAATCCGAGAGTCTGGCGCCTCTATATTTGAAAGATAAATGACCTATATTTGTTTAGCACAGAGGGAGGTGAATATTATTTGATTGGCTGACATCTCTGTTGCCACGGTTTACTGGTATAACCACAGCTAGAACCTGAAACCATAGAAAATGTAGGCAGATTGTTTAGGGATAGAATAAAAAATAATGTCTAAAGACTCACTATAACACGACAATGCAATTGATGCTGGGACAGCTTAGAACACAAAAACTTAAAGCAGGCAGTATAATTCTTAATCCTTTTATGCCAAAGTGTTTTTCCCAAACTTGTATTTGAGTTGTGGATTGGAATGAACAGTAAAACGAGTAAATTTATTTCCTGATTGATTGTGTTGGATTCCTTCACATTTTCAGAGGGTAGATGAGGTGTGGAGTCAGATCCCTGACTCATGAACCATGGACAAGGAAATCTAAAGTAAAAAGCATAAAAATAACAATGAGATTGGCTGATACCATTCATAAACTTAAGTCAATGATCATGGCATGCTGTGTTGTAGCATACCGCCATTAACAAATATGTGAACTTCTTGGGTGGGTGATAAAATGCCACCAACTCAACCCAAGCCCTCATCTGACACCATGTATCAGGGCATAGCTCCATCCATAGTTCAACGCTAACAGCAGTAGGCTGTTGCTTTTGTGGCCACTCAGTCTATCATGAGGTGTGGTAGGTAATTATAGATTTCCTGCACATTTGCACACTACATATTCACAGTGACATCATGATCGTGTGTCAGCAGGTAAATCTAACAGTCACTCGACTATAAACTCGGTATCCAAACACAACGAGGACAAAAAATAAAAAATAAAAAGTGGATATTCTTGTCTGAACCTGGTACCTTCCTGAATTTCAAATCTATACAGCTTGATAATGCTTATCAGTAAGCTTTCATTCATTTAAGAACCTTGATTCAGGGTGTGGTATGTAACGTGTTTATGACACTGCCTCCAGATCCAGCAGGTTCTACCGACTGTTGTTTTCCCATCATTCATTTTCCCTGTCTGAAGCGATGTTGATGCCCGCCGTTTCCCTTTTTACTGTTATTTGCGCTAACCGTAGCATGGGTAAATTGCGCTTTTTTTTCCTAAATAAAATATTACAGCTCAGTTATAGCTCATCCCAAAGGTGCTCTTTTGGATCGAAATCTGGGGACTGTGCAGGCCACTGGAGTAAACTCAAGGCACTGTCAGGTTAATGGAACCAGCATGAGACTTGAGACTTTGTAACGGTCTTACATAACACTAATCATTCCCCAGCACTTTTCTGTTCTTTAGTTTCCATAATGTACATTTCTAGACTTCAAGTCTGTCTGTGGTGCAAATTGCTGATTTGTGGGAGACTCCTGCGGGTATCGGGGAGCAGGTGCCAAATTCTGGGAGATCCCCAGACCTTCCAGGAGAGGTGGGATGTCTGTGTGTTTGTCGTTTAGATGTTGTAAACAGCTGTTATTTAAGCGTTTGTGCCCTTTTTGTAAGCTTGAACACGTTTTCCCATTTATAGGACAGAATTTCCACTCACTGGATGTTTTTGTTTATCGCAGCATTCTCTGTTAACTCTAGAAACTGTGAAGTGCGAACATCGCAGGAGGGCAGCTGTTTCTGAGATGCAGGAACCAGGTCTGACGCAGGCTATCAAAGGCTATGTTCGAAATCTATCAAAGTCGTACGAAATTTCAGACTGATTATCATTGAAATGTAGTATGCTTACCATGCGGTTTTTAACTCACGCCAAAACGCCATAAAGTTAAAGTAGCTTCGATGACGCATCCTGTCCATTCTAATGATTGGTCGAACAAAAAACGAAACGTCTTCACTATGCCTGCATGCTTTATATATGTAGTTGCAGCCACATGATTCGCTGTTTGGAGGAGCAGGGTGTTTGCGATAATGAGCCGGTGTGCCTAATAAAGTGGCCGGTGAGTGTACACACTTAAACACTCCACTTTCTCAAACCTACCTGATATACAGTAGAGGCAAGGGAATTAGTCGCACTCTATTTGCCACAATTATATATTTCTGGGAGGAGCAACACATTCGTCCAATGTAAGGACGTGTTTGTTCCTTTAAATGTAGCCTCTTCAACGTCTGTTTAACGATGAATTCACTTATTGTATATACGTATATATTTAATGAATGCAGTAGGCTATGCTACTTTATTAAAGTGAATTGTGTCAGTTTTATGCAGGTTACATCGTCTATATTTGATCAGACATTTTAAATTGCATGCTATTGCATTGGACCTTGAACCGTGCACGCTGTAACCAGACACTACCTGATGTTGCTCTGCAAACTCCGTTTATTTAGGACATGTAAAATTTAGGTGGACAGTCTTGTTGACACGTGTGCTGGTCTAGCCTACAATTAAGTTTATTCAGGACAAGGTAAAAAATACTTTGAATCCTAATAGCTGTCAGGAACGTCGGGAGCTGTCGTCGAACGTGTTAGTCCAGCTTTTAAATACAAACATTTTGTCTGCCAACACGCACACAGACACACAAACGTAGATAGTCTAGTTACCCATGCGCGTCAGATAGGTGTGGCTCTTGGCTTAAGTCAGGCCAAGGTGGAGTGCGCAATCAGTTCATCAGAGTTAATACAGGAAAGGTGAATTGGACGTCGAGACTGTCAGTGGGATATATTGCTCTTTGCGACTACAGTATCCACGGCGCTGCGTTTAATACGTAGTAAGGACAAATAAGAAGCTAATACCAAACTTTAAAAATGACGCATGAGCCGTTGCGGTCGGCCATGACCATTGAAAATGTGGAGGACACATCGCTCGCTCTGCCATCGGATGCCAAGCTGAGGTCCGGACAGCAGCGTGTCCTGGAACAAGTTCACACAATCAAGCGAAGTCGGTCAAAGAAAAGTGGATCACTTTCGCCAACAAGTAAGAATTATTATTATTAGTATGAGTATTATTGTGACGTAGAAAAGGCATAGAGAAATGCACTAAGAATAGCCGAACATTTAACATATCGCATCATTTTCTCATGAAGTGAACAGTGTCAGCTTCGCGCTTCAGACGTTTATCCACAAGAATTAGCAGCATTCAGCTCACCACTTTGAGTTTTACTATAGCAATAGCTGTACACAAAACCGTCTATAGCTTATATGCAGAGACCATATGCATTTGAGAAATTGTTCCCCTTCCGTCCGTGGCATGACATTTAGGTGTATTGATTATTATTTCCCCCTATCTGATTATCAGTTGAACGCCGGCGACTCTGGTCAGGTGTAGTCCAGCTGACGTTGGTTGAGTGTTGTATAGTGCCTTTTTTCCGAGGTCCTCTATTTTACGTGTTTACCGTTGCTCTTAACGATTGCACAAAATTCAGTGACGAGCACAGTCAAGGTACGGGTTCATTGTTTATGCTGTCTTTACCCCGCACCTGTAATAAATGTGCTTAGCTTGTGTATTCTTCGAAGCAGCGTGTGAGGTCGCAGTGAGGACAACAGGGCCATTACCTGAATGTCAGGGTTGGTGCCTATTAAAGTGTGTTGTTGTTCCCTTAAGTTATGACTTTTTTATTTTCCGCAATGGAACTGCGTGGCAAGTGAGGAGCGCGATCTCACGGCACTGTAGAAAGCCTTCCTGCAGATTCGCATGCGCTTTTATACCATACAAAGACTGCATTTGCCTGTCAATGAGTATTTCAGAGAATACGTGGGAAAGAACACGTGTCTCCGAGTGAAGCTGCTCTAGTTATTTTGAATAGGAATATACCTGGAATTTTTTACCCTCTATCAAGGGTAACTATATTCCACATTACAGCTATGGCTATCGTTATTCATTTGGTTATTTGGTTATGTCTTCATAACAGTAACAGTAAATTGATTGATGAAGGGTACTCTGTTCTTGCACATGGCTGTACCTGTGATTTAAATATATGCATGAAAGATGATTCCTTTTCTTTAGACGGGCATTTAAAAACGTCTTGATTTATATTTAGTTATTCATTTATATTTAATTGTAGTTCCTAATTTTCTGGTAATTTCCAGAAATTTGCCTGGCCGTTTCGTATCTCATTTGGGCAGGATGAATTTATAATTCAGTTATGCTCTGAATGAGCACTGTTGTTCTGGCCTCGTTGTTCTGGCCTCTCGCAATAAATCATAAATGATCCCAAGTTTGATGTGATGTACAGGGCGGAATCTACTGCATTTTGCTCTGAATTATACAGCAATAAAAATATGTGAATGTAATACTGTAATGATAAATATATTACGCAGCATTAATTGTAGTATATTGTAGTAATTGACAGCAGCAATGATGTTTATTCACATGAATTGGGAAGTGTTGCAATATATTTTATTTCCATTTATTTTCATTATCCTTTCTATACGCGATCACTGGTTTACAATAGTGAGTGAAGAATATAGATTTTAGTAACTGCTGAAATCACAGGCCTGGGTTAAGGCAGCGTTTTGGCAGGTTTGACGATTGTCAAAGACATCAAACTGTTTGTGAAGAAACGGACATTTCAGCCATTAATTATCAGTCCGTAACCAAAAACCCATCGGTCTATATTTGTTCCAAAACATCAACTTGTAAGAACAAATAAATCAACATTTGCTTTTCAAGTTTTTGCGCAGGATGATATTGGTAATGAGTTGGTGTCACAAAATGTGACAATACACTTGCTGGTGCTGTTTTAGATTTCACCTGGGTTTAATACATCTTCATTTATCTGTCAAAAAGACATGCTCTTATCCTTTTTGTCTCTAGCAAGTTTGCTTTGTGGCCAGG
Organism: Conger conger; assembly: GCF_963514075.1. NCBI lineage: Eukaryota > Metazoa > Chordata > Actinopteri > Anguilliformes > Congridae > Conger > Conger conger. Next base: position 11,099,730 of record NC_083769.1, read on the forward strand.
TTATCATTACACGCTAGCAATATCATAAGGACGCTGCATGCTTTTAAACGACAGAACTCATTTCACCCTTTTGCCAAGCTGCATCTTTATTTAAATGGTGAAGTAACATTAGAATAAAACTAGTGACACAACTGCGATCTCTTTATTCTTCTTAATGTTTGGCCTTAGTATTCGAAAGGTGCCAAGGTTAACTAGCTTCCTGTTTCTAGTGGAAATAGCTTTGTTGGTTTTGTGCGAGAGGGGCAGTGCTGTGGTGTTCAGGCACAGGTAAATAATAGACTATTCGTAGATGGAGTGTTGCAAGCTACCGGAAATTAATAACAGACACTGGTAGGCAACCTCAGGCTCCGCAGTTTGCCAACCGCAATAATTTTACATTCTTGAACTTAAGAAACAGCTGAAAGAGCCAGTCAGTGGTTGTGGATGAGGACAGGATAGCCGTTAGCATATTGGTTACGGTACTTGACTTGGAACCGCAAGGTTGGTGGTTCAATCCCTGGCGATTACACTTCGGTTTTACACTTACGTTTGTACATTGGTTTTCCATTTTTATTTGTACTGAACAGATATTGAGGTAACTGCTTAAAAAATTTTGACAATTCAGTGTCTTTATTAAAGTAGTTGTTAGGGAATAGCAACAATAGAGCACATTTTAAATTGTTCATATGTATCATTGAAATAAATTGGAGAAATAAAAATGTTTATATCCTGAAGGGCCAACAACGCCCTCCTTTACCCTGTCTGTCCATTTTTTAGAATCTTTGAGTTGTACGTTAATTTTTGTATTGATTAAAATGTACAAGTAAAACATTTAATGACATAAAACGAATTGACTTAACATTCATTAACATTCAGCAATACAATTGGAACATTATTTTTGTGATTTGCAAGGACTGAAATGAGGAAATGATAATAAATATGACGGTAACATGTATGCTAAATGAATGCTAAATGAATGATCGTTTCCATTATATAAGGTAATGGAAGGGAAACCTCGTGGGTAACGCCCACTAAACTGTCGGAGGACGAGCTGATTATTTCACACAGGACCTGAAATCAGGTTTGTCTTCCACCATGGGAAATGGCAACTTAGCGAAATACAAAGGAAAGAAATGCCCGAGAGCTGAATGATGTTTGCATTGCAAATGTCGTCTTATTTGGCTAGGGGGGGAAATGCAGCACAGCCCTGATCTGTCTGCTTTACTGTTGCCTTAACAACGGTGTGTCATTATAGTTAAACATGTAGGGTTTCCCCCATGAAAATAGCACACCGAGGCGAAATGCCTCAGTGGGTAAGCAGTAGTGATGTGAAGCAGCGGCATTACCGTGGTATAGCCCATACCTGACCTGCGAGTATGACTACACAATGACAATATTGTTAAAAAAGCGCACATTGATTGAATGGCTCAACCGAAGATGATGGGGATATGGACCTGTAAATTCAATTTACCAGTAGCATTGGTGCTAGTAAGGTAAAGAAAACTTTTCAATTCTAGCCGAAGAAAACATAAAATGTTATGCTTTATTATAGAACAAAAAAGTATATCAAACAATTTATTTACAAATCATATCTGCCTGGAAATGCTAAAATGCTAAAATGTTTTATCCATAGTTTATACTGTATCATTGCATCTAGTTATGTCATCAGTATCGAAGCATACAGAAAATGGGCCAGGTATGTGGCCCTTTTTGTTGAATTTGAACCTTTCTGGTCACTCTCTGTATTGTAAGTGGGGGGAGTCATCTGAAATTGTTCAGTCCTATCTGGTGTTTAAGAGGGATATCAAGTTTTCATGCAATTATGTCTGTCCTCCAAATAATTAATATATCATGACCATTTTAGGCTAATTGCACCAAAATACTTTTGATCAGGGGTGCATTTCAATAGTCATTGTTACGATCGTAATTTTAATTATTTTCAATTATAAAAATTAACAATCTTAATTTCAAAAGCAGCTGTGCTGAAATTTTCATATTTTCCAGAGTGCAATATTTTCAATATGATTGAAGGCAACAATATCAACTACACCAGGTGAACGCACAGTAGTATAAAATATATAATATAAAATCCCAGTGTGCTCATTTGGCACAGCAAATGTAAATCGTAAAAGAGAAAGTAGAAAAAGGTACATTTATGAGAAGCAATATCGGTAATGAAGTGCATTATTATTATTATTATTATTATTATTATTATTATTATTATTATTGTTATTATTATTATCATCATTGTTATTTTTACTATTAATGAATGTTGCTCCTGGTCTATGGATGGTCAGTTTCTTCCTGCCTCTAACTTCAAATCCTCTCATCTCTCTATCTCTGCCTCATCCTCCGTCTCTACCTCTGTGCCCCCATCTGATAGGCGAGACCGCATTCACCACCTATCCTTTTGATGGGGTGTGAAAAGTGCTTTACTTTCTTCATGGTGGAACCAAGTGCATTCTGTAAGCATTTGGACATTGACAACATTTCTTGAAATGGTACTATAAATGTGAGGTTAAAGTGTCAGCTTCAATTGACCTGCTTCACGCTTCACCCTTTGGCTGGGACTTCCCAGGCCAATCGATTGGAATTCGGTATTCAACTCGGTTCTGTAGCACAAATGTTTTAACAGAGAAGACCCTCAAGTGTCGTCTATTCATAACGACATTAATTGCTAGGAAATGCATCATTATTGTCTAATATTCCGCCGCCACCAGAGTTCTGCACAAAATAACTCTTCGTCAAAAGAGTATGAGGAAACCAGAGTGAGAACTTTTGTCAATAGCTGCATGACTGCTAGGGACCGGCTATGCAAGGACCATCTTGCAATGTGGTGCTCTGTCTGCTGCGGTGTATGTACGTGCTCTTTGTAGTTAAGGTGTGGAAAAGAGACTATTTTGGATGGGGGTGGATACTTTACTACTCTTCATAATTCATTCTGCTGCTGCTATCAGTAGTTATATTATCCATGAAGACAAGTAAGTCAGTATCTGTAGCAGTCATACATGTCCAAACCACAACCACAACCTAGCGGGTAGCCTAGTGGCTAAGGTACATGACTGGGATCTGGAAAGTTGGTGTAGCCACGATAAGATCTGCACAGCTGTTGTGGGCTCTTCAGCAAGGCCCTTAACACCACATTGCTCTAGGGGGGATTTTAGCCTGCTTTTTGTCTAATCAACTGTACCGCTGTGCTACACAGATGAGATGGGTGCTTTGGATAATGGGCAGTTCCTTATGGCCTCCATGCTTTGTACTTGCCATCTTTCCAATACGAGTCGATATTGATCTCATCTGTCCATAAGACCTTTTCTCAGAACTATGCAGGCTTCAGTAGTCTGCAGTAGTCACTGACACTTCCATGCATGTCTCCTGAAAAGAGTTTCTGATCTGTTGCTCAGGTGTTACTTCATTTTGTTAATTATGGTGAGAATTCTTCGGTCATCAACTGTAGAGGTTTTCCTTGGCCTATGAGGCTCTTTGTGATTACTAAACTCTTGCAGTGCACTCTTACTTCCCAATTATGTTCCACAGTTTGTATGTCCCTAAGGTTTGGCCTAAGTCTGACTATTTGCTTCTTATTTCTCAGCCTCAAAATGGCTTCCTTGACATTTATTGGTACAGCTATCTCATGTTGACAAATGTCAATAGCAGACTCCAAAGCCAATCAAAAGCCTAGCATCAAGACTAGATACTGAAAGCTCTTGTATGCCTGCACTAAGGAAGCAATTGAGTTCACCTGACTAAATTGAAAAACCTTTGATGCCATTTGTCCCAAACATTATTGCTGTGACATGGGGGATTATAAAAAGTGTTGCCGTTACTGCATGGTGAAATATACAGCTACATTAGTGTTTATATGTCTATCTGTCGTTGAAGCACATAGGAATTCATTTAAAATATAAAAATCCACAATTGTGGACTACAGAGCCAAATCAAGAAAAAATATGTCTTGGAGTTATTGCTGCAAAAGTTAGTCCAACCAGTAATGAAGTTTTTCACATTGGTGATTATTGGTGTTTGATGAATTATTGTCATTAAATTAAATAATAATTTCACATTTAACATGACAAATATGCAATAATGGACGAAGCCAGGAAGGGGGCACATAATGTTTCACGACACAGTACATGGACACAAGGTTAATTTGGTCCATTTTGTTTTCTGCAGGCCCCGAGGTTACCACTGAGACCAGTGATTTTCGATCATTCAAGTTCTCCCCAGCCAAGCTCAATGGAACCATCTTTTCCCGGAGTAACTCCACAGGAACGGCTCTGCTCAACAGAAAGGTAAGGAATCGTAATCTTCACACCCACCCACTGTCTATATGCTTGTGCTTTTGTGCTGTCCTGTACCTATTACCAAGTATAGGAGGGCAACTTGATTTTAGTTCTTAATTGAATTAAAGGTACAATAGTTAAGATTTTTTTTGTTAAATCATTGTTACCAGACCATTGTAAATCCCTTCCTATCATTGAAAAAGTCTCACTGACATGTTGACTCACCCTCTGCCTATGTTTATAGTTGTTAAATTCGGGTTTTAAAATATGCAGTTGACGGGCCGGTACTCTGTCCCAAAACATTGTATAGCTGTACAATAATTCAAGCTCATTGGTTGAAAATTGGTTTGTGAACTTGGATTAGGGACTTCTAGTACTTTCTGTTGTTCATGGTGTTCCAGGGCGGTGCTTGGCCTTCCACCTCGGAATATACGGAATATTGCTGTATGGCAACCCAATATTTTAACTGCAGTCTTAGCCGCTAATATCAGTCCTTCCGGACAGCCCCCTTTGAGGGGATTCTGATGTAGCTGTCTGTGCTGCTCCACAGCACCAGCTGGCTGCCTTAGAGGACTGAACATCTGTGTTTACTGTGAGCTCTCCAAGCTCCATGGTGTAGAAGGCACTTTATTACATTCCTGTTTTATCTCAGTCTAGACTGGGCTGTGCTTCAGAGTGCAAAAGTATCATTTTCTGAATCTGCGCACCTTGCAGCTGCTTGGCACTTTAGCCCATAATAACATCCACTGACCTCAAAGTACATTGAGTGGACCTGCCAATTAAAATGAATTAGCTGACCAGCTATTCTAGTTAATTATAATATGGCATAGATGACAGACCCAGGATATCATACAGTGGTTAATCCAATGTAAATGCTAATACTATGTACCCCTTACAGTTCCCTTTTGATCTGTTGCCTTGGCAAGTAAAACAGTCAAGGACAAATGCACAATGCATAGGATTCTTCTTCCAAATGAAAGGAACCGTATTTGAGTACAGTCTGCTGATTTGTTTAATATAAAATAGAGCTGCCTCTCATTTTGTATTTTAGAGTAGGATGTTTCAGTTGTTGTCCTTTTTGCTAGGATAATTTTAACAGAGGATTAAAACATTGTTTTAGTATTGAATCTTTGAGAATCATGTTATCTCTAAGTTTTGCTTTACGCAATCTTTGTTTTGCTGTGTGAAATATATATAGTTATTTTTGTAGTATAGTATTTTTTCTTTTTTCTTTTAATTTAATTTTAAACAACGTCTTTACAATACCTTCTGTCTTCTGATCAGTGGTTCTAGCGTTTCAGTTATAAGCCCTTGGAATTGAAAATAGACACCTATATGTCAAGGCGGATCAGGAAGTTGTGCACTGACATTGAGTGTTTGCAACTGTCAAGAGTAGGAACGCACTACATTACCTGCTAAAGACACACAGTAGATATTTGATCCTTGGTGCGAACACAAAGAAAATTTGTCACGGCAATAAAGACAATAAATACTTTTTTTGTTGGTGTAGAGTGCAAGCTGTTCATTGCATTTAGGGCATTGTAGGGCATCAACATCTGTGCAAGAAAAGAATGATGGTGAAGTCATAGTATTGCTCTTCAGCGAAAGGAGCATACCTCATCCCCTACTTCAGCGTTACTCAACTCCACGTTCCCGCGGGCCGCAGTGTCTGCAGGTATTCGCTCCTACCGTGCGCTACACCACCTGTTAGTGAAATTAAATGCACTGTTTTGGCTGCTGGGTTCAGGTAATACGCTCATTAGTGAAATCGGGAGGTGTAGCGCTGCCCTACTCGGATGATATGCGGCGGCCATTTCACGCTGAAATACTCACCGCGCGACTGCTGACATGGCGAGGAAGAGAACTTCGAGCACACAGAGAGAACCTGGCACCCTCCCTCCGCCATTGTGTTCGGGAGCTTCAGGCCTCTCCTTTGTGTCTTAATCTCTGAAACATCCTGAAGAGGCTGTCTGACAGAGGGCCAGAGGTGAGGGCTCACGAGGGGATTTTGCATCTGCGGAAAACGGGAAGCAGAGCGTTGGACGTTTCCCCCCTTTTTTTGTGCATAAAATCAAAACTTTGTTCCCATGGGCCCATGGTCAAAACAGAAGGACTTTGCAACACATTTATTCACAAAAATAAAGACACCAAGGAAATTAGCGCCCACACTTTTCGGTGTTCCTCAAACTGTTTTCTCAATTTGATCGGCAAGGTGGAATTTAACATACCGGTACAATTTGGAATGTAAATTTAAATTGAGCTGCTGCCTTTTTGACGCTTCTATTTCAATCCTAATTTGGCACACTTGTTGTACTGACTAGCTCAATGAGATCTCTAGCTGTGGAATGAGGTGCTTTGTTAGGGCTGGAGTGAAAACATATGAGGCTGTAGACCTCCAGGAACCACTGCTGTAGAGCTTATCACTAATACATTACAACTGTGTGACGCACTAATAATTTGTTTGTTTGGCTAACAAGCAAACTTGCAACATGGGCATTAGCCTGTATAACATTAGCTAGTTAGCTATTGTGCATGGGAATCTAGATGACAAAACTTGCTTAGCAAGATAGTTAATGAGTCAGCCAAGAACCGCTGATCCACAATAACAAATTGCAAATCTCCCCAATTTGCAATTTCATATGCAGCACTGCAGTACAGCAAAAGCCAGAAGAGTTGTGGAACAGTTTCATAGAGCAAAATACACCTTTATCAATGTGATGGACTGGCGAAAGAGTGGCAAAAGGAAGGAACAGCCTTCAGGGTAATAGAGTAAACAAAATAACAAACAAAAAAAAGGCTTTTAAAAAGTGAATGCCCTGTCCCCACACAAGTCATCTCAAGCGATATTAGAGCTGACTTGCACTTCAGGACAATGGCATATCGTTTTTTTGCCTTGTGTACCCTGGTCTGATGATCCTGGTGACTGCAGGGGTGGCTTTGGGACAGGGCATTCACTTTTTAAAAGCCTTTTTTTTGTTTCTTATTTTGTTTACTCTATTACCCTGAAGGCTGTTCCTTCCTTTTGCCACTCTTTCGCCAGTCCATCACATTGATAAAGGTGTATTTTGCACTATGAAACTGTTCCACAACTCTTCTGGCTTTTGCCAATTCAAATCTGGCCTTTCAGCTCTTACTATCGATGCAGTGTGACCTCTCTCATCCTGCACTCAAGGTCATCTGCATATTACATTATATTATTGGCATTTGGCAGACGCTCTTATGCAGAGCGACGTACAGTTCATTAGACTAAGCAGGAGACAATCCTCCCCTGGAGCAATGCAGGGCTAAGGGCCTTGCTCAAGGGCCCAACGGCTGTGCGGATCTTATTGTGGCTACACCGGGATTAGAACCACCAACCTTCCGTGTCCCAGTCATTTACCTTAACCACTACGCTACAGGCCGCCCCATATGGTGGCTTGTGATATTTTGGACTTTGTGAACTTGGCACATGCGAACAGTTAGCTGGCAGAAGTCAAATAAAATGTTATGCCAAATGTTATGTCCTGAACTTCCAAGGTAAATTTTGCCAGCATTCCGATTAGGGACTTCTAGTACTTTCTGTTGTTCATGGTGTTCCAGGGCAGTTTGTCTGTCTTGGCCGACTGGTTTCTTTATTTTTCAATAAAGGTTTCCAAACTCCTGTACTTGATACAGCCAGTTTCTATGCTCTTGTCCCTAAAGGTACAATAGGTAATTTCGAACTTCTAACGGAATAGCGGTAACAAACACCTTCAAACCACCACACTGTTTATTCCTCCCCCTTCTCTATAAACACGCTGATGTTGAAACGCCATTGGCTGTGGCAATTAGAACCTATTTTCAACCAATGAGCTTGAATTATTGTACAGTTATACAATGTTTTGGTACAGAGTGTCGGGCCGTCAACTGTATATTTTGAAACCTGAATTTAAGGACTATAAACACAGGCAGAGGGTGCGTCAACTTGTCAGTGAGCCTTTTTCAATGATAGGAAGGAATTTACAATGGTCTTGTAACAATGTTCTAACACATAAATCTTACCTATTGTACCTTTAATTTGGCTCTTAGCTTACAGTTAAGTTTTTCAGCCAAAGCTAGTCCTCTGGTCTTCATGATGGTGTATGCCTTCTGACTCCAAATCTCCACAGATGAAAGCAAATGCTAAAATCAAGAGGAAACACCTGACCTGTCAGACATCTGTGAACTTTCATTTTCAGCTGTGGTTGACTTGACACAAAAACCGCAGTTTCACTAAACTGGTTCTGCGTTTACTTTTGATCCGTATTCAACGTTTGACCTCAAGTCCAAGTGCCTGTCTCAAAAACTGCACTATGTAGTTTAGAAACATATCAGGGAACGGTCATGCTCATAGAGAGCTGTTCTGAGAGAAATCCAGCACCACTTGGGTGTATTTTAGCCTCGATTCAGCAGTCACAATAGGACCTTGTTCACACCAGTTGTCCTATTGTAAAACGTGCAGAAAATTATGGAGCTAGGTGTATCAGGTAAATGTTGTTATGGGTAACCTTATTCAATATTGCGACCATTGTGAAATGTGCCTTGCAGCTTTATGTATACAGCAAAAATAACTAATTCCACCGTACAATAAACAAACATTTGGAGGGCACTGTATATACAATGAAAAATAAAAATGAATAATGCATGCCAGGTTTAGTAGTGTGTTTGGCTTTTTAATAGTGTGTCCCTGCTTTTCAAGGAGACCTGATCTGAAGAGCCTTATAATCACTAATTGTGCCACCAGTAATTTCATTTCACTGCCACCTATTGCTCCAGAATTGTTCTTTACACACAATTTTATACTGTTGACCTTTTGTGGCTACTGTATGTCGATAGATTTAGAATTCCCGATAGACTGGTAGTCTTTTGGGCGTGTGTCTACCAGCTTTGTGCTCAGCTTTGAGGAAATAAAATAAAATATGGGTAAATAAAGAGTGTTATTTGACACATAAAGGGAGTGAACGAAGGCCGCTTTCACTCTCAACACCCTGAGGCAGATGGGACGAGTGTTATATAAGAGGCAAAGGAGTCTGCCCGCTGGACCTCAGCACGTAACTGTCTGTGAGCGCGGTGGTGCGGAGCCGAAGGCGCGGATTGAGTTTCCGTGCAGGAGCGGGAAAGCACGTCCCCCTGGGAAATGGTTTAGCAGGCGTCAGACGGAACCAGTGCATGCGTCCTGGCATGCTTGCTTCCTACCCTGCAGTCGTTTCCAGAGTCAGTGATTTTTGAGAGAGCGATATCGGGACCCGCCCTTGTTTCGACATCAAAGGGGTGTCTTATCTCCCCAGCTTGTATCACTGCTGATAGGACTTGCATTGTGGGAATTGATGAGTTAATCATGTACCTGTACTTCAATGCTTTTACACTTGAATTCAGTATTATACATTGTTATAGTGTGCTGTTTGTAGTGACACTAAATTGTTACTTTGCTGGTTGACTAGGCTAATGGCTAAAGGTGTTATCAGTCAAAATGTTTGCTTATGGGTGTTGGCAGCTTGGCAGAGCTTGGAGATTCAACAACTGATATTTTCCACGCTCTTTGTAGTACAGTTGGGAAAACCCCCAGTAAAAATCACAGTGAAGACTGTGGCTAATAAGGATTATGTGGAAACGACGCTGATTGTTCGGCTTGTGACTTTCTCAAAAGTTGATAAGAACAAAATTCTTGCTCTTGGAGTCAGCAGGGCGGCACGGATGGTGCAGTGGGTAGCACTGCCGCCTCACAGCAAGGAGGTCCTGGGTTCGAATCCCCATCGGCCGGGGCCTCTCTGTGTGGAGTTTGCATGTTCTCCCCATGTCTGCGTGGGTTTCCTCCGGGTACTCCGGTTTCCTCCCACAGTCCAAAGACATGCAGGTTAGGCTGATTGGAGAGTCTAAATTGCCCATAGGTATGAGTGTGTGAGTGAATGGTGTGTGTGCCCTGCGATGGACTGGCGACCTGTCCAGGGTGTATTCCTGCCTTTCGCCCAATGTATGCTGGGATAGGCTCCAGCCCCCTGCGACCCTGTTCAGGATAAGCAGGTTCAGATAATGGATGGATGGATGGATGGAGTCAGCAGGGTGTAGGTAATTTTAAAATGAATACCTTAAATAAAAGTAAAGCTGTAGGAACCCAGGTAGTTAGCCATGAGGGTCAAATCGGATAGTGCTGCTTTGCCATACTCCTTGTTTGACAAGCCAAAAAGCACTTTATTCTTATATATTATATTTTATTTTATATAGCCCAGGGAAGGAGTTCTCTTGGCCGGGCCTATTGATTCAGGGCTATACTTAAGGGCTCATAGATGGCAGTTCACTTGGTATTTTAAGCTATACACTTTTCCTAGATTATGCAGTCAGATGTAAATCGAATTTTCTCAGAAAATATTCAATTTATTACTTGATGCCTAAAGGGCTGAATGACAGGTGGTGGATCAGGAGGTGCATCAAAATTCATGATGACTCTGCATGTCCTGCTAAAAACATTTCCTCTGTTTGTGCGCTCTGTATATCCCGCTAAAAAATGTACTCAGGGTTTATGCGCTCTGTATGTCCTGCTAAAAACATTCCCTGGGTTTACTGTACTTCCCTCCAGGCCGGCCAAGTCCAGCAGAACCGCACGATGTCCACAAAGAGCCTGGGCAGGCGGTACGCCAGCACCTCCACCCAATGGGAGCACCGCGTCAACCAGGTGGCCGCCTCCAACGGGTACGTCATCCCCCCGCCCGGCGCGCTGAAGCCCAGCCGCAGCGACCCGGCGCTGGACGCCCCTGCCGTCGTGACGCGGGCCCGGAACCGCAGTACCCTGCAATCCCAGCAGTCCCGCTCCAACCGCACCAGCATGCACACCGTCGTCAACGGCAGCAGCAGCGTCTTCGGCACCAGTGGCTTCAGCACCAGCGGCTTCATCACCGGCCCGGTGCGCACGGGCCGCCCGGCCTCTGCCTCCGCCCATTCCAGCGGGGAGGTCAAGATGGCCACCGCCAAGACCACCAAGAGCGAGTTCGTGGGGTAAGTGAGCATCGCTGGTCATTGCGTTCAAAACGGCAAACTTTAGCTAACGTTAGCTAACGTTCGCCAACATATTCACACTTTTTTTCGGTTCGCTACGAATGTCAGCTAATGTTCGCCAAACATATTTGCACTTTTATTACGTTTGCCTCTAATGTTCGTTAACTTTAGTCGAAATTAGCTAACAGTTTGAAAAGGTAGTGCGCAGCAAACAAAAAGGACTGGCGATGGGGAAAACGTTGAAAGAACAAAACTTTACAACCAAGCACTTTGGTAAATGGTTGGCATTTATATAGTGTCTTTATCCAAAGCGCTGTACAATTGATGCTTCTCATTCACCCATTCATACACACACTCACACACCAACGGCGATTGGCTGCCATGCAAGGCACCAACCAGCTCGTCAGGTGGAAATAATGGCTCACTGTTCCTGATGTTGTGAACAGGGTGAACGCGGGGGTGACGGTGGACGTAATGGCTCACTGTTCCTGATGTTGTGAACAGGGTGAACGAGGGGGGAAGCCTCCCAGACATCACCATGAAAGAGGCGGTGGAGTATCTCTCCGACCAGCAGGAGAGCCTCCAGTTTCGGGGGGCCTCCTACATCCAGCACAGCACCTTCAAGGAGGACAGCGCGAAAGAGGAGGTGAGTCGGAGCCTTCTCTTCCTTGATATAAGTAATAATAATGGGCTATTTACTTGCTGCTTTTATCCTAAGCGACTTACAGTTGATTAGACTAGGCAAGACAATCCCCCTTGGAACAATGTGATGTTAAGGGCCTTGCTCAAAGGCCCAACAACAGATCTTTTTGTGGCTACACCGGTGATTGACCCACCAACCTTCCGGGTGCCAGTCGTATACCTTAGCCACTCAGCTACATGCTCCCCCATTCACATTCAGTCCAATATTTTGGGGACAGTGAGAGTTGATCTGGCCAGATGTATAAATTAAATGCTAAAAAAAGATTTTGTAATACCATACATAAAAAAAATTCCATACATTACAAAGTACAGTCATCCATAAAAGTAATGTTCAGAATTGTTTTCAACCACTGATATGACATCGCTAGCCCTAAACTTAACCCTAACCGAGTTTGCCAAAACAAGGCACATTTTACAAAGCTACTACTGCAACAGTTAGAGTTTTTTTCTTAAATGTTTCACCCATGCTGTCTTCGTGGCAGGCATTTTGTTGCATGCTGGTTCAGAGGCATTGCTAGTGAAGGATGACCATGTATGACCGGTCAAATGTGCCACTGGCTCATTTGGCTCATAATGAACACTGTCTGCTCCAGCTCTCCACAAAATGGCTGCATCGATCAACCCGTTTAAAACTTGGAAGCTTTAAATGCAAGATATTTGTAGTTAGAGTAAGGAAATGCGATTATTTGCCTGCAATGCATTTATACAGTCGGTTTCATGGTTATGTGAAGCAGGCATTATGATTATGACAGTTATGATGATGATGATAATGATGATGATACAGATTGTGATGATAGGGTTGAGCAATGAACCTGATTTTCTCGTTTTATTAATGGAAGGGCTAGTTCAATGAGACAAAGTAGTCCGTAATCTGATCATGGCATTGCTTTTATTTTTTAACATAACATGTATCAAATTACTTTGAATGTAGTTCTGGGATCAGTGATGACTGATAAGAAAATTAAACACAGTAAAAAATATGTTTGGATGTTTGGTCACCCTTGTGTTTTAGTTTGGCCATTTCTTGCAAATAAAACCAATTTTCCTGAAATGTCAAATTATCTTTGACTGTCTATAGAAACATAATCCCCCATCGGGTCAGAGCAAGTTATGCCCACTGCAGCTTGTGTGAAGCTTGTGTGAAGCTTGTGTAAAGCTTGTGTGAAGCTTGTGTGAAGCTTGTGTGAAGCTTGTGTAAAGCTTGTGTGAAGCTTGTGTGAAGCTTGTGTGTGTGTGTGTGTGTGTGTCTGTGTGCCCCCTTGTGTGTATGTGAATGTTTAGGTGTGTGTCCCTAAATGCATGTATGTGTATGCAGAAGTTTCTACCTCAGAAATATAGTAATATAGACAGTGGAGGTACATTGTTGTTCATCAAGGATCAGATTTCCCAAACGTCCCCGGAAAGTACAGTCATTTTCTGTGTGTGCGTGTGTGTGCGCGCCTAAATGTTTGTGTATGCAGACGTTTCCATACACTATCAGAAATAAAGTGACAGCGGAGGTACATTTTATACATGTTTTCAGAGATGAAATTTCCCAAATGTCCACGGGAAGTACAGTCATTTCTTCTTTGGGTACAATTGAGTACAGTTTCCGAGCAGAGAAAGGTACAAATTAGTTACAAATCGCTGGCTAGGGGTACAACGGTATGCACCTATAGGGTACCGCCCCAGGGACCAGCATTTGTACCTTTTGAGTCCCTTTTTCGTACCTTTTCATGAGGGGATTCCCGAATCTGCCCCTGCCCCTCAGGTGTTCCAGCTGAGCGGGATCCCCGCCCTGGTCGGCCTGCTGAGCAGCCCCAACCAGCAGATCCAGCAGACCGCCGCCGCCGCCCTGAGGAACGTGGTCTTCAGACACGCCGCCAACAAGCAGGAGGTCCAGCGCTGCGGCGGCATCTCGGAGGCCCTGGGCCTGCTGCGGGACACCAGCTCCACTGAGACGCAGAAGCAGCTCTCAGGTACGGGAACGCACCGCGTCATTGAAGCCCAGCGCTGCTCTCCCGGGCGGAGGTCGTGTCACATGCTACAGTGTGGTTGGTCCTAGGAACGGGAAGTTTGGGCTCATTCCAATCCCTTTTTTTCCCCCTCTGTTTTTGACATTTTTCTTTGTTGTTTTTCTTGCCCCTAGCTGCACCCATTGGAACAGGCTAGGAAATTATGAATGAAAAAGTAGTGGAGACACGGAAATGTGAATTAGGCAGATGGAATGTCCTCGGTCCTTCAAACGTCAGCTCAGAGCCACGTCAGTTACAGATGTGGCGGACGGGGAGAGGTGGAGCAACAGGTCGATCATTTATACGTCACGCTTTCGGAAAAATACTTCCGCAAAGAACGAGCGTGCGTTTCCTCACAGGAAAGGAAAATTTGTTCTTTACTTCTAGGAAAATTTAAGAGGTTGGAATGTCCTTAAAGATGGCAGACCTTGCTTGACTTCCAAGTCGGGAGCAAGTAGAAGATAAAAGAGGAGAAAAATAAGCGAATGGGGGTGTCAAAGTGTGTGATCCTTATGTAATGTTAGTTGGTGCTTGTTGTTACAACATTACACTAATTTCAACAGAATTGTCCTCAATTTCCCACAGTGAACTTGAATAATGACATTCCTGCTTTAATTTTTCTTTACAAATCCACCCATCCACCCATCCCATTGTATGAATACATGAGGTTCATTGCTCTTTGAAAACATTTAAAAAGACAGGCTGGTTTGAGTATCTCAGAAACTGCTGATCTCCCCATTTTTTCCACGCACAACAGTCTCTAGGGTTTTCAGAGAGCAGCAGTTCTGCTGGCAAAAAATGCATTGTTAATGAGAGAGGTCCGACCTCAGTATTTGCATTACTGTCACCTTCCTGTCAGCTTTGACCAGGAGAAGGGCCAGACTGGTCAAAGCTGACGGGAAGGTGACAGTGATGCAAATAGCCACACATTATAACAGTTCTATGCAGAACCTCTAATGGCTAGGCTACAGCAGCAGAAGTCTAATAAATACCTAATACAGTGCTCACTGAGTGTATATTACTATATTAAATGCATTGCGTTTAAAAACCATAAAACGAACCTACATGTCCACTGACAGCACATAGCGAGATTAGCTCAGGAGGTAAGAGCAGTTGTCTGGCAGTCGGATGGTGGCCGGTTCTGAGCAAGACGTCTGATCCCCAGTTGTTCCCAACGAGCTGGTCGGTGCCTTGCATGGCAGCCGGCCACCGTTGGTGTGCGAGTGAATGGGTGAATGAGAGGCATCAATTGTATAAATGCAGTCCGTTTACCGTTTTACCATAGCATTACATAGACGCTGCTTGATAGCTGTAAACTGGACAAGATTGCAAGGCACCTGCTGCTTCACAGTGCCTCGTGTGCATCCTGTCCATACCTTATTGGCAACAGAAAGTGTTTTTCTTGTTTGCAGAGAGTAATTCACGTCTTCGTATTTCTTTCGACAATACTAGAAGGAGCATACAGCATTGGCATTGTGCTTACTTGCATGCCTGGAACAGGCCCCACCATATTGCAAAGGCCAGGTCAATTAAAAAACAACATTCCACACGAGGAATTCCCCACTATATAAATCTCTCTGTGTAATACAATATCACAGGTTCTGTATACTTCGTATTCAGCTTTGGTGTTCCTTAACGATGGGAGCTTCCAGTTTGAGTTTCTGGTGTTAGGGTGTAGAACAGACTTGTAGGTGGGCCTAAAAAAATAGTGGTAATGGCACCCTGTTTCGATGTTGAAGAGGAGTTATTAATAGAGCGAGACACATGTCAAAATAGGATTGCGTGATATTTGCTCTAACATTCTAGAAGCACTGATGCTAGGTGAGGTATTTTTTGGCAGTTGCACTTGGCTTAATGAGCCTGTTTGTACATGTAACTGGGGCAGCCTGTAGCCTAGTGGCTAAGGTGCATGACTGGGACTCGGAAAGTTGGTGGTTCAAGCCCTGGTGTAGTCACAATAAGATCAGCTCTGCTGTTGGGCCCTTAACCCTGCATTGCTCCAGGGGGGATTGTGCCTTGCTTAGTCGAATCAACTGTAAGTCACTTTGGAAAAAAGCGCCAGATAAATAACAAATTATTATTATTATGTGTCTCCACAGGGCTCCTGTGGAACTTGTCATCTGCAGACAGTCTGAAGCCGGAGCTGATTGAGAGCGGCCTGCCCATTCTCACAGAGAACATCGTGGTTCCCTTCACCTGCTGGTCTGAAAGCAGCGCCACCAACAACATCGACCCCGACGTCTTCTACAACGCCACAGGCTGCCTGCGGTAAGCACCCCCGGAGACTTCCGGAAAGGGCAGTTGCCCTTTCACCGAGTCAAAGCTGAGGTCTGATACTCAAACTAAAGTACTTTCAGCTGATGCATTCTGACACAAAATGGCTGCCGTTGCTTCACCCAGGTGGGTGCTACACATCGGTGGTGACTTTGTCCCTCATCACTGTAAAGCGCTTTGAGTATGAGAAATGCGCTATATAAGTGCATGGAATTATTGTGTTTGTTATTCTTACTTTAACCCTTTACATGGCCAAAAAATGACTACTGTTTACTACAACTCCATCCATCCATCCATTATCTTAACCCTCTTATCCTGAACAGGGTCGCAGGGGGGCTGGAGCCTATCCCAGCGTACATAAATGAATGTTATTTCGTATAATTGTACATTTAAGACACACAAGATAACATTTTGAATCTTGACACACTCAGGGCCTGTGATGGCTGATGTTAACTGGTCAGGCTGTGGGACAAAAACAAAAATGGAAACCTTCAATTTAATCACAATGAATCACTTTCACAAATGCGGCCCTTTCACATCATAATCAATTGTGAGTTTCAATGGCCAATTTCCCAAAAGTCAATGCAAATTTTTTTTGATATTTTAGGCTTCAATTTGAATCTTGCCTTTATACCTTGCCTTTCATAATCTGCAAGTCTTAATGCCACATTTAGAGTGAAAATATATTTTTTAAGCTTTTAGACAAAGTGAAAGTAACGAGTTGTGCATTGTTTGGAGGCTAGCTAGCTTGTCACAGATCACAGTCCCAAACAACCACATCAGCTGCATTTGTGGCTACATGTTAAAGTATTTACTTTCATGGTCTGTATGTCTTAATGTCAAGAGTAAATGTTCAGAGTAAAAATATTGGTTTAAAGGGTTTATACAGGACAAGTTTCGCTCAGTGATGGTCGTCTCCCAACTCTTACGACAAAACTTTTCTCAAAAACATGGTTTGGTGGCACTGAAAATGAAATGGGACACAACTCCCTTGACATCTGGAGTAGAGAGAGAACTTTGGTATTCTCTGTCTTTCGATTAAATGTGTTTTGGGGTCAATATGATTTTGATAGAGCAGGTCTCGAATACAGTCTCCTTCTCTTCACAGTTAGCTAGCAGTTGCCTGCATGTCATCACTTCTAACAAAAGACTAAACTGCTGGCTGTTGGCTATAAGTTTGAATTAATGCACTTGGTGGACAAGCATTTTTCCATGTGGAAATTTAATGTGTACTAGTATAGCTGCTGGACATTTTTTCCAGTCAGAATGTCACTAAGTATTTCGCAACAGGAGTCGGTTTTCCTAAAATGGAGGATGTACTAGGATCTGGAGGGCGTGATGCAAGCAGTATATTAACTGACATGCCGGTGATGGTGAATTGTACACTGCGTATATTTGCTCAGCACTGCCCTTAAGGCTTTTTCATCAGGCTGGCCCTATGTTATCTTCTCAAGTAAATATTCAACAAATGTTATTAAATATTCCACCATGCTAAAATGATTAGCTCTTTGTATGTCTTGTCTCCCACCTCAGTGACAGATTTCAGCTGTTCCGAATTGTTTGGCTGGTTATCATATTATTTTTACATTTATGACATTCAAACGTCAGGGTGGATTAGCGTCAAGTTTGGGGTGCCAAGTAGTTGTCGACATTTTCATCAAGGGGAACTGTGTTCTGAAAACATAAACAAACAAAAATTACAATTTGTAATTACAATTCATTAATTCATGCATTATCCTAACCTGCTTATCCTGAACAGGGTTGCAGGGGGGCTGGAGCCTATCCCAGCATACATTTAGGCGAAAGGCAGGAATACACCCTGGACAGGTCGCCAGTCCATCGCAGGGCACACACACCATTCACTCACACACTCATACCCACGGGCAATTTAGACTCTCCAATCAGCCTAACCTGCATGTCTTTGGACTGTGGGAGGAAACCGGAGTACCCGGAGGAAACCCAACACGGGGAAAACATGCAAACTCCACACAGAGAGGCCCCGGCCGACAGGGATTCGAACCCAGGACCTCCTTGCTGTGAGGCAGCAGTGCTACCCACCGTCCGTGCCGCCACACTTACAATTGTCAACTCAATTCTTCTCTCGCAGTGTTGTCCCCATGGCAGCTGTGGTAGCTATAGTATGTTGCACTGTTACTTAATTTTTGGGAAAGATGATGGCCAATGTGTAAACATTTGTGAACTGTTAAATGTGACAGTAGTTAACATTTTGCTTGTTTGATGCAGGTCTGTATACAGTAGCCTTTTGCTGATGGTTGTAAAGACTTGCGTCTTAATTCCTACTACTGCCAATATGAACAATGCGAGATGAGCGACTATTTTTTTGTCCGTATCACAGAAACCTGAGCTGTGCGAAAGAAGGGGAACGGCAGGCGATGAGGACCTGTCGTGGGCTGATCGACTCCCTGGTCAGCTACATCCAGTCCTGCGTTTCTGAAGACAGCCCAGATGACAAGGTGGGCAGACCCGGAACCTGTTCTGCCTTGGCATCGAATTTCACATATTTGTGTTTTTTTTTCAGCGCAAATATGTGCTGTTTTTTCTTTTCTTACGTAACATCCTGGGTTCAGCATTCACTGTAATCACTGGCAAAGATTATAAAAAAAGTTTAATCGTAAACATTAAGCCGAATATGTAGTAAAAGCCAATCATTTGAACAATTCTGTCAAGATTGAAACCTTTCCCTAACATTATCTGGAAGCAAAACATTTGTTGGATAAATTGTGTGTGATAAATATGTTAAGCTTAAAAAAAATTTTTATATGAAAGATGCAACAGTAACTCCTCTTTCCAAATAAATTGCAGTGAAGCACAAACACATCCACAGAGTTCATATTCTCCAAGGTTCCATCTAACTAGTTTACTTCTACCAAAGTACACCAGCTTTGTAGCAGGCAGGCAGACTAGTATGAAACTTGAGTGGTGCCGATGGGAAATTCCATTTTGTAGTTTCAATTTAACAACTTGTTTGCAACTCACTTTATTAAAGCAAGTTAATATTGAAATTCATGGTTTGGATATTAGCAAGTGCAATTTGTACACGTACGTTTGTTCTGCGCTTTGAAGCCACAGGATGAAGGTCTGTTTTACCAGCGTGAAATACAGGAAATATGTTGACGATGACAAGCATTTCAGTGAAACCTATCTGGCTGGACAGATAAGTACGTGCAAATGGGAACATACCTTGCATTTTTTGGTTGAACTGACACTAGGAATTGCATTTTTGTGCAGTTTTTTTCTTCTTTCAACCACCACATATTTTAATCTAATATTCCAGTTTCTCTGTTTTTAAAAGTACAATATAATATATATAATATTATATATTAATTATATTGTGTATTATATATTAATATAATATAATACAATGGTATTCATTGCCAAAGCCAATGGCATTTCAACATCAGTGCGTTGACAGAGAAGAGGGAGAGATAAATCGTGTTGTGGTTTGAGCGTTTTTTGTTGCTGCAATTCCTCTCTTGACCGTTAGAAGTCTGAAATGACCTATTGTACCTTTTAAGTCTTCGACAAATAAGTATGGCTTGGGCCCTGACTCTGCCCCTGTTTCCCTCCCTGCCACAGTCAGTGGAAAACTGCATGTGCATCCTGCACAACCTCACGTACCAGGTGGAAAGTGAGGCCCCGGAGTATTTCAGCAAGATGACTGCAGCTTCACAACCGCCCACCAGGAACACCGCCTCCAAGAAGGGCTCCCCCATCGGCTGCTTCAGCCCCAAGAGCAGCAAGCTTGAGCAGGAGGTTCGTCTGGTTGTCTGGCAGCAGCTCGTCTGGTCTTCAACCTTCCCCACCCTTCCCCCTCTTCTGAGATAATCAAACCATCCTGTCTGCCACCAACAATCATTCCACGGTCAAAGTCACTTTTTCTCCCCATTCTGATGGTTGATGTGAACATTAACTGATGCTCCTGACCCGTATCTACATGATTGTATGCATTGCACTGCTGCCACACAATTGGCTGATTAGATAATCGCATAAATACATTGGTGTAATAAAGAAAATAAATTCGTAATAAAGTGCTTGGTGAGTGTATATACTGTACGGGAAAAGCCGTTTTGTAACGTTTCCCAAAATGCTCTGATTCTGTAAACTGTCTAACCTGTAGGAGTCAAACCACAAGTTTGGATAACATTTTGGGGCGTTTATTATCCATCTTGAATTTGCTTATGAAAAAAGCAAAGGTAATTAAATTTGCTGATGAGGTCTGTCTGGCACACACCAGAATTGTTGGAAAGGTTGTGGGGAAATTGTGGGAAAGGTGTAACAGGGTTGGCACGTCAAATCCGTGGGCTTGTTAACACTGCTGCAAAAACCCACAGCGTTTCCCCTGTGTCCCTCATAGAACGTCTTCAATTTCCCTTTGACGGAGGACAGCAACCCCAAAGGCATGGGCTTGCTCTTCCATTCCAAAACTGTGCAGACCTACCTTTCCCTCCTGGGCAGCAGCCAGAAGGACGCCACCCTGGAGGCGTGCGCTGGGACTCTGCAGAACCTCACCGCCACCAAGGGACTGGTAAGCACACCCTTCTCCCTGAGAGCAGGAGAAAAAGGTTTAAAAGTGGAAGAATCTCAGCATTACTGTCCATCAGTGAGCAGCACCTGACTTCCCTCGGGTTCTCTGCTCAAGCAACGACTTATTAGGGAAAATAGGGAGCAAGATAGCTTGTACATCTGACATACGAAAGGTTACTCACTCATTTACATTACAGTACCTTTATGAGATTGTTTGACTAGACATTTTTAGAGTCATTGTTTTTTTTTATGAAGGTCACATTAAGGTCACAAATTTGTCCGGGCTAAATTGTGAGAATGTTTGAAAAGAAGGTTAAAATATTGTAATTTTTACAAATTAGTCTGTGTGAGCGGAGTGCTGGGTTATTTTGCCAGGGGCTTTCAGTTATTTTCCCAAGTTACTAA
The DNA here is from genome assembly GCF_963514075.1 of Conger conger. Lineage (NCBI taxonomy): Eukaryota > Metazoa > Chordata > Actinopteri > Anguilliformes > Congridae > Conger > Conger conger. Next base: position 11,120,899 of record NC_083769.1, read on the forward strand.
CCCCCAGGGGGCTTTCAGATTTGTTTGAGTTGTGAGCCTCCTGTGTCTAGAATCAGGGAAACTATGTCCTCTTAATTTTATTGCTTACCTGCAGGTGGTAACAGTTTACCTGCAGGTGATAGCGGTTTAGATTTCGGTGGCAGTAGTGGTTATGGTCTACCTACAAGTGATAATGTTTTAAATTTGGTGGCAGTAGTGGTTATGGTCTACCTACAAGTGATGTTTTAAATTTGGTGGCAGTAGTGGTTATGGTCTACCTACAAGTGATAATGTTTTAAATTTGGTGGCAGTAGTGGTTATGGTCTACCTGCAGGTGGTAGTGGTTTAGATTTAGGTGGCAGTGGTAGTATTTTTATTTATTTAAAGTTTATTTGAGTAACAGTTTACCTGCAGGTGGTAACCGTTTAGATTTAGGCAGCAGTGGTAGTAACAGTTTACCTGCATGTTAGCTTGGAGGGGGTAATGGCTGCTGGTCTGTCTCCAGGTGCCCAGTGCGATGAGCCAGACCATCGTGCACAAGCTGAACGGTCTGCCCGAGATCATACCCCTGTTTCAGTCCTCCAGTCCCAGCTTGCAGAAGACCGCTGTCTCCCTGGTGGGAAACCTGTCTCGCAACCCCAGCCTCCAGAAAGTTCTGGGTGAGGGGACCAGCCTCTGTGGCCTGCTTCTGGTGCAACTGCGGCTTCTACTCCATTCGCTCCGTACCTGGGTGACAAACATACTTGTTTTGGATTCAAATACTGCTCAATTGATCTTGCCTGGTGCCTGGTGCAATTGAGCCAGTGAAGAGGATCAGAAGGCATGGTTTGCACTTTGAGAGCACTTCGTCAGTTCAAATACACCAGACTAGCTCAGTAAAGCATAGAAAAGTATTGAATCCAAAACAATTGCGTACCTGACCCAGGTCTGCTCAGCTCATGGATTTGGTACAGGGCACAACTCTGCAGCGACTTTATAGAGTGGAATATGCTGTATATTAACCGATCCTGGGTGAAATACAGACTGGAAAATAGGACAGTCCTCCTACAAGAGGAAGAAAAAGCTGCATTATGCTAAAAACAGACTCATTCACACTCATTAATTGAAATGAAAATACACAATTTCAGATTTTTTCAAAAAAAGATATACTTTAAGAAGTGATGGTATGGTTATGGTTAGGAATTGACTAAATTGAGGAAAAAGTTCATTTTGATTTCAGCTCGTCTTTAAGTCCACTTGCGCTTTTGAATACAGCGAGTGACCCATGCGACTACGTTCTGGTCCACAGCCCGGCAAGTTCTGCCCCACCTGACCGGCATACTGGCCTCCGGGACCACCGACAGAGAAGACTCTGACGATAACCTGGCGACGGCCTGCAACACGGTCCACAGTCTTCTGAACGCTGAGCCGGAGATGGGCAAGAAGGTTTTGGACAAGACATTGGTGAACTCCCTGAGCGACCTCAGCATTAATGGGTGAGGGATGTTATTGTAGCCTTTGCAACTGTTTTCTTTTTTGTTTGTTTGTTTACTTTTGGGCGGCATGGATGGTGCAGTGGGTAGCACTGCCGCCTCACAGCAAGGAGGTCCTGGGTTCGAATCCCCGTTGGCCAGGGCCTCTCTGTGTGGAGTTTGCATGTTCTCCCCGTGTCTGCGTGGGTTTCCTCCGGGTACTCCGGTTTCCTCCCACAGTCCAAAGACATGCAGGTTAGGCCGATTGGAGAGTCTAAATTGCCCGTAGGCATGAGTGTGTGAGTGAATGGTGCGTGTGCCCTGCGATGGACTGGCGACCTGTCCAGGGTGTATTCCTGCCTTTCGCCCAATGTATGCTGGGATAGGTTCCAGCCCCCCTGCAACCCTGATCAGGATAAGCGGGGTCAGATAATGGATGGATGGATGGATGGATGGATGGATGGATGTTTACTTTTGTTTTTCAAAAAATGCATCAATAAAGAAAACTTACCGCAGGGATACTCAAACCTGGCCCTTGTGGCCGGGCCTATTACTGGTTTCCATTCTCCCCTCTACTCAGGAGTAATTTAAACCTGGTACACCAGGTGAGTTTGGCCAATCGATCAATTATTTATCAGGTGTCAAGTAATACCAGCAGTACTTTCTAAGTATCCCTGTTTCCCAGCAACAAATGTTTATGGCTATAAGGCGCAGCCACAGCTCATCAACTCAACAGTGAGAATATTGTACATAATGTCTCCATGCAGTGTTTGTGCCCCTGAGAATCTGAGTTTATTTTGCGTTTTAACCCTGAGGCCAAGAGAAAGAACATTTCTTGAGTGTCTGCCAACGTACTTCATGAAATTGGAATTCTGAAACTTTTACTTGCGGTTTGCTTCAGCTGGAATGAGCCATTTGCCTGTTTTGCTTTCTCAGGTATTTTCCAAAATCCGGCAAAGCAGCTGCTCTCCTGCTTTATGGACTGTGGGCAGAGAAGGACCTCCAAAGTGTCGTTAAAAAGGTAAACCATCTGCGAAAATATTACTGGCAGGGGTTGGGATTGAGAATTCATAAACCATGTATGCGTAGTGCCTGATCGATCCAGGTACATCACAGATACCAGCCAGCAGCCTTCTGTGCTGGTGCATGATTGGCTATGGCCTCACCCACGGAAGGAAGGTTTCAGTCAGAGGGTTTGAAGGACCTTGCTTCTTATGTCCCCCCACCCAAAAAATAAAGAAATAAAATAAGATCATTATTGTTATTTTATCTGCAAGAACTGAACGATGTCGAGATATTTGACGACTCCAAACTCAAAAAGGCACTCAAAAGAAAACAATACAGCTGTTTTAGACGCGAGGCAAGAGGTTGGCTTTGTGCACATGGCTCCAGTCTGCATGCAAAGTCCTAAAATAATCACCCTTCCCAGTGGCAGCAAGCGATGGCGTGTCATATTTTAATATCGCATGATGTGCGACCCATCCGTCAAACAAATTTCACAAACATCACTAATCCACTTTTCACGTGCGTGGCCAACACCGGCCATTTTGTTTCACTTCAAACACGAGGTTAAGCCTGGTGGTGGCATCTGTGGCTGTTCTGTGCAGCTCAGCTGGTGAACTGCAGGGAGATGAAAGGGTGCCTGCCTACACATGACCAGGCAGGCTTGTGAACTTCACAACTGATTAAGGGTTTCGTTGCGGCCTGTAGCGTAGTGGTTAAGGTGCATCGAGGTTGGTGGTTCGATCCCCAGTGTGGCCACAATAAGATCCGCACAGCCGTTGGGCCCTTGGGCAAGGTCCTTAACCCTGCATTGCTCCAGGGAAGGATTGTCTCCTGCTTAGTCTAATCAACTGTACGTCGCTCTGGATAAGAGCGTCTGCCAAATGCCATAAATGTAATGTAATGTAATGTTGCAGTGGAATGGACGTTCAGTTGGACTGTTGGGATTGACTGGAAGAAAAAAACGGGCAGTAAAAATGATAATCTTTTAATTGGCCTAATAATGCATTGTTGGCATATGGAATTAGACAGACATGGAGAAGAAAGTGCCTTTCCTGTAGTCCAGTGCTCCTGAACCCCACGTCCTGTGGGCCACGGTGTCTGCAGGGATGTGCTGCTACCCGGCGCTACACCACCTGATTTCACTCATTATTTTACCTGTTTGGTTCAGATAATAAGCCCATTAGTGAAATCACGGTGGTGCACGGTAGGAGCAAATGCCTGCAGACACCACAGCCCGCTGGACGTGGGGGTGAGTAGCGCTGGTGTAGTGTTGTGAGGGAAGGCTGGGGCCGGGGGGCTGGGGGGTTTTTGATGGCAGTTAGGGCAGGGCGGGGCAGGTTTGAGAGGATGTGTGTAGTGTGAGAGGCGGGGGCGAACGTCCCCGCCCGGCTGTGGAATTTCCAGAAGGGTGGAGCGTGCGGGCGTGTTTGTGTCTGTCCGAGCTTGCTCGCTCTCAGCCGTGCAGCTGTGTAATCCCCCTCCTCCCTCCCTCCCCTCCTCCTACCCCACCAGCCCTGCCCTGCCCTGCCCTGCCCTGCCCTGTCCTGCACCCCCCCCGTACCCCCCCCCCCCCCCCCCATACCCACACCCATTCCAGGAGAAATGCAGTAACAGAATAGTAGAGGAATCCAGAGGAACGAGTCGTGTGCCCTCAGGGCTGTTATCGCAGGCCCAGAACATCGCATGGCTGTTCTCACAAGCGTGCTCGCACAAAGGGGGGGCGGGGGGCTAACCCTCGGGCTAAAGCCTCACTGACTTCTCAGGTGCAAATACTGTAAAAAGCAAGTTTTCAAAACTTTTGACCATTTTGACCAGTTAAACGGCACTAAAAATATTTTAATACATTTTTCTTGAAGTCTTGAAACCTTATTTAGTTTCATTTTGTAGATATGGAAGGTAAGAAGTTCACTTTATTAGGAACACCTGTACACTTACTTATTCATGCGATTATCTAATCAGCCAATCTTGTGGCAGCAGTGCAATGCATACAATCATGCAGATACGGGTCAGGAGCTTCAGTTAATGTTCACATCAACCATCAGAATGGAGAAGAAATGTGATCTTTGATCTTTGATCGTGGAATGATTGTTGGTGGCAGACAGGGTTCAGGCATTTTCACGCACAACAGTCCCTAGAGTTTACTCGGAATGGTGCGAAAAACTGAAAACATCCAGTGAACAGCAGTTCTGCAGACAGAAACACCTTGTTAATGAGAGATGTCAGAGGAGAAGGGCCAGACTGGTCAAAACTGACAGGGTGGTGACCGTAACTCAAATAACCACACATTACAATGGCAGGCAGAAGAGCATCTCTGAACACATATTGCATGGATAGGCTACAGCAACAGAAGACCAATACGTCTAAAAAACAAGTCTAACAAATAAGTGCTCACTGAGTGGAAGAGAATATATGTATATATGTATGTATGTATATTTTTTAAACAGATATTCCCAATACAGTTATAGAAGAGAGACAGGGGTTTTGAATTTCTCTATCCCTTTCCCGACAAGTTTCCCTTGAGCAGCAAGTGTGTACCGGGAGAGAGTGGTTCAACCCTCCACCATTGTGTTCTCAAATTAGGCAGGCAATAACCCACGCCCAGTCTGCTGCAGTTCCCTCTGGCTCCGTGCCCTGCTGGAGGGCCTGGCCCGACATGCAGAAAGGCAGTCACACGGAGCCTGGGTGGATTGTGATGGACTGGCTTTGCTCTTGGGAAAACAGTGCTTTTTGTCAAGGGCAAACTGGCTGGAACTAATTGCAGGCACAGCCACAGCCACAGCCACAGCCAAAGGCAAAACCAGCTGTGACTGGGGCATTCGCAAGACATGGGTCAACACATATGCATTTGTAACTCTTTAAGTGCTGGTTCCTTGGAAAGTAAACCTACCACTAATCAAATTGTTTGAAAGGAATTTTTTTCTGAATGTTGGTGAAATGTATTTTTTCAATTTTATAAGCAAGGTATTTAAAATAATTAATTGACCCCTATCTGGTAATAACAACTTTACAATCTGGCAAATGTTCAACGCCCCAGCTAATATTATTGTTTTTGTTTGTGTGTTTTACAGCTAGGGATGAGCAAGGGTACCTTTGTGAATGATGTCACCACAGCAGCCCACAAAGCGGCCCAGGTCATTGAGTAAAGTCATGTCTGAGATACCGTTTGAATAAAAGGTACTTCTTTCAACTTCAGCAGATCCCTGTACCCTCTCTTACAGTACATGCTGCAACAGGCTTCAGAAATAATGCCGTTTTTGCACATTTCTCTGGTTCTTTGACAAGATCCTTTTGTGGGAAGGCTTACCAAAAAGAGAATTTACACGTTATTCATTGTATAACAGAAATAAATAAAGAAAATACATTTCCATGATTGAATTGTTGACTACATTAGTCTTTTGTTACAGGTGGAGACCTAAATTTTGAGACTGGAGGGATCTGGAGATTGTAATGCTGCATGTAAAGAATTTTCTATGTCATTTTGTTTCCCTTTTTGTGAATTCATTTTTACAAAATGTGTTTGTTTGTTTTTTTCTTTAAATGACAAAAACAGTTACATTTTGTAACTATATTACAAATGTAAAAAACTAAAGAAACTAATTTTTTCCAAGGTGTTGACAGGATATAAACTTTTACTGGCTAGTTTATTTGAAACCGCAGAAAGAGAATACCATATTTGTGTGTTATGGGGAATGGCTCTAATACAATTGTTTTGGCAGACTTGGGTCCATTCTCCACTGTTAAAAATTAATGTTAAGGATGCTTTGAGTGTCATAAAGAAAATCGGTGCGTTATGGAGGGGAATTTCTGTCCATCGATGAAGATGTAAATATGTCAATTTGGAAGACGCCAAAGAGTTATTTCTTTTGTTTCGTGCTTTGGAAAGGCGTATTTCATGTTTTGCGAATGCTGATGTGTGATGGTGTGTAAGTTGTGGGGTTCTCGGTCCAAAACACTGAAATAATCTCGCACTGGAGTAAATGTGTTGTGGAATGCATGCATTTGTGCCTACAAATATAGAGAAAGCCATTAATTTCATGTTACAAAACTGCAATTTAATGATATGTACTATGCGTAAACTGTACTCTTTTGCACATTCTGATATGCGTTATTTGTGTTTTAAAGCTCTGTTGAAACAATGTTGAATTGTTTTTGCATTGAGATTTTTCTCCGTACTTCAAGCCCAGATAGATTAAGCAGGCATGGGCACAAACTAATTAATTAATGCTTTGGGCGAAGTTAGTCTCCTTGAGTATGTCTTCTGCTTTTTTGTGCTTTGTAAAAAAAATGTTAATTGGATTTTACATTCTTACCATGGTTATTCTAAAGCAAAGCTTTAGTGTTTTTTTTTTTCTTAAAAAAAAAAAAAAAATTCATACCCAGGTTAACCTGTAGCCTCCATGCACATTTTGTGTGCATTGCATTGTATTGATAAGGTCTCAAAGCTTTCCACAGTCATGGAGAACTGCCAAGTCCTTCTGGTTTAGTATGTACCAAAATTTGGGTCAGTTGTATTTCAATTCAGCCAAATGAGGAAATTATTTGAAGTGTTATTATTGCATTGACAAATGCCATAGCATAATATGGCAATATTTCAAGTGCATTAATTCAATTTCAGTTTCATGAATTGACAGAACTGAAATACAGCTGACTCTAAAGCTGACACGTGCCCAGAATTTATTTCAGTAAATCGGAGGTCTACTAGGCTTGGAAACAAGATTTTGCAGTTTCCTGATTTTTAAATGTGATGAGGAGATTGCTATGGAACCTAGCACTACCAACCATTTTATAATGCACTTGGTGTGCTCAACTCTGTGGCAAGAAAATATCTTCTCAAGCCACTTGGACTTTCATTAACGCTCACGTTTTTAATTGGCCAAGTCATTTTACAACTTGGAAAGTGTACCCTACCCCTCCTGGATTGCAGTGCTGCAACTCTGAGCTGTATAGAAATTATTGTAATGAAGCTTCTATAATTGTATATACTGTGTGCACTTTGTGACCATTCTTATTGCTGGAATAAACATGGATTTCTTGTAAAGTGTTTTTAATTATCAAAAGGAGCAGCACAAGTCCCTTTGGGGCGATGGGAGCAAGTCTGGAAATGTCAAACGCTGGATAATCAACGCTTTTATTTTCACATTGTACTAATTTCCTCATTTTAACTTTTACGGTCTGACTACAGGTGTAAGTGGTTTCCATTAATGGGGAATTTACGACTTTACAGAGCCAATTTCCGATGTTATTGCATCAGAGGACCGCTCTGCTCATACTGCTGGTATAGGCCAACTACAGATAGCTGAATGGCCGCCCGCTTAGATGTCTCACCTTGCCAGCTGAGTGTTTTAAGGTCAGTTTGTTTTTTCTTTAATACTGAGTCTGACAGGCAGATAGTTATTCGCAGTGCTACCACCTACCTCAATTCCGCCTCTGAATCCTGACCATTATTTTAATTAAACGAGCAGAAGGATTTGGGAGTGGCAGAGCGAGATAATAACCTTGATACTTGAGATGTTTGAAATTCTTCCAGCTCTCCTGCCAGACTTCAGTAAAGGAAAGTTTCAGCACAGATAAAACCACCTGCGACAGGTTCTCACACACCACTGTCTTGCCCTCATTAATCATGTTTCAGGCTAATTACAAGACGGCAAAGTGGGCGTTGCCATTTTTGTACTTTCAACGGCAACAAGGTGGGAGAATGAGCCTGACTTTTCTGTGAGTAGGCGTCCTGTTGTTTAAAAAGTGACATGAAGAATTTCAGTAATATTGGTTGCCATGCGGTTCGGAATGTGATATCTCACGCATTTCTGGAATCCTGCACTTGACAATACATACATGAGACTGATTTTATAGAGGTTGAAAAATATGGAGAATGTAGAGTAAGGTCAGTACGATGAACAACGTTTATCAGAGGGGCTGATGGGAAGTGGAGTCCAGATCTTGCCCAAATTCAGCTCACTGCCTGCAGTGCAGGATGGCTCCGTACTACAGCAGAGCACTGGAGTTGGTTATTCTACCAATTTAACAAACCCCAGGTAATGACACCCTTCTCATGTTTAAAGACGGTGTGTTCCCACAGTTTCCACTCCGATCTCTTGAATGTTTCAGTTAAAGATAACCCGCATCAAACAAGAGAGGGTACATATGACACCATACACGGTTCTCCATCTGGTGACTTCATGCTTGCAATGGGATATATTATTACATGGCAAGGCTCATTTCCTTTGTGACCTCCGGGCTTTTCTTAGCCTCTCTTCCTGTGTGTTCATGCGGGCTGCAAGTAAAAGCATGTCTGCAGTTTCTCTTTGTATCGTTTGAATCTACAGTGAGAACGATTCATGACATAGGCCTCATCATTGCATTTTACTTTATTGCAGATCTGAATTCAGGCTAGGACACTGTTACCCCTTTTTTTGTATGTAAGTATGCTGATATTGCATACAATTTATGGAGTTACTGACTGGCTCTGCTAGTAAAAGGTGTCTCTACAAATGCTGGCTGGACTCTGTAGCCAGAACGTGCCTCGACTGTGTCTTCCGCTGACTCAGCGATCCAGTAGTAAAGGGACAGAGTGGGCTTTTCTCCACAGGAACAGGGTGGGCTCGGAGACACCAGGGCCCAGCAGCAGACTCCTGTTTCCAGCATGTACCCATCGTCCAACTGCAGCTTGCTCTCCTGTAGTACTGTGTGACCCATCTGTACGGCAAATATACTACCTTGCATGGAAGGTGCTTTGGAGCAGAGCCGTTATGCTGCCAGTCTCACTGGATGGCACACTGGTAACCTGTGAGGCAATATTTTGAGTAAGGTTAGCAGTGTTAGCAATTAGGGAGTATATTGAAAAGAAAAAGCTTATTAAAATTAAACAAAATGTGAGTAGCCCTAGATATGTCTGCAGGGCAGCTGCTAAACACATTCATTTATAACTAATAATATGCTCAACAATATGGTTTAAAAACTGCTTTTGTCTGCATTTGTCGCTGAACAGTATTTTACTGTAATTTCTTTCAATGAACACTAACTGTTGTCATTATTGAGGACTGCACCGGTGGGTTAGTCCGCTCCAGCTCGCCGGATGGCAAAATGAACATAAACAGGCACACTTCACACAGCAATTCATTGTTACTTTTATTTTTTGCAGCTTTTCATAATCTAGCCTTTTGTATCTATTTCAGCACATAGCTAACGTTGGGGCAATCGTTTGTTAATTTAAAGGTAGATTTTTTTGCCTGCTGCCACATCACAGATTGGGAGTGACAAAATGGAGTGGCAGGTTAGGGAGAAACAGTGGAAGATTTTAGACTGGTCAAGTCACCAGACCTTAACACAATTGAACATGCATTTCACCTCCTGAAGAGAAGATTGATGAAACAAACAACTGAAAGAGACTGCAGTAAAAGCCTGGAAAAACATCACCAAAGAAGAATGCAACAGTTTGTTAATGTCAATGGGTTGCAGGCTTGAAGCAGATTTTACTTTCATTTACTTAAATACTCTGTTTGAATCCTTTTGCTCACCTAAAAATTTGGTGATCTGATACTGAAGGTGCTAACACATCAGTGTTTAACACATCTAGGTGTAAATACAAGGAAATAAAAGCTGAAATTCTGAACGTATTGTTTTCATCTTTTCATCTCAACCCCAAATGTATTCCGTATATTGTAAAGACTAAGGAATTTGCCTCACTCTTCCAATACTTTTTAAGGTGACTGTATTTCTGTTTTTCTTCTTAGCATATTGATTAACTCTTGCCACTTTTCTAGACCACAATACTGTAGTCACATTCCAGGATGCTTTTCTGTTTCTCTTTCTTAATATGTTAATAGTTGCGTGATATCCTTTATAAAATGTTTATCATGTAGTAATTTCAGAAGAATAAATTGGTAATCTGCATAATGTAGGGCCAATCGTTGTTGGCAGCGAGAGTGTACTGTTTTATGAACCAAGCCGGCCTGTTGTCCCAGATCAACAATTTCCTTGTGACATTCTACATGACAGTTTCTTCCTTTTAGTCTTTGAGCTGTGTTTGGAGGGTAAGTATCACACCGGTGGTGGAAGCAGGAAAGAAAGAGCAAAAAATAAGTCCTTGTAGGCTGCTAAGGGGACTGCCCCACTGTACATCCAGAGACAAATTGCTCCCTACACCCCAGCAAGACCACTCTGGTCTGCCAGCTCTGGTCACCGTGTGGTTCCCTCTTCACAAGCTCAATGATGACATATTTTTGGCTATAACTGCCCTAAATGCCTGTTTTTCTGTTCATGGATTTAATGCTTTTCACTTTTGAGGAACAATGTAAAATGTAAAGTAGGACATGTGGTGTGAAGATTTGTGGTGTCTGTGGCATGCACTCTCTTAGGCCTCACCCAGTTAGATGAAAAATCGCATCAGAATGTTGATGCAACATTTTTAGATGCACTGAAATAGTACTGTCATGGAGATGCTAGAATTGCATACTGCATCAGCCAGAGTCAGGCTTAGAGAAGACACTAGACTTTGTTCTTGCAACAAGGTTTGCTGGCTTTTAGTCCAGAGTATATTATATTACATTGATTAATTTGAACTAATAATGAAGCTGACTGACTAAAAGGAAAAATCGACTTCATATTTTATATGTCATTTTGAGCTTTAATTGTAGATTATCTATGGACACGGTGTGCCAGCATGGCCTAGAAATAAAAACTAGAAAGGAAATTGTAATACTTTATATGCAGTACAAGGGGGCGAAATCAGAAATAGAAAATATCAATCCACAGTATTGAAAGGCGAAAAACTGAAGAATTGTTTTTAAAGCAAAGGCATCAACATATCAGCAGAACACATCTGTATGTAAATACTAAAGAAAAGCTTGGCAAACTAGAACAAGTACAAGAAAGCAATAAGAAAGGGCTGGTTAGGTTGTTGGCAACAGATATAATGACTCATTGACTGAAGGGCTCATTTTCATCTTCGATTGATCTTCACTTCCTCAATCCTCTCTTTGTTCTCTTTGACCTGTGCAGAATTGTAAAAAAGAAACTGTTCTGTTATATTTTAGCAACATACACAACAAAAAATATATAATTTACAGCACTATAACAATGGACAATATCAACTATCTAAACAAGATACCCAGCATTCAAAGTAATTCACACTTTACAGTCTACAAAATTAAAATAAGGTGGATTTAATTTGAATAAGATTTTGTCCTGCCCTGCGGGGGGGATACCATACTTTAATGTAAGAAAAAATACTCAAGAAGCACGCCCTACATATAATGATGTGCTAATCATTGATAATTGCATTCATGAAAGAAAGAAATAATTGCCAATTTATGCTCCTAATTTTGTCATTATACCCCGGGAACAACCAACATTTTGGCAAAGTGTGCCTTCATAAGTATAGGTGTAGAACCCTGATGGCGGCACACTTTATTGAAATGTTGATTGTTCCCTTGGTATAATCAAAAGATTATGAGAAATAAGCTCCTCATTTAAAAATATAACTGCTAATGATGAGCTGATCTTCCCTTATTGCTGTGTCCAGGCCCCACTCACTCCCACCCGACACACCAATTCCACCCAGCTCCCAGACTCGCACGGTGCAGGCAAAGTGAAGTATTCAGCTTGACAGGTGTAGAAGCTGGTATTTTATTGACCTTTATTTAACCAGGTAAAAATCTCTTTTTCAAGACCGACCTTGCCAAGAGGCAGTATAAAACAAATAAACATGAAGGTTACAGACAGATAACGTATGAGGCGGTGACATTGTTTGTCCCCTCAGGCGGTAAGAGCAGTCGTCTGGCACTCGGAGGCTTGTCGGTTCGATTGCCTGCCTTGGGTGTTTTGAAGTGTCCCTGAGCAAGACACCGAACCCCCAATAGCTCCCGGTGAGCTGGTGTGTGAGTGTGAATGGGCATTAACTGCGAAATGCTTTGGATAAAAGCACTGCATATAGGCAGTCCATTTATCACAGATTATTGAATTTGTTCCAGGATTTCGCATTTTTAAGGTTTAGACACAAATCCTCCCCTGGAGCAATGCAGGGTTAAGAGCCTTGCTCAAGGGCCCAACGGCAGTGGGGATCTTATTGGGGCCGGGATTAGAACCACAGATCTTGCGTGTGCCAGTCATTTACCTTAACCACTACGCTACAGGCCGCCCCAAATCCCAGTTTGATTTGTTTGTTTGCTAAATTGAAATATCCAACTGGCAGAACACAAGACTCTAGAGAACCTCTAGATGTGGCTCAGATTTGATATAGAAAAGTGCAGTCCGTATCAGATTTCTTGTTTCTAGGGCTCAATTCTTGAAGGTATCACAGGAAATTTATCAAGAAATCCCAGTTAACATTTTTGTGGTCAAATGCCATCTCGGCAATCGGGCAGAAACCAGGCTACACTTGGTTAAAAATGGTGAAAAAGTTCATGTTTTCTAGCTGACGAGGAGTTGGCCAGGCTTTGTCTGTGTAAAAAAAATGAGCTACTTTATATTGGGGGTAACCTAATCCATTTATGTCAAAATGTCTCTCAACCTAGATTCTCCACCCTTCAAGATGTCTAGATTCCAAGCTGTCTTATGCTCCGTGGGATAAGTTGCATTTTAAGGCAAGTGTAAACAGGGCCAAATGTTCCCAAGCCCCGGTGAGAACTGATGAGATCAGAGCACATGCATGTACATGTACATTAGAGCACACGCGTGTACATGCAACGTTTTTTTGTATAAATATTTTATTCAGTACCCATTCATAAATCTGAACATATATTCAGTGAGCTGCTGCTGTAGCCTATCCATGTCTACATACTTTAATGCATTTAGTTGCTGCCACATGATTGGCTGATTAAATATTTGCATTAACACGCTGGTGTACAGGTCTACCTAAGGGAGTGATCACTGAGTGTATATTGAAGGAATTCAGGTTAAGGTCCTTGCTCAATTTAAAGTACCTTGCTTGAACCCAGTTAAATTTCAGACCTGGAAATTGAACCTGCAGCCTTGCGGTTACAAGCCAGGTTCCAATTATCTAGTCTAGACAGACAAGCACACAGACAGAGGCCATCAGGAGTGATAGAGGTAAATATATAATCTGAAGAGACGTATATGTGTCTCTTTAACACTCTTTAACTGGGTTGGGTACTGTAGGTGTCATTTCAAAAAGGCGAAGAGACTGGAGAAGCGTGTATGTGATGCTTTCCACAAAGTCACTCAAATGAAGTTCTGGATCAGTAAATGTGGTTCCACCTCATTCTCTTCTCTGACAAAAATGCAAACTGATTTTAAAATCAGACATGCTTTTCAGACAGGCTGAGGTCTGTACCGTGCCCTCGCATGAAAACAAAACACAAACCAGAAGGCCCAGTGGCAGGACAGGATGGTGAGAAGCCAGCGGACGGTGAGGTCTCTTTATATTAACTCAACCTTTGTTTCATCCATTCTGAGGGCTTATTCACACACAGGCCCCTCTCAAGGCCAGCAGACAGCTGTGGAAGACCACCTTAAAAGACTTGGACTGGGCGACGGGGGTTGCGGGTGACCTGTAACATAGTGGTTAAGGTACATGACTGGGACCCGCAAGGTCGGTGGTTCGATCCCCGGTCTAGCCACCATAATGTCTTCACAGCCGTTGGGCCCTTAAGCAATCTCCAGGGGAGGATTTATACATAATCAACTGTATGTCTGGATAAGACCTTCTGCCAAATGCCATTAATGTACTGTAATGTTACAAGGGTTTTGGATTCTTGGTGAAGTAGGGGGTAAACCGTCACTCTGATAGGGCATTATCTTCCCTCACCCAGGTTTAACACTCCAAGGTAAGTAGATGAATTGGAACATTTTTCAATAAAGCTTTGCATGTATAAACAGGGAATTAATCCCTTCTTAAAGGTAATCCTGCACACAAAAGTTGCTTTAAAGACATAATCACCTTACATTACACCCCTCTCTGAGACTGCTTACACTTGGCACCTCGACTTCAGGCTGTTGTAATGAGACTGCAGTTTACTAGGCTGGGACTTGTGCATCACCAATATTATTGTGGACTTCAGATCCTGGCAAAACTAATTGAACAGAGGTCCAAAGACCAATTCCTGGCTTTGATGGTGACACAAGGCACCTGTTTGGCTTGGGTGGAATATCAGAGAGAGGGCAAGAGAAGAAGGGATGAGAGAGAGAAAGATGGCCCTGGTGTAAAATCCAGCTATGACCAGTTTGAAATGACCAGCTGCCATCTGTTTCAAAACATAGCTTGAACTGGTCAACCAGTGGTTTCAAAACCTAGCTTGGGCTGTTATTTGGGGTGGCCTGTAGCGTAGTGGTTAAGGTAAATGACTGGGACACGCAAGGTCAGTGGTTCTAATCCCGGTGTAGCCACAATAAGATCCACACAGCCGTTGGGCCCTTGAGCAAGGCCCTTAACCCTGGGGATGGATTGAGCCAGGGGAGGATTGTCTCCTGCTTAGTCTAATCAACTGTATGTCGCTCTGGATAAGAGCGTCTGCCAAATGCCATTAATGTAATGCAATGTATTTTTTCAGTAAGGGGGGGGGGGTCAGAGCAGAGAAAAACACTCACGTTTTCTGATGATCGCTCACGCGGTTCCGTAGCACATTAACCTGTGGGAAAAGAACACCAAAACAATGAGTCCAATGATGCGTTGGGTATGATGAAGACATTCTGGGCTGGCGGAGAGAAGCTCGACTGTTTGCCTCCTTTGTCTGGCTGCCGAAACCTCTTACTAAGGGTGTGGCAGCTTTTCTGTTCTTGGACTTTGAAATGCTCTTGTGAACGTGCTAGTGCAGGAATAAATGCCTGCTCCTGGTACATAAACCCCAGTTCTGTTCAAGCCTTAGCTAGTCCAGCCAGTTTCTTTGCCATTAGGCTACAAAACACTTAATTCAATCAAACTGCTGCCGTAAATTGCAGCAATTCAGACACTCCCTTCATTTCTAAGTGTCATGAGAAAAACTCAATAAGCTGGCAGATCCCCTGGGGGCTGTAACTAGTGGCGAGTTCTCTGCCTGACTAGACCAATCCGGTTCGGCCATTTGGGGTTGAGTTGCAAGCAGCAGTTCACTGCCTGCACTCAACGTCCCGATTGGGTGGGACCAGCATGCCACCCACGATGACTGCTGCTATTGCGGCAAACTGCCGTCATATACTATAAAGCACAGAGGATTATACTTTGCAAGGGGAATTGGAAGCACAAGCCAAGACAGTAATTTTTATATACAGTACTGTACGTCTTAGGCACCTGTATAACATTCTGTACAGATAAGATTCTTTCAAAAATAATACAATGAAAGGTCCTAAATGAACGTACTATACATTTTACATTGCATTTTAGTAATTTGGCAGAATAGTTAAAAACTGAATCAAATCAATATTTTTTGTGACCACCCTTCGGCGTTAAAACTGCATCACTTCTCTGAGATAGCCAACGCTGTCCTGCAGTTCTATAAGACAATCAGCAGCGAGGTTGTTCCAAGCATGTTGGAGAACTTGCCACAGTTCTTCTGCAGACTTTGGTTGGCTCCTTGCTTCTGATCTCAGACAGCCTTGATCAAGTTTTTATGTAAAAAGTAGTCAGTTGCTTACAGTAATATGTTACTTTTTTAAATTAAATACAAACAATGAAAAAATACTGTAAAATTCGCGGTAACCTGCTACGAGCCTTCGCTTTCCTGTACTTCACTGTGCTTACTAGCGAACTAGCCAAGCTACCCCTGCTACACAGGGATGGACATCACAATGTTAAGCAAATACACCTAATCCAAAAGAACAGAAGGTTTTCCATCCATATTATTTCTCCAGAGGACAGCACTTGCATGTATGCACGCTCCTGAAAGAACAGCAGATGTTGCAGCAATGAGAGGTTATCTTTATTTTGTTTTTCAGGATATATTAACTAGCCCGCCTGATTAACTGTATTTAAGATCACGATTAAAATATTATCTCCTATGGTCTCATAAGTGGTTCTACCGTGATGGACCTAATTTGTTAAAATTTTTGTTGGTTTGAAATAGTTTCCTTGGCTGAATGATAAAATAGTAACTTGTTTTTCTTGTGCTACTCATTTATCTCTTCATGGTCTCTTCACGTATACGCGGCTAAAAGCAGGGCAATTTTTTCCACAAACACAAGCTTATTAAAGCTTTGAATCGCAACCTTGAGCTTTGGAACCATGAGATGATTTATATGGTGTGTACAATTTACAATGTCGGGTAATTCCTGCTGAAGAACCAGACCTGGGTCTAGCACATATTTTAAATAGCCTACTTCACTCTTTGCATGCTATTGGAAACATACAGTACTTGCACATTGCCTGCCTCAGGATTTATTATTTATATTAAACAAGCAAACTCGAGTGGTTACTTGAGGTATTGCAGTTTTGTAAACCAATAAGCAAATCTCCCCATTGTAGTTCAAAAGCATGGTTTCACGTCACATTGCGGATTGCACGCACCTGTTTACCATGACATGGCTGCTTACCACGGCATGGGAAAAATCTAATATCGCTGATCAAGCTTGGTGGCCAACAAAGGTTTTATAATTTACCGCAAGGTAAAGTGATGTTTTAAAATACACATGGCTCCCGTTTCAATTAGATCTGAAAATGAAATTCCTTGTTCTGTCCTGACGCTTTAACGTTAGTTAGCCGTAACAGGCATATTTAAAATCTTTTAGCCCTGGTAACTGAACGTGTCCCATAAACAACATGACTGTCGAAAAACACCACGAAGAGAGTTGTGGAATGGATGGAGATTCTAAGCCTGACCACAACTGGCGTAACTTCCATTCTAGGCTAGTTGAGACTCACTATTTTGCCATTCTGCACTTTTTGTGTATATCTTCCCTTACGGTGTTGCGTGTTCGACGGTGCTACAGTGTTTTCTTACTTCATACTTCTGCCGTTGGAACCTGTACTGCAGCTCAAACTTCTCTGCCTCCAGTTGGTGCAACCACTTCCACAGCTCGTTGGCCTTTTCTCTGCAAAGGCAGCAATATGACCGCTGGATAAGGTTGTCATAGACACAACATGTACATTGCATAGAGGGTTCCATTCTTTAAAGGTGAATGTTAAGTAAATGCTTTAGCTTTGTGTCTTACACTGTAGCCTAGTTATACTGAAGTGAATCTGAAAAGTCCCCATACGCTGTTTGGGGCTTGGAAACGTAATGCTGCCATTTCCCTCAAAGCCCATTGTTTCATGGTGCCTCTTTATCCACGAAGGAGTTGTGTTTGGGAACTGTGACTTCACTGTTAGGGCTGATTCTGTGGTGTTTTCCTGTTTGAGGTAATAATCCCGGCCCTACTTTAGCTTGTCCTGGCCCAGGTCATCAATGTCCAGAGATTTCCGCCGGTCGCTGAGGATCTTCTTCTTCTTCTCTCGCTCTGTCTGCTTCTTTCCGCCCCGCCTCTCTGACTGCAGCGTGAGAGCAGCTCTCAGTCACAAAACGCACTGAAGTACATTCAGCATTTTGTCACATGTTGGGTGTCTGTCATTTAGGTTGGGCTACTTAGCTAGCTAACCGCATTAAGTCACTACATTTTCAGTGGTGATTCAATTCCTTTAAATGTCGTTCAAGTATTTACTACTCTGTTAAATATAATTTCCAATAGACAAACATAAAGACCAGCGCCCGCAGTGTAACAAAGACTTTAATGATTTATTTGATGGCAGCGGTCACTGCCATCTAATCAAACTAGGACAGATTGTGTGAGAGCATGTCAGACTAATCATCTTCATCATTAAGTTTTTCTAGTTATTAGCCTCTGGAATACCATTAGCCTGGACAGGTGGCTGTCCATTTGTATGGGCATGCATCAGGGCCCTGTCTCTTACCTTCAGCATATAACCTCCAAAATGGAGGCTGGTGAGGGTCTTCATCTTCTTTGCATCCTCTTCGGCTTTCTTCTTTGCCTCTTCCTCCTCCTTCCTGGCCTTTTCTTCCTGAAAATCAGAATGCCATCGCTATTACTTCAGACCAAAGTCTATCAAATTGCCATTGGAGTGTTTGTATCTTTGACTGTAATATTAGTTTTTGTAGAACACTCATGTAGACTCGTGTGGAGCCATTTTAGACCAAGTGTGTGCAGACTGGTGCATTGAATGCATAATGGCTGTTATATTTAAAAACTTGGGGCATATTATTTTGTCTTCATAAGTATACAAAGCTTGTAGCCAATGAGGGCTTTTGCTGTCTACCTGGCTGTCGAATTCTGCTCAAGCCACTTACAAATCAGGCTGTCTACATTTGTTCTGTTGTGAACGTGTTACAACGTGTGGAAGGTGTGAAGGAGGAGGATGTGATGGGAGACACAGGAAGACTCACCTCCAGCCGTTTCTGACGTTCTTTCTCTCTGTCACTGCGGATCCTCTGCTGCTCAGCACGTTCAGCCCGGCGTTTGTCCTGAAAAAAAAGGGTGGATTTCTCAGTTTTCCAGTTTAAATATTCATGTCTCAACTTTTGCTTTCTTGGTGCAGGGGGGATTTTCCAAAAATGTTCCTCCATTTGTACACAATATTCTGCAGTATATTGTATATCAGCTATCGCTCTTACCTTTAGCTTGCATGACTAATCTGATGATGGTGGCTATCACGGTGGTTTTCCTTAAAGATAATTAAAAGCGACTGTATAGAGACGATGGTAACAGATAGACAGAACATATAAAACCCCTGCAATCAAGTTTAGTTTCACAAGTTGACTATACTGATCAAATTTAAGGCTCAGCAGGCAACCTTTATCCCACCAAAAATAGAAGCTATAGCTGCTAATTTTACACATTTACCAGGGCATTTTAGCAGAAGCATGTGTAGTGAAAGTAAAGTGACGTTTGAATGGAGTGTAGTTGTTAAGGAGCTAGTGGATGAAGCGTTGTTGTTTTATCCTTGAGAAAGGTCATTGCTTGAAATAAATATGAAGCTGGACAAGTGAATGGTGTGTAGGCTTTGTGACTTGCTCTGCATCTGCAAGGCAAACACATTGTGCGAAATATCATTCTCAGTTGGAATTTCAATTTGCACCTTTTGGATTTCGTCATGCTCCTAACGTTACAGTACTGTAAGTCTGACCCAGATGACACCTTGGTGTCAGACGCATGGGTTTCCTAGCAAATATATGCTTTATTAATAAACCAATATGTATGTTGCTTCTGAAATATTATGAACTTGTCATGGTGGGTCTGCTGTAACCAATCAAACTGCAGGACATCGGTCTCTCAAAATGTCTAATCAAACTAATCGTTGAGAGAACTAGGTCAACCCCTTGGGTTACCCATCATCTTGACCACTTCACCACTGTACTGCAGGGTTCCCACTCTTCCTGGAAAAGCTGGAAATGTATCACTGGACAAGTTTTCCAGTCATGGAAAACACCTGGAAATTAAGACACTAGTGTATTATTCTGGAAATATTTGAGTTCCTGAACAAAAGTCAAGCTATTAAACAGTATTTTTAAAGCTGAGATTTCATATGTTTCTGTATTCTGTATGACAGCTTTTTTCATATTTTTGTTAGCTGATGGGTTAACCTACTTCTGATGGGTTATGGTACTTTTCCACCCTCCATGACCCCTTTAGGCCATCTTTGTCCAAGTTTCATGTATGTAGGTAAGTCAAGGAATATCCTGAAAAAGGTATGATTATGAATGATTTCCTAAGAAACGTGAGTTGCTCACAATCCGGTCCTTCAGGCTGACCAGCTCCTCTTCCTCCTTCTTGCGGCTCTCAAAGTGTACCTCGATCAGGGTCTGCAGCTCGTTCAGGTCCTTCTCCATACGTTTGCGGTGGATGTCCTGCAGAGGAAAGGGACAGTCCTGGGTTTATGTCCTGCTTAAACGGAGCTGTACCATGTGGTGCAACTCCACCAATCAGTCACTTACTGCAGGACTGCACAACCCTGCCCCAGAGATTCACGCGGCCTTCTGGTTTTGCTGTTTTGCTCAGAGCTTATTTTACTATTCTGGGTGTTAGTGGCATTTGAAGTGAGTTGCTGCCCTTCACTGTAGAACATTTTGAGGTCTTAACATGGGGCAGCCTACAGCCTAGTGCGGGGGTGTCAAACTGAATTCCCAGGGGGCCGCAGTGTCTGCAGGTTTTTGGGGTTTCCTTACAATCAGCTGTCAATTAAGGCCTTAAGAACAAAATGTGGTGATTCTTCAGCCAATCAATGACTTGAATGAACGACAGGTTCTGAGAACATCCCAAAAACCAGCAGACACTGTGGCCCTCCAGGACTGGAGTTTGACACCTGTAGCCTAGTGGCTAAGGTGCTTGACTGGGACCTGAAAGGTTGTTGGTTCAAGCCCCAATGCGGCCAAAATAAGATCTGTATTGCACTTGGGCCCCTGGGCAAGACCCTTGACCTCACCTTGCTCCAGGGGGGATTGGCCCCTGCTTTGTCTGTACGCTCTTATCCAAAGTCACTTTGGATAAAAGCGTCAGGCAAATAACTGCAATGTGATGAAATGTGTTGCAAAATGCGGCTACAAATCCAGTTTTACGAGAAACCTGCTCTGATGCACTCACGTCAAAATCAACTTTCTCGCCATCGGGGATCTTTGGCGGTACCAGGTTGGGCATCACGAACGGCCTGTGTGAAAAACAGGGGACATTAATGTCTTTTGAAACAACCCTACAGTTGTTGTCGCACAAATAAACAAAATGCAACACTGCTAAACCTTGTTGATTCCACTGTTAGCATGAATGTGCTTGCCCACTTACTTTGGCTTGGGTTTTGCCTCCTCTGTTCGGGTGAAAAGACAGAGAGAAAATTAAAACCTGTTCACGGCGACCTCAAATAAATTCTGGAAAGGTCTTTTGTGACCCCATTCAATGGCGCATGCGTCACAGTAAGGGTGTGATGCTGAATGTGAAGTCTCCGGGCCTTCAGTTTTGCTGTGTTCAAGTGGAGGCTTGTATGCAGCCTTTGCAGGGTTTTACTTATTTATTTATTTATTTATTTATTTATTTCAGGGGATTAGTCGTGAGTATGAGCACAAAGGGGAAGACTTTATCGTAATGATTATAATGGGATTCGTCTGCAGTTCTTGACAGGTTAAGCTGCTCTGCTTCCTCGTGATATTTCATGCTAAATAAAGCTTGTCGCTTCGACAGTCCCTGTGCAGGAGCGTGCGTATTACGCTGCTGTAGGACAAGCGGCTGTCGTTACCTTCGCCCTCGTCAAGCTCTTCGTCAGCATCTGGAAACACGGAGACAGTTTAACGGGAATGTTAATGACACACAGCCGTGCCGCGGCGGTGTACCGCCAGCCCGGGGTTCCTGGAAGAGGAACCAGAATAGACAGCCGATAAGACGAAGACTAGAGGGAAAGTGTGTCTGACGGAAGGCAGGCTCCCTCGCGGTTGTGTTTACCAAAGAAGGGCTGGCATCCGAGGAATCTCCCCTCCCTTTCTCCTGCTGGGACTGCTTTCCACACAATTTTTTTGTTGTGCACTTTCAGTGCCCCACCCCCCCCGCCCGCCCGCCCCCTCCAGCAAACCTGTTGACACATCACTGCCTGTCGAAGATAGTAAAGTATCTCTATCACACTCTGGGCTAAATGTTCATCACAACGATTTGTTTCTGACCCCCCCCCCCAGTGCACTGTGAACTTTTGGTGGCTTGGGGCAAGGGTTAAGCAAGAAATAATTTAACGGTCTGTTTACAGTTCCTCAACATGCTTTGTGAATTCCAAGGCAGGGAGGAAGACCAAAACCACACCTGCTTGCAATTGTTTATGTTTTTAAGAAAAGGGTGGGCCGATTTTTGTTTTTTGTTTTTTTGTTATATGTGTGTTG
Organism: Conger conger; assembly: GCF_963514075.1. Classification (NCBI taxonomy): domain Eukaryota; kingdom Metazoa; phylum Chordata; class Actinopteri; order Anguilliformes; family Congridae; genus Conger; species Conger conger. The sequence continues at coordinate 11,143,103 of NC_083769.1, forward strand.
TGCTTTTGTGGTGAAATGGTCGTGCTTCATTTCCAATGCTTGGAGTGTATACTGGAAATGTTATATGGGGCGTGGGCTGATGTTTGTGTGTCTAGCCTAGCATTGTTTCACTCTTGTTTGATGGTGTTTTCTGATCGGATACTGACAGACTACCTGCCTCCTCACCTGCCTCCTGAGTGGTCTCTTTCTCTTCATCCTCTTCATCTGCTGGGGTCTCCTCCTCCTCATCATGAACCTCTGCCAATCACACATTGATTTAGTGATATCATTTGGCCCAAATAAACGTTGGAAAAATGGGGACACCCAGCAGGTTGTGACATCGATAGGGTTCATTTAACACAGAAGTAAAAAGCACATTGTATAATCGGTTTGGGTGGGCCATTTAAAACGGAATCTGTTTGATTTGTAAGTGCCTAATTGTTTTTTGTTTTATTAGTATGACATGAGGGTAAATGTTATGCTTCTGAATCAAATTTAAAAAGATGTAGTGCAGCAGTCACAGGGTGTCATCTTACCTCACTGACCAATCAGCAGCTTACCTCACTGTCCAAATATTTTCCAGTGCCTTTGCGTTGGGGGGAAACTGCAGTTCACTTTTGGCTCCAAATATTTCAGACAGTATATAATTTCTTATCAATGTGGAACATTCCTTCAAAATGACCTGATCGCGGAACTGGAGTTATTACAGTGGGGTGCAAAAATGTGGGCACCCCTGGTTTAAATGTCTGTTACAATTAATCTGTGCATGATCAAAAGCAAACCTGAACCCTCAGTTAAACAGGAGACCTTTCTGCAAATCTTGCTTTTTATTTTCATTTTTTACTGTTTATAAATGATAAAAAAGGGAAAAGGGCCCTGTGCAAAAGTGTGGGAACCCTTTTGGATTATTCTTTGTTACTTTAAAAAAAGATGATTACTAAGGCCCAGACCCAGGTGATTTACTTGTTAGGGCTTCAATGAGTCAAGTGAGTATAATTTCAGGTCTGAACTTTTTGTTCTGGAGTAACCCCATGCCTTCTAAAGTATCAAACTGCAGTGGCTGTTCTGTCTGGTGTTAACAACCATGGGTTCCTCTAAACAGTCGTCCAAGGATTTCAGGATGAAGATGGTTCAACTACCAATTTCCACTGAAATATTATTACAAAATGGAAGATAAATGGACAGTTTAAGTCAGGGCAAGGTCTGGAAGACCTAGAAAGTTTTCTGATAGAATATCCCGAGACCTGGTGAGAAATGCTCAGAAGAACCCACACGTCTCTGCAAAAGAGCTGCATAAAGAGTAGCAGACACAGGTCTAGCTGTTCACAGGACAACAGTACAATGTACTTTAAACAACAAAGACCTACATGGCAGAGTTGCCAGAAAGAGCGATCTCAATACAAAATTAAATGTCTGAAATATGCAAAAGAAAATATTGAGAAGCCTGAAGCCTTTTTGCACAATGTGCTTTGGACTGATAAAACCAAAATTTAACCTTTTGGCCATCACCAAAGAAGGGTGAAGCCTTTGTAGATAAGAACACCTTGCCTATTAAGCATGGGGGTGATCGATTATGCTTTGGGGTTGGGTGGCAGCTGGGGGCGCAGGTAATATTGTGCAAGTGGAAGGAAGAATGGATTCAACCAAATATCAATAAATTTTAGAGGCTAATGTTCACAGGTTAGTCCAGACATTGAAGTTGAAGAGAGGTTGGGTGTTCCAGCAAGACAATGATCCAATGCATACCTCAAAATCAACCATGAAGTACCTCCAGGAAAGACGGATGTCCGTCCAGGTTGAACATTATTAAAAATCTGTGGAGAGGTCCCAAACATGCCAGAAGGCTGAAGAATATTTCTGTGCTTGAGGTGTTCTGCCAGGATGAATGGGGAGAAATTCCAAAACCAAGGACTCTTAGCTGGCTACAGGAAGTGTTTACTAGTGGTTATAGTTGCCAGAGGAGTTACAAAGTAAGTAACTAACTAACTTTTGCACTTTTTAAAATTAAAATAAAGTAATCTTGCGTTAAGATTTTAAGAAATGTGTCATGTTCAGCGTTGTACCATTTACAGGTAAGGTTTTTGACCAGGGGTGCTCAAATTTTTGCACACCACTGTAAGTTTGCTTTAAGACATCCTTTTCTGATCAGATTCACCCAACTCAGAAAATCAAAAACCGGACGTACACTTCAGATGTCGCTATGGTTTCAAGTATACAATTCCACGTATTGTTCTTCACTGACATTTGCCAGTATTAGCATTTGAGTTATTCAGAAGTGTTTGCTTTCCATAACAACCTCGGTATCTGTTGACTAGTATGCATCTGTGAGGAGGGTGCGGCCTTGGCAGATGACTCACTCCTCTTGGAAAGATAACAGCCTTTGACTATCAACGGATATGACTCTGCCAAGCTGTGACAATGAAAGTTAATATAACGTAGCAGGTCCTAGCTTCCGCATTAGATAAGGGGTAGATTGTAGATGGGTCTGGATTATATCTATAACATGACAGCTGACACAGCGTGACAGCTGTCACTGCTGGGAACAGCCAAGCGTGTCTGCAGACAATGTGTGTATCATTGTATTAATCATTGTCCTCGGGCGTGGCTGTCTGTCTGCTTTTCCCAGAATTGAGGTGGTACTTTTTTAAACCACATTTGCTCACAGTTTCTTCCCAGAATTGAGGGAGTGCTTTTTAAACCACACGTTGAATTATTATTATTTTTTTGTAGATTTGGCATCTCTCATCCCACCTGAATTTAGAATGTCCAGTTCACAAACTATGTGAGCGAGCTCTTATGAGGTCCCTTCTGCCGTCTCAGGTGAGTGGACCTGCTCAAGCTAGGTTTTTACCAGCTCAGACCAGCTCCATACTCAATGTGATTTGACCAGCTCAAGCTATATTTTTACCAGCTCAGACCAGCTCCATACTCAACGTGATTTGACCAGCTCAAGCTAGGTTTTTACCAGCTCAGACCAGCTCCATACTCAACGTGATTTGACCAGCTCAAGCTAGGTTTTGAACCAGCTGGTAGCTAGTAATTTGAAGCAGGAAGTCGCTCAAGAAATGAACAGACGATGCCTGCCCACTGTCTCCCATATCCCTGGGCAGCAAAAGACAATTACGCACTGTTCCTTTGGGTTGCTAGTTGGCACTGGCATGGGTCTGATTCGATCCAACGCCATGGTGCTTACTCATGCATTTATGCTCATTTAACATTTTATTAGGCTATTTATACTACTACTACTACTACTACTACTACTACTAATAATAATAATAATACATTATATTGATCATATATATTTGTTGTTACCACTTGCTTTTACAAATATAACCATTTTCCACTTTTCCTTTTTCCGTTTTTAATGACCGTTTTAATGGGGGAGCGCAGAACAAAATATAAAATACTGGTTAGTGGTGAGTAAAAAGTATTGCTGCCAAGCACGGTGTGGGAGTAATGTGGACATGCGAAAGCAAGCAGTAGTACCTTCTTCCACCCCCTCGTTCTCCTCCTCCACCTCCTCCTCTACCTCCACCTCCTCCTCTACCTCCACCTGCTCCTTCTCCACCACCTCTTCTGCACAAAGCAAGAGCAGACAGTTAGGTCAGAACGAGACATTCTCCAGCCAGGATCCAGGCCGCTCTTACAGGCACAAACTACCCAAAGCTGGGGACAAACAGCAGAACCCTGTATTGAACTTACCGCGCGAGTAATTCAATACAGCTTAATGTTGTTTAGTTGAAGTCACAACATCATGCTTACGACTGAAAATCTGTTTTTTGGAACTCAGTCCAATAAACTGATATTTCAGGAAGCAGATTAATAATTTAAATTAGATTGATAGTGATTACATACGAGACCACAATACATAACTTTTGTACTTTTTGACATATTCGATTGTCATTTATGCCACTCTGCCTCTGTTTGATTTTAAAGCTCAGATCCTCCAGAGTCATCAGTATCTGCCTTTTAATAAGCTTGCATTTTGACACTTGACACTTCCGCTGCCATGGCCTGGGCATTGAAACATGGCTACCCCATTTACTGCACATACTAGTAAACATAGTGACTAGTAACTTCAGCTACAATGGTTACAAAGGTGGAACTGGGACTGAGACTGACCAATTGACCACCACCATCAGTTTCTGATTCTGTTGAAGCTCCTTAAGAGCACTGTTGTGAGGGAAATGTTTCCAGAATCTGAGTATAACATGCAGTAAAACAGTTCAGTTTTTTCACTTCAGAAAAGAAACTGAAGAAGCCCTGGATCCGCCATTTTTGTCAGTCTGAAAATCAGTAGGCTGTTATTGTGTTATTGAACTGATTTGTCCTGTGGTAAAACTACAGTTTTTGGCCGTTGTTTCGAGATGTGCACTTCAGTGCTTGAAGCTATGAGAGTTCCTGAACTTCCAATTTCGAAACGCATCTCAAAAAGGTTTCACCGGTCAATGGTAATTTATTGCTGTTTTGAAAAAACAAAATAAAAAATTCTGTGGCAATAACAACGTGCACACATTCCTGCTGTTGTGCAAGCAACAAAAAGCAGGGTCCCGTCACTTGTGGAATGCCTTGAATCATGACAAGGATCGTACCCCGGGGGTATCCCAGGACATGTAGCCTACACGGCAGGATGCAGGGTCGGGAAGAGATGGTCCTGAGGAGCTGGGTGTGTGGAGCTGTCTGGGAGTTGAGCGGCAGAATAACACTCAACGTAGCAGCTTGGAGGGCAACATTAGCTCATAGAGCAGTCGTCTGGCAGTCGGAGGGTTGCCTGTTCGATCCTGCCCTGGGTGTGTCGAAGTGTCCCTGAGGAAGACACCTAACTCCCAATTGCTCCTGACAAGCTGGTCGGGGCCTTGCAGCCTATCACGGTGTGTGTGTGAGTGTGAATGAGTGACTGAGAGGCATTAGCTGTAAAGCGCTTTGGATTAAAGCGATGTATAAATGCAGCTATGCCTGTATGGACTGATGGGATCTCTCATGGTCTCTGCTATACTTGCACATCTGTACAACTGCTTAAATGACCACTACCGCTGCAGCGGTTAATATCACTGTTTCTAGGCTTCTACTTAACCACTATTAGATTACAGAGATCAAAGCATCAAAAGTAATTCCTTTTTAATATGATTTTCTTTTTAAATTGCAATGTTCATATGTTTTTTTACCTCTTTCATTGCCAGTGGTTGGCCTTTTATCTCTATTTCGATTTGTACTTGTGTTTTTACTGTACCGTCTTCTATAATTTTTTATCATACCTTACTCTGTCCCATTGCTATTATTTATGCCAAATTTTTATGTCAGTTGTGAAATAGAAAATAATAATAATAATTCACAATGATGATTATATAGTACATACCTTCAGCAACCTCCTCCTCTGCTCGAGGCGAAAAACGCAAAAGAAGACGAGTGCACCGTCACAATCAACAAATGACAACCGACAAGACGACAGCGGTCAGCAGCCATTTATACAAATCCTGCTGTTGTATACATAAGTTCAGAGTCACATAGCACTAATTTATCAATTAGAAGATCCAATCTATCAACTGAAGAACCTGAAAATCTGCTCTTATTTTCATAGAGAACCAAACATATTCAAGTAACAGTACATCGGTCTAAAGAACTGAATTGGGAATTTTACAGAACACAGACAATGAATAAATAATGTATTGGAACATCAATTTAGCAGTTGCTTGGAATTTGTCTCCGTGTCTCTCTCTCTCTACCTCTACAGAACATACATTTCCTAAATTCACTCAATAGATTATATGACTTACCTTCATGTTCCCTGAAATGGATGAAAGAACATTAGTCTTCATTTCTGTTATTTTCAGATACAAATTAAACAATGCAGTAATACTGTATAAACTGACTTTGCTTTTTCTATTCCCTGTGTGACGTGGATATTAGCTCATATAAACTTTTATATAGCATTTTTACAGAGGGTGGGGTAGCAGAAGTGTAAACTCTTACATACTCGTACTCCGCCTCCTCGTTGTCCGACATGTCTATTTGAGGACCTGTGAAACTGCAACAAATCCAGTCTTGACATATTGTGTTTGTGGGGACATTTAATACTGTCCAGCCCAGTGGAAATATATATATATTTTTCCTTTTTTCTTTCTGAATTCCATGAATTTAATCTCATCAATTTACTGTGTCACACATGAAGTGATAGGAAATTATATATCTATTATATACATTATTATCTCTTATATTGTAAATATTACATACGCACATGCATGCACAATATAAGAAAAAACTTATGACCATTTACAAATGACTGTGGTACTTGTTACTACCTGAATAGGTGAGGTGCTGGAGTCGGATGAGAACAAGAGCTGCCCTGTGTGAAAAAAAAGCCTGATTCCGTTCCTCCTTAAAGCCATTCACCTTTAAAAACTGTGCCTGTGGTCACATGACTTAGGCCTAGCTCTGACCCGGGTGCCTGACGGGGCAGAGAGAGAGAGCGAAAGAGAGGGCTGTGCCTTATTGGGCTTCTTACGGTATGTATTTTTAACTGAGAGGGTAACTGTACAACTTGTGGGTTCTCCCAAAAGGCCGGGTCTTTGTTTGGGCAGGGGAAACGGGGGGGTGAGGGAGGCGGTGCCTTTGTTTGGGCAGGGGATACGGGGGGTGAGGGAGGCGGTTGATCCATTTCAATGTCCCCCACCCTGTAGGGTAGGTCGCGCTGACGTGAAGTAGTGTCTTTTTTTGTAATCAGCCCTCCTCTTCATTTTCGAGGCGACAGTGAGCTGGAGCCCGTCTCCAGTCACGTTCTTAGCATCCGCGATAACATCGCCTTCTCCCCCCATGCGTTGCCGGCGAGAGGCACACACATCGCAATTCGGTCAGTGATCTCAACCCCCCCCCCCCCGTTCCCCTCCAACCGGATTTGCAGTTGCAGTCTCCCCCAGGGCCATCTGAAAATTCCTCCGCTACACCCAGGGCTGGACCTCTAGCACCTCGACCAAGGAGACCCAGCTCTGAGCTTCTACCATCAGCTATCCGTGAGAAGGGATGATGTCACCCATGCAGTGTTTCAGTCGCTTTTGAGATAAGGCTCCCTCTATTTAAAGCCTAATGGAAATCACTAGAGAAAATAGAGTCAATAAAATGGTTAATAGAGAGAAAATGGAATTAATTATGTGAAGTGCAGTCCGTAAGTATTTGGACAGTGGTACAATGTCTGTTCTTTAACTTTGTACTCCTGCACATTGCGTTTGCAATCAAACATTGATTAATATGTTCAAGCGCAGACTGTCGCCTTTAATTTGAGGGGATTTACATCCCTGTTTTATATACTCAGTAAGCACTTTATTAGGTAGACCTGTACACCAGCTTGTTAATGCAAATATTTAATCAGCCAATCATGTGGCAGCAACTAAATATATAAAAGCATGCAGATGTGGTCAAGAGACCAAATGTCAGAATGGGGAAGAAATGTGATCTAAGTGACTTTAACCATGGAATGATTGTTGGTGCCAGACAGGGTTGTTTGAGTGACTCAGAAACTGTTGATCTCTTGGGATTGTCACAACAGTCTCTAGAGTTGGCAGAGAATGGTGCGAAAAACCAAAAACATTCAGTGAGCAGCAGTTCTGCGGGCAGAAACATGTTGTTAATGAGTGTGACATGTGAAACCTCTAAGTGGATAGGCTACAACAGAAGGCATAATAAGTCTAAAGAATAAGTCTAATAAACACCTAATAAAGTGCTACCGAGAGTACATTGCCCCCCCCTCCATTTTTCTGCTGTTCCTGATCAGTCAATTGTATTCAGTCGCTTATTTAGTGAAGGTCTAAGAAAGCTTTCTGTATCTAGTCTTGAGTCTAGGCTTTTGATTGCCTTCAAAGTCTGTTATTGGGAGTTTGTGAAGATGAGGGTCAGAGATGTGCCAAGGAAAGCCAAGCAAGCCATGAGGCAGAGAAATAAGAAATAAAAGCAGTCAGAGACATTGGCCAAACAATAAGCTTACCAAAATACCAAACATCATACTGTGTGCAAGCAAGCATACCTATTTAGTTTAACTTCAAATGGAAATTAAGTTACATTCACATTGTGTAACAGAAACAAATGATTCAGCATTTTTGTCATTATCAAAATACTTTTATGGTTAACAAAACCACAAGTGCCTGAGGATGAGTGTTTGTTCTGTTTCCGAGTGTAATGAATAATGAATATGGGGAAAATTCATCATTGAAAATGAATGACAAACCTGTTGTGTTCAAGAATAAAGCCTTACATTTGAATGAACAACATCATATAGCCTAATAGCATTTGATAATTTAGTGAATATTGAGACAGAGTGATACAGACACAAGAAAAAGCAGGAAGCTTGGCAGTAGAAAAGTTGGTTTTATTTTGTTTTATATAGGTAAGCAGTCTTGTGGGAAGCAATAACCTAATGTACGGAACGGTAATGTACAAATTGTCTGAGCATTATCAATTGGCAGCATGAAAATTAACCCCTCAATTACGATATTTCAGCATTTCAAGTCTAATTCAGAGTTCAAGTGACCAATATTAACCTCAAAACCTTGAACTCCACCAAAAAGCTGGAAATCATCGGTAGTGCAAATAAAATGATGTCGCCTTCAGTAGAGCTCTCCTCCCCATGTGTTTTTGGTGATGTTCCTTAAGGGTACGAACTATGAGAAAAAGAAGAAAAACTGAGACAGCATTCGTAGAATATTATGTAAACATGTAGAGAACCAAACCCTGGTGTAAAATTCAGCTTTGACCAACTTGTCATTGCCAACTACCAGCTGTTTTAAAACATATCTTGAGCTGGTCCAAGCAATTTTGAGTATGGAGCTGGTCTGAACTGGTGAACCAGCTACCAGCTGTTTCAAAACATAGCTTAAGCTGGTCAAACCAAGTTGATTTTGAAACTAGTCTGAACTGGTCAACCAGCTACCAGCTGTTTCAAAACATAGCTTGAGCTGTTTTTATCAGCAGGGTTTATCCATTGTAATTTCTGCTCCACATTAATTTTCCCACATGAAGTGAGCTCAATTCGATTACCAACTCACCCGAACCGACGTGACGCAGAACTCATCGAGCCCAACAGCCACAACATTTCCAACAGTTCAGTAATGTTGTGCTAATTGCAGCATTGTGCAAATGAGTAATGCATTCTTACACGGGTCAGATGCTGTTCGGCTGTGTTCCCAATGGCGGCATACTCACAACTAAAACTCTTTATCGCAACACCAGATCTATTTATAAGCCCAAATGTTAATCAGTGACGCCCACGCGGATATGATCCAGTGTGCGATTGTGCTTTGAATCATGACCCAAAAATTTTACACCACATGCCTGAACGAACCAGGCCTTTTAAAAGATCTCATATTGCAATGAGTCCTCTTAGCATTCCAGACACACTTAGCCAAGGTTAATAAAGGTCATGGAAATTAAACTAGAAATCATAAACATATTCTTCTTAAATTGTTCCATATTTGTTTGTAGTTTTATGTATCAATGTTTTTATTTCAAGTTAATTTCCAAGACTGTTCTTCGTTCAACAAGCCTTTGAACCTGGGGATATTTTCCCAAATATAGCTTGAGTGCTATATTACTAGCATCATGACTAGCATATTGTGAACTTAAAAGCACTGCGCTGTGCTCTCGGTTCTGAACCTTTTCACTGCTCATTTCCATTGGAATATGCACTATGTTTATGCAATGAAATCAAGTTTTGATTTCTCACAAAAGCTACTCACAAAAACTTCTTCAAATCATATTAATGATGGCCTCAGCTTTGTTGTCACAAGTTCATGGCCAGGTTTAGGTGTGAAGCATAATGTAATAATGATAAATAATAATAATAATAATAATGAAATAATAATAATAATAATAATAATAATAAATAAAGTTAAATGCCTACAGTCATTCGGAAGGGGCTTCTACTTGTTGGGTGATGTTTTGGGAGGTCCCTCTTCGGCACGGTTTTCCCAGATGTTCCTCTTGCTGGCGATGTCCACATTTCTCAAGTCCTGTAATGAGAGGGTATGCTTAATTACTTCACTCTTAACTTCATGGTTTAAAGGTAACCGCTGTATCTTCTTCCCTGTATTTAGCATTTACAGAGACGACCCAGTGAAACAACCCTTCATTACACCCTGAAACTTCTGTATCTGTAAACCACACATAACACATGAACAGAAATGAGTGAGCAACATACATTTGTTAAAAATGATATGATTTTAACAACATTATATGATCATGACTGTGTGGTATAGTTTATCTTTGTAAGCCATGATCCTCAGTCCTGGCCAGCGCTGTCTGGAGATAAGAACCTAAAAGCCGTAAATCCTCCAACTGTAAAAGCTCGTTTTTTTATTGGATCCACGCAACTGACCTTTACCACTGTCTAAGTCCTAGTTTCAGCTCACTTTCTTATTGGCTTCTGCCTGGTACAGCAAAGCTCAGGAATGCAGCTGCTGACACCACAGTTACAATCACAGCACCATGTGCAACACTGCCATCTAGTGTTAAATGTATGTACAACTCTCACCAGTGGTGGGATGGAAGTCAGGCCAGGTGTTCTACCCTTCACCAGGATGGATATCTCCGCAAAATGTAAACCATTTTCCCTTTTAAAAATATTTTGTTCAATTATAAAAAAAAAAGTGCTGTGATGTTTTTAAAATTACTTAAAAGTATTTCAACATTTAATAAAATGAGTGCATGGTTTCGAAGCCATTTTAGAGTATGACACCATAAGTGCAGTAGCCTGATTTATTTGAGTGATAATATCAGACCAGTATTTCCAGAACAGTGAGCATATGTAACACATCAAAGCACTAATGGAAATTAACTTCACAGTTATAATAAAATAATAAATATTTTTTATTTCGCTGACATTTCTCCAAAGCAACTTACAGTTGATTAGACTAAGCAGGGGACAATCCCCCTTGGAGTATTGCGGGGTTAAGGACCTTGCTCAAGGGCCCAACAGCTATGCTTATCTTATCGTGGCTAGACCGGGGCTTAAACTACCAGACTTCTAGGTCCCAGTCAAGTACCATAGCCACTAAGCTATAGGCTGCCCCCCCCAGTTAAGTTCACAGGCCCAATGGTCTGTGAAGTCGTGGTTAATATTACTGTCCTGGGCCCAGGACTTTCACCAGGCAGTCCTGACAAAATAGCTTGATATCGTGTTGGTTTCAGCATGCTATTTGAGAATACTTGCGAATACTTTACTGCAGCCGGTATAAGGAAATGTATAATGGTTTCAGATTTACATTGCTTAATGTGGACTTTCTAGTTTAACTGCTAGTTTAATACCTCAACTGTTACCATCTTAACCTATAGGCCAGTGGAGGATGGGTATCCCGCTATAACTGGGTCCCATCGGGTTAATTTTTCCTTGCCACTGTCTTGAGAGATTGTCTTTTTTGTTTTGTTTACCTCTTGCTATCTGTGGGCTTAGCTCTGGTATTTCTACATACGAGGGGGCCTGTAGCATAATGGGTAAGGTACATGACTGGGACCTGCAAGGTCGGTGGTTCAATCCCCAGTGTAGCCACAATAAGATCCACACAGCCGTTGGGCCCTTGAGCAAGGCCTTTAACCCAGCATTGCTCCAGGGGAGGATTGTCTCTTGCTTAGTCTTGAAATATTCCATTATATCAAAATATTGAATGTTCTCATAGAAGTTACAGTTAATGCACATCATTATGCGGTGTTGACCTCAGTCCACACTATGAAAATATGAAAGGTTTATTCTAATACCAGCAGTGATAAAGCACACAAATGACACTCAGGATTCAGCAGAGTCAGACTGAACCCCAAACATTTCCAGTGACTCCTTTTCATACTTAGGGTGGCCTGTAGCATAGTGGTTAAGGTAAATGACTGGGACCTGCAAGGTCAGTGGTTCTAATCCCGGTTCTTAGCCACAATAAAACGGCACAGCCGTTGGGCCCCTGAGCAAGGCCCTTAACCCTCCATTGCTCCAGGGGAGGATTGTCTCCTGCTTAGTCTAATCAACTGTACGTCGCTCTGGATAAGAGCGTCTGCCAAATACCAATAATGTAATGTAATGTACTTACTTTGATCAAGAGTGTGCAATACACATAGTGGGAGCATGTAGACAATTTTGTGACACCTATCAAGTAGGCTGTAGTGTACTGACCATACAGCTGTGAATTAATCAGCCTGTCTTGTTGACTCGAGTAGTTCCTGATCTCTCACTCCCGGTCGCTATTCTACGATTGCACCAACTCTATTATAATGCTGGTAAGAGTCCATCAAGGGACAATTTGGGTCTGCCCAACATATCTCTCAGCGCAGGCAGAGGGCTTGGCTGTTCCGCACACTCACCGCCGGTGTGAAGTGGGAGCCAGACCCCTGCGCCCTGGTGACCCAGCGGTTGATGCGGTCCGAGATGCCTGCCGAGAACGTCCGGAAGTCCTGTCGATCCAGAACACACAGGGACAGAGTGAGCTCGGATCATAGGCACAGCAGCCCTGGGTTAAATTCGTGCTGCTATCTGAAACACGCTAACTCTTTAGATGCAGGCACGCTCTGAAAACACCTGCAGGTCCATGGGAATTTTCCAGTGAAACGTGGAAATGTAAATGTAAATGTTGGCTAACATTAGGAAGCACTTCTTGGATTACCTTTTTGTATAAGCTTTTCCGTAGTAGCCTAGCTGCTGTTATTTCAAGCAACTGTTCATTAACCGTAACTGTTAGCTGTCGTTAATGGCAGATATAATTTTTCGCCATTTTGTCAATGGAAAAGCATCAAGTGGAAGTATTGGGTTATACTGGATTATACTCCCAAAATCTAATCTAATCTAATTGCGGTAATGTTCTTTAATTCAAGCAGATGCTACCCGTACAAAGCAATAGTCGCTGAGGGTGGAGGGACTCTGGGATATTTTGCTAAGATGTTCTGTTTGGGATTAATCGATAACTGTTTATTAATGTTAGTGAAAATATATCAAGGAAATTCCTTCATATTTGCGTCCCTAGTGAAAGCACGCTCCACAAAACATTAGCCTAAACGTGACCGCTCGCGGAGGTTACCGCACGCGGAGGTTAGTGCGGGTACGGTATTAGCGGTTAGCGCGTCACCTGTCTGAAGGTCCCGTCTCCAGTGGCCGGGTCTCTCTCAAACAGACCCCTCTTCCTGGACACCTCGTCCACCAGCACGTACAGACCCTTCTGGGAGACGGAGGGCGATTTCACGTTCTCCGATTTCTGAGGAAAAGGGACGTGGTCAGGTACTTGTGTCCAACTGTTATGTACGCGTCTCGGTTGGCATGGTCAAATCTCAACAGATACACATGTAGAGGTCATGACTCATATTTCTCAAATCCTTTTGCGTCAGCAAAATATTTGTAATATTTTCTATATTTTTTACTGTAAAACGTATTTATAGTTTGTTGTCTATGTAGTCACCCACCTCCCCCGTTCTTCATTTCTCTGTAATTGCCAAAATGGAAAAATGTTCAGATTTTGAGCTGCTCCTTGTGGTGGTGTACCACCGCAACAGTAATTCTGCAGTGCCTCGACGATGGAGCGGCTTGGAGTGTTTCAAACCAAAATAAGAGTCTTTTCCCTCAGCCCATCCTCACCTGCACTGCCAGGGCCAGTCTGTCCATCTTCTCCTGGATGGTGCGTGAAGACACCCTCTGTCTGGAGCTGTGCGGACAGCAGAGTTCATGTAACCCCACACATTAGAGGTGGAGTTTTTTTAGACAGTGCTTGCCCTAGTCTAAAATCCAGCTGTGACCAGCTTGAAATTACCATGTACCTGCTGTTTCACAACATAGGTTGAACTGGTCAAAACATGTTGAGTATGAAGCTGGTTTGACCTTGGCAACCAGCTACCAGCTGTTTCAAAATGTAGCTTGAGCTGTTTTTTTCAGCAGGGTAGCCTACAAGTGTAACTAGAATGAAAAGCTACTGGAAGGCTCACGGCCAAATGCCAAAAAACATCTCGTAGTCAAGAAGAAACCACGGTGCTTTCCAAACATCTGTCCGAAGGGAGACCCGCCATTCGGGTGAACGTATTGGTTGCATCTCGCTTTTAGAGTGGGTGTGAATTACGTGACGTATGGGGCTGGTCTGAACTGATCAACCAGCTACCAGCTGTTTCAGAACCTAGCGTGAGCTGTTTCGTTCAATTGCTTTGTCAGCAAGTGTGTTCTCTCATATTATGATAAGTTTCTCTGGATGAAACCATATGACTGAATGAATGTGACGTAATGCATGCCTCCTTTTTCAGGTCTTTTGTTGGGTTAAGTTATTCAGCAGTCATTGAAATTAACAAAAACTGCGGTTAAAAATGTGTGGTTTGCCTCCAAAGATGGAGCAGAATGACTCACTTCCTTTGAAATGGTGATTGTTTATCTTCTTCCGGACTGGGGGCCTGCAAGGACAAAACACTGCCACTAAGGACTCGCCACAACAAAAAACCAGACTGATATTATGACTATATGAGAACAATAAATAATGAACAGACAAAAGCGTTCAAAGCCCTGTTTTTGCCATTTTTCAAAACAGATTTAGTGTAGATTGGAAAGCACGGCAAAATATATCCACTGGTCAGATACATAGTTTGCTGAAGTTATTGTGATGATTGTGAAGATTTTTGATTTCTTATTTCAAGGTTTTTCATGTCATGAAAATATATGCTGTAGATGCGTATTAGTTAGAAAATTTGTATTCCTCTTTTCATATTTGCATATTTATTTAAAGATTTTGCAAGTAGCTCTTGCATTCTGATAATCCCACCTTGCTGGCTTGAGTGGTCTTGGATGAGATACGGACGCTGGCGCTGTCAAAAGAAGCACAGTTTGAAAGCAGTTAGTGAGTGGATGTGGATATATTTCCTGAAAGGCCTAAAGACGTGGAACGCCTGTTCGCTGTAGTTTTTTAAACCAGGCTTGTAAGGAAGAGGACTTATTCTCAGGGGAGTCACAGCTGTTTTACCACTAAGTGAATGTTCTTCACTTTAATTGCTCCATGAATTATCCAGCCACACAAATTCATGTTGCTTAAAATATCAGCTCTTCACAAGCAACTCCTGAAACAGGACTGGTACTCTATCACCTTCTGAAGGAAAAGGTTCACCTCTGCTGTCAGCAATGGGATTTGATTTGATCATGCTTCCAGAAGAGACTGTGACCAGAATATGGCAGATGGGTCTGCCATCGTGACTGGAACAACACCACTTTTTTATGTCCGCTGAAGACTATAAATCAGCTGGGTCAACTTCAACAATTACACCAGACCTGTAATCGGCAGGATTCAAATCTCTGCGGGGGAAACCCTGATGGATCTGTTGTCCAGCGCCTTATGACCTGTCCATTGACCTGAACGCAGCGCCTAAGACGGCTCGGCCATCCTGACTTGCCGGCTGTTACGTAGTCTTAGCGATTCCGGCAGAGGGCCAAAATGGGCCACCAATATCATTCACAATAAAACCCACACGACCCATAATCGCCCGTACTCAAACCTGCATGGAGAAACCCCAACCTAGTCTATTGCCTTAACCTCTCGGCTAACCTATACTCTGAGTGTGGGGATTCCAACCCCAGCCTACAGAAAATGCTTGGACCTAAATAGTTGCTTCGTAAAAGTGATTTTGGCAGAAGAATGAGGTGGTTTACTCGTAACAAAAACATACAACCCGTAATTGGCAGGACTCGACCACGGTCAGGGAGACCCCAGTGGATTTCTACTCCATCGCCTTAACCATTCGGCCAGGGCTACCTGTCTGTTCATTTCTCCTGCCTTGTGATAACTGGTGATAAGTTGTTCTTCAAAGGCGCACACAGGAAGACAAGTACAAGGACTTCTGGAGGAAAAGGCTCTCCTGTACTCTCCGAGTGGGATTCCAACCCAAGCTCTAACGGAGATCTAAATGAAATGCTAATATACTTGCTGATATGATTTGCAGTCTGAAAATAATCCAGAGCACGGTGGTGTGCCTTACCTCCTCTGCAAAGGCATGCTTGGCTCCTCCTTCTTTCTTGCCATCTGTGCAGAGATATGGAGAGCGTTTACAATTTGAGTAACATTAGCAATAACGAATTGTATAAAGTATTATTTCAATTATTTATGCTCTGATTGTTTTCATTATACTTTAGGAATTGCATATCTTATCCAGAGTGACCTACACGTCTCACTAATATGCTGGTACATGCTAGCATAACTAATATACTAACAGGACTTACTGTAGTATTAAAGCCAGTTTATAGTCCGGTGACAGAGGTTCAGTATTGTACTCATAGGTATCGTGTACATTTGAATGTACATGGTGTGGTGTTTTGGAGGGTGTGCACGTTACCCTGAATGACACGGCTTTGGGGCTGTTCCTGTGGAATGGAGTTTCCTCCGGGTGCGGAGTGCCAGTGACCCCTTCCGCTGCCGACGACTCATCCCGAGATTCCTGTGAGCAACACAGTACCAAGATACACACCACGCATCAAAGGCTTTTTCAGTGAAGGTCGAAGAATCCATAACCAAAAATTACATTTACTTATTTATTTTTTAAATGCATTCAATGTATGTTATTACAAATATGAAAATATATATGTAGCCTGTGATTACATAATACCAATAAGTACTTTTATTTTTATATACATTTAGCTAGTTTCTGTCATTTTAGTTGTATTTTTATCAGGTTTTTTAAATTTAAACATTCTTTTTAAGTCTTTATTTCTTCAACCAATCTGATGTTATGAATGGTCTGCTGAAGTGCTTCAATTATGGCTCAACAAAGTTTCTATGTTAATGCTTGTTTAAAAGGTTAACTGCGTTAATATTAGCACACTTGTTCTTTGTAACACAAGTAGATGCAATTATTGTTTTGTAACACTAGAGGGCTGTGTTGTTGCTGTCGTCATAGTCGGCCAGCTCGATTTAAATTCAGAGAGTGTTGTGTAGAAAGCTCAAAGTTCACCAAACACAAACCACAATAAAGCAGGTAGTGGCACAGAACAAACAGGAAGTAAAGGTGTCTGCCCCCCGCAGAGGCCTGCATTGATTGGCTGAGGGCTCACCTGTGTCTCTCCATTCAGCGCGAGTGAGCAAGTGGTCCCGGGGGCGGGGCTACGGACACGCTCCACTGGAGACACTGTGCGGAAGGTGCCCGTGGGGCTGAGGGGAGAAACCACCCTGCTGGGTGATCTGGAGGAAGTGGGGCTGAGGGGAGAGAGCACCCTGCTGGGTGATCTGGAGGAAGTGGGGCTGAGGGGAGAGACCACCTTGCCGGCCGATGCGGAGGAGCTGGAGCTCAGGGGAGAGACCACCCGGCCCGTCCCGGTAAAGAAGGTGGGGCTCATTGGAGAAACCATCCTGCCACTCCCTGTAGAGGAGGTGGGACTGAGGGGAGAGACCCCCCTGCCGCTCTCTGTGGGGGAGGTGGGGGTCTTGTCCATGGAGATGGACAGCGAGCTGCAGGGGGTGACAGGGAGGTGACACAAGGTCAATTTCAAAAGGGAGGTCGATGATGACATCATCTCTTCGTTTGCTACACCAACTATCAAACATGATGAGTCAGCGGTTACTTCATATCTTCTCTTTCACTGTGGGGGGTGGTGACATTTTTTGTTGATAAAACCATCCTTTAGTAAATCTTGAATCCCTAATTTCTCACAAATACTGATCCATTTTACGTTTGACAACTTTACCCTTTAATGTTTTGAAGCAATAATCTCTGTAATGTGTTAATTTGGACAAACCAAATCTAGTGTTTCATACATAAGTGATGTATAAATACTTTTGTCTGGCACATTAAGTCTAATGCGAAATGCAGTGCCAACCCTTCAAAACTGCATTCTGATGGTTTAGGCCATGATCGTTACACAGCAGAACCTGCACCTGATGGCAAACAGAAAGTACTGTACAATGCTGTCACCAAAGGACAGCCTTCTCTGACACTGATAAGGATAATGAAGTCCTAAAATGCCCTATGTGTAGGCCGCCATCTTGGGGCTGATAGCCAAGGGAGTAAAGGTCAGAAACCAGTTGCAATCACCTCACAAACAGCCGTGACGTTCTTGTAGGAGTCTCCACGTTTCTGCTGTGGCTGGGCTCAGAGATGTCATTTTCACCCTATAATGACATTGATAGAATTATTCATATTAATACCCCAAACACCCCACCCATGAATATTATGCCACAATATAAACTCCTCCATAGATATTATACCCTTAACTTCTCCATAGATATTATACCCTGAGCTACTCCATAGATATTATACCCTGAACTTCTCCATAGATATTATACCCTGAGCTTCTCCATAGATATTACACCCAAAGCTTCCTTATGGTTGCTTATTTTCCACAAAGTAATTTTCAGCACAGGAACGTCATACAATCATGTGACAATGTAACCCAATTGAGGTAAAGGACATGTTAATGTAAAATAAATATGAAATGAAAATATGTAGCAAAATATAACAGGCAGGCCAATGGAACCGATTCCCCCGCTTATTGCAGAAGCAGCTCCTTGGCGATCAGTATGCAAGTCCAAACAAACACCACGGCTGTGCTCAGTTCCTCTGAGACGTGGATATCTGAGCCCTCCCACAGGCAGCCTGCCACAGCTCTCTGATAATGGCCTCCCGTGTAGATGATTGACAGCAATGTTCAGCTCGTGGGAACGGCTGAGTAGAGCAGTGCCAAACCGATGCAGGGGGTACTTACTCTCCTCCAAGAACAGGCCGTTTTAGTGACTGTGTCTCCAAGGGTCATTGATAGCAATGAACCTCTGTTCTGATTGGCTGCCAAGCTCCAACTAACTGAACGCCATCTGTGCCGAGCGCTCGGATTCGTTCCGGCTACAAGGCGTATCATTGTGATGTCATTACTTTAAGGCATTCCAAACAGCTCGTTTAAATGCACATTGCCTTCATATTGATTGTGTGGACTTATTTGGGAACTGGGCCCTTTGATACTTTCACGGTGTTCACACCTTGAACTCCTTTATAATTCACATAGCAATGAAAATGTTGTTTCCGACAATATGGGATTTTATTAGGTTCAATAAGGCCAAAACACACACCTAGGCAATGGTTCTGGATATACCAACTCTGATCGAGTGCTTGGTATATCCATCCAGGGTGTGTCCCATTAGCCTCCTCCACTCCGTGCCCTGGAAACAGGTCTTTGTGGACTCCCTCCCTCCACTGGGATGCAGCCTTCCGTTTACATGGCTGAACACTCCGCCGGGGGGAGTTGGAGCCGTTTTGTCCGTCAACTTCGAAAATGGGTCAGCGGAGTGGAGGAGTGTGCATTTCCCAACCAATGGGACGCACCCATTGGCACAGCAGACTCACCGGGCTTCCTGCCTCGATGACGTCAGCGGCGCTGGGCGGGGCGACCTCGGGTTCCGAGCTCCGCCCCGGTCTGTCGCCGCCCACCTCTGCCTCCTGCCCCGCCTCCTTCCCCTCTTCCTCATCGTGCTGTTGCCTCAGCACCTCCATGTGCCTCCTCCTCCTCCTCTCGTCCCGCACCCGCAGCATCTCCACAAAGTCCACCGGGGCGTCTGGGTCTCCCCCCTCCACCGCGTCCTCTGAGCTGTGCGCACGACACGGTACATCAGAAAACATTTCGCCAACGCGATATCAAGTGCATATCAAGGGCATAGGACAGACTACAGAACAGGTTGGCTAAGGTACGATTCACTTTACGTTGTAAAGTCACGAACGCAAGTCTACTACGCGAGGTAGATGGGTCTGTACTGTAACTGCAATACAAAGACATCTTCAACTTCGGGAACTATGGTACCGAGACGAATACAAATTCAGAAGTCCTAAAAAATTCAACAAGGGGCTAAAGATAGAGAAAATGAAGTGGCAATAGCTTAGGGGACTCAGGTACAGTGTGAAGAGATGAGTCTTTAGACTGCGGTGGGAAATGGGCGGCACCTGAGCAGTTCTTATGGGGATGGGGAGGTCGTTCCACCACTGGGGAGCTAGGGTGGAGAAGCTCAGTACGCAGTAGACATGCACACATGCAGCACACACACACACACACACACACACACAGACGCAGTTGTCACACGCACCATAAACTCTTATCTACGCTGATCGAAGCACAGACACACCCTGCAATAATATCGGCAAGATGGTCAGTTGATCTTTTTGGAATCTTATTTCATATAGTGACTTTTAAACTCTGATTGTCACCTTGTGAGTTAATTTCCCAGGAAATATAAAACCTGTTTTTTTTTTTCCTTTGTCGGTTAATCTCAATGACTCAGTTAGGGAATTCCCTTTCCATTTACTGTGTCGTCTTGGATCATTAGTTTTATTTCTATAGAGATTGAGGTGCTTGTATGTAAATATTCAGATTATTCCACAAGGGAATACATGTATTCTTCTGCATCCATGGGCCATGTTGATATTCAAATGTACAGATCAATTAATAAGCGCACACCTCGCAATAATCAATTAAATGATTTCAACTGAGATTTTTCATGAGTGTTGCACTTGACCTGATAAACCTCATGTAATATCCAAATAGGATAGGCGTTTATTGAACAAAACTCATAAAGTAGACCAAGGGAAATATCTACCAATGGCTTCCAATCACTTCACAACAGTACATTGCCATGCTTGTTAATGAAGCACAACACATGAAAACCAGTTGAGGCATTATTTGTTTAACGGTAACCTGTTTTCATAAGCGCTGCCTCTGGTATATTCAGAACATTTCAACTGACAGCCACATCGCCATCAAAACCTTTTAATATTTACATACAGTATATGCCACATACTCTCAGAGACATTACACAGACCTTGTCTAATCATATACATTACATTACATTAATGGCATTTGGCAGACGCTCTTATCCAAAGTGACGTACTACAAAGTGCAAAGTGCATACCCATAACCAGGGATAAGTGTGCTGAAAGACCCTAGAGGGAAGTACAATTTCAACTGCACTACAAATACTATACAGTATGTACCCATGCACATCCACTTTACCTGAGCTAGTTACATCTAACCCACAGACACAGACATTAGAAACATTTCACGGATTGAACACCTTACAGACCGTGATAATACCACCATTCACTAGGTTTCCTTGCATGAGGAAAACTTAACCAGACATTCCTTTGAAAACATTTGTAGGATTAGCATCAGTTTACACAGGGAAAGCATTTGTGTCAGCACTCAAAGTCCTCATTGTTCCTGCAAACATTGTGCAAAAAGACAAATATCCATGCTATTAATATAGCGCACCTCATTAATGTGCAATGAGGCATATTTCACATACTGTGGTCCCATCTGAACAGGAAAAAGCAGTGACAAGGTTGTTGATCTTTGGCAAATACTTGCCATCTTGCCAACATAGGTATACAGCACATAAATTATACAATGAACTCATGGGTCTGAAAGCAGAATCCCATGTCTGGAGTCTTACAGCCTTTTAGCTTATTTCCAGTATACAGTTTACATGCATGCTGCCTTGACTTGGTGTTACAGGTTTTTCTGTCTTTTTTACTGCATATCTGGCAGCAGCATGGTGGTTTGAGGCTCATTTGATACTTTGGGCCCTTTATCACTTAAAGCTATTTAGCCAACAAATGTGGTCCATACAGTATCATCATAATTTACAGCTGACCCTAGTCTGACCCCCCCAATTCCCATAGAAATCCATTAAAAAGCAGAGTTTTATCTTGTAGGACAACTTGAAAATAAGATATCCAGAGATTGTTGATATTGCGAGGTCACAGACATCAGGAAGTCATGGCATGCAAAGGATATGAAAGAAAATACTAAACATGACTACTTTAATTTACATAACCTTGCTGTGTCCCAACATTTTGGTATGTATAAACACTGCAGTCATTTCTACATGTTCAAACAAAAATGTTAAAAAATTCCCTTGATTAAAATCTGACAATGTGCACTTTAACTATTTTTTTATTTTATCACAAATCTCAGGGGTTTTGGAGTACAGAGGCAAACAAATAAATGATGGGTCTTTGTCCCAAACATTATCGAGGGCACTGTATGTTAAATAAGACTGAGGCAATAAAACTCCATAGACATGCTTAGATAGATATATCAGCTATTAAAATGACAAAAAGGTGAAATAGAAATGCTTCAATAAATGGGAAAAGACAAAAAGTCAAAACCTTTCAAAGGCATTAAGTGGTTCTAATGTGAACCGATTTTTTAAAATGTTCCATTACATACTGTAGGCCTGGCTTCAATTAAATATCAGAATTAAATATCGGATATTAAAGTTTTAGTGTATCTATAAATCAAGGTTTGGTAACTGTGCTGACAGTTTTGACCAAAAGGCTTGGAGACTGGCGATTGGACAGGGGCAAACTCACCTGGTAAATGCAGGGGGCAGATCCTCAGGGGAGCTGTCGCCCGGCTCCGTACTGTAGGTCCGGATCTTCCTCCTGCGTTCACGTTCCACCTCCTCCTCATCCTCCATCGTCCACTGCCGCGTCAGACTGCACAAGGAACAAAACATTACAACACATCATTCATTTTTATTATGTATTCTGGCACGTTTTATGTCACACAGTTAAGGATATTTAGGCAATGTCATTTCTTTACTGGAATTAGCCAAAAATCTGTTTTGAATGGGTATCAAAATTATTACATACAGTGCAGTCTGTAAGTATTTGGACTGTGGTACAATTTCTATTGCTTTGGTACTGTCCTCCAGCACATTGGATTTGAAATAAAACAATAAATAAGAGTATATTGTCACCTTTACTTTGAGCATATTTGCACCCTTAACAAGTGATTCAAGTAGTAATTCTATCTCTTTTTATACATAGTCTCACCATAAATAATTGGGCAGTTGGCTTCTCAGCAGTTTCTGATTAGTGTTTTGCGGATCAGTTGTTGTGCCAGTGAAAGTCAAGAAAGCCACTATGAGGCTGAGAAATAATAATACGGAAAAAAAACCAGTCAAGAGACATAAGCAGCTTACTGAAACAAACTGATTGGAACATTATTAAGAAGAAAGAGAGCACTGGTGTATGTTTGGAATCTTTGCCTTGCTGTGGGATGAAACAGCATCCAATGAGTTTGGAGGCATTTGGTTGAACTGAGCAGATAAGATGCTTCTGAACACTTCAGAATGGATTCTGCTGCTACTATCAGCGATTACATTATCAATGAAGGCACGTGAGGCAGCACCTGTGGCAGCCATACATGGCCACGCTATAACACCCCTAACACTACGTTTCACAGGTAGGAGGAGGTGCTTTGGTTTTTGGGCAGTTCCTTTTAGCCTCCATGCTTTGCTCTTGCCATCACTCTGATACAAGCCATTCTTAAGCTCATCTATCCACAATACCTATTTCCAGAACTCTGTAGGCTCTTTTAGGTACTACATTGCAAATTGTAACCTGGCCATTCTGTTTCTGTGACTAACTTGTGGTTTGCGTCTTGTGATGTGGCCTCTGTTTGTGTTCTGTTTGTGATGTATTCTGTGGTCAGTAGTCACTGACACATCAACGCCTGCCTCCTGAAGTGGCTGTTCTTCTTAATGATGTTCCAAATGTTTGGCCAAATGTGGTTGACAAATGACTCCAAAGGCAGCCAGTAGCATAGAATCAAGACTCAATACTGAAAGCTCTCTTATACCTGCACCAAGGGAGTAATTTACTTATGGATTAACTAATGCCTAGATTTATGGAGCTTTATGGTAAATTTTGATCTTTTTTAGTGAAAAATTCATAATTGTTATATATGTTTACATTACATTGCATTTAAGAATTTAGCAGAAACGTTGATCCAAAGCAACTTGGACAAGCGCAAACATAAAGCTTTATGCAAACAGCAGAGCCAATGCAAAGTCATCAGTATCAGAAGGGTTGGCACATAAACCTATGACATATTTGTTGCAGAAACAGGTGCATGAGGATTTAGTCAATCGCGAGGGGACTGAGGATTTTATGCTTTAAGTAGCAAATGGGTTTGTAAGCCTAACGTTAGAAGTCGCATAGCTAGAACAAGGAAACCAATTATAAAACATTCCTTTAACATTGAGGGAAACATAGTAGCTATTCTGCATGACCAAGGCTCTGAGAACTGTCATGGATTTGTTTGCGAGTGTTAGTGGATTTTGAAGTGTTATGGTTTTTGAAGTGGGTTCAGGTTATGTTACAGTTGTGGCAATACATACTAAAACATCTCTGATTAGCGCTGCACTATACCATTGAATAAAGTACTTAGCATTAACTCCTTTCAGTTATCCTGCTATACACCCATAATGTACAGGACATTCTGAAGGCTGTAAGCTCTAAGTTGAAATAAATAAGTTTGTCTCCATTGTAAATATGGGTATGGGTGTGCATTGCAAATATACATTGCAATTGTTAAAAAAGGGGGTTTGGGGTTCTGGAGAGCATTATTGATTTAATTAATATAACTGATATTTCAGCACATTTTTATGTTCTCTTTTTATAGTGATGTATAGATTCAGCACTGAGAGATGAGGAATGTGACAGCATCGTTCCAACAGAGGCATACATATAGCCTGCAGGGAAATGCACCTCACCGGTGGACCATTGTGCTGACAATTATTTACAGTTTCAACATAATATCTTGATATTGCTATATATTATAGATATATTTGATACATCCCTTAGGGCTATGCCTATATTTATGTCATGTCATTAACTCAATGTATAAACTGTCAAATATCCAGTGTTAACTCTAATAATGTTTACTCTAATATGTAATCACTTTGGACCAGAATAAGCTATGTTCCTTGAATCAACACCGAGGACTTTACTGCGTAGTCCTAACATTAGTGCTATACGGTATTAAAGCATATACCCTAGCGTAAAATTCAGCTATGACCAGCTTGAAATTACCAGCTACCAGCTGTTTCAAAACATAGCTTGAGCTGGTCAAACCATGTTGAGTATTGAGCCGGTCTGAACTGGACAACCAGCCACCAGCTGTTTCAAACCCTAGGAGTTTGAGCTATTTTTGTTGAGCAGGGTAGCCTACAAGTGTAACTAGAATTAAATCGTTGTTGCCACTGGAACGCGCACGGCCAAATGCCAAAAAACATGCCGTAGTAAAGAAGAAACCAGGGTGCACTCCAAACACCTGTCCGAAGGGATACCCACCATTCAGGTGAACGTATTGGTCGTATCGCGCTTTTGGTGTGTGTGGATTGCAGCTACTATTGCTGTTGAATTGGCAATGGGTTTGGAAAATTGAATATCGATGGGATGCCACGTGGTTTTGGAAAAAAGTTCACAAATTTGTTTTATGTTAGCAGATTACTGGTGCCTGACCTTAGAGAGTGATAATGAAAGTGCAAGCAAACGCAGGTTATTCGTATTGTTAGGCCACATATTTAGTTCCCTAAACATGGTCTAGCTATATCTCCTTTTTACATTTCTCCTGTGTGTAAATAGATAAGTGTAAGTAAATAAATAAATCCTCACATTCTGCTTTAATTAATTAATTAATCATCGCGAATTTTCGCACACGTGCTTTCAATACACTTTGGACCTTTTGCTTTTATCTCTACGCAAGTTAGGGAATCCGCGGCTGAAATTTAATTTGGCGTTCTGGGATTAAGGGCCATTAAACGAATCCCTCAACACGGTTTCTTTGTCTAGAGAGGATATTCAAGACGCAGTCAGATGCAGTAGCCTGCACCTTGCAGCTACAGAAAGGGGAGTTCGCAGTTGTGCAGGTATTCCCTGTTGATTCTTCCCTTCAGGCAACTCTTGTAGCCTGCGTTTCAGGTTTCCTATTTCTTTACAGAAAGGCATGGGTGTGTAGTCTATTCGTGATTATGAAAAGTATATGATAGCCTACTGAGAATGATTTGAAATCGGTTTCAGAAAATTACCTAAAGCACCCAAGAAATGATAAAAAATAAAATGTGTGTTCTGTATTTCTTCGATACACAGTGGACCCTTTCTTTAGGTTACTTAGTCGAAGTGACAATTAGCCCCATTGTTGGTTTACTTCATCAAATATTTCCACCGAACTGCATAAATGTGGACATTTTTTTCTGAAATGACAACAAGCTCTCATTTAACTTGACGATATTTCTTGTCCCATCACCTCTTCCATGTTGCGTGCGTTACCGCACAGCAATTGCAGGCTACTTCAAGCATGTAGAACAAAAAAAAAAGGATTTAAACTATTTCAACTTACCTGGACAGAGCCGACCAGTTCTTCCGACTAATTGACATGATTGTTTTTATACGATTAGTCCACGCTGTTATTTTTTTGTTGTTGCAAAGAACAGTCTTATTGCTTAGACTGACTCCGCGACTTTCGTGTTTTTCATAATCCCAGTAGCGACAGCGGCAGCCTACTGTACATCCACCTTTACCCCGCACCTCTGAGAGATCACATGACTTCTGCGATACCATTGTTCGGTGCGGTCATTTACCTATCCCAAGCAACTTCTAAATGCTATTTATGCTAATACGTTGATGTTGGCAGGATTTCATTTAGGAAGTTTTTAATTCTTTTTTTTTCTTTTCTCGCTACTGTAGCCTAGTGTTATTATTTAGCTTTTGCGCGAATGGACGGTCTCACCTGTAGGCTACTTGAATGAGCACGCAGATGGGCAATTTAAAGTGGCACCTCTTCGCCCCTGCCGGTTACAATAGCCTACCCTCGCTCCCCTCAAACTCCCCTCAAATTTGACCAATTCGGAGTGAAATCAAATTCATTCACCAGTTAATTGGCGTGTTTTCTGCTTTAAACCCGAAAGAATAGCGGTATGTCTATTGACAAAACTGCACAAGAATGTCCCTCAGCTCAAGGCATAGAACGTAAATCCTTTAGCAATGCACGAATTAACACAATAAATAGATCAATCAATCACAAGAAACATTTTTTGACAATATATTAAATGTATGTACAGCACCATATACTGCCTTTTATATACTTTGATATTGAATATTCTCTAAAATTTCTACATGTATGGTTTACGTTATATTGTAAAATGTAATGAGCATAACATACTTTATTATATAGTCTTTTGAAGCATACTTGGAAATATACTGCAAGCATTATATTCCAAACATATAATACATAAACAGGAAAAATAGTATAGTATAGTATACTACCATAAATACAACATATATTTGTAACATATTACAGTATATTTCTTTTCCATAAGGGTGGCATGATTTCATCAAAAAATAAGAACACAGTGTGGCTGAGAAGTAGACTTTATTGAACAGGTCATTGGACTGTGGCAAGCATTCACAATTCATCCGCACTGCATTTCTGTGTGTTTGTTCTGCTGCAGTGACCACACCTTTATTAAGAACTGCTTTCTGTACTTTGACCAGGACAATGTATCAACAGTATAAGATGCTTTAAGAAGCAACTTCTTAAAGACACGCACCCATATTGTCCAACTTCCTGTGCAGAATGAAGATATTTTTTCTTTCACCTCCCAGGTTCATTGTAATTGTATATTGTCTAACTGTATGTTCATTCACACAAGAAAGTTTTATTTCAGATTGTGAAGCAAAGAATACTTAAATTATGTGGCACCTGTTAGTACTATGACATGGTATACTGCAGTAATTAAATTAATAGTTTGATATCCTTTTGCATATATATGTGGTAGAACATGGTTGGGGGACCCTGTTCATGGAGGGCCTATTTCTCCTCTTAATTTATTATTATTTAACAATTGGGGGTTGGTTGACTTGCTCAGGGACACTTCGACTCACCTGAAGACTTCCGTGTCCCTCTTGTGAATAATAATTGTATTATTGTCTAATCTAAAAGTGAACCAGCATTGGTGTTTGCTAACCGAGTATATTAGCATTAATCCAATCCAAAAAAAGAGTCTGTATTCAGGAGGGGCAGTTACTGTGTGAAATTACTGTCAGCACCTTTCATGTCGTGTTTTGGAAAATAAACAATATTCATTAAAAAAATGATTAAATCAGTGCATCTTTTACCTCTGTAGTTAGTTTTTAGCAATTATTTTCTTGAGTGTTTTGTTTTCCTGAACACATACAGCTTTAGAAACCATTTATCATATACAGAGCCATGAAAAATATTTGCCCCCTTCCTGATTTCCTCTATTGCATATTATGGCACGCCAGTCTTGACTTGAACTGTGGCAGAACCTGAAACAAGCAATTGGCGCTTGAAAATCTACAAATTTGACTAACATAAAATTATAGGAAGTTTGGTTTCTATAATTTCTGCTAAACAGTTATGACCAGTGTGACCAGTTATGTCTTAGGGGGCAATGACTTTTTCACAGGTTTGTTTGATTAAATTGACTTTTTCATTAAATGTTATAATAATAATATTTAAAAATGTGTTTTGTATTTAACCTGTTCCCTTTGTCAAATATTACATTTTGTCTAAAGATATGAAACCATTCAGTATGACAAATATGCACTAATAGAGGAAATCAGGAAGGAGGAAAGTACTTTTCTATGGCACTGTATTATAATAATTGATTCATAATAGGCTTCTGAACTGAAGAAGAGATTAGGGAAATCAGTTGATTAACAAGGCCATAGCAACCATGAAGACATTCTGCTCCACTGAGTGTAGCGTAATTAATTCCTTGCTGAAGATCCTTCATTCGGACACAACTTTAGAAGCCATTCGATGGAATGAGTGCATATAACTTATTGTAGCCATTGGGAGCACTGATGGGCCAGATCATATTTGCATTGGTACATATCGCACCACCTGAAGTCATGTCAATGATACCATGCATGCAAATGGCCTAAGTCATTCAGTCAAGCAGCAATCATAGAATAGGTCGGCCATTGTAATGTCGTTCGCCCTATCGCGTGTGAATGCTATGAGCTGACAGATAGCACCCGATTAGTCGGGCGGATTTACATGCAGATCAGATTATGCTGTGGAAAAGGGAGAAAGGTCTGGATGCTTAAATTGTTTTATTGCTATGCAGAGAGCGGCCAGTCGATCGTTTCACCTTCGCTGTTGTGGAGGAATGGCTCTGACTCTCGATTTCCATATTTTACAGTCCCCCTTGAAAGGTTTTGCAGGTTAAACCGCTGTCAGAAGGCTGGAGACCGGGTGAATCGATGTGGTGAAACGGGAGACGCTGTACAGCGTATGGCCAGACTGGCAAACTGTCAAGAAGGAAATGAAATCAAAAATAAAAGGAAGTAATTTAGAAGACCAAGTAGGATTATGAAATACGACTAAGAAAGTGCTCAAACTCTTGAACAAATGTCATTGTAGGACATTTAGCAGGCTTTCCATTCATTTCCATTCAGTGATCCACTGTGTGCTTATTAGATGTCGTTTATTTCTCTGTGATAAAGTTAAGGTATTTAACAATGCCTACA
Organism: Conger conger; assembly: GCF_963514075.1. Lineage (NCBI taxonomy): Eukaryota > Metazoa > Chordata > Actinopteri > Anguilliformes > Congridae > Conger > Conger conger. The sequence goes on from NC_083769.1 coordinate 11,172,374, forward strand.
GCCTTAGAGTCGTTTTATAATAGCATTTTCAATGAATGATTTACATATGTTAAAGTGCTCAGTGAAAATCCCAATGGCATGTGACCCCTTAATTGCATATGATAGGACGAAATGCTGAGATAGTGTAAGCATTCTGAATGGACTTTGAGCCTTCCAAATAACACCTTCCAAAGTGTTAAGTGTAGCTAGACGGCCATCACAATATGCTCAATTGATGAGCCTTTTCACCTCTTAATACACACTCAATGAGCACTTTATTAGGTAGATCTGTACACCAGCTTGTTAATGCAAACATTTAATCTGACAATGATGTGGCAGCAACTAAATGCATAAAAGCATGCAGACGTGGTCAAGAGGTTCAGCTGTTTTTCGGACCAAATGTCAGAATGGAGATGGAATGATCTAAGTGACTTTGACTGTGGAATGATTGTTGGTGCCAGACTGAGTGGTTTGAATATCTCAAACTGCTGGTCTCCTGGGATTTTTACACACAACTGTCTCTCGAGTTTGCAGAGAATGATGCGAAAAACGCATCCAGTGAGCAGCAGTTCTGCAGACAGAAACGCCTTGTTAATGAGAGAGGTCAGAGGAGAAGGGCCAGACTGGTCAAAGCTGACAGGAAGGTGACAGTAACGCAAATAACCACACATTACAACAGTGGTATGCAGAAGAGCATCTCTGAACACACAATACATCAAACCTCTTAAGTGGATAGGCTACCGCAGCAGAAGTCGAATAAAGGGCTCGCTGAGTGTATGTCCTCATTTGAACAGGATGTCAGTACACTGGATTAACATTAACTTTTAAGATGTAATTGAGGGCTGAGCAGTGGTTCTGGAACAATCTTTATCTCTGATTAGGAAATCAGTGCACAAAAAGAAAATGGCTAAACCCAAAGATGCATTGAGATATCTTTCTGGTAACAGTTGATCAACCATCAATCATTGATAAATCATTGATAAAAGAAAAACAATTTATTAATTGGTGCTGAACTGCAGTATAATAATACATATAAAGTTGATATCTTCTTTAATGTTGTATTGTTAATCTCAGACCTTACAAATTTGTTTTACATGCTAAAATGATAAGTGTAATATAATGGCATCAGTTGAACATAAAACTCTATAGCACACGTAGACTGAGGGAATGATTGATTGTATCGGATTCCTGCAGGGTTTGATACAACATTAAATCTTATAAAATAGAACGCAGTCTTTAAGGTGACCGAGCTTAGAACTGTGAGTATACATTTAAGAACAAGAACCTGTTACAGTCTTCGCTCAGTTTAACGCTGATACTACATGAAGGGACGACACACACAAAGCGAATGTCTTCATAAGCGTGCTTTGGTGGAGTCTTGAGTCCCCGCTGTTTCGTCTTCCGTCGATACCTGTGAAACCAGGTCAAATAAAAGCAAATAAACATTGGTAAAATAGCATTTAATATTCAGAGATATTCGTAACCCTTCCTATCAACGGTCCTTGATAAGAGCCACATAACTCCTTCAATAGCAGTCATAATAGTAAGAGCACTCCAATGCACTCCATTATCGTGACATTCCAAGCAATATATGCCATATGCCTATTTGTGGTTACTGGCCAAAGTATATGTAATGGTTATGCAGTGGTTATATATTGCGGTTCCTGTGAAGGACCATTCATGGAAAGTATTACGAGAACATCACAGGAGTAAAGCATACGTAGCTAGAGCCATGGTCTCATTCAGTGTGACTTTTATACTGGCCACGTCAGATGCATGCCACTTCATGGTAGAGCTGCCATGCCGCTGCTTAAAAAGGGGCAGACCACAATAGGACCACAACAGTCCCAGGTGGATGACACAGAAAACTCAAAAGTACACCACCTGTCCTGTTGCAGTCATTGAGTGAGCCGAATCTCTCGCTTAGTTTCTACACAGCATCAAAGAGAAGGAGAAGCGAATTGTACAAATCCTGACCATGTCACAAAGGCCTGCTGCAATCCAGAAACGGAAATGCAGACAAGTGCCAAATTACCAGGTAATGCCTTTGTAAACACATCAAACCAGTTCCTACAGAGGGACTTTTAATGACCCGCCCAATGTTCTTTCCATGAGAGCATTTCCAGCAGCTTGGCTAAAAAGGAATTCCCAGGCTGAAAGTGGAACCATATGTGTTTTTTATTTATTTCTTTATTTTTTGCTTTGAAGATGAGATTTTGGTTTTACATATTTCATTTCTATTTAAGTATGATTTGGAATAGGCTGGCGGTACGTTTTTCCTGGCTGTGCCCCATGTTTCTATTTTCTGGACTACAGGTTGTATAGAGGAGGAGATAATTTTCCAGACTACAGGCTATGTAGCAGGGATCAGGTTATATAGCATTGCAGGAGAGCTAGCACTGATCTCTCACTGATGTCCCCTGGTATGCATGTCTTGACTGTGATTGTAGTGTGTCTGTTGTCTTCTTTTGTGTTGTCTAAAGGAGTGGCCATGCAGGTCACATGATCCAGGCTGACCTTGTCACTGTGCAGGGCCCTTTGCAGCATCAAACATCTTCTTCCTGCCCTCCATCCCAGACATGGCCTCCACGTTCTTCCTCCAGTCACTGTCCTCCACCGGCCGCTTCTATCAACAAGAGAGGGAGGGAGGGAGGGAGAGAGAGATGGAGAGAGATGGAGAGAGAGACAGAGATGGCAAGAGAGAAAAGGAGAGAGAGAAGGAAGGAGACAGAAGGAGAGAGGGGAAGGAGAGAAGACGGAAGGTGATCGCAGGAGGAACAGATGGAAAGTGAGAGAGAGAAAGTAAGGAAAAGATGCCAGAGTGAGAGAGGGAGGGAAAGAGGGATAGGGAAAGATACCACCACAGAGGAAAGAAACTGTTATTTAGGACCAGAGCTCTGCGACAGCAAACTCATTTCCCAGACCTCATTCAGCGATTTCCATCACGCATGACATCACTGATATTGAAAGCCAACTATCAATCCATTATCTTAGCCCACTTATCCTGAACAGGGTCGCAGGGGGGCTGGAGCCTATCCCAGCATACCTTGGGCGAAAGGCAGTGATACACCCTGGACAGGTCGCTAGTCCATTGCAGGGCACACACACCATTCACTCACACACTCATACCCACGGGCAATTTAGACTCCCCAGTCAGCCTAACCTGCATGTCTTTGGACTGTGGGAAGAAACCGGAGTACCTGGAGGAAACCCACGCAAACACGGGGAGAACAGGCAAACTCCACACAGAGAGGCCCCGGCCAACCAGGATTCAAACCCAGGACCTCCGTGCTACCCACTACACCACTGCCGCCCCTGAAAGCCAACTAACAATTCCCTTGAAGGCCAATTCTCAAGGATAGTGTAATCCCAACGGTATTTGGGTTATGGCACAAATTAGGCTGCAATTTGCAACTGTAGACTCATCATGAGTGCCAGGCACCGTTATATACACTACAAGCAATACAGCACTACTAAAGAGAGTGAGTGATAATCGGAGGTGTAGCTATCACAGGCAACAACAGGCATCCTGTGGGAACCTGGTGCATTGAAAACAAGTATTACAGTGACGCAAGAGAGTCTCCTGAATTGACCTCTCCTTAATGCTGGTAGGCCAAGGCCTATTGTGTCTGCTATAGACTCCTGGCCAACTGATGTTGGCTAACATGTCAGAGGCTCAAACCTAGGGCTATAGGATCCAGCTTGTGTTTGAGGTGAAGACCTTCTTTACCGAGACAGTCAGGAATCCTCTCTTCGTCTTACTTTGATCATCAAATGTGGATTTGCTGAGCAAACATCTAAGGGTGGTTTTTGAGTGCTGCTATTGTCTGTGATATAATAGGATAGGATAGGATAGGATGTATAGGATAGGACTGTTTGTCAGAAAACAAGGTCAGGGAACAGTTTATTCTCTTGGGGCTGGATTTTCTTTCTTGTTCGCCACAATGAATTACAATATGCTCTGGCATCATTGACATGGTGCAAACAGACCAATGGCATAATTTCATTCCCCAGACAACAATCTATTCAGCAAAAGTGCAACACTATTATGAAGCAAGCATACAGACACTTTAGAATGATTTGGTAATTAACGTGAAGAATTACCCAACATGAACAAATAATAAACTAAAGTATTAAAACTGGCCGTGACGTGACCTAGGTGTGACCGGCAGGTCCGTCGTACTGGTTCGACGGGTCCACCGGTCCACAGCCGAGCAGAGCGTTGTGCGGAGCTTGGATGAAGCGCAGCCGGTCTGGGCGGTCTGGGCGGCCCGGCTGAAAGCAGGCCTGCACAAAGGCTCATCTCAGCGGGCACAATGCAGCCATTGTCAGCCCCCGCCAATCCCGCGTGGCCGCCACCCAGTATTATCAGTGACACCATCTCTCCTGTGAGCCATCAAAAGCGCCTTTCTGCTGCCTGCTCCGTACTGCGGTGTCCCACGTCCCCTCCCAAACGCCGTCCTAAGGGCCTTTGTGGGTGATGTCATCCGTATTTTCCACATCAGTGTTGAAATCGAGGGTCTTGGAGGGGACAGAGCGTAACCTCTCTTCTTGGCAGCTCCTTTTTGGTTCCGGCATTGACCAGCAACCTTCAGTTTCAAAGACGCCAGACACTCTGTAGCTTTTTAACAGTGTAACATCTCGCTGGCTATTGAGTCTGATGCGGGCATTGTAGCTATTATGAGATTTAACCCCTCCCTGCACAGGCACAGGTGAGGCTAACAGTGTCCTGGCCATGCAATGCCAACACTGCAGCCAGCTTAGATTCCTACACATTAATTCAACCAAAACCAACAATACCACATACCACATGCCCTATTCCTCAGATCAAATTATTCAAAGTGTTGTATTGTTATATTAGGTTGAATAGAAGAGGAAATAGCAGTGGAAAAGTACTGTCGTAAGCCAAGGGGCAGTCCTCGCCAATGCATGTTGTAAAATATACTGTCTGAATAGCGGAGGATCTTGTAATTCCTCAGATGCCCTCAAGGTGACTCTTGACAGAAAATGTCTTTCATTGAAATGTATGAATTTACCATCTGCTTTCTTCTGACTGAGAAAATTGTCATTGTTTTTTCCATCAGACATTCTTCTGAGTTTTTAAAAGGATTTGCACATTCCTTTTGCATATGCCATAGGCCCTTATTGTTGTTCAAAAAACATTTAATTTAAGCTTTCATTTAAGGGATTAAATCTTGGTCCTGAGGAAATACAGGGTGTGCTGGGTACCATTGTTAACCAGCATGTCATTGGTCAGTTACAGAGTACACAGTAGACAGTTAAGCTTCTGCACCTCGACCAGTGGTCTTCCCTCCTGGTCCTGGAGAGCCGCTGGCTGTGTTGGTTTTTGTTTTCACCCTAGAATCAGCAACCAATTCAGACCCAAGAACCGGGTGAGGTTAGTTAACTGTAAACCACTGCTTTAATTGATCACGAAAGTAACAACAAAAGCCTGCACTCCCTGCTGCTCTCCGGGACCAGGAGTGAAGACCTCTGCATCTAGACGGTAGTTTCGCTGACTTTTCAAGTGAATAGAACACCCTGGCAAGGCCGATTCTCCAGGACCGTCGTGGAAGGCCCGCCAGGCCTACCTTCTCGGTGTCCTCCTTCTTGACGGATTTGAGGTTGGCCCTGAGGTCCATGGAGACCTTGTGCTTGGAGCCCAGCAGCGAGCGCAGGATGGCGTCGGCCGACACCCTCACCCTCCTCAGGGTGGGACGCTTGAACTTCCCCCGCAGGTCCAGCACCTTGATGTTCAGGTCTTTGATCTGGAATACATGGAGCGGTGGGAATTCTGGGATATATCCATGAAAGTACATTTTGCCCAAAAAAGAGCTCCCTTGCAGTAGCCGAATGCACTGCAATATACTGCAAAATACAACAGATAAGTGTGAACATCATTTGGGCTGTAATACAATATTCCATTTCTGTAATTAATTTTATGTTCCTCTGTGGACATTGAAAGTTCAGCTTGATTCGCAAACAACTGAATTGTGGGATTTGGAAAAGCTTTCCCTTGCTGTTGTACTAACAGTATTGCTCTGGTTGAAAAAAAAAAAAATTAATTAATCACAGCTAACACATTTCGGAGCTAACACTCCGTCATCAGAGCATGCCGAAGAAGCATTAGCTATGAAATGTGTTAGCTGTGATTCTTAATAAAAGATGCAAAGAGAGTTGCTGCTGAAATGCTCCTTTTTTTGTGAAATGAACTTTGAATGCGCTGGCACCTTGTATTCAATATTGTCTCTTACCTCTCTGGTGTTGTGCGTGACTTTGGCCTCGATGTCGTACCGCTCCTCGTCGACCACGCCGATCTTGTCGTGTAGCTCCTGGCACAGCTCCTGCGGTAAGAGAGGCTGGTCTCAGGGAGAGGCGTCAGCAGGCCACTCGGCCGCGAGCGGACACGTTTCAGGAGGAACTGCCATGCCTCTCACACAGGAGGGCCTGACATCCCGGCTGTGAATTCCAGTGATGCCATCTTGACCAGCTTGAAAATGTATGAGCTGGTCAACCAGCATGGCCAAGCTGGTCTAGCTGGGTATGAGCTGGTCAACCAACATGGCCAAGCTGGTCTAGCTGGGTATGAGCTGGTCAACCAACATGGTCAAGCTGGTCATAATTCTGGTCTAGCTGAGTATAAGCTGGTCAACCAGCTAGTTTTGGTAGCTTGTCTGAGCTGGTAGCTGGTCAACCAGCGACCAGCTGTTTCATAACATAGCTTGAGTTGGTCAAACCATGTTGAGTATGGAGCTGGTCTGAACCGGTCAACAAGCTAGTTTTGATAGCTTGTCTGACCAGATACCAGCTGTTTCAAAACATATCTTCAATTGGTCAAACCATGTTGAGTATGGAGCTGGTCTGAACTGGTCAAGCAGCTACCAGCCTTGAGCTGGTTGAGCTTGAGCTGTTTTTTTCAGCAGGGCTGCTTCAGTTATGGTAGCACAGGTGACCAAGTGAAGCACATTGCAGCCATGAATGTACTGTTAGCCCCAACATTGTTGTTAGGTGTTGAGCAAATATTTCACATCCGCCATCATCTCTGTTGGTTCAGTGCATGCCTGTCCGACCCTGTCTGTCCCCCTCAGCCAATGCGCAAGGAGCACTGAAGGCTCTGTGACATAATGGCCTTTATGTATTGTCATGGTGGGCGCTCCATGCCAGTGGAATTTCAGCTTTCGTCTCGATATTAAACCTTTGATATTGGATACGATATGCGCTCCGCAGCTTTTGTGAAAGGTTGATACATTATGTTGTCTTTGATCAAATTTCAAGAGAATTTCTCAAACATGAATCAAACAAAAACATGAACAAAATCTTTGTATAAAATGTGCGAAACAAAGACTGGAAGCAGAATAAGCAGTTCTTTGCAGCTGCCCGTGTCTTGTGGTAAAAATATTGATATTGAGAATAACTGCAGGGCAGAAAGCTTAGGGGACAGGAGGCTGTCACTCCCTTGTCAGACAAAGCCAGAGAACAGGTGGAACAGGAAGACAAAGAGAAAGAACAGGAAGGGGAGGGGCCAATACAAACAAAATTTTAGAATGTCTGAATGTAACTCTTGTCAATAGAACATGAAACATAAGTAGGTTACACTCAGAAATAAAGGTATGAAAAGCCCCAAGAAAGATACAAATGCTTGGAAAATGTACTCATTTGTACCAAAAGAGAACTATACTGTATTCCAGAGTACATTTAGGAAATTTGATAATTGATAATATGACACTTTATTTCTGAGAGTAATCTCTTGATTTAGCCCCTTTAAATTACAATGAAAAAAAGAAATGTCATCTAAGTGACTTTGACTGTGTGAATAGTTGGTGCCAGACAGGGTGGTTTGAGTATTTCAAAGATTGCTGATCTCCTTTCACTGACAACCGTCTCTAGATTTTGTAAAAAAAACAAACAAACAAAAAAAACATCCAGTGAGCAGCTGTTCTGCAGGCAAAAAAACATTGTTAATGAGAGAGGTCAGAGGAGACGGGCCAGTCGAAGCTGACAGGAAGGTGATAGTAATGCAAATAACCACACGTTACAACAGTGGTATGCAGAAGAGCATCTCTGAACACACAACGCATCAAACCTCTAAGTGGATAGGCTACAGCAGCACAAGACTTAATAACTCTAATAACCCTAATACAGTGCTCACTGAGTGTATATACGTATGTCTAGATAAAAATTTAAAAAAGTACTCTGTTTAATGCAATTTCTCGAATTACTTTGTAGCAAATCTAAAGTTACCACCAATTTATCTATCAGACATGTTGTGATAGTTTGATTACTGCTTGACACTTGACACAAATTAGCTATAATAATGGAATGCAGATCTGTCATCCGGTATGTCTTTCCCTACCAGGTATGCATTTTCACATACAATTACGCTGGTATGCGTTGTTACACTAAAGGGCACAAAAGAGGCGTTTAGTTGTGCACACAGCAGTCCATGAAAACTGGTGCAGAGCCCAATCCAGCCACGATGATTGACTCATTCATAACATGGCTACATTCCCAACCCACGCAAGTCTCTTCGGTAAGGTCCCTCCCTCCCTCCTCTGACTCCAACTCATTTCTACATCACTCTCTGCTTTGTTTCGGCTCTCCCTTCAGTTGGCAACACTCGATAAGTCTCTGTACTGCGGTAAAGGGAACAGACATCTTGAAGGCCGGGAAGGAACGGAGTGTTATGTTTACATGTGAAATAAAATATAACCAGGTTTCATGCGTACAGTATATGAAGCACTTCATTAATGGCATGCCATAGTTGGGAGACTAGCCAACTGGCTAACATTGAAGAATGCACAGTACAACTGGCAAAACTGACTATGCAAAAAATGAATTAATTTAACAAACCATGTGGTTACACAAAATATAATTTTTTAAATATGAAAATAACACAAGTATTAGGAAACTATATGCCATGCTGTCTATCTCAATAAGGAATTTACATGGACATTTACAGTATATAAGGTTGTTGGATAATCTCTCCTCTTTATGCGTTTGTTGGTTTACTTCAGTTACCGATATAGAATTGTGATTTGCTTGGAGTAAAAATAATTTGTTGTCTAGCTGACTCTTTTATCCAAACTGACTTACATTTGACTACACTAAGCAGGGGACAATCCCCCCTTGAGCAATGAGGGTGAAGGACCTTGCTCAAGGGCCCAATAGCTGTGCAGATCTTATCACGGCTGCATGTACTACTTCTGCCATGCTGTAGTGTTGTAAATATGCACCAACGGTTAGAGGTCAGAGGAGGAGGGCCAGACTGGTCAAAACTGACAGGAAGGTGACAGTAACACAAATAACCATACATTACAACAGTGGTATGCAGAAGAGCATCTCTGAACACACAACGCATCATAACTGTAAGTGGATAGGCTACAGCAGTAGAAGTAAAAAAATATAAGTCTCAATAAAATACCTAATAGACGCATCGATGTTACGTGTACATTGATTTTTTATCGCAATTAATCATTAATTTACATGGCAAACTTGTATTTAGGCAAATGGAGGCACTGAAGTTAATAAACACATACATTTTTAGAGTTAAAACCTTTGTAATTTCAGTGATCTTGAGTGTTGGTGGGGTGGGGTAAATCTGTCTAATGGTCGCATTCACATCATAGCTAATGGCATCGTATCATGATTAATTATTATTAATCATATTGTTTTGTTATGAACCAAGAGTAATTGTATCACTATCGTATTCTCTTCTCAAGTTGTGTCATTCCACTGCTAGTAGTTTATCCTGTAATGTAATTTAGGTTTTACAGGGAGAAAGTATGTTTAATTTAAAATGCTGTAAGAATCAAACGCCTTTCCCTTAAGTGGGTGGAAACAGCAGCAGACATACACATTAGACACAGAAATGTGGTTTAACTGTAATTTACAGTAATTATTGTTTTCAATTAAAACATTTTAACACTGATACGTGCCACAGACTCATTGTAAGTATGAGGTGGAAACAACCTCCCTCCTTGAGTATAATATATAGGCCTTGGACACCAGAAGTATGAACTGTTTAGCCAACCTATGACTTAAATTAAGCACCTATGTAGTGTAAGGCACCCAAAAGTGTAAAGTTTTTGCACACTGCAGCCCTTTATGGCTGGGGTCTGACACCTCTCCTGTCTGGAGACACAGTCATGTCTGGGCACTGTGGAGACCTGTCAGATGTCATCAAGGAGACAAACGAGCCTTGTGGTATTGGGAGCCTAGTGGCTAAGGCGCATGACTGGGACCTGGAAGGTTGGTGGTTCAAGCCCCGGTGTAGCCACGATAAGATCTGCACAGCTGTTGGGCCCTGGAGCAAGCCCCTTAACCCAGCACTGCTCTGGGGTGATTGCCCCCTGCTTCGTCTAATCAAAAGTCGCTTTGGATAAACATGTGAGCTAAATAACTGTAATGTCATGAGCAGGTCTGTGGAAAAGAGGTTGTGTGGGGTATTATGGGGATTGTATTTTTTTTATTGGGGTGTGCGACGTTACCTGGAGTTCTGCGAAGGACATGCCACTGGTTCGCAGGGGAGGGGCTTTCTCTGCCAGGTATTTCTCTTTCTCCTCCTCCTTGTCAACAATCTCCTGCTCCAGCTCCTCTTTGGCCTTGGCTACCATCAAACTCTGAGGAGACGCAGACACAGTTTACACAGAAGGCCAGCAGTATTTTCTTTCACAAGCCTTCAAGTGGCATTAGCCGGTGGAAAATGACACTTGCATGTTTTTCTCTGCCTACAGTAGGTGGTTATACGGCGGCCATTTTGTGGTTAAAATGAGCTGTGCTCACCCTCTTGTGGTACAGAAATGAACAACAGTGTGCATCATTTTCTAGATGTTTTTACATTTTCGATACTTTTTCTTCCAGGAATGCAGAGTTATATTTCTAGGTCTCAGTGCTACACCATTTTGGGAGAGCTCAGACAAAGCACCCACTCTCCTCCTCAAATCCTACTTTTCACTCTGTAGTACAAGAGCTAAGCCATGCAGTCACTGCTTTGGAGGACTGTAAATTATATGCTGTGGCTCAAACCAAAATGGGGGGAGACCAGGGGTCTGTATCATGAATCCAGATTACTGAGTTAGCTGGATAAGTAAAACCCGGAACGGCTCTATTTACTACAGTCCATGTTCCAGATTTGGGAAGGTTCTGGGTTCCAGTCAGTACAGTTATCCAGCTAACTCAGCAATCCTGCTTTGTGAAACAGGGCCCAGCTGAACGGAGGAGTCGCTCTCATGCATTGAGGTGAGGACAGGCACCAACCAGCTCATCAGGAGCAGTTGGGGGTCAGGTGTCTTGCTCAGGGACACTTCGACACACCCAGGGTGGGATCGAACAGGCAACTCTCCGCCTGCCAGATGACCGCTCTTAGCTCCTGAGCCACTACACAGCATCACTACACTGAAGGCTAGTGATTTAGCAAGATGCTTGCCAGGCCCAAAATATCACATTTTGATCACATTGTGTTGAGATGGGCGGCACGGATGGTGCAGTGGGTAGCACTGCTGCCTCACAGCAAGGAGGTCCTGGGTTCGAATCCCCGTCGGCTGGGGGCCTCTCTGTGCGGAGTTTGCATGTTCTCCCCGTGTCTGCGTGGGTTTCCTCTGGGTACTTCGGTTTCCTCCCACAGTCCAAAGACATGCAGGTTAGGCCGATTGGAGAGTCTAAATTGCCCGTAGGCATGAGTGTGTGAGTGAATGGTGTGTGTGCCCTGCGATGGACTGGCGACCTGTCCAGGGTGTATTCCTGCCTTTCGCCCAATGTATGCTGGGATAGGCTCCAGCCCCCCTTCAGGATAAGCGGGTTAAGATTATGGATGGATGGATGGATGGATGTGTTGAGATGTTCTTCTCACTCACCTTCAGCATGAGCTTGCGGGAGGCTGAGATTTTGGACTTTCTCTAAAGAGAGATGGAGGCATTAAATTCACATCAAAATACTGCAATATCTTTCATTTGCCTGATACCACACAAAATCAGATGAGTTTATCCATCAGTTTTTTTACCTTTACATAATAGTTGCTCTATGTACTGTTGATAATTTCAATCATTACCTTACAAATGAATTTTCTTACATTTACAAAATACAATGTGAAGTGCATATTTTCTATCCCTCATTCTCTCTCTGTCTTTCATACTCGCATAAGCATGTGTATGCAATAAGAACCACACACATAAGATGGGTGCAGGATATTTATGATAATGAGACATTAAGAAATCTTACCTCACGTCTGCAAAGAAAAGAGAACAATGTAAGAATTTGTGGCATTGGAGAGATGCTATAATACATTATCAGAGTGAGCACAACACTTAGTCCTGAAAGAGTATTACTGTCATGAAATACATCAAATTCAGACAATGTTCTTTTTGCTTTTCCGCCAGAGTTATACGTTCTTTACTGTTATTGCCTAGTAAAGCGACTAATATTTCAACGGATCTGTAATTTCATTTCACTGTATATGCTGTTATTATTATTATTAGCCATTTGTCTTTAAAATTACATGATTGCCTCCAGTAATTAGATTCTGTGATTTCATCTGAAATAGCTTAGACAATGTAGTTCATGGAAGCACTAGTGTTGTTTCAGAGCTGTTGTTACTGGTGCTTTTCTGTAGACATCCTCTGAGCCATGTCTTCTAACATTCTTCTACAGCTGTCATTCTATAGGGGACTCCAATTCCAAAATGGTGGAGTGTGGGGTTGGGGATGGGGTAGGTGGATGGATGTGAAATAATGGAATACAGTATACTTACACTTGCTCTGGCATCTTGGTATTGATGGCACTCCCTGCAAGGCAAAAATAAGTTCTTTTGTTCCCGGGCTTGACGAAAGGGTCGCATTGGCCACTTCATTAGATTCTCAGCTGTTGGAAACATACGCATTCAGCAGAGCTCGAGTTTCCACTCCCTCGCGTTAGTTTCTTCGCGAGGCATCGGCAGCGCTAATAAGTAATGAGTCGTGAAGTGAGAGACAGGCCTTGACTCAGCTCTGCAACCCTCATAGTCTGAAGGGTAGGGATTCCTGCCAGTTGTCTTCGGAGAGGGTAGGATCCACGGCCTGTTGGCTTTTCCAGCTGTCTCCAAACCACTGACGTAGAAGTGGCTGGATGACAGAGCTAAGGCCAAGCTGTAAAATATAAATCGGACCTGAACGGAAAAAAGTCTGGTTGGGGAACGGAAAGCAGTCTGGGATTGTGGAGGAGCTTCCAGTTTTCTCTGGTGTCTCGGTGATCCCTAACTCGTAAAATAAGGCACGTTCCCACTGTGCTTTAATCCCGATGTGTGAAGCATTAGGCTGTAGATTGCGGTGTTAATCCATCCTGAGTTTGTGCAGTAGCGAATGTGGTGTACGCTGTCAGGATCAGGATAGGTTTGGGTTTTTGGTGTGAATCACTACGCTGTATCAGTCAGGATAGGTTTGGGTTTTTGGTGTGAATCACTACGCTGTATCAGTCTGGATAGGTTTGGGTTTTTGGTGTGAATCACTACGTTGTATCAGTCTGGATAGGTTTGGGTTTTTGGTGTGAATCACTACGCTGTATCAGTCTGGATAGGTTTGGGTTTTTGGTGTGAATCACTACGCTGTATCAGTCTGGATAGGTTTGGGTTTTTGGTGTGAATCACTACGCTGTATCAGTCTGGATAGGTTTGGGTTTTTGGTGTGAATCAATCGGGCATTCGAGGGCCAGAAGCAGAAGCCTTGGAGCTGGGTCTCTCTTACAACTGCCCCTTGAGGACAGACGATTTTCCAAAACTCGTTTTATGAACCAATAGGCCTTTAGACCATTTTTGTTAAAGGGCATGTTGATCCACATGTTGTCTGCTTTTAGCAAATACACCCCCCCCCCCCAGACATGTAATGCAGCACACCCTACAAAGACACGTATCACAGACATCATGAAGAATTTTAGGAGGGCAGGATTTGGGGGGTGGGGCGGGGCGGTATTGGAGGCTGTCTTGTGCCATGGTAGTATTTCAGACAGATAACAATCCCCTGCTTTCTTCTGTGGATTAGCTGCCCAGAAGGAATTCAAATTGATTAGCCTCCACGAATAGCCCCAGGCCACTGTGAGGGCCCTGGGCAGCGGCTGGATGTCCGGAAGGTTCCACCGATATCCTCAAACATGAGACGGAAATCTGAGCACCAGACACCACGGATACATCACCGCCAGAGCTGTTCCTCTACTCTAACTGCACAGGGATACTCATCTATGCACCTATTCTTTCACAAGTAACAAAGACAAGAACGTATTGTTGGTATAATAAAGTAGTGTAATAGTAAAATACGATGATAAATGTTCGAAATTTACAAATGAGCACCAACACAAACCGTACTGTGCTGTAAATATGAAGCATAAAGTTGACCGCATATGTTATTGCGCTGTTATACAGTACGGTTTTGTGAAATATTTCAGTCAGCCTGTAATTCAATTAATTACATCACGGTAAATTAATAATGGTGTTTTATTCTGACAATGGAGTATAGTTTCAATATCAAAATTGCATAGTATTTGTTATCATAGTATTTGCGCCTTCAATTCTTGGTTTTGCTTTGGACTCTGTTTGGTGCTTCATATCCATCCTCATAATCTTCCCCAATTATTCTTCATAATTTCTGTACATGTTTTATTTCATATGGCACATAATGAATTCCTCACAAGGGAACCCCTTCAGACTAGGCATCAATTTTATATACTCTTAACCCCTTTTATGTATTTTTAATTAGACTGCTATGAAAACATGGGGTTTTTATTTTTACCCCAGTTAGTGCTTCATGAAGCATACGTATCTAATGATAGATACATATCGAATTGATAAAATCAGTGCAATCAATCAAAGTACCTTTGCTCTCACAATGCTGCCTATTGACATGTATGCTGCTAATGCTAAATCATTTGCCAAACCCTCCTAGAGCTAGATCAAGCTAAATAGATATTACAGTATTTTGTTAGCATTTTAGGTATTTAGCTGACGCCCTTAACCAGAACAACTTACACAATTTACATTTTATCACATTCAATACAATCCATTTATTCTGCTGGATATTTACTCAGGTTGACTACCTTTCCCAAAGGGTTGCCCCGATTGGGACGTGTTGCTTAGCCTTTATACCACACTGCTAAAAGCTCAAAGTTCCCTGGTAGACGGTAGGGATGTCTGGTACCTCTCAAACACACCCCACACAGTCTGACGGGTTCGGAGCATCCTACCTTGTGGTGGTCCGGTGTGCTGCGGTCGCTGCGGTCGCTGTGGTCAGTGGATGGGACAAAGATGTGTTGGAGGAATGTGCCGGTCTATTTAACCCTGGCTCCCATTGTCTGGCCCGGTCCTAACTGGGTGGTATAAATAGAACAGCCCACTCTCTCTCTCTCCATCTCCCCCTCTGCCCACACACATACACACACATACACACACACACACACACACACACACATGCACATACACCCATGCACATACACACACACACATTCAAACATGTACACACTATCACACACACACCAACCCACAGATATTCAAACGCACACATGTACACACACTTTCTCACACAGATGCACACACCCACATATATACACACGCATACATCCACAACACAAACACGTACACACATTCATGTATGTGTGCATACACACTGTCACACAAATATGCTGGGCTTTTTTTCATCACAGCTCAAATGAATCATCATCAACACCTGAAATACAGGTGAATGGGTGAATGAGAAGCATCATTTGTACAGCGCTTTGGATAAAGGCGCTACATAAATGCCAACCATTTGCCATTTAATTCTGACTGAATCCATGCAACTACTCCAAAGAGATTAAATAGTTTATTTCCCATAGTTGCATCCTCCTCATTGTATTGTACATTGTATTGTTTAGGCCAGTGTAGCTGTGGTGAAGTTTTATTCAATGCATTGTGTGATATAAAAAGAAAATGTAGTTGATTATGATTGGTATTTTTCACACGGGTTGTGTGTATTGTGAGTGTACCATGATGAGTAAAACAGGTGAAATATTAGCCTTCTGTACATGTACCAACTGTCCGCTCTGGTGTGGGCACTGGAGGATAAACAGTTGACAGTTGTGTTAATCCTGGTTTGGAACTTGGCTTCTTGCGTCTCTTTCATCATGCGAGTGCTGACATCTCAGAGTTTCACAGTTGTGTGTTCCAAAGCAAACCAAAAATCATGTTCCCACATCCCAGATTATTTCTCACTGTCAGACTAACTAGTGATACTATTAAAAAAATAATTATAATAAAAAAATCTGATGAATAAAATAGGCCCTGGTCCTTATCTTTGTTGTGCAGGTAGCAGTTGAAATTGTAGTTCCCTCTAGGGTCTTTCAAGCGCACTTATCCCTGGTTATGGGTATGCACTTTGCACTTTGTTGTATGTCACTTTGGATAAGAGCATCTGCCAAATGCCATTAATGTAATGTAATGTAATTTTAGGACTAACAAAACAGGGCCTTAACTCCATGTAGCCAATTGTATCATCAACTACGTTTTAATTCACTTATTTTTCTCCTGCAGTGAAATCATGTACAGTCATTGAGCACTTTATTAGGTATTTATTAGACTTATTTTTTAAATGTATTAAGTCTTCTGCTGCTGTAGCCCATCCCCTTAAGAGGTTTGTTATGTGTTGTGTTCAGAGATGCTCTTCTGCATACCACTGTTGTGATGTGTGGTTATTTGCATTACTGTCAGCTTTGACCAGTCTGGCCCATTTCCTCTGACCTCTCTCATTAACAAATCATTTCTGCCCGCAAAAGTGTGGCTCACTGGATGTTTTTTTGTTTTTCGCACCATTTTCTGCGTGTGTGTGAAAATCTGAACAGATCAACAGTTTCTAAGATACTCAAACCACCCTGTCTGGCACCAAGAATCATTCCACGATCAAAGTCACTTAGAGAACATTTCTTCCCCATTCTGACATTTGGTCTGAAAAACAGCTGAACCCCTTGGCTTTTATACATTTAGTTGTTGCTACATGATTGGCTGATTAAATATTTGCATTACCAAGCTAGTGTACAGATCTACCTAATAAAGTGATCACTGAGTGTATATTAGAATTGTTTTTGCTGGGGCCAAATTCACCATCATCATCTCATTGCAAAAAACTTGTCAAGATCAACGTTACTAATCCTCCATCAGTCTGTTTTATTTGTAACTGTGTCCTGGCATAACGAAATGCAAACATAGCCAGCTTATGCAAATGTAGGACAGATGAGCAATGTGGAAATAGTCTACACACCCTGATTTAGACAACATTCACAGTGTGAAAACTCAATTTCCTTTTTCCAATGAATCAGTTACTCCTATCAAAATAAGAGCGTATGCTCTCCCTTGCAAGACACAGCTTGTGGTCTAACAGAAGAACCCCTGTCATATTGTTACCAAGCAACTCACAGGAGCTGCTTTAGCTGTCTACTCTGGTGTAAAATCTAGCTGTGAGCGGCTTGAAATGACCAGCTTCCAAATGTTTCAAAACATAGCTTGAGCTGGTCAAACCACATTGAGTATGGGGCTGGTCTCATATGGTCAACCAGCTACTCGCTGTTTCAAAACCTAGCGTGAGCTGTTTTTTTTCAGCAGGGTTTGGCATTACATTACATTACATTATTGGCATTTGGCAGACGCCCTTATCCAGAGCGACGTACAACAAAGTGCATACCCATAACTGGGGATAAGTTCGCTGAAAGACCCTAGAGGGAAGTACAATTTCAACTGCTACCTGTACAACAAAGATAAGGACGAGGGCCCTTTTTTTTTTTTTTTTTTTTTTTTAGAACAAAGAAACAAACAAACAGAGCAAAAGTGACCAAAGTTAACTATCCAAACACTGCTTACCTAGCCAACTAAAAATACCGATATACAAACAAGTCACAGAGACAACAATTAAGGTTCACAGGGAGGTAGGGAGGGATGGGGAGAGGTGCTGCTTGAAGAGGTGTGTCTTCAGCTTGCGCTTGAAGGTGGGGAGAGATTCTACAGTTCTGACCTCAACGGGGAGTTCGTTCCACCACCGTGGAGCCAGAACAGACAGTAGTCGTGAGCGTGATGTGGAGGTTCGGAGAGGGGGAGGTGCCAAGCCGCCTGTGGAGACTGAACGAAGAGGTCTGGCAGGGGTGTAGGGTCTGATGATTTTTTGTAGATAAGCTGGGGAAGACCCTTTAACTGCTTGGAAGGCTAGCACCAATGTTTTGAATTTGATGCGAGCCATGACAGGCAGCCAGTGGAGGGAAGTAAGCAGGGGGGTGACGTGTGAGTATTTGGGAAGGTTGAAGACCAGACGAGCTGCTGCATTCTGGATGAGTTGGAGGGGTCTGATGGCGGACACTGGGAGGCCAGCCAAGAGGGAATTGCAGTAGTCCAGGCGGGACAGAACCATCGCTTGGACCAGGAGCTGGGTCGAGTAGGGGGTGAGAAAGGGGCGGATTCTCCGTATGTTGTATAGGAAGAACCTGCATGACCGGGTCACCGCCGCAATGTTCTCGGAGAGGGACAGTCTGCTGTCCATCACCACGCCGAGGTTCCTTGCACTGGGTGACGGCGTGAGTGTGGTATCCCCAAGGGAAATGGAGAGATCCAGATGGGGAGAGGTTTTAGCAGGGATGAATATCATTTCAGTCTTGCCTGGGTTGAGTTTTAGATGGTGGTTGTCCATCCAGCTCTGGATGTCCCTCAGGCAAGCAGAGATACGGGCTGAAACCTGCGTATCAGACGGCAGGAACGAGACGAAGAGTTGGGTATCGTCCGCGTAGCAGTGGTAGGATAGCCCATGTGCAGCGATCACAGGGCCAAGGGAGCGAGTGTAAAGAGAAAAAAGAAGCGGGCCTAGGACTGAGCCCTGGGGAACTCCTGTGGCGAGGGGCCGAGGTGTTGATACCGAACCAGCCCAGGCAACCTGGAAGGAGCGACCAGGTAGGTAGGACTCAATCCAGTCTGTGGCTGTGCCACAGATGCCCGTTGCTGACAGAGCAGACAGGAGGATGGAGTGATCCACAGTGTCGAAGGCAGCACAGAGATCTAGAAGAATGAGGACAGAGGAGAGGGAGGCTGCTCGTGCGGCATGGAGTGACTCACTGACGGAGAGGAGCGCAGTCTCTGTCGAGTGGCCCGATCTGAAGCCAGACTGAAGGGGGTCTAGCAGGTTGTTCTTAGAAAAGAAAGAAGAAAGTTGAGTAGAAGCGGCTCGTTCTATAGTTTTAGAAAGGAAAGGAAGAAGAGATACCGGGCGGTAGTTCTGGATGATGGAGGGATCCAGAGTAGGCTTTTTAAGCAGCTGAGTGATGTGGGCCCTCTTGGAGGATGCCAGAATACAGCCGGAAGACAGGGAGCAGTTGACAAGGGAGGTGACAAATGGGAGAATGTCAGGTGTGATAGTTTGGAGACGAGAAGAGGGGATAGGGTCAAGGGCACAGGTTGTAGGGCGGTGGCAGAGCAGGAGTTGAGAAACATCAGAGTCTGTAAGGGGGGAGAAAGTGGAAAAGGAAGGGATGGGCCTAGAGGGGGGGAAAGTGATCCCAGGGTTGTTGTGACCGTTAGCTCATAACCATCCCTGTCCATGCGCTGACAAAGAGGACCGTACTTTATGAATGACCGTACGGGCGGGGCCGCCTGGAATGCCCTGTGACCGGGGCATGTCGGGTAGCCCCGGATGAGATTCTGGAAGAGGCCCTGTGTAATTGTATTTGCGAGGCTGTCTCCCAGGCTTCAGAGTGGCCCGGTCTAGCCTCACCAACACAAACCCAGCACCACCTGTCACTGCCACTCGCAGTATAAAGCACTGCATGTGCCGGTGTGTGCGTCAGACCTCAGGCAAATCATTATTCAGAATCCTTTCGCCATCTAGAAATTTCCGGCAAATACTGAGAGTTTGTTTTGGATGAGAGCTTTATTTTCATCACTATTTATCAGTTTTTTTCTTGAATTTGACTTTTGGTTTGAGTTTTGTCCTGACACAGATCCAAATTTAATCAAAACTTTGAACGTGAACGTTTTTCATACTTTTTTCACTCCCTTAAGCTGGGGCCTACTCTTAGGATGTGTGTATGTTTCTTTGTTGTTTTGGCACATTTTGGTTTGTAACATTTTCCAGTGATAATTCTCAGGGGCCTGCGCAACAGATACGTTTTCTGGCATCAAGTATGTGAGGGTTCGGCACAAAGCTGTTAAGCTCAAACAATGTATAGCTCATGCAACGTCAACACCTCGCTGTCCGTGGCCTCAAAGCTCCTCAGGAACCAGTTTGACTTTCTCTGGAGTCACTTTCCCTGGGGGAGGTCATCTCATTCTTCAGGTTGCTTGTCACTGGGTCCATGTGCTGAGGGATCTGCCAGGCATTACCAGACATGGCCTTGTCCCAGTCCCTGAGTACCGTAGGGTTAGGGACATACTCCCAATCATTACCTGATTTGCACCCGCAACAGACAAACCTCCATGACTTTTCTTCCCAAATTCAATATTATAAAATTTAACCTTTACCAAATTTGAATAGGTTATTTAGGTTTTGCTGGATTCACAGAGTACAGTGTTATGGTCATGACATTTTATTCACAAGCTTTGATATAGTGGCATGACTTGTCAATGTCATGCTTATACCAGCAGTATGTAGACTTTATTTTGTAGATTAAAGTCGTAGCTATGCTAAGTGTTTCCAATTATGAATAGAAGCACAGGCCCTGCTGTCCAACTGATAATAAGTGGCTATGTGCCTGTGCGACTGGCACAGTTCCCTGCGCTAATATCAGTCGATGACACAGGGAACTTCGCCTTAGATAGAGGCAGAAGTGATCAGACACTGTGGAACTCCTAAAATAGCCCTTCTTGAGGGAACATTCATACCACCCTACCCCCCTGTGGTCATGATTTCGGGAGCCGGTGCAGGTGGGTGATGACTGACGAGGAAATGGAAAAAGTGTGGTGTGCCAAAGGTGGGATCAGTTTACCCCTCTGCCACTGTGCTGGAGGGTAGTGTAGTTCCCCTGGGGTGCTCTGGGTCCAGCTGTTAACAGAATCCAGCACCTGTGCTGAATTTAGGGGGGTTATCCTGTATGCAGGAGCTGCTAATATGAGTTGAATTATTCAGTCTGTTCTGTGATAATAAAACCAACTTTCTGTTCTTCTCAGTGAACAAACCTGGGTCGAATACATAGTTTTTGGATTTGAGTAGATTTCTCTGCTTTACTGAGCTTGTCTGGTGTATTGGAACCTATGATGAAATAACGTTAGTCTCAAAAACAAGACTTCTGGACCTCTTGGTTGGTTCAATTGCTCCAGGCAAGATCAATCGAGCACAGAAGAGTATTTGAATGCAGAACAATTATGTATTTGACCCATGTCTGTCAATGAAGGTGTGCATTTTACAGTACTCCCAAAGGTACTATCTACTGAAATGACACACTCACTGTATAACACCAATATTAGTGTGAGTGAATAGGAAGGGAACATGGAGTAATAAATGAAATAAATGGTCATACAGTAGGTGCTGTGCTTTATACTCTCTAACTCAACCATTACAGAGTAGAGTACAGAGTACGAGGCGGCCTGCTCCAGGGGAGGATTGTCTCCTGCTTAGGCTAATCAACCTTACGTCGCTCTGGGTAATGTAATGTAATGTAAAGAAAGTGTAGCAGAGACACTTCTTCAGTATGATCCACTGGGAAGGATTGTTGAGGTGGAGTGAGGGATCTTGGGGCTCATTCAAATTGCTTATTTTTCTCCTCTTTCTTGCTCCTTTTTCTTCTCCTTGCTCCACCCATCGGCTAGAAACAGAGGCTAGGAAAAGAAGTGAAGACGGGGAAACGCGAATTAGGCTAATGGAATATCCTTGCTCCATCAAACGTCAGTTCGAAGCGTGGCAAATGGGGAGAGGCGGATCCACAAGTCGATTATTTATACATCAGGCTTTCCGAAAACAAATATTTAAGCAAATTAAAGATTGGGAGTTCCTAACTTCTACTTCTTGCTCCTAGAAGGAACATTTAATGGGTTGGAATATCCTTAAAGATGGGAAAAGAGTGGGGAGAAATAAGCCATTGGACTGGAGCCCACGGAGATTCGAGCTGCTGGTGGGCCAGTAAAGGTCACAGCCATGCTCCTGGAGGCCTCTGCGGGGAGCCATCCATCAGAGGCGATGGCAGGCTGGCATTCGCGGCCAGCCCCGAACCCGCAGCCGTGCCAGCATCCCAGCTATGCCTTTTCATTTGATGTTTAATCGCTGGCTGAGAGAGGAGTCTGGCTCTCAAACAGACCGCAGCTGGCTTATGAGAGCGTCTCGAACCTTCTCAACGTTAGGGCTTGCTGCAAGTCTTGTTTCCCTGTATTTAGATAACTATTTTAAATTGTATGCCCTGGAAGTGAAATGGTTGAAATTGGTGTTTTTTTTCACCTGTTTTGAAGTCTTGTTCCAAACCAAAGTGACAACAGTGGTCCTACCTGGCATGTCCAGTCTTGCAGCCACAAATAGTTCTGTATGGGAATCCCTTTGTCCTGTCTGTCGCACTTTATGAATGACATTGGGTTGCTGTTTGGTTACTGCCAACACCACCTTCACCAGCCCCCCTTTAACTGAAAATACAAGATTCCCTATGTAATATGGGATATAATATCTAATATTTGGCAACTGTACCTGTCTGGCTTTTGCTGCAATAAAGATTTGGTTTCTGAGTACAGTTCATGAAAACAAGGGAGGGGTTTTGGGGGCGTGAATTGGCTGCTGTAGAGTATGGCTTCAGTCCTGAAGAAGCAGTCAGATTGTGATCTGTTCCTTTGGCTGGGAACTTTGGTCTGTGGCTTGGCAGCCTTGCAAATTCAGGATCTGAAACTAACTTTTTGGTGAACTGACTGGCCACTGAGTCTGGTGGATGAAAAAAAAGTACCATTTGGCCATTTCACCATAGACAGAATCTTTTTTTCCCCACACAATATGAAATTGAAAATGACAGATCCACTCAACCAGTCTTTGCAATGCATTAAGACAAAACACATTTTACAATGCAATTAACTGAACAAATGATATTAAATACAATATACGTCTTTTTTTCTTTCACAAAGGCACGAACAACAGCCATTTTCAACACTTATTATCAGTGCAGAAATGAAAATATAATAAAATACAAGCCAGCTAAAAAAAAAAAGAGGACCAAAGAGGTGCTCTACCACCAGGACAGACAGATGACACAAGACCTCCTTACCCAGACAACGTCACAGGTACTCGCCCGAAATAAGAGACGGTGGAGGGCACTGAACTCAGAGAAATGCACCCTGTCTAACGGACAGGGTAGACTGACATTTCGACATCAAACAACATCTTCCTCACTTCATTAATCATTCTTATTAAGACTGTGCCTAAGACTTTTGCACAGCACTATATATAAAAAGTATTTTATCTATGTCAGTCAATATCTGTTCATTTTAATGTGCAAGCCAGACCAGCAATGTTTTCTTAATTCTATAAAGGAAGTTCTAAAATTCATATGACATTAAATTCCTGTGGAAGATAGAGGGGTCTAAAATGAAACAGCTCATGTTTGGATATGCATATAACAATGTCCATACTGTAATCTTATAAATTAGGCTATTTTATACTGTGGTTAATTAAAATGGCCTCCTGTCTGTACTCTGAATATGCTTAAATGAGATGTGTTTGTATTTCTAATGCGAAGAGTCAGGTGTAAATAGAAAGTACCAAAAGTGTGAGATTGTTTTGCCACAATAGAGGCCAGGGAAGAATGGTGTGGGGTATGTTGACAGTGACCTCATTGCTTCTCCCTGCAGGCCCAAAGCACCAATCAGCTGTGTGCTGCCCACAAGTGGAGCGTCGAGGGCCCTGATTGGCTGTCAGCGATGAGACTCATGGATACGGAACACTCTGGACAAATCACTCAGCTGGCAGTTCCTGCTTCCTCTCTTTACCAAGGCAACAGTGTTCCCAGGAGTCTACTCCCTCTACCGTTGGTCAGCTGTAAGTAATAAAGGCAGAGGGGGAACTTACTCCCATAAGCCCTAGCAGAGGTCAGAAATCCGTAAAATGTAGCCCTAGTCTTGTTCTTTCTTATTGGCCGTGGTATTGAGAGAGAGCCATGAGAATTTAGGAATGTAGACATTATTTTCAGTGAGTCTAGGGAATTGACTCAGACATCGCAATTGTAGATAATTTAATGAATGTTAAAACATTCTGTTGGGACAATTTTGATACTGAGCAGTTTGTTTATAGACTTTATGCAAAAGAAGTATGACTAAGGTAACACTCTTAATAACACTCTTAATAAAAAATATACCAAGAGTAATTGTGACATGGTGTGTCATAGATGTGTATCTATGTAATATAAACAATTCTTAATGGTCGAAATCTCCCACAGAAATATGAGTGGTCATAAAGGAATGCCTTGCAGTTGGCTATCAGTAGAGATTATATAAACGGGAAAAACAGTTTGCTCTTGACGATAAAAAAAACCTCAAAACATTGTTAGGAAAAGGGTAAAGAATTTCCCCTGACTGCAAGTACTAACAATAGCAGGGGGCAGCCTGTAGCGTAGTGGTTAAGGTAAATGACTGGCACCCGCAAGGTCGGTCGTTCAATCCCCGGTGTAGCCACAGATCCGCACAGCCGTTGGACCCTTGAGCAAGGCCCTTAACCCTGCATTGCTCCAGGGGACGATTGTCTCCTGCTTAGTCTAATCAACTGTACATTGCTCTGGATAAGAGCGTCTGCCAAATGCCATTAATGTAATGTAATATAAAGCAAAACACTGAGGAGAAGCTATCCGTTGTCTCCATTGACTGATAATTGAATTAATTTGGGAGGATATTTGTGTTCAAATGTAGTGGGAGTGCAATATGCTGGCAGAATATTCTGCGTTACAGTTGCCACATGAGATGTTTTCCTCCCAAGTGTACGCAAGTGAATTATCTAATCAGCCAATCGTGTGGCAGCAGTGCAATGCATAAAATCATGCAAATATGGGTCAGGAGCTTCAGTTAATGTCAACCATCAGAATGGGGAAAAAATCTAAGTGATTTCAACCATGGCCATTGCTGCCAGATGGGCTGGTTTGAGTATTTCTGCAATTGCTGATCTCCTGGGATTTTCACGCACAACAGTCTCTGGAGTTTGCTGAGAATGGCGAAAAAAACCAAAGACATCCAGTGAGCAGCAGTTCTGCAGACAGAAGCGCCTTGTTAAACATCAGAGGTGAATGGCCAGACTGGTCAAAGCTGACATGAAGGTGATAGTAATGCAAATAACCACACATTACAGCAGTGGTATGCAAAAGAGCATCTCGGAAGACACAACGCGTCACACTTATCAGTGGATGGGCTACAGCACAGAAGACTTCATTTAAAAAAAATAAGTTGAATAAATATGTAATAAAAACCCTGAGTGTATGTGGCTGGTACTGCAGGTGAGAATTTCGAATAATATTCTGGGAGGTAAAATCACAAGCATCTGGCAACACTGGTTGTTCATACTATGCTCATATTAGGTGTGCCTTCACAACACGGGGCTGGTAAAGGGTGCTAATGAGAGACTGGTGGCTTGGAGTCACATCTGCATGCCACAAGATCCGTCGCTGATGGCTGGACCCTGTTAATCTCATCACAGCTGTTGTGTCGATACCTAGTCGTCTGGGGATTGCCACTCTCAAATTGATAGAATTGACCGCATAAAGCAGAGACTAGAAACAAGATGAGAGAAAGCCGGCCAAGGAGACGCATTAAGGCAGCCCTCGGCATTCGCTCCGGTGCCAGAACAGGCCGTACCAGGCCTCAAGGACACACCACTGCGTGGTGAATCCCCTCCTGTGCCCTGCTATACCCTGGCAGCCCGGAGAAAGGCCATCAGCCTGGAGGGATTACTTGGGATTACTCGTCAGACCGCTCTGTATCTGGCTGTGCTATTCTAGGGGTTAAGAGAAGCCAGGCTGAGTGGGTTTATATATAAACCATTGGGGCCAGGGGTGCTGTGAGCCAGATACCAGAGCTCGCCATTCAGATAACACAGGGGAAGCAGAGATGGCAGCCATTAAATGGTGGTTTACCTTTACTAAGTACGTAACACGTTTTAAATTACATTACAGTGATTTAGCAGACGCTCTTAACCAGAGCGACGTGCGACTCAAAACTTGGGACAAGTGCACTGAACAGGAAAATACAGTTTTGGAACCCTGCTACAGTGTTTGTGGAGATTCACACTTGTACAGCATCATGTCATAATGTTCCACCAAATAAATATGACAGAATTAGTATTGTCTGTGTTACCTTTCTGGATTTTACTTATTGTGCGTACAGTATGTGCACTATATTATGTGAAGGCTTGCATTTAAGTTCAAGCAGAGTTTTGATTGGCTCTATCAAATATAAAATATGACAGGCACAGACACATACACAACATATTCAGGCCCCTTCACTTTTTTCACACTTTTTTTTGCCCATCAATCTACAAGAGATAATCCATAATAACAAAGTGAAAACATTGCACTACATTTCATTTTTAGCAAATCTATGAAAAATCAAAAACTGAAATATCTAATTTATATAAGTATTCAGACCCATAATTCAGTACTTTGTAGAAGCCCTTTTGGCTGCAATTACAGCTTTGAGTAAACAGTGCCTGCTGCTCACCAGACATAGCATGTGGGGTTCAGACCGAACAGTTCAGATTTTGTCTCATCAGACCAGATAATCTCTTTCCTCATGCTCTCAAATTCCAAGCAGGCTGTCATGTGCCTTTTACTCAAGAGAGGCTTCCATCTAGCCACACTACCATACAGGCCTGATTGATGGAGTGCTGCTGAGATGGTCGTCCTTCCATCTCCATCTCTGCAGAGGACTTCCAAGGCTCTGTTAGAGCGAACGTTGGGTTCTTGGTCACCTCCCTGACCCAGGGCCCTTCTTGCCTGGTAACTCAGTTTGGCCGGACTGTAGCCTGTCCACTTAGAGTTATGATGCCTTGTGTGTTCAGAGATACTCTTCTGCATACCACTGCTGTAATGTGTGGTTATTTGCGTTACTGTCACCATCCTGTCAGCTTTGACCAGTCTGGCCATTCTCCTCTTACATCTCTTTAACAAGGTGTTTCTGTCTGCAGAAATGCGGCTCACTGGATCACTGGATTTTTTTTGTTTCGTTTTGCCACCAACAATCATTCTATGGTCAAAGTCACTTAGAACACATTTTTCCCCCATTCTGATGGTTGATGTGAATATTAACTGAAGCTCCTGACCCGTACCTACATGATTGATCGCATTGCGCTGCTGCCACACAATTGGCTGATTAGATAATCGCATGAATACATAGGTGTAATAAAGTTAAAATGTTACTTTATTCGGCGAGTGTATACACAGGTGTGTGTTTTTCTCATCTATGTCCAATCAATTCAATTTGCCACAGATGCACTCCAATAAAGTTCTAGACACATCTGAAAAACAAAGCAAACAGGATGCATCTGACCACAGCAAAAGGTGGAAATTGTAGAATATGTGTTCACTTGATAAAGATTTATGTATTAAATTAATTTTTAAAGACTTAACTCTCCAGAGAACACTGATCTTAAATCACCTCTGAACACGACAGAGCTATCGGAGGACAGAGTTCGCCCTCTGTTGGTTGGATAGTCGCATTGCTTTCGCATTATTCACCTGGCTGTTATTACAAGCATGTAATTCGATTTTCCCCCTTGGCATCCGCTTTGTGCCACTGTTGAGTTGAAATAACATTACATTAATCAACATCTTTAGGAGAACCAAGGCATTCTCGCAAGAGTAATTACCTAACCTTGAATGAATGAAGGGCACCCATGGAAATCCGTTATAGTGTCAGCTTGGATGTGATGTGTTTCAGATGTGCTTTTCCCATGAGGTCGAGGGTACAGTAAAATGGCTACGGATCCGAGCAGCTGTGCGGGCTCAATGTTTTAAGCACCAGGGAACGCCGTTGAAGCGAATAACATAATTTTCCATGGAATATAAGATAAGCATGTCTGGGAGGTTTGGGATGCTGTGGGTCGCACGTTGAATAGCCGTTAGCGAGCACGGTCCCCTTTTTCACATACCGCACGCAATGACGCCCAGCTGCGGCCGGAATGTTGCGGTTTTCAGGCGGATTTAGGTGAGGGGCCCGGCTTTAACCACACTGTAACACCCGGGTGCTCCGGGATTACTTTGGACTGAGCACAGATCGTAGTATGAAAAGATAATATGAAGAATAGGGGCACCCCATCGTTTATTAAATCCACTGAATCATGGAAACATAATAGCGCATAGCCCGTTTCGTTTTAAGCAGCCCGGGTTCAATCGGTAGGCTGCAGTGTTCTATTTTGGGAGGGGCTACAGCTCAGTCACGAAGTTATTTTGTGCGAATGGCTCATGGCTTCTGTGAGATTGGGATGACTGGTAGTAGCTATGGCATACGACAATTTACGCGTTATGACCAATAAAACTTCAATAACGTCAAAAGTAGTTTGTCAAAAACGTCCATTATAATGAATAGTTTTTTCTTTTAGTGCCTACTTTTCCCCTACACTATTACGTACAAAAGATCACGACAGTCACGCAGAAAATGTCATGCTGCCTCGTGCCCAGTAACTCGTGCTGCGAACTAATTTAAGTCCTTAAGCGCAAATTTATCCCCGTGTGCAGTGTGTTCCGTGCCCAGCTGCCGGCCACACCTAGGTTGCCTTGGCTCACCGCCGCTGTCCCGGACAGCTGTCACTTTCTCCGTGATGTTAGCGGGGGGTTGGGGTTGGGGTTGCACGGGGCTCTGATGCAGCATGCCTGGCGCGGCCTCTAAGCGACGGGGAGACGAGGTGCCGACAGAGGCAGCGCCAGCACAGCGTCAGCCTCTGGAACGCAGGTCTCCACTGACCTCCACCTTCCGCCTGCGTTTCTGTACATCACATTATAACGTACTGAATGTACAGTTATACAGTATAGATGTGTTAACCACATCTATAGTACGTTTATACGATTATTGAAGAGAATGTGAAGTAAATGTGTATTTACGCATTGATGTGATTCTAACAAACACCTTTCTAGCAAAAGATTGGAATTTTAGAATTCATGCGAGAAAATTGAGAAAATGGATATGTATACACGGATGAGTGTGAGGGAAAAGTAGATTTGTATGATGGGATTCTATTCAATCACACACAGCTTCATCCAAAGACAATCACCTCCAATGGGATTAAAAAAACCAATCTGACAAATAATTCTAGTTAATAGTTAGAAGGGATTTTGGTGTAGAATGGGTTGAGACTCCTGCCAGCTGACCCGCGGGAGGTCAGACTCAGCCTGAGTAAAGAATGGGAGGCCAGATTGGAGGCTGGAAAGAGGGTACTGGCATTCAGAGGAATGGGTTTCTAAGGCCGTCTTGCGTATATCCGGACCTCGGTGGTTTCGATGTAGTCCTCTCCCTCCCACCGGCCACTTGAGGCAGCTCTGCTTTAAGATCATGTGACTCCCTTTGGAATTGACTCCTGGGGATTTACTGATAGGGCGATGTGTGTTATTCAGTGTGTGATTGCAGCAGTGCACACCCAAATATGGGGGCTGCCCTCACCAAGGCAATGACATCCTCTTCTTGATATGTGTGTGGCCTTTCAATGTGTGTCCTTGATGAGTGTGTGTGTGTGTGTGCGTGCGTGTAGCCACATACACAAAGGGAGATTGTGAATCTCCGCTGACACCTTGTCCAGACCGGGTTAACCCTCCACACCCTGACAGGGTTAAGCCCGCATATCCTGCTGATGCCCTGTCCTATCAGGGTTAACCCTGCACACCCTGTCCTGACAGAGTTAACCCCACTGACACCCTGTCCTGACAGGGTTAACCCCGCCGATGCTCTGTCCCGACAGGGTTAACCCCACTGACACCCTGTCCTGACAGGGTTAACCACGCTGACGCTCTGTCCTGACAGAGTTAACCTCACTAATGCTATGTCCTGACAGGGTTAGCCCCATTGACACCCTGTCCTGACAGAGTTAACCCTGCTGACGCTCTGTCCTGACAGAGTTAACCCTGCTGACGCCCTGTCCTGACAGAGTTAACCCTGCTGACGCTCTGTCCTGACAGAGTTAACCTCACTAACGCCCTGTCCTGACAGAGTTAACCCTGCTGACGCTCTGTCCTGACAGAGTTAACCCTGCTGACGCTCGGTCCTGACAGAGTTAACCTCACTAACGCCCTGTCCTGACAGAGTTAACCCTGCTGACGCTCTGTCGTGACAGAGTTAACCTCACTAATGCAGTGCAGCTGCAGCGTGGGTGCTGAGTGTTTACACTGGGCGGATGCACCGTTCCCACACTGACGCCGGTAAGACCGCGCCAGACGGCCCCCTGCGGACCCCACGCCTCCCAGAGAGGGACTCATTAACCCCCGACATGCCGCCCTCCTTCCACGAGACCCGTCTGCGCTCCCGAATCCAGGGTGGTCGCCACGGCGATCTTTAACGCTTCAGTTTCTCATTACCTAACAGCGCTGCTGTTCTTTGTGTTACCGCAGAGAATCCGAGCTTTCCCCGGAAACGCGATACTTCCCGAACACAGGCAGGGGTGTGGGAAACCTTCTCCTCGACTTTCTCTGGTATTATTAACTTTAGGGACCTTTAGCATTATCCGCCTGTGCTGTTCTCAAATTTAAGGCCTCCTCAAATTATTAACTTGTCCTGCTTTGTGCTCGACATTGAATGTTGAAGACTTTCTCTAGTCTAAGATCTGGATGCGACATTTCTATATATGTCTATATATGACATTTCTAGAAATGTTTTATAACCCCAGTTAGGATTAATTCAAGTAGATTTGTGCACAGAATGTGGATTTCCCATCATTTACCTCATCATATATATCTATATTCTTATTTATTTATTTATTATTATTTTTATTTTTATTGACCTTCATTTATACAGGGTAAGTTGACTGAGCACGCTTGCTCTTTTGCAAGTACCCGGAGGAAACTCACACAGATAGGGGGAGAACAAGCAAACTCCACACACAAAGGCCCAGGCCGGGATTTGAACCCACTTCTTGCTGTGAGGCAACAGAGCTATCCATTTTTGGCCATTATATTTGTCCCATAATGCATACATGCCCTGTCTATTTGGAAGGCAGTGCACGCAGACATGCACCCGCACATTTGTAAATACATCTGAGGTGCACAGTTTACCACTCAGAGCTGAGACACCGGGTGCACTCAACCAGAGGAGTTGCTATTGAGCCACCATTTCATTTGGGCTTTCAAGCCTCACTTCAGGTTAAGAAGTAATACTTAAATAGTCAAATACTGCACATAGTAGGTTGTAAATTTGCACCTGCACCTGCCTTTTGCCTTATTGGATTTCTTAGACAACCACAGTTGATCACAACAGGAGCAGGACAGTCATTCCTTTTCATCCTGTTCCTATTGGATCTGGTGTCACACTCCGTCACGAGAGTCTGGCATCCCCCATGGGTCTGTGCTTAGCCCCACGCCCATCCCTCTCACAGATGCATGTTAGCCATGCTACAGGTCTCTTATCTCCCAGGCACTAGCAGGCGTGGCCAGGCCCTAAAGAACAGGGGCAGGGGAAGGTCTTGCTGTATTTGTGGCTCAGTCTCCCTCCCCCCCTCTTTTCCCTGCCTTGGAATCTCCCATGAGTCAGTTCGGCTGTTTGGCATGCAACAGCCGCTGTTCTGTTTGGTCAAAAGGAAGTTGCTCTTGGAAAACACGCTTCGGCATCTATTCAAGATGCTAGTTGAAGGCTGCTTTATTCAGGCGGACAGATTTGGTCCGAGGGGACAATGTTTGGAGAATTACGGGGAGTTTGAAGAAGGGGCCTTGGCTGAATGTTTGCAGCTGCCGAATGTCACTCCCCCCTGCCCTGTATTCAGCTTGTAGTGTGAGTGAAAAGCTCAAGAAGAGCATGGCATTCTGGGAGATTAATGTGTCAGAAGTAGACAAAAGTGGCACCTAGCTGCGCTTCTTCCTCAAGTTAGTTGCAGCTCTTTTCTGTGGTTAGTCGTGGCTTTCCTGTCAGGGTATTTCATGCAGGTTGCGGCTGTACATGACTTTAATGAAACACATTCTCACATACTCCTAACAACAGGGGTGGGAGTGTGGAGCAGTGGACAAATAACCAAAAGGTCATCAGTTCAACTGTTGGACTGAATGCTGCTGTTTAAAAATACAAACCTATTTATGGGTGTGAATAATTTCAGTCAGAACCAAATGTTTATGTAATTCTGAGTGTAAGCAATATACATGACCCCGGCAAAAGGAGGTCATGGTCAATGTTTATTCCATCTTAAGGTGTGAGACCATGCAAGGTAAAGATTGTTCTACTTGTTTGTTCAACTTTATTACTTTGCATGCTTATGACTATGAAACAAATTCATGATTGATACAAAATTAATTTCATGCCAATTTTCTGTTACAATCCCTTTTTGGCATTTGTGGAGCTTAATTTAGTTCTCTCAGATACTGACACTAAAGAAAATAATTAGATTGCACTGCTGCTCTCAGGCACAAAGATGTATTTACGGTTCATCTGAAGGTCAAAGAGAGTCTTTTAAAGTTCATTGTGTGACAGGCATATCCTGGCACCTCCAGCAATGCTTGACACTGCACATCTGCAGCATAATCACACTGTGTGGCTCTGTACAACACTGAATCTGCATGTCAGCGGTTTAACTGTGTGTGTGTGTGCAGGAGGGAGTGTGTAATATATATGTGTGTGTGTGTGTGTGTGTGCATAAGGGGGTGTTTAATCTGTGTGTGTGTGCGTGCGTGCGTGCGTGCGTGCGTGTGTGTGCATGAGGGGCTGTTTAATCTGTGTGTGCGAGCATGTGTGTGTGAGCGAATGACAGATAGACAGAGAACAGAGATGTATGTGCATGCGTGTGTGTGTGCTTGTGTATGCCCGTGGATGCACGTGTGTGTGTGTGTGCTTGTGTGTGTGCATGTGTGTGTGTGTGAGCGAATGACAGATAGACAGAGAACAGAGATGTATGTGCATGCGTGTGTGTGTGCTTGTGTATGCCCGTGGATGCACGTGTGTGTGTGCTTGTGTGTGTGCATGTGTGTGTGTGTGAGCGAATGACAGAGAGCAGAGATATTGGAGGTGATCCAGACTGCTCCAGTTCTGTTTGGACAAGACATTCCGCACACTTCTGCTGACCTACCCACACCCACACACGGAGAGCGCTGTACCCCCAAAAGCCTAAACACTACGTACATCCTCCCACACCATCCCTTTCACACGGTCAACCAAGTTTCATCCAGCACTGCCTAACAAGGCTCTCCACGTTTATGACGGTGCAGAAACCTTCCAGCAACACGGAGAGACAACATACTACATCGCTACCTTTGTCCAGACCTTACCTTGCAACAGGCCCACCTGTGAACTGTGCAGGGTCCAGAACAGTGCCATCTCTACGTTAGGGGCCGGTGGGGTGGGTGTGCAGAAACCATAGCTATGTGTCAATTGGCTAGCTATCTGTTGATATTCTTGTACTAGTTGTAGTTGCAGTCTCGCTATAACTAGGACACTTTTGTAGTAGCTTAGATGTAGCCTAATTATTATATAGTTGCTTATGAAAATATAATGAGGTTGAAACCTCTTGGTGTTCAAAACGTTGGGACTCAACCATTCAGAAAATATTAGCATCACCCAAGCAGGAAAGGAAAAAAACTGCAATTTCAATACGGATATCATCCGTCAGGATGTGGTAGGCTAGAATAAGTTGGTCAAATCGTTTTACGTTTTACCCATTTTTTCGTTTTAGCTAGACGAGCAACATGCATTGCTTTTGTAAATTTAACCACAGGAACTACAACTACAGGAAAAAAAAAAAAACAACAACTTGCTTTCATTGAATAATTATGTGATATAGCTAATTGTATTAATGCTAAGTAGTAGAAAATAGATAATATAATTTGGGAGTTGTATCCTATTTAACAATTAATTTGCTGTTCTTACTCTGTGTGGTAGCCTTATATTTCACGACCCTTCATCTGTTTTTATTTCATGTTCCTCCAGAATTTGCATTTGAACGTCCTTTAAAATGCTAGGGCTAGGCCCATCTGCACTCCCTGTGTAGGCTACTTTCTTGTAGCCCTATTTTGCAAGTGAGCAGTTAGTGAGTGTGTTATAAGGGTTTCATCACTGTGTCAAACTAGCACAGCAAGATAAGATAACCAAGTGAGATTTGCAGCTGCCAGGCCTGGGGCCTGTTCCACAAAGGAGGATTACTGAGTTAACTGCACCGAGTATTGCAGAACCCATGCAAATCCTGAAGATGGACTGAAGTGAAAAGAGCTGTTCTGGGTTTTACTCAGATTATTTTACGCAGTTATCCGGCAAATTCAGTTATCGTGCTTCATGATACAGGCCCTTGGTTCAAATGCTTTATTAGAAGAAGTAACATCTGTTTTGAATAAATATTAAAACTATTCTAATTCAAATCACTGTTTATTTTGGTATGGTAACACATTTAATACCGTGTGTTTTCCAAGCAGCAGCTATGGGGTACAGGCATTTCAGAAGTGTATTTGACCCAGGCCCGGTTGCCACAGCACTGCTCCAGCGTAGTCAGGAATTAGAAGCGAAGACGGCCCGGGCGCTAACCAGCCTAGCATTCCGACTAGCTCCTGCCTGCCTTAGGCTGGGCTCGGCCCATGTGCCAATGTGTGACTCCTTCCGGCAGCTCACAGAATGTCTCACCCTTGAACTACAGGACGAGGCCCCCGACTCACTACCCCAACATCTCTGAGACTGCACCGGCATCTTTACATTCAAATCCCACTTAAAAACCTACCTCTTCTCCCAACACTATTCTCCTCACTGAGTAACCTGGATTTGTTCTACTTCCCTTTGTTTCCTCCTCTCTTGGTTTTGCTTTTCATTTCAGTAATTTAATCTTCATCAATGTACTTTTTTCTGGCATCTTTCTATTATTGTTGTATGTTATCTGTTGGATATCATTTTTATCATAATCTGTAAGTAAAGTGACCTTGAGTTTGAGATTAGAGAAAGGTGCTATATAAATAAAATGTATTATTATTATTATTATTATTATTATTATTATTATTATTATTATTATTATTATTACAGGACAAAAGGCCACAAAGTGCATGCTGAAAAAATGTGCCTTGGATACTGGCTCTGGTGCTGGGAGGAAACAAAATGGCTTCATTAAAATGGAATAAAGCAGAGAATCATCCCCGCAATTGTGCTTTGTTTCCTTTTACCACCCCGGGATTTCCCGCAGAGAAAACAATCGTCCCATTATGCCCCAGCCAGGGGCAACATCCGGGCCCTTGAGCTGAGAGGGCGGCGCATCCCCAAACTGGGGCAGGTGACCCCAGGGAGAACAGGATCTCTCTGCACCTTGGGAATTCATGTCTGCGGCAATCTGTAATCCTGTAGGGCAAGGATGACTGGCCTGTTCCCACCAAGCGGGCAGAGCGGGACTGCCTACAATGCTCTCCACTGTCCTCTCTGGTACAGGGAGACTGAACTCCATGCAGTCTCCAACGACTGATCCAGGACCAGGTTAACCTGATCTTAATCATAACTGCAAGCCTGTAACATGATCAAGTCACAGCGGCAGAAACTAAACCTGCTGTCTAAGAAGCCCGTTAGGTGAGGTGGTTAAAACAGCGGTTTGAACTTGTGCGCTTCTCCCCGTATTTTCTAGGATGTGGCCTGTCCGTGCCTAGCTCCCGGCTTCCCTCCGTCTCCTTGGATACATTTCAAGGTCAACACCAAGCTCTCGACCCGGTGCCAGAATCCTTCCGTCCTCTTTCGCAACGCAAACAAACTCCCTCTGCATCGGCTCCGTGACCTTCACGAAAACGAGCCGCCCCCTCGGGTGTGATCCCTCTGGTCCCGTGTTAACACCCGGAAGCTTCCGTGATTTGCGCGCTGCTACGAGTCAACAGATGCCGTTCAGTGATCTCCGACGGGCGAGGCGACGGGCGGCGTGCGTTTCATCTCTCGGCTGGGCAAACCCAAGACGCTCGCGGTTCTATATGAGCAGCTAGCGCGCGTGAAAAAATAGCAGAGGAAGAAAATAACGCAAGCTGCTGTGACTCATAGGTTATGAATATCAAATTCCTGACCCACTTATAGGCAAATAAGACAACCCAGTTATTCCAAGGGCATTGACGTCTGTTCTGTTCACATTACGCCAGGGAGCCTGAAGTCTGATACATCTGGTCAGTTCTCTTGGCCTCCTGTGTACAGGCTGTAAAGTTCAGCAGGCTGAGGGAGGGCTGTGCATTGCAGTGTGATTATTCAGGGGGTTTCTCTCTCTCTATCTCCCTCTCTCTCTCTATCTGTCTTCTCTTTTTCTATCTATCTCTTTCTTCTCGCTCTCCTTTCTCTCCCTCTCTCTATCAAATTCAATTTCAAAATGCTTTATTGGCATGAAATACATTCTTACATATTGCCAAAGCATACACACAGAAAGGAATAGGAATGTGAATACAAACAAAATAAATAAAATATCTCTCTCTCACACACACACACACACACACATACACACACAAACATATGCAGACTTTCCCTTGTGTATGCGATTATGTGTGCACACACGCTTGCACACACACAGATTGAACACCCCCTCATGCACGCGTACACACACACACACACACACTCACACACACACAGATTAAACACCCCCTCATGCACGCGTACACACACACAAGCACACACATTCACACACACACACACACACACTCACACACACACACTCACACACACTCTCACACACACACACTCACACACTCACACACACACACACACACTCTTTTGCTGTGTTGTGTAAACTGAAAGTGGCAGACTCTCTCTGTTCTCTTGGTCTCATTAGTCTTGAAGCGGCTGCTTCTGAGCTGCAGGGCAGCACCGACAGCCCATGACAACAAAAGGGCCGTTACATAAAGCAGGATGCAGCCCAGCTAAATCACATTTACTCAAGATGGCTGAAGACACTGACAGTAGTAGCAGATGCCCTTATCCACAGCAACTTCCTTTTTCAGTTATGTATTTTGCCTGAAATTCAATTCAATTCGATTTTGTTTGTATTGCGCTTTTCACAAAAGACTGTTCCAAAGACGCTGTTCAGAGTAAGTAAATACCAGCCCTAAGCCCCCACATAGCATATGAAGTTACAGAAAATCCCCTGTGGGGAGAAAAACCCTAAAACGTTGCAGGAAAACCTGCGTCAATCGTTGGAGACAATTATACAGCTGTATATTTTTACTGAAGCGATCATGTTTAACGACCTTGTTTAAGCAAATAACTACAGTAGCCTACAGGGGTAGGCAGCTTAACCACCAGAATACACTGCCACCATTCAGAATTTGAGTACTTATTTTGTCGTTAATTCGATTCGAGCAATGACTATGACTCATGCCACCCGTTCCCATGCATGCAGTAAATATCTCATTTTCATGCCTTGATCACATGCAAACCTCCGGGGTACGTGGTGCCACCGTGCCCTGCTTATGTGCTCACCAGGACCGACCAGGGGATCAGAGTGGCTCTCGCAGGCACGAAACTTCAACACATAACTAGCGTCACACACACCTGTTTGACGCACATGCCCTCTGGAACGGTAAACGAGGACCACTCATAAATACCACCGTTGAACAGCCTAAGGTACACGTTGTCTGTGTGTGGGTGTAGTTTAGTCATATTTTGTACTTTCCAAATATAAAGAAATTATTTTTTTAGGTGCCACAAAGGTCCAATGGGTATTTTATTGAGATTGTATTTTCTCTCCCTGTTCCAGGTCTCATTTGTTTCATTCGCTGAGGCACATTTATTTCGCGTCAGTTACCCTATGGGGGCGGCCTGTAGCGTAGTGGTTAAGGTAAAAGACTGGGACAGGCAAGGTCGTGGCTCTAATCCCGGTGTAGCCACAATAAGATCCGCACAGCTGCATTGCTCCAGGGGAAGATTGTCTCCTGCTTAGTCTAATCAACTGTATGTCGCTCTGGATAAGAGCGTCTGCCAAATGCCAATAATGTAATGTTGTAACTTTATTTTCTAATTGCTCCCGTTCATAGTTTTGTTGTGGTACAAGTTTTGTGACTACTTTCACTACTGATACTGAATTGAACTTGTCAACAGTTTTCTGTTAATATTCTTTAGAATTATTTAGCTGACGCTTTTATCCAAAGCGACTTATGATTGATTAGACAAAGCAGGGGACAATCCAAACCCTGGAGCAATGCGGGGATAAGGGCCTTGCGGAGAGCAGTGTGGATCTTATTGTGGCTACACCGGGGCTTGAACCGCAAACCTTCCGGGGCCCAGGCTTGTAGCTCAGCCACTCGGCTGCAGGTAGCTTTTGATGTTTTATCAAAAACTGATCTCATCAGCTCATCTCACGGAATGTGTTGTTTCCATGAACAATGCAGATGCAACACAGTACTCACATTCCAAGAAAACCGATAGGTCGGTGGGTTTTCATATCATCCGTGTTGGTGGGGTGTGACTGACAGGCTATAAGCAGACAGCTGTGTTTCTTTTACAGGAAACCCAAGCTTGAAGATCTGTTTAGTCTCTCGCGTTTTGGTTTGGCTGTCAACCTGTGTGTGGGTGTCTGGATATCGGAGAGAAATCCTGCCTTCAGTGTGTTTTCTGACGACTTGCTCAAATTTTTGTGTCTGATTGTGCTGAAATTTATCCCAGGGTCATGCAGTGAGATGCCTGAACTTCACAGTTGGAATCCCCCGCAATTTCCTAGGCTGTTGTGTTTTCCATTCAGAGAAACTCAAGGTGTTTTCTTATGCTCCTCTCTTGTTTCCTGAGACAGCAGTCTACAACAGGCCAGTGTGAATAAGCTACACTTCACCCTTCACCCTTCACCCATTTAGTACAGTATTTGTACTCCCACTAACTCAAAGACGGAGTGGATATGGTACAGCCTCAAGCTTTTATTTAAATGAAATATCATACTTGGGAATTAACACAGAGATACCATGTCCTTTTGACTCGTAACGGTGCCAGAATACAGCGTAAAGCACATTCTCCTGTATGCTAAGCAAAGTAGCTCATATCTGCAGCTAAAATACAGTTTACTGTAGAAAGCAGACAATAGCCCCTGTTCTGCCAACGAGAGGTTCTCTCTGCTCTGCCGGCAGCACATCCCGGGAGTCCTCGCACGTTTTGACGTAGGCCGGCAGGAATACGGCTCGGTCCCTTGGCTTGGAACTCAAAGGGATTGTACATTAACGGTCAATTCCCGGCAGCGCAGGGTGTGAACGGACTCGAAGCAAAAAAAGCAGGCTCTGGGCACGACTTCCTCGCCGCGCGTTAGCGTCAGTCCTCAGAGCCAGCAGCAAGGAAACGTGATATACCATGTGGATCGGCTGAATAGTCCTTTATTCCGTCTTCCTCTCCTCTGTCCATGCTAAGTTGTCGGATACTCTTCCAGGTCCAGGGTGGGAAAAGTCTAGGGAATATAGAAGTCACATCAAATTAATCGAGCCGTTTTCATTTGTGTTGGAGCAGAAGTCCTGAATACATCTCATACGCACGCAGCTGGATAGAGATTTTTTCCTGGCAATGAACACAGCTGTGTTTGATGTTCCCAGAATAACACTGACTCACACACAATAAAATTGTACCATGACTGAAAAAATTTGCAAGGAAAAAACCCAGCAGTAACACATTGCCACAGATTGGCAACAAAATAAGATATGTATTTATTGTCCTAATGAAATGTACAAATTAAGTTAAATACAGATTATTGTAAAGTTGGCCTTTTAACTCTTGTCTCGTAACTTTGAAAACGTCTACATTAAGAACAGCAGCCTGTACTAGGGACAGGGACATGCTAGGATATACTGTACTAGGCCTACTCATTCACTGTATTGTTATTGTTATGCTGACACATATCAAATATAAAAGTTTTCAATTACTATTTACAAATTAATTGCCAAGTCGGCCACCGTAGTCTTGTCTCCAAAAAAAAAAACACAAAAAAAACCCGAAAATGGTTTATTGAAAGGATATTGATTCGGAAGTCCCCTCGCTCATGCTTCAAACATGTGGCTAGTGGGATTGAACGGGTAAACTTTAATTGCCTATCCATACATCACTTTCATAACTGGCACACGTCACGGGCCACTTATGAAAGTGGCTCTAAAAAAGAGAAGAAAAAAAAACTTGTGGTTCTAAATCCATGGGTAATATTTGGTTAATATATACAGAACAATATGAACTTGCGCGCTGCTGCTGGACATTGGCTAACTGATTATTTCATAACCCACCCAGCATGTGGAGTTCGTTTAAAAATGCCTTGTTTTGCCAGTCTTCAAAGACAAATCGCTAGTGGCTTGCAAATGAAAAGCAGATGTTATTTTGAAACGCACTGCGTAATTAATTCCTTTGGGGAAATAGTCTTATTTTATACCATGTAATTAGAATAGATCACAAAGACTGTCATTTCACTAGAACTCTCCGAACTTTTACTAAGAATATATAGCACAGTGTACATACGTTACTAAAATAGGTTGAAACAGTTTGTGGAGATTCCGTGACAACAATCTGCTGTGGAGCGCCACAAAACTAGGCTATGTATAGTAGCCTAAAATGTAACCGTTACACGAATACACATGGACTGATAAACCCGTTGAAATACAAGAAAAATAATTTAAAAAATAACACGTGTGTACCTTCATTCATCGGGCGCCTCGCCTTCCCCGGTGCTACCCAGATGTGACAGATGCCTGGTCCTTCCAGTCTGCACGGCAAGGAGATTTTTAAATCGCACCAATGCGAGGGCTATCTCTGCGTTCCAGGCTGTTCCTTCCTGCTGACACCTGAAATCAATCTCTTTCCCTCCTGCCATGACAATGGTGAAGTAGACCAGTCCTCGCTTGTACTCGACACAGTCCACAGTGGCCATCCGTTCAAAGTGTAACTCCTTTGCTTTGGAGCCGAAGCCAGACGCGCCGCTGCCGCTGCGTTTCCATTCATACAAGCGAAGTCCATCTTCAGTCAAAACGCACTGTTTTTTCTTCCATAGCTGTAACAGACCATTGCTTCTTTTCTCCAAAAACCCTTCTTTCATCACTTTCTGCGGGTTCATGTTTGCAGAACAGTTGTACTATGGCTATACAGTTTTGGGTTTTTTTGCGAGAAGGGACGATGTCGTCTTATCCCTCAGAAGTCTGTATCAGCTTTCATTCGTTTCCAGTTTCGTTTTACGCTGGAAACATCTGGATTCATTGGTCGGCTTTCCCAGATGTAAAACAGATCTCTGATGGGAAACGTCCTCCGTCTCTATCTTTGTTGCCGACGATGGCGATGTTATTTTTGTCTTTTGAGTTTAAACTAACAGTTTTTAACTTATATTCTCGGTTCGCTTTTGTTCTGAAACTACAGCATGTTCCCTGTTAAATCTTAATTCCAAATCATCAAAATTGTCCAGTTTTAAGCGACTGAATGGCATTGCCAATCGTCCCGGTGCTTTGGATATGTTTGTACTTGCCCAGAGCTGAGGGTTCCCTCCCCCTCTCTTGTCAGAACCGCCTGACAGCCAGCCCCGCCCTGTCTGTGATGTCATGCGATCTAGTCCTATGTTTAACGCAACACGCTTCTTCACGGATTCAATTTACTGCTGACTGTCAGCCCGACAGCTGACACTCATTCACAAAAAAGCGTGCCCACTTGACTAACGGGTCGTTGCACATGTCTCCGGCGAAAGGGCACGTCAGTTGTTTCCTAAATGTTAAAGGTACTTGACGGCAAGGGCCACCACTTCAGGAACGAACCGCGCGGGTAATACTTTGAAATGTAGAGCTTGTGCTCAATATACTGTGTAAAGGTTTGCTAAACATTCCGCTGGCATTCAGGAGGTGCGTGGCAAGCCTGACATATTGATGTTCCTCCAAAAAAAAAAAAAAAAAAAAAAAAAAATTCTTCCATTTGCAGTTATGCTGAGTGATAATATTTTTTAAAGAGCAAATTAAACTCCTGGGTAGACCTACGTATTCAAAGAGCTTATATCTTAAATCTTGTAGGCCTTTTAAAAAGAAAGAGAAAGCTGATTAAAGGGACAGTATACATTATGTATAAGCCCCGGAGAACCGTGTATGCTCCAAAAAAAAAAAGATTTTGTGATTTATATAGCCAAGAAAAGAGGTGTTGTGAACTCTTGCATGAAATAAATGTCCACATGAAATAAACAAAAGCAGTGTTCAATTTCAGGTGTTCCTTGCCCAAAATAATATAAATGTGATGAGATGTGCTGGGTTATTTCTCTCCAACGCAGGGCAGTCAGTGTAACCAAGCAGGAACTAAAATGACCCTCAGGCTCAGATGACTGGGTGTGGCAACTAGCAACTGGAAGCTGGTAACCAAGAAGGGTGATCCATTCCCTGTGCCATCTAAGATAGTCATGACAATCTAACCTACTCTGGTGTTAGGAGGAAATGGGGTTCATTGCAATCGCTGATTTTTCTCCACTTTTTTCCTTTCCTTGCTCCTGACCCTGAAATCTATTGAGGTCCATCATCTTTAAGGACATTCCAACCTGTTAATGCTCCTTCTAGGAGATGGAAGTAAAAGTTAGGAACTCTCAATCTTTCCTTTGAGCAAGAAAACATTTGCAGAAGTATTTTTTTGGAAAGCCTGACGCATAAATTATTGACCTGTGGATCCACCTCTAGGCGGCACGGATGGTGCAGTGGGTAGCACTGCTGCCTCACAGCAAGGAGGTCCTGGGTTCGAATCCCCGTCGGCCGGGGCGTCTCTGTGGGAAGTTTGCATGTTCTCCCCGTGTCTGCGTGGGTTTCCTCTGGGTACTCCGGTTTCCTCCCACAGTCCAAAGACATGCACGTTAGGCTGATTGGAGAGTCTAAATTGCCGGTAGGTATGAGTGTGTGAGTGAATGGTGTGTGTGCCCTGCGATAGACTGGTGACCTCTCCAGGGTGTATTCCTGCCTTTCGCCCAATGTATGCTGGGATAGGCTCCAGCCCCCCTGCGACCCTGATCAGGATAAGCGGGTTCAGATAATGGATGGATGGATCCACCTCTAACTGATGTTGTTTCGAACTGACGTTTAAAGGAGCAAGGACATTCCAAGTTCTTGATTTCCCAGTCTTAATTTCTTTTTCTTTCCACTTTACTCTACTCCTGCTTCTACTCTACATTTTAGGCGTCGGACATTTGGATTGTTCGGTTGACAGTGGAAGAAAATGTCTGGCTTGTTGGGTA
Source organism: Conger conger (assembly GCF_963514075.1). Classification (NCBI taxonomy): domain Eukaryota; kingdom Metazoa; phylum Chordata; class Actinopteri; order Anguilliformes; family Congridae; genus Conger; species Conger conger. Next base: position 11,215,555 of record NC_083769.1, read on the forward strand.
AATTTTCTTATGTCTGTAAACCCGAGAGTGGGATTTAGTGAGAGAACAGAAAGTAAAATTTATGGCAAGGAAATTGTATATCTCAAAAATAACCTCATAGTTTTCTATAGTTTAATATGTCAATCACATCGACATCAGATAATCTGAGAAGTTGGAGTGGGCATTCCCTCGAACCTGCAGTGGCTCGAGGCCCATGCTACCTACGCACATGTTCTGCTCATTGGTTTTAGCGCTGCCTTTAATTCTGTTATTCCATTAAGGCTGCATGACTAACTCCCAAAGCTTGGTGTCAACAGGTCCATGTATAATTGGACCCTTGGCTTTTTTGGCTCTTTTTTGGGGATTACAGGCAGTTAGAATGAACAACATGCTACCTTTTTATTAGGCTTCTCTGTCGCCTATCTTTCTTTGTATACGTATGACTGAATTTCACATTTCAAAAATATCTTCACAAATTTCACATTTCTGAAGATATTTACGTCTGCGGATGACACCGCGGTGACATGTCTGATCTGCTGTAATGAAGAATCGGCGTACAAGTTGCCTCACTCGATGAGTGGTGTCATCACAACCTAATCCTAAACATCTCCAAAACCGAGGACATGGTTGTAATCTAATAATAATAAGTATAATAATGTACTTCTGCAGAAACAAAGACGAGCTTCAGCCTTTGGTTATTAAAGGTTGCCGAGAGGGTAGAAAGCCTCAAATTCCTGGGGACCACTAGATCTTCCTCTCTTAATGGAACGATAATGTAAGCCAGGCATACTCAATCTTACTCAGAAAGGGCCAAGCCAACCAGGCAGTTACACACCTGATTCTACTAATCAACCATTAGAGTTGTTGCTAAGGACCTTGATGAGTAGAATCAGGTGTGTAACTGCTGGGTTGGAACACAAGCCTGTGCCCACACAGGCCTTGATGGAAGCGTTATTCTGCCGAAAAGTCACCGGTCTTCCCAAGACAACTCAAGAAGTTTAAGGTATCCAAGACAGGGCTGTGTGGTTTTCACAGAGCAGTGATAGAGAATATGAGGACTCTATCTATCACAGTGTGGTAGTGCCGATGACAGGAAAGAACTTCACAAGGCAGTGAAAGCAGCAGAACAAAATGACTGGTGAGGCTTTGCCAATCATCGGTGACATACACTACATCTGCATTCAATGGAAAAGGATGAAAATAATCAAGGACTATTTGTTACTTTGCATTGTTATTTCGTGTTTGTCTTTTAACTGAATGCTGCCTGCTGTTTTATTTTTCTTATTGTGTCAGTTGCAGTGTACTTAGCTGGAGCCCTTGTGCTGACTTAAGGTTAAAAAATGACACTATTTTTAGCATCAGTGAAAATCCACTGAAAATATCTTTTTTCAACCTGAAATTTGATGACAAAGTTGACAGGTTGTTTCTTCATGCAAATTATATTTAAAAAATAGAAATTCAATTAAGCTGCCTTTTTTTAGGGGTTCAGTGAAGATGGGTCATTTTTTATCCTTAGGATAAAGGGAGTATACAGAATGTTAAGACTACACAAGGGTTAAACTGTAGTTGAAATGCAGCTCTGTGGTCTAGAGGTTTAAACTTGCGGTTTAAACTCCAGCTAAGCCCACTGCATTTGACCCATCATGTCTCGGCTGTTGTGTACTTTACTGTTGCTGTTTTTGTCTACCCGTACGCACATTCCAACCAATGCTTCACTGGAATGGCAATACATTATTGAATCTTTAAGTCTTTTGTAATATATTTTTCAGCACAGCATTATTTAATGACATCTCTAATATTTAATTCACAAGCAGTTAGGTTGGGACATCTTCATTAGAAAATGAGACTGCTGATGGAGATAATTGTTAACTTTCTGTGAGAATTCCTCACTTGCAGCAACTGGTCTTTGACAGGAAACAACTCTGGTACTGTTTAATGGTTCACTCAATCTCTGCTGACACATGGCTATTGCAGAAATGGATACACAATGTCTCACTTAGGAAAGAGTTTATTAAGGTTGCAACCATTCGGTCACCTTGACCTTTATCAGGTATCTTGTCATAGCAGGAATAAATGTTTTATTAATAAAATTAATACAATTTCCCAACTTAGACATTGTGTAGGACTCCACTCATTTAATATACTGTTTGTCATCCAATGCACCTGTCCCAGTTTGCTCCAAAGTATTTTTTGTAATACTTAAAAAGTTTAAAGGTACAAAGGAACATAAGCTATTTATAATTTTGTATAAAAACAATATTACAAAATAATAGCTTTCCCATACGCTTTGTTACTTGTGCATAGTATATACTAGTTTGCCATCTGTCCCCAGTGTTTAATAATAAAGTATCTTTTTATCCACATTGTTGCTCTCTTGTTTTTGGAGAAGACTAAGGGAGCTCCACAGAGGATCTCTACTGGCATTTCTGAATGTGTTTATAATTACAGTACTCCCCCACCACTAATCTATTTGTCTCGTTCCATATTTATTTACTGCTGATTGGCACTCGCACTGGGAAGCGTTTAAAAATATAACGGTTAACCATTTATAATTCTAGGAAAGTAACTCTGACATCGACCGCAACAGTGCTGCCTCAGTTCTACTTGAGCTCTTAGGGTCTGATCTTCTTTCAGAAAACATGACATTATTTGTTACTGTTACTGTTGTCAGGGGGCGGGAGACCTTTTGTCCTTTGTCGTATTGTTTAGGCAATAAGTCTCCCGCTTGTCATGGAAACATGCCGAGTGTGGTAAAGATCACCCAGCACTCGCCAGTGTGACTGTACTGTCGATGTATACTCCCTGAAAGGACCCTGCTGTAGGGTCACTGAGTGAATGAAAAACTATATGCTCCGTATTGTCCATCTTGCCGTTATTTAACATCTTTATCTGAATGGAGTTGCGGCACAGATGGTGCAGTGGGTAGCACAGGAAGGAGGTCCTGGGTTTGAATCCCGGTCGGCCAGAGCCTCTCTGTGTGGAGTTTGCATGTTCTCCCCGTCTATGTGTGTTTCCTCCAGGTACTCCGGTTTTCTCCCACAGTCCAAAGACATGCAGGTTAGGCTGATTGGAGAGTCTAAATTGCCTGTGGGTATGAGTGTGTGAGTGAATGATATGTGTGCCCTGCGATGGACTGGCGACCTGTCCAGGGTGTATTCCTGCCTTTCGCCCAATGTATGCTGGGATTGGCTCCAGCCCCCCTGTGACCCTGTTCGGGTTAAGATAATGGATGGATGGATCTGAATGGAGTTGCCTTAACAGGAAGTTGATGATTCATCTTAATTGACAATGGGTGATTGGAAATGAAACTATTCTAGCTGCCAACCATGCTATGCTAGTTTGTAAGTTGATGTATTCTTCAAGGGTTCCAACTGTATCTGTATGGTTACACTAGGACTCGGAACCGTACTGTCCGCTCAGGTCCTCTTCACACTTGTTCCTGTGTTCGATCTGCACTTCGTTGCACATCACTCTGGATAAGAGCATCTGCTAAATGCTTTGTAATGTAATGTAAAAACACATGGAAGATGTTAGGTCTGAAAGAAAATGTACCCTCTTCAAAGACTATTCTAAGTGCATTCTAAGAGGGTGGTGGTTTGTACGGGAAATTACAAGGTGCTTGTGGGTACTCTCTTCAGTACATGCTGAATGGCCTGGAATGTTTTCTTTATTTTGGCCACGGCAACTCCCTTTGCTGTCAAATGCCAATAAACCAAATTATGCAGGGAATTTTTGTGGGCTGCAGTTTGAAATTTTCTCCACAAGAGAGCGCTAGAAATGCACTTATTTTGCACTTTCTGAAGGGGTTTATGAAGTGAAATATTATTCCCGAAATGGAGACCTTTATACACGAAAACACGTCTGTGGTTGAATCTATTTTGAGCAAGGCGGACTAAGAATCCCCAGGGAATAAGAGCAATGCATAGCGCAAACCCACACTGGAAATCCGCAGCAGTGAAAATGAGTGACATTTCCAAATCATTTCACTCTCAGATTATTTTGATCTGTTATTCAATACTCTGTCAGTTCCTTTAACATTCACATTCTGCTTGAATTATTAAAACTAAACTTTGGGAACTTTTAGATTACTCGTTCATTTACCAGCAGCAGAGGCCCTTGTCTTTCAGAAGTCAGTTTTCTAATAAATGTGAAAACTGAACTTATTTCTTTAATCTGGGTGGAGAGGAGTAAAAAACCCTTCTCAGATTTTATGGTATTAAGATTCCTGGTATCTACAGTGCAGACAGTAATTATCTGGACAGTGTTACCGATTTCTGTTCTTTTGGCTCTGTGGTCTAGCACATCGTTTTCACTTGAAATGGATGAGGTTGAAATGCAGACTCTTATACCTGCACTAAGGAAGTGATTGAGTACACCTAACTAATCAGAAACTTCTGTGAACCCACTGTCCAATTATTTTTGGTCCCCTAAAGACGGGGGGGGGGGGGACGACTATGTATAATAGGGATGTAATTCCTAATATGGATGTAAATGCACTCCCATTAAAGGTGTTGGTCTGCACCTTAACCTCATAGTCATTGATTCCTTTCAAATCCAATATGCTGGGGTACAGAGCCAAAAAAAACTGAAATTGTACCACTGTCCAAATACTTATGGACTACACTTGTATACCTCTCTTTCAGGTGTGTAAAAGTAGGATTCCGATTGGCCCAGGCTGTTTCCCAATAGCACTAATCTACCTCTCACCCCACAGAAGACCTACCTTTTCAGTCTCCATCATGACCCCCCTCCCATGTCCACGTTCTCACCCATATGCTATGCTTTTATTTTAGGACATGATATTATTTTTTAGAGCTTATTATGGATACACTCTGGATTAATAGTTAGTATTTTGGTTGGCATAGTTAAATTGCATTAATGCAGTCGTGGTGTTGAGATTACACTCTCTGGTGTTGGAATGTTAGCCAAGTCTGACACTGTTACATTGTTCTGGATAAGAACAAGATCTGCTGAATGAACATAATGTTATGCCATGGCTTGTGGGCACTAATGTTATGGAATGGAAACAAATAATTGAAACATATCCAATCAATAATCCTCATACCGGAGTCAGTTATGTTTCAATAATTTACCCTCAATCCAGTCATATCCCCGACAGTTTTGTGGGTACTTATTTAGGTTTGCCATGTGTGAGATGACACCACCACCCGCAATCTACTTCCGGTTGATAGCAGGACGCTAATGGTCTGGCCTGTCACACAGCGAGAGGGAGATAAGGCCCTCCGTTTCATTATAAAAGCTGTATGAACTCTGGCATAAATTAGTCCAGTGAAATAAAAACAATTTGAAGTCCTTCCACAAAGTACATAAAAAGCAAATGGCTTGGCTTGACAAGGGGAAATTGCATGCACATTGAACTAAGAACAACATCCTCTCGTTCTTCCTGAGTAATGCATAGCACAAACCCACACAATTACAGCGTGTCTAAGTAATGCAACATATTTTACATAGTGGAGTGGCTTTGCCCCTTATTAATTAGTTTCGCCATGATGCTATGAGGAATATGTGAGGAATGACTCAGCACACAAAACGATCTTGCAATGGCATGTTCAGGAACTGAAACCCATGAATACATTGCGGTGTTGCGTTTCTGCAATCGATCGTGATGTTATGCATGTCTTCACACAAGGCGCGTTTGCCGGTTTTTACACGTTGCAGTTTTAATCGGCGATAGTGCATTAGTGTATATACAGTATCCATTGCATTTCTGATTTAAAAGATGCATTCATTGACATCACAGTGACACAATGTATACCCAAGCACTTGTACAAAGTGGTACATGAAGGAATTTTGGTTTTGCAACATAAAAAAATAATAATTTTGGGCTATGTCTATAGAAAATATCAATGTTACATACCAAAGTAGCCCTCGGAGATACTGTAAAATGTGTATTTGCAAGCTGGGGTATGCTGTAGCGTGTATCTTAAGGCAGCGATCGGTTGTCAATGCTGTGCGAGTGCTCTTTGCATGCTGTCACCATGTTTCGGGTTGCGTTCCGTTGCGTTCGCTCCTGATTCGGCCTCCTAGGCAACCATGCACTTGGGAGTTGGGCGGCAGGGAGCATGCACAGAAAGAAGGAAGGGGTTTGGAACACAGCTATACTCTGACTTCCTGTCCACCCCATGCACTACGCATCATTACCTTACACGGAGACGTTTAGGGAACGAGAAGCAACGGTGAGTAACGATAAAAGTATTCCCTACGTTAAAGACACTGAGCCCAGAATTGGAATACAGAAGAATGCAGGTGTGTGGAGTTGACATTTGGAGGCCTGGTTGTCGGTCAGGTTGCAGTAATCGCGTCTTTAGGCCCTGAAGCGTGTTGGCGCCCCCACAGGGGTCGGCAGAGCTCGTATCCTTCTGCTTTCAGAGCCCGGCGGGAGTAAGGAGGCCATGTTTTGTTTTTGTTTTGTGTGGTTCGGGGGCAGACGGATCCGCCCTGGTGACTCAGAGCTCTTGCGCTGCTAGCGAGTGCTGATGTCATGGCATGGTTACACAGGTTACAGGATACGCCTCCGGAAGGCCACGCTGCTCGAGTCTGCCCCCTACTGGGCGTGTGCCAGCGCTCCCGCGCCCTGGCCGAACCCGAAGCCTTTGGGACCAAAGTTCTTGGCGTAGCAGCCTGTGGGGGCACAAACATTACATTACATGTATTTATTTGGCAGACGTTTTTATCCAAAGGGACCTACTGTACAATAAGTGCATCCTGAAGGTCATTGGGGCAACTACAGAACACAGGTCAGCCTGTAGTCTAGTGGCTAAGGAACATGACTGGGACCTGGATGGTTGGTAGTTCAAGCACCGGTGTAGCCAAGACAAGATGTAGGCCCTTAACCCCATATTGCCCCTGCTTAGTCTAATCAATTGAAAGTCGCTTTGGATAAAAACGTCAGCTAAATAAGAAATTCTTTACATTTGTTTAGGTCAGATAAGGTACAGTTCACGTAAACATGTTTCATAGCCACGAACATGAAGTCTAGTTCACATGGTACATATAGGCTAAGTCAGTCAAGTTACGGCATGTCGTATAAGTAGTTATGAGGCATGATTACGTTAAGTGATCTGGTAAATAACAGAGATACGAGTGCAAAATGAAAATGCTAGACGACCAAGATGAAGTCTAAGGATGTGTGATATAGTGGCTTTAGGACATAGTGGCTTCTCTTTTGAGATATCTCACAGTACGTACAGCAAGGCAAGGCAGTCCAGCAGGCTAGCCCCTTTCGCACCTCTGGGTCTTTGCCAATCGACACTACGACGCACTGCTAGCAGCAGGACCATTCAACAGCTCTTTTGCATTTTCTGAACAGCTAATCCTCCTCTCAACTTCCTTCCTGTCTCAACTGTCCACTAGCGCACTGCAGTCATGCTGATACCAAAGCGCTAACAGACAGGCGCTAATGGGCTACTGTGTGCTTGTTAGCTGGGAACACCCTGTTGCTGCACTGCCAGTATTGTTTTAACATCTGGCAGATTTATTCAAGGCTCTAACCATGTAAAGTCTAAGCACTACTTCAAAAACATGAACTTAACTGAAATATTTTTTTGACCGGTGCTGTGCCTCCTTTATTTAGCAGTTAGTACAAGGTTAAACTTGTACATAGTTTGGCAGACCTGGATACGTGTTTTACGCGAATGTGTTTGTACAGTATGATTGTTTGTTTTTGTTCTGTGTAGTGTGGTATATGGTGCTGTGAGACGCGCGTGTGCACCTTTGCAGTAGATTTCTCCGTCCTTGTCGGCCAGGGTGGTGGACTCCAGCCCCTTGCCACATTTGGCACAGCGGAAGCAGCTCTTGTGCCAGGCCTGGGGGGGGGGGGGGGAGAAGGGGGGAGGGGGGACCCTTCTGTCACTCTCAGAACAGTGTGGGGGGTCCGGTGGGTATCTGACACCTTCTCACACTCATTCACACCCTGCCTGTGGAGGTAAACATTGTCTCTCTTGCTCTGTCTCTGTCTCTCTCTCTCCTTCTCTCCCTCTCTCTCTCTCTCTCTCTCTCTCTCTTTCCCTCTCTCCCCCCCTCAGCACCGAGGGACAGTGGGAAGCACCCATTACCACGTGTGATCTGGGGGGAGAGCCCATAACCCCGGATGACTGATGCAGTATAAATCCAGCTTGGCTATAGTTATTGTTGGCTACGTGTGACAATGCCAGGCACAATGCCCGGGCGATTCCATGCATGTCACACGGTTTCTTTAAATGTCATTCAAAGAATTCATAATCTCCACAGAACACTATGTGAGAGTTTCTTTCCAGTGCATTTCTGGAATTGACTGAATTGAAATGGAATTCCCCCGAGCCTTGGCTTGAATTATACTTGCTTCCTCTCCTTAATCTGGATAGTAATTGGCCAGGGTATGTTCTAGGAGGCGAGTGGGCCAATAGGATGAGAGTGTGGAGGGGAAAGGGGTGTATTTTGGCTTCATACTCACACTGCTGGCCCCCACCACCTTCTCTGCGGCGTAGACCGCTTTGCCACACCGAGGGCACACGTCCGAGCCCCCAAACTTCTGCGCAAATTTGGAGGCGTTGGGGTTGTTGGTGGGGCGATGGGGCACTGGTCTGAGAACAAGAACAGGGACCAATCTATTAATTCATACTGGTTTACCTTAACTTTAGCATTGACTGCTTTATTGCTGCTTCTTGCTCTGTTATCAGATTAATGCCAAGGGTTCAAGTTTTTATCTAAACCTTTATTTTATCCATTTTATCTAGGTTTTTGAGCCAACCAGCATGGCCAAGCTGGTCATAAAACTGGCCTAACTGGGTATGAGTTGGTCAACCAGCTAGTGCTAGTAGCTTGTCTGAGCTGGTAGCTATCTGAGCTGGTACCAGCTGTTTTTTTTTAAAATCAGGGTTGTAAAGCAGAATGATACAGCTCTAAGTAGGAGCTGAAGTAGGAGGTGGCTCCACAAGGAGAGATATCTTACTCTTCGGGTTTGATGCCCAGGGACTCCCCCGTGTCCATGCTCAGAGTTCCTGCCCCCCCGCCGTAGCCGTAGCCTTTTGGCCCGTGCTTCTTGCCGTAGCAGGCCTTGCAGTAGATCTCGTCCATGTGCACCGCCACCGTGGTGCTGTCCAGGTTCTTCTTGCACACCACTGAAACCCGGCAGAGCAGCAGAGAGGTCAGACGCTGGCCAAAGAGCATCACACAGCTCAGCCGGAGGGCTGGTGTCATTCGGGCTAATTTGGTTTTGTTTGCCAGTGCTTTGTTTGGTTTTGTTTACTCAGGGGAGATGAAAAGTTGTTTTGCACTATTCAGTCTGGATACTTTAGCCCATAAGGTACTCCTGCTCTTTGATTCCTGATATAAGTAGTTGTGTTTTTGGCTACTCTGAATATCTGCAAATGGCAAATGTTTACCCTTAAATTACCCTTGAAAATCAGGTACCATTGTGTTATTGCTGTACCATAAGGCAAAGTCCATTTCGTTTAAGTTTGAATCAGTTCTTTCTCAGTGAAATAAATCTATCCTTTGGATTTTCACACTTGAACATCAACTAGGGCTGTTTTGGGTGTTAAAGCAAGTGATTGTTTCATATAATTTTTTGTTCATGCCTACAAGTGTCACTACCAGAATGCTACGAATTCAATAAATGGTTAACTTAAAAACAACATTATACATAACTTCACATACGATTGCAAACCGACATGATTATTATCTAAAATATTTTACGAATAACACCGAAAGTTGAAGAGAGATTAAACTATTTGTCAATAATATGTGGGGGCAGGGGGGGGGTTCTGCAACATTGTGGCTTTGCAAAAAGAACAAGACAAACAAAAACAAAACAATGGTATCATTATTTAGCAGTAAAATAGGTTTTGCATAAAGTGGGGATGCTAGTTGGTAGTTTGCGATGGTGTGTTGAGCCAATGTAAGATCAGACGGTCTGTGTCAGAGCGGCCCCTTCTGTAGAGTCACATTCCAGACTGTTCCGTTTCCCCTGCTCTGGGATCAGTGCGTCTCGAATGACGCATCCGCATGACCTCATCCCGAGCCGCTTAATCAGTGTTGCCAAGGGTAGCGGGGGCTTGGAATGCTACAAAAACCCTCACGTCCAGAACCCTCCCAGCCAAATACCTATCCGGCCTTTTAAGGAATGAACGCATTTATGATAGTATCTCCAAATTTGGGCAGTCTCATTCAAAGCCCCTGTAAACAATGTCGGAACATTCTGCTTCTCTTTCTCGATAAATACATTCTTTCAGTGAACGTCTCAACCGCTGTGACTGTTACACACCTTCTATGTCTCTTCTGTGTAATCATGGCAAGTCATTGAAAGTATCTTATCATATTTCATGCATTTGCAAATTTAAATGTCACATATCTTGTAATTTAGTTTTTGTAGCCATTCTAGTATAAATATTTAGTAATCTAAAAAGACACTCTACTTGAGACACTCTGTACTTGGTTACACTTATCATTTTAGTTTTCATTTATTTTTATATCACAAGGTATACCAGTTTACAGGCATAAAAAGCAATAGTTATTTTTGAGGACATAAAACAATAAGCAATTATTATATTAACATCACTCTTCATCTCAGAACATCATGACAATGCTATAATATCAACATCAACCCTGAAGATAGATTTTCCACTTTTTTTTGCGCTTCTGAACATTCCGAAATGCCTCGCATTCCATCAGGCCATGATGACTAAAAATGGTCTAATAATTGCACTTCCTGGTTGATGGGGTGGAATTACAACCGTCAGGCTGCAGGGGGTGACAGAGAGTGAGTGTGCCAGGGCTGGGGACACCGCTGGTCTGTATATATGCATTGCAACCCTCCAACATTTCTCTGTGCTTAGATGTGCTTTCATGGGGAATTAGACTGGTCCAGCTATATCATACTGCACTAGCACGTTTACAGTACAAGTTTTTCTGAATATTCATATACATTTCCATATTCTGAATATAAGGGACTATGTGAATTCAGTGTTAGGGAGTGTTATTGTACGGCTAAAGGTTCAGTGTACTGTGAGGAATCTTTGATTTATGCATTGCACAAATGTTGTTGTCCTCTTTTTATTCGTCTAAACTTTTGCAAGGGGATTTTTCAAGTTAATTTAGTGTATCTCATGACAAAGCCATTGGTATTTTAGTAATTTAATATCCCTTTATGTGGACTCTGGTTGTTTTTTGTTTTGTTTTGTTTTGCAGAATAGAAACTCAGGGTATGAAGAAACACTGGCAATTCCCAGTCTTTCTAATCTCGCTATTATTGAGTTGTGGGGATGATGTTAAAATGAAATTGATGACACTTCATCACAAATTGTCTTATGCATAGCAGATTTTTATGCTTACTAGCATAAAGCAGATATCACCCATTGTGACTTGTTACATTTCTCCATTTTACCCATACGCATGTTCATTTTAAATAGATTCCGACTGAATGCAACTGACTGTATTCATATCGCATACTAAACATGGAAAAATACACATGCTCTACACAGTATCTTGCCCGGGTTAACTCGGGTGAAGGCAGTGTTCATGGAAACAACACTGAATTTATCAACTGCCCCGATCGCTGGAACAGCCCTCCCCTGCCCTCCCCTGTACTCACTGCACAGGAAGCAGGACTTGTGGAAGCTCCTCCCCTCGCACTGAACCTCCTCTGCAAAGTACACAGTCTTCTGGCAGCAGCCACACTTGTTTCCTCCTCCGAAAGGCATCCTGTCGAGACACGGCATGTGTGAGAGAGGCACAGCCACGGGACGGCCAAATTATGCAATCCCCTCTCAGAACGGGCTCCCCCCCCCATATGCCGTAGAGGGCCCCTCGACAGACTGGCTCGCTTGGCGAGAAGTACGACGCGTTCGCGCGGACGAAGACTCGCCAACAGTGGAGAGAAAGAAAGGACCGGAAATGCTAAACTATTACTACTGTTCAATAGACACTCAGTGAGCGCTTCCTTCGTTTATTAGGCCAGCAGAAACCCTGCTGTTGCGGACCTGCCTTCAGACTGAACCACGGCTCCCCTGAATCTTTTTAGCTATCCCTTTTCCTTCTTTTTGGATTTTCTTTTGCGAACAAAAGTTGTGGGTATAGCTGCGTAAAGATAGGTTTGCCGCGTAGTTACATTTGTTACACTTTCTCAGAAACTGCTGATCTCCTGGGATTTTCACGCACAACAGTCTCTAGAGTTTTCAGAGAATGGTGCAAAAAACAAAAAAACATCCAGTGAGCAGCAGTTCTGTGGGCAGAAATGCGTTGTTAATGAGAGAGGTCAGTGGAGAAGGGCCAGACTGGTCAAAACTCACAGGAAGGTGACAGTAATGCATTACTACAGTGGTATGCAGAAGAGCATCTCTGAACACAAAACGCAACAAACCTCTTAAGGGGATAGGCTACAGCAGCAGAAGACCAATAAGTCTAAGAAATAAGTAATAAATACCTAAATCATTGCTTACTGAGTGTATATTCTAACTATCGATTAAGAATCAGTAGGTAACTCAAAATTTCTGACACTGAGTTACAAAATACTTCACAAAGTGAACCTCTCTTCATATGAAGGTCATAAACATTCATTCAGACATAAGAGCATTCATTGAAGACGCCTGCCAATATTTTTAGTGTTGTATGTCAACATTTATGTACATACATAAACGACATTACGTACATACATGTAGTGTCTTATGCAGTGTTGTACAGTATAGTGCTAATGAAGCTTTACATTTACATTGACATTTTAGTCATTTGGCAGACGCTTTTAGTCCAAAGCGACTTACAAGTGCATAGGTTCTACCATAAGTCAAAGCATCACATCCAGAAACTAGCAAAATACACATGAAATGCTGTTCTAAACATTGTTTTTTTTTTTTTTTTTTTTTCGGGGGGGGGGGGGGGGGGGGGTTAGACAAGGATACAAGGATAGGGATATCAGAAAGGAGGGGCAGGGGAAATCAGGAGGGAGGACTAAGGTAGAGTTTGAAAAGGTGGGTTTTGGGTCTTTATGTAATGTTCTGTGTTATGTTCACGTTTTGAAAGGGTACATACACAGAGGCGGATACATACAGCACACAAGGATCTCAATACCTCTCAGTAGCTGCTCTATGTAATGCAAACACAGTCTTGAGAAAGGAGTCTGACTGCACACAAGAATTTCAGTATGTCAAATCTGTAACAAACTGTCACGTGTATTTGCACATCACTTTTAATGGACTTTGGTAGGGCTTGGTTTGGCAGAGGGAACCAGGGAAGGCTGAGGGCACGCCTGCTGGTTGGGTGGGAACACGACCTGGGCTAATTTGGATAGTCGGCCGAGGGCCGAGAGTCCAGGAACCCACACGCCGAGAGTGAGCGATTCTGAGAGAGGCGAAAAGCTTTCTTACCGCTTTGTTTATTTCGTCTTTGTTGTTTTAGTTTGCTATTTATGCCAGGATTCCATATGAAAGAATGGCGAAGATTCACATTTATTTGCTCATTTAATTAACCCCTGCTGTAACATTGAGTTATAGCTTGCTTAAATTTTCAGCTACCATGTTTAGTATGGAGCTGGCCTGACCTGGTCAACCAGCTACCAGCACTTTCAAAACCTAGCTTGAGCTGTTTTATTTTTCCAGCAGGGACACACTTTTTCTCTCTCCCTCTCTCTCGGCAAATAAAACTGGTGAAATATGGAAGTGACAAATCTCCCCATGTCCAGAAATTGGGTCCCTCCCAGGACTGTCACCCGGCGTGTGTCGATTCTCTGTCCATTACTGTGCCGTGACATGGACTGACCTTATTGACTGAGGTGGAGTCTCTGCTCCCTTCTGGGAGATTAAATTCTCATTAACTAAGGCGGTGACCGCAGGGCTTCAGATGTAATGTGTTTTTAATAGGAGGCTGGGGTGCGACATTCCCCTCATTAATTTCACTCTTTGTTGGTAAAATCTCTTTCAGCTGGCACTGCTGCCGTCACTGCTCACATGGTATGCTTTAATGCGGCTCCTTCCAGAAAGTTCTCCCATTCCTTCAAATCGCATCACTCTTCCCAGGGAGCTGGTCTCTCCACAGCCTTATATGGGCCACGCAGCCATTGAGGAGGACTTGGCCTACCTCCATTAGCATCAGGACCCTCAAAGAGACCGTCGTTTTAAGACCAGGCACCTATTCAAAAGATCTAAGGAGTATTCTGTACTCGGCTAAAGGAGGTCAACCCGTAATGTCTCTTGATTCAGATAAGATAACCATAGAATGCCCCTTAAGCATTTCTTACATCAGCGTTTGAGGGCCCGGGGAAAATTTCAGGCATACTTTCGTTACAGCCCAGACTAAACATTTGGCTGGACCTTGCGTTCTAACGCATTGCGTTCTGTCATGGATATGATACTGTGAAGAGGAAGCAGCCCACACAGAACAGAACAGAGACTCGGCTGTGTATATGTACAATGGACACAAACAAGCAAACCATAGAAACCATAGAAATGAGCCATAACTGTACATGAGTACATGATTAGTGCACTCCGGCCACACTTCATTGATGGAAGGAACCTGCGGGGAACTTTAGCTACTAAAGAAACTTGGATTTTATTTATTTTTATGTCAGAAATTTATTGAAAAAGATGCTTGTGGCACAATTTGTTTTGCAAACTGTGTGGTCAAATCTGCATGGAAACACACAAGCACACCATTCTGGAGTGGTTGCTGGTTTACAATTGCAGTTCTTTTTAAGTCAAGGACAGATGTTAATTTAAACCAGACGGAATATGGCTTTCATCGTTATTAATTTCACTATCAAAGCCCGGCCTGGTTCTGAGGCAATTTCCTTCCACGCAGAGCTATTGCTTTTCTCAAACTTGGCATTAATATTTTCAGTTTTAGTCGCCTCTGTTGGGTGTATGGGCGAGGGGAGCCGAAATCTCACTGAGCCTGCTGGACGGATTAACCGGTATGACTGCCCAACAGGAAGTCACCAGAACATCCGTTCTTTCCCTTCCACCAAATTCCACGCTGCAGCCTGGAACGGAACTCCACAGCAGTGGTGCTCCTGGCCCAGACCCCCCTGCACGTAAACAGTCCTTTTCTCCAGGGAATGTCCAAATTCCTCAGTTTCTACACGGACTACGGGAAGGGGAAGGGTGTGGAACATCGTAGAGAAATGCCACCCTGTACCCATTGATCTGAAATGTTTTCGAAATCTTAACAGGCGGTTGCCATGGAGTGACATAACGGAGAGGTCGGGTGCAGTTTCTGTGTGCGGTTGTAGTTCCTGAGGCTTTGTGCGGTATATGCACGCAGGTGGCCGCACACGCGTGATGTAGTTTCTGCTAACCGCTAAACAAACAAGGTCGTGAGTAGCGCATGCGTGTGCTTTTAACAGACGCCTCTCGCCAAATCACGGAATTCGCACCTTCAGTTGTAGTGTCAAATAGAACTATAAACTGTGAACTACTTTTAATCATGAAAAGTAAAAAGTAAAAAGCTGCTTTCATTGTGCAAAAAAGCTGTGCAAATTACGGATATGGATTCATTACTCACAGAGAGCTGTGTGAGCGAGAGAAAAAGTATGATAAATTGTGTAAAATGGCTAGTTTTCAAGTATGTTCTGGCTACATTAGCTAAGCATTGGACACAGAATTATACACCCAGCACACTTCAATGCCAGAAACTCATTAGAAGACTGATAGGTCCTTTGAGAACAGAATAAGCATTTCTTTGGTTTGATCCAGGACTCAGTTTGCAGACGTAGCATCTTTCAGAGACCAACCAACAGCTTATCTTGGCTCAAACGGCCCTGTTCGTGTGTGGGAGAGAGAGGTGGATTGTGGGAAATATCTCCCCGTCCTACCTGCGGTTGTGTGCGAGGCTGGGGTCCTCCTGGCGTGAGAGCAGTCCCTCTGGAGCTCCAGATGTGCTGAGGAGCTGTGCTGCGACTTCCCTGTTTAACACAGACGAGCTGAGAGGCTGCACGCTCCGTGTCACAGCTGAGGGTGGGGCCAGAGAGGGGAAGAGAGAGAGCGGGGGAGAGAGAGAGAGAGAAAGAGGGAGGGAGGGAGGGAGAGTGAGAGTGGGGAAGTCGAGACCTGCTGGAAAAAAAACAGCTCAAGCTAGGCTTTGAAACGGCTGGTAGCTGGTTGACCGGTTCAGACCAGCTCAGTGTTCAAGCCGGTCAAGCTGGCGTAGCTCTATTTTACAGCAGGGAGATGGAAGGGGTACAGAGAGAGGAGGTAGAGTGCAAGGTGTCAAGAGGTAAGAGAGAGAGGGATGGGGAAAGGGGGAGAGAGAGGAGGGAGAGGGGAAGAGAGAGAGCGAGAGAGAAGGAGAGCGGGATGGGGAGAGGGGAGAGCGAGCGAGAGAGGGGGGAGTGAGCGAGAGAGGGGGAGATCGAGGGAGCAGGAGAGAGAGGAAGAGACAGCAGAGGGGGGAGAGAGAAAGAGCAGAGAGGGAGAGATGGGGAGAGAGAGAGAGAGACAGAGAGAGAGAGAGAGAGAGAAGGAGTGACGGGTGAAAACGGAAGGATTGAGTAACTGATATAGTAGAGGTGTTAGGCGGAGTGCGCAAAAAGAGGTCCTGCCAGGATCTTCCACAGCCCAACGAGCAAACACACTAGCTCTGTGTCCACGGCAGGACAGCTGCAGAGCTTACCCACAGACCCACCTTTCCCAGCAACATCTACAGCACCCACAACCACTTCAGTTCAGAAAAAAAGCAGAGGCTGAAAACTTACCGAGGACCTCTAGTGGTAAGACCCAATTAGAGCATCTCCTTGAAGCAGGCAGGCAGGCTAACCAGCTGCATGCAATCTACTAGTGAGTGTAATTGCTTTCCATAAAGTGTGAAAGTGCACAGCATTCATTCTCTGGTAGTCACCTGCATGGGTAAGATGACCTCTGGTCGGATCATTACATTAACTCTCTGCTCCTCTACCTCTGACTGAACACTGTGTCTGGATGCGGTTTGGAGGCCCTCACACT
This sequence comes from Conger conger, assembly GCF_963514075.1. Lineage (NCBI taxonomy): Eukaryota > Metazoa > Chordata > Actinopteri > Anguilliformes > Congridae > Conger > Conger conger. The sequence goes on from NC_083769.1 coordinate 11,232,459, forward strand.
GGTTCCTGACCTTTTGGAGTTTGCTGCTGATAGATGTCATTGTCGACGGGTGTCTAAATGAGCGAGCACTTTTGGTTTGAAGGTCTGTAATTGGCTATCACGCCACATAAATTGAAATTAGTCTCACAGAGCAAAAAGGGCAAGTCAATCTCTCTCCGTAAATCAAGGTGGTGCTCTTTTCCACGGGCCTGCAGATGAACCCAGAAATATCACTAATTTTTATTTCTCATATAGCGCTGCAGAGATTTCCTATCTGACTGTTGGTCTGTATGTTAGACTTTGCTTGTTCTTCTGTTTTTCCCTTCTGTTTCTGTTGTCAGGAAATCTTGGTATCATTCTCCCCTCTGGTCCTGGGTGTATTATTGTACTGTATATCTGTATTTAGATCTGCCCAATTTGCAGATGAATGAGATCTGTAGATGTTGAATGAGGTGTGTTTTGTTTCAGTTGGAATGAGACGACAATAGAGATTACATTATTGGCATTTGGCAGACGCTCTTACCCAGAGCGACGTACAGTTGATCAGACTAAGCAGGAGACAATCCTCCCCTGGAGCAGTGCAGGGTTAAGGGCCCTTCCTCAAGGCTGCACTGGGATTTGAACCACCAACATTGCCTGTCCCAGTCATTTACCTTAAACACTACGCTACAGGTCGCCTGTTTTATTACAGTTGGGATGAGACTCCACCCTACAGAACAGTAGATCTCCAGGAACAGGGTTGGGCAGCCCTGCTCTCGCTATAGAATAAGGTGTGTTTTATTACTGTTGGAGTGTGACCCTGCAGAGAACGGTAGATCTCCAGGAACAGGGTTGGGCAGCCCTGCTCTAGCTGTTGAATGAGGTGTGCTTTGTTAGAATTGGAATGAGACCCTAGATGACAGTAGATCTCCAGGAACTGGGTTGGGCAGCCCTGGTTTAGATGATGGTCTTACACCAATGTTTTTCTTACACTGACCTTTGTCAGTCATGGTGGTAAAAGTATCAATAGTGTGCCATTGGCTTTGCTCTTTATCAGCCTTTTAAAATGTGAGGATTCTCATGTTTGCAAACTTTGGCTCACATTAGCCTTTAACCTGTTGAATTTAATTCTGTTTTTAACTTGGATCTGGTTTTCAATTTGGCGTCCGCTATGAACCCGTCCACATGACTTAAGATCCACGGATCAGAACCTGGCATAAACTGACACCTCTTGGGAAGAACAGTTCTGAGCCTGGCGGAAGTACAGAGGTGGCATGCAAACAGAAGCAGGGTTCAGTTCTTTGTTTCACATTAGGCCTTGGTTTGCTACCACACCAATTTCCTTTTTATCTTGCATTACACCTTACTCCTAAACTAAATGCACTCTGAGTTTGTATTGTCATAGTGGTTGTGCTTCACAGGGTCAACACAAAATCTGTGCGTAGCTGTTTGGAAACCATCATCCTGAATGACAAACTATTCTAAAAGTATAACACACATCATTCACAATTTTGCATAATATCCATTACTGCCAATGCTATAATCCGATTCTGGTGACATACTCTAAGCACTGAAACATGCCCGTTGCTGCCATCTTGTGGCTGTCCTCGGTTATGAACGCAACAGAAGAGTAACAGAAGAGCAGCAGTTAGTCAACACCCACACAGATTACTGAACACGGAATTACTGTCGTCATACACAGACAGCAGGAATTACATTTACGAGCTTACAAATGTGTATTTTACTTTAATCAGTATTTATAGTTGTCATTATTCATCCAAATGTCAAAAAATCTGAAGATATATCGGACTGAGGTGGCCTGACTAACAGACTTGTTTAGTGTATTCTGACACTGCCAAATATAACACAGCTGGAAGGAGTGCTCTGAATAATGCCTTTAATTAAATCAGAAGAACACATTCCACCATATCACTTAATGGTACAATAGGTCGCTTTGGACTTCTAACGGTCAAGAGAGGAATTGCAGCAATAAATGCCCTCAAACCACAACACTGTTTCTCTCTCCTTCTCTGTGAACCATTGTGGCATTGTGGCTGTGGCAATTGGAACCATTCCATTACATTATTGGCATTTTGGCAGACGCTCTTATCCAGAGCGATGTACAGTTGATTAGGCTAAGCAGGAGACAATCCTCCCCTGGAGCAATGCAGGGTTAAGGGCCTTGCTCAAAGGCCCAACGGCTGTGTGGATCTTATTGTGACTACACCCGGATTAGAACCACCGACCTTGCGTGTCCCAGTCATTTACCTTAACCACTACGCTACAGGCCGCCCTACAACCAATTTTCAACCAATGAGCTTGAATTATTGTACAGCTTTTGGTTTTGGTATGTTTTGGTCCATCAACTGTATATTTTGAAACCCAAATTTAAGGACTATAAACACAGGCAGAGGGTGAGTCAGTGGGGCTTTTTCAATGACAGGAAGGGATTTACAATGCTCTTGTAACAATGTTTTAACACACATCTTACTTATTGTACCTTTTCAAATGCCTTACAGGTCAGGATTGCTAGGCCTAGAAAATAATGCAGCCCAGAAGTAATTGTGTGGGGGTGTTCACACTGGTGCACAGGGGGTGGGGTGCTGAGATCGTGATGGCGGACTGGGTGAGGTGAATTACGCTGGTGGGGGGCAGTAACACAAGCACCAAATCGTGTCACACAACTGCTCCTCTTAACTGTGCAGTCTGGCTGATAGTCCAAGAGACCTCTCCTTCTCCACAGCCAGGCATAACCCAAAAATAGTGACCCATGAATAATCATTTTCTACCTGCAGCTAAGTCTGAAAAGGATCCCAATTTGCTGTGAACTGCAAACCTGGCAACCCTGGTAACAGATCTGTTTGAAGTGCTTGGGTCATATCATGTTAGTTTTCATCTCTTCCTCTCTGTTGCACTCGTTGTGTTTCTACAGCGGGTTTATTGACGCTTCTAAGTGTTTATACAGACCAGTTCTATAAAGCCTAAGACTTTATGAATCACACACTGGCCATGTAGTGCAATGAATCATACAGTGATCTTACAGAATGTACCAAAAACAATCTTTGTTATGTTTCATTGAGATTCACTGAGCTTTTGCCATATGTTCTTTGTTGTAAACAGAGTCATAAAAATTCAAGCTGCCTGTGATCTCTAGATCTTAAGCCAATTTACCGTGGGTTATCGTTTTTCCTTATTGTTCACGCAAGCCGGGATTATTATCAGTGCGGGGAATGCATTTGCAATGTGTCAGCATTAATGAGGAAATCGCATCCATTTCAGGGAGAGCGCGGCTCATAATTTGAACAATGGATTGTGCAGCTACGTCCCTCTGGGTAAGAGTGGTGGGGGCGGCAGGTTTGGGGCGACAGGTGTGATAGGTTTGGGGTGACGGGTGTCACAGGTTTTGGGCTACAGGGGGACATGTTTGGGGTGACAGTGGGAACAGGTTTGGAGTGACAGGGCTGAAAGGTTTGGGGTGACGGGGGTTACAGGTTTGGGGAGACAGGGGCAACAGGGTAGGCAACAGGGGGGACAGGGTTGGGGTGACAGGGAGGACATGTTTGGGGTTGATGGGGGTAACAGTTTTGCGGTGTTACAGGTTTGGGGAGACAGAGGACAGGGTTTAGATGACAGGGGACATGTTTTGGGTGACCGATTTCAGGAGACAGGTGTTACAGATTTGGGGTGACGGGTGTTACAGGTGTGGGGTAACGGGGGACAGGGTTGGGGTAATGGGGGACAGGTTTGGGGAGTTATGAAAAGGGAGATAGAAAGATGGGCTGAAAATAAGATGTAAATAAAAATTCACTAAGATCACTGTGATCAGAATAATTTCTTAAGAACAAGCCCTTCAAAACATGTCATGGTAGTCATAACCTTTAAGAACAACATCCCATGTTAGACACTGTAAACTACACAGCAAAGCCACTTTAAACCCTGAACATAGAGCAACACTATTTACATCTACAGGCATGCTATCTTAAGCTATAATGAGTGCTTATGAGAGCTTATAACCATGGTGGCAACAGACTAGCCTGTATCATAGTGGCCGTGCCTTCATGCTGAGATGTGTCCGTTTCCAGTGTTGAGCAGACAGTGCTGGGGGCTGTGGAGGGCTGGTTAAGCGAAGGGTCTGGGGCTTATTTTGGGCAGGGGGGCTCCATGGGGGATGTGTTATTAATCTGCTTCTTCATTTATGTTCCGTTCACCAGCTGTGCCCCCGCTACCTGCTGTGCTTCCTAAAGAAGATGCTAAAGAGTTAATCCTTAGGCTTGCTCCTTGCTTCACAAAAATAATAATAATTACCCGTCTCTATTGTACACAAATACTGCATTTTTATGATTATGGTTTATACTTATTTGCACTTCAATATTCATTATATTACTTATTAAGTAACATGTACAGCATGATCAAGGCTCTTTATTAAATGGTAAGAAGATTAGTTGCGCGTGTCCGTTTTTGTTACGTTGGTGTTTCCTTATAAGGTGATAGAAAACTAAACCTTTACCTCTTGCTCCACTGTGGAAAAAGGTGCAACAACCATATAAATGCTCAATATCAAAGACGCATAGCACACACATCGTAATTTAAAGCGATCAAGAATAATGGTGATGTAATGTCTTATTATTCTGGAAACCAGAGCATATATTTGCAATCGTTTCGTTTCTCTGCCCACCAGTTGAATGATTGAACTGAACTGACATCGGTGCGCTAATTGTATTCTGATGTTCTTTTTCGTTCGCTAATAGCAATAGCTAAACGTGTTTGCTACCAGATATAATTAAATTCATGATGAAATTGATAGTTTAGTGAATTAATACTCTCTTGCTTTCGTTGAGTGCTGATGACCCAGAGTTTATCCTAATTAGAAGGTCATAGTCCATGACCATCACCCAACGAATGGTGTCCTTTGAAAGCAATTTAATAACAGACACTATGTAAATCCAAGAAAATAGGCCATTCAGACCCATTAACTTTTTGCACATTGTGTTGTACATTTAAGTTTAAATGGATAAAGTTGCCATTTTTGCAAATCAATCTACACTCAATAACTCATAATGACAAACATGTTTTTAGACATTTTTGCAAAAAAACTGTACATACGATAGGTGTGGACTTTTAGGGTGAGCTGAATCGTAGGCAGTTTTGGGAGTGTGATGAAAACCAGAGCGACGCATGGACCACCGATGGACATCTGTGGCTTTCGCTTTGTGTTCTCCGTCTCTGTGAAAATGGGTGACGGTCCTGCAGTCGATAGCGTGGGGCCCCGGCAGTGACGAAAAGGGCAGGTAGCAGGGGGAGTCCCGTGGGGCGTGGGGGAGGTATGGAAAGCCGGGACACGCCAGACTTTGGGGACTGCCCTAGATTAGCCGCCTCTGTGCAAACCAAGCCGTGTCAGTCAAACTGTGTATGTATTGACGTGCGTTCGGGACGGCAAATGTTGGACCAAATTTCGCCAACAATATTCACCGTTGTTTTCTGTTCGCTACGAACGCTGGCTAATAGTTTGAAAAGGTAGTAGGCCTACGCGATGAAAATAAATTCTGCTAATGGGGAAAACGTTGACAAATATTTGGCTGTAATAATATACTTTAAACAATGTAATACTTGTTCTTACCTTTGAAAATAAATCACAGGTAAGCTAGCATCATTAGACCCAAGTTGCATCCATTTGTATTAAAAAGGTGGCGGAAAACATAATTCGCCACGAACGTTTGCTATCACGCACGTCTGGACACCATCCTACTCAAAGGCTGTTTGTCGGGCTCTTTGAAGGCCCGGGTCCTCTTCCCACCCTCTCCCTCTCTCTTTATCTTTCCTCCTCCTCCTCTTTTCAGTCGCTCTCTCTGTCTCTTGTCTCTCTCTCTGTCTCTGTGTACATGCCAGGATAAATAATGGTCTGTTGTCCTTTAACATATTTTTCTTTCAGTCTGCGGCACTGAACGAGACTGTATTCTCCTCCCTGCTCTTTGTGAGTGATTGCATGTGGAGGCTGTTTCAAGTGGCAAATGAGCTTTCTCCCAGTCTGTGTCTATGGTGGTGAAATGTACGGTGAAACCTGTCCAGTTCTTTACATAAATCTCTACCTGTCTGTCTTGCTCTCTGTCTCCATCATTGACGTGCGTCGTGAAAGTTGTTCAGTCATTTTGAAATTTCTCTCAAATTTGTCTGTCTTTGGCTGTCTCTCTCCCTCCCTCTTACTTCCTCTCCCTCATTCTTTCTCTCACTCTTTATCTCTCATCTCTTTCCTTTTCTCTCCCTCATCCCTCTCTATCTCTATCCTTCCCCTCTCTCCCTCTCTCCCCCCTCTCCCTCTCCCCCTCCCCCTCTCCATCCCTTTCTCTCCCTCTTTCTCGCTCTCTGTCCCTCCCCTCTCTCTCTTCCCCCCTCTCCATCCCTCTCTCTCCTCCCTCTCTTCCCCCCTCTCCATCCCTCTCTCTCCTCCCTCTCTTCCCCCCTCTCCATCCTTCTCTCTCTCCCCCTGTCTCTCTTCCTCTCTGACTCTCACCCTCTCTCCCCTGTCTTTCTCTCCCTCTCTCTCCCCCTGTCTTTCTCTCCCTCTTTCCCCGTCCCTCTCTCTCTCCCTCTCTCTCCTTCTCTCTCCCCCATCTCTCTCTCTCCCCCCCTCTCTCTTCCCTCTCCCCCCCTCTCACTTCCTCTCTCCCCCTCTCTCACTCCCTCTCTCCCCCTCTCTCCCTCTCTCCCCCCTCACACACACAGATGGCAGTGTGTGCATCCTCTCCAGCCGGGGTCTCTGCGCTGAAAGGAAGCACCCCCCCCCCCACACCCCGGTGGCCTTTAGGGTGCTGTTGGCACAGGCGTCCCATTGTGGCTGCGGCCGCCGGGCATTCCTAATCACGGGGAGAAAGAAAGGGACGGAGCGTGCCTGGGGGGCCAGCGCCTGCCCCCCCCCCCCCAGCCCCCCTCACCTCCTGCCTCCCCTCCCACTCCCCCCTCCCCCCTCCCCACACCCCACGCCCGCTGCGAAACAGAAGCTCCTGACGCCCCGCGCCGGGTTGCAGTCCAGACGCTATCTCACGCCTCTGTATCGACCGAGCAACAGCTCTCCGCGCGGTGCTGTAACTCAGACCTGTCGACCGCGACCGCGAGCGCTCCTTCCGCAGGGGGCACGGAGACGCGCACAATGTGCTCTTTCACGCCGCGGCGAACGCCGGGACCCGCGTAAGTAGGGAGACGACTTCTCCTTTCGTCTCGTTCTGCTTGCCGGTTCAGTCTGCGTGTCTGTCTGTGAGAGGGCTAAACTAGCGTAGGGGACGGGGAGATTGGCAGTGTGAGTGCACTCGAGTGACTGCGTGCTGTGTGCACTTGCTCCGTTCTGAGAAGTGCAGGTGTCTGACCTGCTGAACAAGCTGCACAAGCTAGGTTGTGAAACAGGTGGTAGCTGGGTGACCAGTTCAGACCAGCTCCCACCTCGACATGGGTTGGCCAGCTCTTGCTATGTTTTGAAACAGTTGGTCGCTGGTGATTTCAAGCTGGTCATAGCTGGGTTTTACACCGGTGTGGGCACTGGCTTCTGTTACACCGGGCATGGGGTTTGCTGCTATTTCGGTGCATCTGTGACTATGAGTGATGGCTAAACCTGAGGTTTTCCTGTGACCGTGTTCTCGCTGGAAGCCTGTCATCTGTCTGTTATGTGTGTGCATTTCGCAGTGTACTTCCTGCTCTCTCTCTCTCCCTCCCTCCCTTTCTCTTTCTCTCTGTCTCCCCTTCCCCCTTTCCTTTCTCTCCCACTCCTGTATTTACAGCTCGTTATCCATTATAATGTAACAAACGCCGGAGACAGCATCAACTCGTTAATTACATCCTGGTCGACAGAAACGGCTATCTGTCTGTGAAAGGAAGACTAGAAACAATAGAACAGGCCGCTTTTTGTTTTTTGGATGTTTAGAAGCTTGATAAAAAAGATAATTTATTCCGAATTTTGCAAGCCGGTGGCACTGTACTGAAACAGGGTGTTGTAGGATTTCTGTGCTGGTATATAAACTGCAACATTAACCCTGTGATGAACATTACTGTATTTAGCAACATTTTATTGATTCTTTCTTTTCGATTTATTGCAATCCTGTTTGAGAATCAGCAGTATATCTTGGAGACAATCAGTGCAAGGGGAGTACACCCATGACCTATAATCACTCAAAGCAGAAGAGACTATTTCACTGTACTCTGCATGATCACAAGCAGATTCAGGGCAGTTCACTGACGCTCTTTCGGCTGGACAAAAAATTTTGATAAGTCATATAGAATATTAAAGGTACCTCCAGCTACTACAGTACAATTATGTAGTATTATATCAAACTATCTAATGCAAACATCAAATAATAGTTGTGTGTATATGTTTAAATATAAATACACACATAAAATATTCAATAAATACAGTAAATTACCAACCAATTATATTCACACTTGATAACAGCAACAGTTTATCCTGGTTTTGTCTGAGCTGTATGGAGTGCTCCGTGTATATATCTGTATACCGTATATAGCTGCTGGCGAGGCTATGTAGTGCTACTGTAAGTATTCAGCTACTAGCGTTAGCATCAGTCACGAGTTTCACGAGGGGGAGAACAGTGAGTATCCATAGCACATCTCCCTTGCATGGAAATATGGATTCTAGTAAAAGCACATCCCCGTTCCATCCTCTCTTACACTGGAGTGATTCCGAGTCTGACTGGGTTGTGCCAGCCCTTTTCTGACAGCAGGACCCATGTCTGGCCAGGGTCTGCCCACTGCTTTGCAGTTCTACCATAATGAGGTATTGTGCCTTGGCGGGGTTTATTCTGAGGGTCCAGCATCCTGTCTGGGGCTTTTGTACTTGTCGTGCAGTGGCCCTCGATGTGATATAATGCGGACTGCCCCAGCTGGGAGACGTCTAGCAGCGCTGTCCAGGAAGTGACGGATGGCTGTGTTGCTCTGTTCTCCAAGCTTCATGACCAGCTGGCTAGCGGGACACTTATCTGTGCTCAGCTTTTGGTGTTGTTTTTGGATCACTGTGTGTTAAAACAAGTCTTGAATTGTAATGGTGCGGGTAAAGCAATCCAGATTTTAATAATCGGTAGACTATGGCCTAATTTGGCCTTGCATACCCTGTTTTTATTTCCGAGAATCCAGCACACAGTGTGGTATTTGTCCCATTTGTGTCGTCAGACTTTGAGGTTTGCTGCAGTAACGGCTGAATGGCTCTCGATAAATATTTTTAGGCTTTAATCTGGGAGGATTCAGGAGCTAAGCATCTTGTTTGTGGCATAATGTGTGATGCATTCACTTCCCGATTGAACTTCACTGAGACACTGATTGTCAGATCTGGGTGTATGTAGCTTATGTTTTGAGGAAGTATAATATTGCCCAGTGCAAAAGTGCACAACAGTTCAGTGCATCAGAGTATGGTTTAGTTCCGCAGGTCAGACTGTGTTGATCACAAAAATATTACTTTGAACCTTTCAGGGGCTACTAAAAACCTGCGGCTTTGGCAAATTCTGTTAATTTAAAAAGTTTATTATTTAGCAAAGTCATGCTCAGGATGCAACACAGCAGACCCACAAAAAGGTAATCCAATACCAGCGATCGAAGAACTGAAGGACAGCGAAACGCACACCGGAGCATCGCGTCCGAAAGGAGTCCGAAAGGGGAAGCGTAGAACCGAAAATCACCGAAGCGCTCTTCCTCTCTGCGTCTCTCGGCTTCACGCTCTGACAAGTGCGGCCCACCGAGACCCTATTTATATCCCCTGTCGCGTAACCTCACTGTCTGTTTCCTATGCGCATTCACATCTACTCTGGGGACCAGAGTGCGCTCTGTGACAGATTAACTGAGAAAAACGTCTATACTTTTTTAAATTTTCTCTCGCTTTTTTAGTTTTGAAGAAATTTGCCATTTTCCAAAGGGGAAGTGCTTTTGTTTTCAGTTTACATGATTCTGTGGGGGTGACAGCCTGTCTCCCTCTCTTTATCGCTCTGTCTTTGTGTGTGGAGTTTGACCGGCGGCCAGGAGAACTGAGTAAGTCCCTGCAGTTAATCCTCTCTTTTCCTTTCTGGCAACACCGCCTGTGACCAACTCTAAGCAGCCCATCACTGTAATTTTACTGTGGCTGCCTTGACCATTGTAAATTTGTAACGAGGCGTCAGAGAGGGCTTTAATCAGCTGCTGGGGAAGATGGACCCCTTTAAACCTTTCACAGTGTGGGTGTCTGTCATTGCGAACCAAAGCTTTAGTTCAAGGGAAGTTGGTGTGCGATCTGGCTGCTCGAACAAAGGACCACCCTTGTGGCTTTTGCGAGCTGCGAGTTGTGTAATAGCGTGGCTAAGACTGGTTGTTTCGTTTCCATTGAATGCCAGACACCTGCAGGTTTACTGAAAATGGTTTAGGCTGCCAACAAGTCAAGTGGTACCTCAAGTAGAAATCCAGAGCGTACACAAAATACTATGTGGTGTATCGTCATTTATAAAAGGGAATCAATGTTGCAATAAACATAGCATTCTTGACATAGGTGCATTTTACAATAAGAATCATTGTCTCTCTCTTTTCCCTAATGAAATATGAACTATTTTGAGTTCTGTAATGCTCAACGAGTGATTTATATTCTAAGAATTCATTAGAGTCCAAAAAAGTTTTTAATTAAAAAATTATTAAAGGCAATGGAAAAAAGATATCTGCATAGAAGAAGATTCTGTTTTTTGCAGTGTGGTGTGCCAAGGATAATTGTCCGACTGATATATATAGTTCAATGTCCTTTTTGTGCTGTGTGTGGTAAGGAGACATCATGTGGTTTTGCTGATTGCTACAGGGCCATGGGGCAGTGAAGCCTTGTCTAACAACATTACTGCTTTTTAACTGTTTGTGCGGAGCAAATATGCCTCTTTTGTAGTGAAATAAAGTAGTTGTTTTTTTGTTTTTTTCTTGGGGGGGGGGGGGGGGGGGGGGTTTAGCTATTAGGGTATAGCGAATTCGTAATTCTCTTAATTTTTAAATTGTTTCGAACCTGTTCTTTTTGTTGACTTACTATAACGCTGTAAGGATCTTTCTCAGTGATAATGTGACCGTCTTGTGACTTTGTCCTGCGTGAGTCAGATGTCGTCTCGTCTAATTTTAGTTTCGTTGTCCGACATTGCAGCTTCTCCTTGCTTCATCAAATGGTGTTTCTGTGTTGTTGCTGCTCTGAACAGTGCATGTCTTATGTAAAGTGATGCGCGAGAGCGGGGATATCAGAGGGATGGGGCTTGCCAAAGTCAGGGTACATAGTCTTAACATCACATTAATTCAACAGAAGATTATTTCGCAAACAAATATGGACGGACTTTTAGTTCACTTTTACTGTATACACATTCCCTTCTTCGGTTCACTTAACAGATGTTTTGATGTAACAGATGTTTGAAAGTCTTTATGCAATCGTTGTGTTTGACAACCAAGCCTAAACATTAAGAGGAAGAAGAATTAGAAGAAGCTATGGGCTTGTACATTACTGCCTTCATTAAAGACCCTCAAAGAACTTGGCAAAGAAAAAACTAATTTTTCAGCTAATAATAATTTGTTGTTTAGCTGCTGCTTTTATCCAAAGTGACTTGCAGTTGATTAGGCTAAGCAGGGGACAATCCACCCTGTAGCAATGTAGGATTAAGGGCCTTGCTCAAGAGACCAGCAGCTGTGTGGATTTCATCGTGGCTACACCAGGGCTTTAAAGAACCTTCCAGGCTTCAGACATGTACCTTAGCCACAGGCTGCTACTCAAATATTGAAATATTTGATGTACCTTAATCAGTGCAACGTTGGAACATACTGATGGAAATTTGTACTAAATATGATGGTAGATTGGCTACTATATTCAATATAAATTGCTGTTCATCTTTCAACCAAACAAGCTCATTTTTCCCGTCTGTAATTCCTTCCGTATATTGTGAAACCCACTCTGAGGCAACAAATGGCTTAGTTGTAAAACTAATAAAATAGACTGAGATGATTGATGAAGATATCTATAATTGTTCCACATTTGAGCGTGCACAATAAGGGCATTAGTGTGATGTGCAGTCAAACCCTGTGTTATTGAATCACAGTCAACTCCTGCTGTGCTGTAGCTGTCAGATGTGGGACCAGCAAAGGATTTCTCCGGTGTTGCCTCCATTGCATAGCCCATTAGTGCTAATCGCTCATTGCGCTAATCGGCCATTTTCTCAGTTTGTTCCGTTTTGTTGTTCCTAATATCTTAATTACTGCGGGCACCTGGGGGATGTGCATCACAGTCATTGAGTCCTCTGTTCGTCCCCGGGTTTGCTGCGGTTTAAATTCCCACGACTTCCTCTCCGGCTAAAGGACACGAGGTGAGATCGTGTTTCCGTATCACCGGAACGGTGGCGTCGCTGCTCGTGAACCCTGTGGAGTTCGCTGCCTTCATTTGTCCCAGATGCAGGTCTGGTGTGTGGCCTGTAGAGGGCGCCGGTCTTACGCAGGTACTGCGGGAGTGCTGGTGTTCTGCCTCATACAGGATGCGTGTGCGTGGATGCGTTGCGCCAGCATCGCGACCAATCGCAGGCGCACGACTTCACTTTCACAGATCTGCCCACGTGTGCCTCACGCTCCCCCAGGCGAGCTGTGCCTCCACCTTCCTCCTCAAAATAAACCCTGGCAAAGCCCCCCCCCCCCCCCCTCCTCTGCAGAACCGAATACAATCCCAGGCCTCCTTTCCCCTTTCTGAAGGACAGATAGGCTGTACATTCTAATTCTAACAGAGACACCCCCTGTTAAGGGCCTTCCTCAAGGGCCCAAGAGATGTCCGGAACTTATGGTGGTTACACGGGGGCAACCAACCGTCCGGGTCCCACACAAACACCTTAGCCACTAGGAGAAGAAGAAGGGAGATGAAGAAGGATTGCAGTTATACTTTTTCTCTATTCCACTTTGCCTCCAACCCTATTTAAAATCAAAATCCGTCCTCCTCTTTATCGGTTTCTCTCTCTCCTGTTCCTTCCCGGTGGTTCGATTTCTTTCCCAGCGTGATTAATGACAGAATAACATCTCAGTCTGCTGGAGGCGCATGGGCGGTGACTGAGAAGGCAGTGGCCCATGTGGGGACTGATAGCAGAGATGAATGTCTTCTTCTTGGTCCCCAACTCAGGCTCCTGCTAAAATGGCCGCACCTAGATGCCCGAGGGGGGAGAAATATATTTGTTTTTGTTTTCCGCCTGTGAGAGGTGTTCGCCGGCTGGGTGGCAGCCGTAATGCGATTGGCCGTTCGGTTCCTCTGCTCTATTGCCGGTTAGGTTATTGTCTCTTTTGTCAAAATGGAGGACAGACTGCACACTTATGAATCCTGTAATATCAGAGTGCAATATCGGGTGATATTTTTGTCGAGATGCATCTACGGCAGGGTGACCTTGTGTTATAAAGATATTCTCGCTAAAGCTGTAGCAGTTTTGTGCAGTGCTGATAAAGATTAATATGATATGAGGTTTTCTGTTAAGTAGCATAGCCAGTAAAGGTGCTCACCTCTTTACCTGTTCCCATAGATTTTACAGGTTTGACTCTTGGTGGTGTTAATATCGAACTATTGGAGTTTTCTGTGGTGAAATGCAGTGAAGTCCATCAGAAACAAGTTGGGTTCAAGTTTGGTTTGGTTACTCATGTCACTGTTCCCTGCTGTAAAATCCACTTATGCCAGTTTAATCAGCTTGAGAATTGAGCTGATCAAGCTGGTCTAGCTGGGTATGAGCTGGTCAACCAGCTAGCACTGGTTGCTTGTCTGAGCTGGTAGGTGGTCAACCAGCTTCCAGCTGTTTCAAAGCATAGCTTGAGCTGGTCAGACCGTGTAAAGCTAGGAGCTGGTCTGAACTGGTCAACCAGCTACCAGCTGTTTTTTTTTCAGCAGGGGTTGTATGAGTTCAATTACATTGATTTTGGCAGACTAGAGCAAATGGAGCGATCTACAATGGGGTGGCATTGGCTCTGGTGGTAAGAGCTAGGTGTGTCAAAGTGTCCCTGAGCAAGACACCACCTAACCCCCAAATTACATTACATTATTGGCATTTGGCAGACGCTCTTATCCAGAGCGACGTACAGTTGATTAGACTAAGCAGGAGACAATCCTCCCCTGGAGCAATGCAGGGTGAAGGGCCTTGCTCAAGGGCCCAACGGCTGTGCGGATCTTATGGTGGCTACACCGGGGATTGAACTGCCAACCTTGCGGGTCCCAGTCATGTGCCTTGACCACTACGCTACAGGCCGCCCTATGCTCCTTGGTGCCTTGCATGGCAGCCAATCACCGTTGGTGTGCGATTGTGTGTATGAACAGTTGAAAGAGAAGCATCAATTCGACAGCACTTTGGATAAAGGTGCCATATAAATGCCAACCATTTACCATTTACAATGAACTGTAACAGGTAGTTTAGCAGACGTGACCTGCAATGCAAGATAACTCTAACATGGTACATATCCACAGCTGCCTGCTGTCCTCAGTGAGAAAAACTCTCCTCTGATTCGTAAAGTACTAGCTTTCTCCTGCAGTACTGTGTGGCCGGTGGAATAGCTTAATGCGTAAGGCCATTGGAGAAGTGTACTGTATAAGCCGGCAAGCTTCCTGGCAGGGCTGTGGGTGACTCAGTGCCAAGTCTAAATTTGGGATAAGAAAGGCACCAACATACTATACTGTATGTGCAACAAAACAATGCTCCTACACTGCAAAAATGGCTGTCTTGGAATAAGACGTAAGATTTTTGCCCCCTCAAGTAGAAAATATGAGTTTGTTTTAAGTTACTCTTTGCTTGATAAGTGAAATTTTCACCCCATTGACAGATTTTGAAATGAGTCAAACTTTCTCACCTCATTGGCATTTTCTTTAGTCTCATAGAAAAAAGTAATAGAAATAAGATTCAGTGTAAATATAAGATAAAGATACATGTTAAGACTGGCTTATTTTTTGTGGGATCCTGTGTCCTTTGTGCCATATACTTCTCCCACTGAGTGTCTTTGTAGCTGACCAGCGATGGGGTTCGCCTGGCTGGACATATATGGAGCTTTTCGCAATGTGGTCTTTGGATGTCTGGTCAGGTGTGTTTCATCTGAAGCACATTAAACACAAGGAACTAATGTCCCTGCTCCATCTGCTAACAATTGGAACGATTGAAGCCTTTCTGTTTATAATTATCAGTTATTATACTGTGTTGTTGTGGCTAAGTAAAGAAATCCAGATGCAATAGCCATGTATTCATGTTGTGCTTTATCTTGAAGGGAAGACATTCTTTTTGGATTACTATGAGCTGTGTTAGTAAAGAATAACTTCTGTGGATGATTTGCATTAACTACAGCTATGTGCTGCAGCATTCAATTATATAATAATGATATCATTACCATAGCATCTGAGAACGTTTAACATGAAAGAGGGACTTTCTTTTCCACCTAACAAAATGATGATCATATTTTTGTCGGACATAGTCCTGTATCTGAAGACCTTTGATCCTTAACTTCTTTGTCATCCAACCGTATAATTGGATTGCATGTACGAGGTAGCATGGCCATCTGTAATGCACATTTTTTTTATTGTTTGGGACAGTAATTATGAGAGAAGATTAATTCCTTGTGCTACCATTCTTTTACCGATTAGATCCGTAGAGTAAAAGAGAAAAACATACAGTGGGCCCAAAGGCCATCAACCACTTCAGGACCTTCAGAGAGAACTTTGAGTTTAGTGAAGACTGGGGGCTCATTCCAGTCCCTTATTTTGCTCTCCTTTCATTTCCTTCCTCCTGACCCGGAAACCGATTGAGGTCCGCCATTTTTAAGGACATTCCAACCCCTTAAATGTTCCTTCTAGGAGCTAGGAGTAGAAGTTAGGAACTCCCAATTTTTCCTTTGTCCGAGAAAACATCAGCACATTCTTTTGCGGAAGTATTTTTTGGAAAGCCTGACGTATAAATGATCAACCTATGGATCCGCCTCTCTCCATCTGCCACATCTGTAACTCGAACTGACATTTGAAGGAGCAAGGACATTCCATTTGCCCAGTTGACGTTTTCTCGACTTCCCCATATTCATTAATTTTTCTTGCCACCTTTCTTAGCCTCTCGCGATGGGTGGAGCTAGGAGTTAGGGGCGGCCTGTAGCGTAGTGGTTAAGGTAAATGACTGGGACACGCAAGGTCGGTGGTTGCACAGTTGTTGGGCCCTTGAGCAAGGCCCTTAACCCAGCATTGCTCCAGGGGAGGATTGTCTCCTGCTTAGTCTAATGAACTGTACGTCGCTCTGGATAAGAGCATCTGCCAAATGCCAATAATGTAATGTAATGTAATGAGTAGATAAAGAGCAAGAAACAGAAAAAAGAGGAGAAAAATAAGGGATTGAAATGAGCCCTGTGAATTTTGTGGAGTCACTGTCAGACTGTCAGCATGCCGCACCTGTGTTAGCATTCTGGGAAGGTGTGGATAACAACACTCTCTCTGTTCGCCAAGCCGCGTGTTCGCCAAGCCCCAGGCACTTCGTTAACACCGCTCTGCGTAGACATGGGGAGGCGGAGGGTGGGATCTCTAAAAATACTTCGGCTCTCCTGCCCCCTCTCCTCCTCTGCCCCGTTATTACAGTCACTTTAATTACCCCTCCCCTCTCTCTCTCTCTCTCTCTCTCTCTCTCTCTCTCACACAGCTGTGCTCCTGTAATTGCCTCTACAAAACCCTTTTTTTTTTTCGA
Source organism: Conger conger (assembly GCF_963514075.1). Taxonomy (NCBI): domain Eukaryota; kingdom Metazoa; phylum Chordata; class Actinopteri; order Anguilliformes; family Congridae; genus Conger; species Conger conger. The sequence goes on from NC_083769.1 coordinate 11,249,099, forward strand.
CGCCCCTCCCGCGGTCACATCGACTTAATGAAACCCTTATTTGTAGTTTGTCCTCGCTTCCTGTTTTTATTTTGGTCGATTTACGCACAGCACTTAAGCACAGCCCGTGCCAGAATCGCATTGAGGAAGAGTGCCTTAGCTCTGAGGCCGCTTTACTCAGGGGGCAGAGCTCTTTCGGAATTGCCCGCTGCAGCGCGATGGGACTTGGGGAAATGCTTAGAGCATCATATATTCACAGGTTCATAAGGAGGCGCATGGCAGACGAATGCTAATGTTCACCATGGGGATTAATGCATCTCGGCTTGTAGCCTAGTTCCCAGCCTAAGCAAAGGAGAGCAGAAACGTGGCCTATATTTACACAGTTATTGCAGAAGGCAAAAACACACACACTCGAGTTTTCACATAACTATTCCAGAAAGTGAGAACTTTCAAACACGCCACGTTATTCTGTGGCAAAGGCAGGTTAACTAATTAGCACGTTAGCTTATTCAGGTGTCAGTACTCTCTATCGAGAAAGCAGAACCTGAAGGCACATTTTGGGGGTGCGGCCCTCTCAATAAAAACGGGTGCCAGGATCGGGGCGCCTCTTTTCCTGACGGTTAGCACGTGCAAGCCCTCCGCTCTCCCGGAGCCCGGGGCTTCAGCCGCTGCGGGACCGGAGCCAGCCGGCCCGTTTAGCGGCGGAGGGGCGGGGTCCGGGGCGCTGCGGCGGACTGCGGCATCGGCCATGCAGAGTGACGTACGCGGTAGAAGCGCCGAGGCGCTCAGGAGACCCGGCTAGCTCCGCCAATCCATACGGAGCCTCGAGCTAAACGGCAGAGGACTGAATGCACTTAGTCCGGCCGCTCTGGGGAATCGTGTGGTACAGGACGGTGTGTTGGCAATCAATCACTTAAAACTAGGAAAGGTAATCATCTGGGAGTGGGGCAGGAGAGGAGGGAGGGGTGTATATTTGTGTGTGGAAGGGGGTGGGCAATTGAGATTGAATTGTGTACGCTTTTAATCTCCAGTGGAGATTCTGCATCTGCCCGACTCAGCATTATCGAAGATGGATGACTCATCGTAGTGCGTGTAAAGATGCTCAGCTCCTGTTCGGTCAGTCTCTCCCTGTTAAAACACACTGAAGGACAGATTTTCCTCCGCTGGCAAGCCTCGCTTTAAGTGAGTACCATTTCGCTCTAATAGATATTGCTGCAGGCCATATTGTCCATGGGGCAGATTTAAAACTTAAAATTGTTTGATAGCTTGCGAGTGTGACATCCGTGAATTTGAACTTTGTGACCTAGCACAGGATGCAGATGAAATTGACTCTCTCCGTAGAAGGTGTTGTTAATGTTAAATATTGTCTTTTTTTTTCAACCTGACAGAGGCCTTAAAAGTTCCATGTATCTTGGATGTTAATTCATTTAAAAAATATTCCTTTTTGTAGTTAAAAGATGAGATGCTACTATTTTGAGATGGCTTTTAGGCTTGAAGACTGAGATGGGAGGAAACGGTACTGTGTACCATTTTTCCCAACAATGTGCTGTTATTTCAAAGCTGCAACATTGGGAAAATTGATTGGTTGAGCCCATTGTTGGCTGTTATGACAGCTTCCCGTTTCCTCCTCCAACTCATCACTATGGGCCAATGAAACAGCTGGACCCTTGTTGCAGCCATTACTCCAGGAAAAAACATTCTATTGTTTCAGGCTAAAGCTCTGAATGACTCAATTCATACTCACTGGAAGCAGTTTCAGTTCGCTTTCTGGGAATTTCTGAGAAGAGCTGGTAAGTTAAGCAGCTTCACTTTCACACATTTGAATCGTTTCACAGCATTCAGATGAATGAGAATAGGCTTGTTGTATAATTTCTCTGTGTTTAAACTAAAACAATAATCAAAATTATCAGCCTTAAAAAATTGACATGATATGACATGCATATATACTGTGTGTGAAGTTGGTATTTAGCTATTACACTACATCGGGATTATTGCTGTTATGAGGTTGCTTCCATTGTTGTAAAGAACTTTGATGTGGAGGACTAAGTTGTAAAATGTTCTAACAGATGAAAAGAAACAGAAAAACACACGCGTGCTAAACTCACAGGATATTGGACAGAGTGACCAAGACATGAGCCACACACGGGGGGAAAGTACATCGCTGATAAAGTCGATGAGGTCACTTCCTGTCCGTCCGTGAATCGCATCTTTGTCAGCCGGTGAGGGACTCAAGCTATTGACGCACACGCATACAAACGCGTAGGCGTGCACACGTATACACGCAGTCACAAAGGACACAAGCGACATAGACGCTACTCAAGGTTACGATACCCATGTCAAGTGGTGTCATGCAGACGCCGTGTGACCCACCAACAACGCGGGGGCCCTCAGACGGGGCCGTGTGGAACTAATGCTCCGACGAGGCCATGCCGGCACCCTGCTGGGCCTTTGTGAGGGACGTAGTTAAGCCGGGGGGCCACACAACATGGGAGAGGCCTGGTGGCAGAGGCCAAGCTGCTGCTTTAATTGGGGCGCTCTGAGATGCGAGGACAAAGATGGCCGCCGCAGAGGAGGACGATGTGTGACAGTCCGCTTGGGAGCTCAAAGCGTGCTGTGCTATATTTAAAACTATTCCCTCAGAAAAAAAGGCTCCTTATGCTGAAAAATTAGACCCTGTGGGGCATTTGTCAAGAGTGGCTTGACATTAGCAGTACAGTTATATTTCCTCCTCAAGCTGTTTTTTTCCATCCGGAAGTTTAAGAAAAATGTGTGAATCCGTTTGAATGGATAAAGGCCTTTTAAACAAAACACTAAAACTACCATTACACGTCCATTTAAATGAGATATGAGATGCATTTCAGCTGCACGGCATGGTCCTGCACATCTAGCGGTCATGATATCAAAACACAGTTTTTGTCCTCCATGGTGAGTTTCACCTAAAAGGATTTCCTGTGTGCTTCTTTGGCTGGGTGTCGGAGAGGAGGCTCACCAGTAGGTGGCAGTGCTGAGCAGTGAGGCTGTGGAGTGGGCACAGTGCTGCAGTGATTCACATTACGGGAGCCCCATCAGCCTGTGTGAACCGCAGTGTGTGTCTCCTGTCTGCAGAGTCTCTCTATGTACTGCCTTTATCACATGACTACACAATAGCACAACAATACAAAGAGCTGGCTGCGTATCTCACACACAACAGGGTAACTGGATTCGACCAGGGTCACTTTACATTTAGTCTTGTGTAATTTTTTGGGTATGGGGCACCTGGTGCCCCTGCTCTGTGGTTTTGTTTATATTGTACTAATTGGCAAACAACATACTGGGGAGGACTTTTACTTTCTGAACCTGGATTTCCACCTCGGAAAAGATTAACAGATCGAGGATACCTCCTTAAAAATAACAACTTATTTTTTTACATTAAAACTAATATAGATGCTGAATAATGTACTGAGAAAATATGGAAGTTGCAAATGGAAAGCTATAATTGTACGTGTCGTATTTTCTTTGTGTGAGATATGTTCATGCATCTGTGAAGTAGGTGTTGATGCAGGCAGACTGTATGGAGCAGTTCATGGGATGAGACCTCTCTTCAGCCAGGCATGTGTTCATGTGTATACGTGTGTGTGCATGTGTATGTGTGAGTGCGTGTGTCTGCATGTTTGTGTGTGTATAGACATCTATATAACCTGATTGCATGTTAGGCTGATGGAAATAGCAGGCAGTGGCACTGGGGCAGTCTGGAAGCTGAAGAAGAGAGTTTTTAACTTTTCAGTTAAACCCGATAGCATGTCCCAGAGAACTGGGGCACCACTCAATCCAAATGTTCTGAAAACTTACGGCTCTTGTTCCTGGTTATCTGGGACGAAAAAGGAAATCACATTTTTGCCAGAGGAACCAATCTGCTTGTTGTATTATATTTTAGACAATACTTGCGTGATTTATTTCATTTGTTTTTGTGTTCAGGTAGAGTTTATTCAATATAGTGCTGAAGGCACTATCAAAATAAAGACATGAGGTCACTCACTGTGTCACTGTGTCACGGATATGCTGCAGCTATATCTCCTTATGGCACCGATATGAGTCACCGCACTGAGTTGTTCTGTATGAAATCACTTTTCCCCCACACAAACTGACCAAGGAAACTGCGCCCCCCCTCCTCCCCCCTTTCCTGCCTGGTCTTAGTGACACACTCTTTACACGGTGGCTCCCCCACCATTTAGTGCTCTCTGCACACTGGTGTTGGGACTAATAGAAACACTACTCTTTAGTAGCTTCAATAGCATTTCACTTTAAGACTTAAGCACTAACCTCTGGTGTGCCTTCATGAACGAGGTACCGGGCAATTCCACGGTGACTGACGTTACAAAAATATTTAGGTGGTAAAGCCCAATATGGATACATAAGGGCTTATGTATATATTATAAAAATAACCTGTCAATAACCCTCAGTCACCGTGGAATTGCCGACATTAGAATCACTTTCCGTTCGCCATATTATACGCAGAACTTCATAATATGCGTTATGAAAACGCTTACCTAAGTTCAAACGTTATAATTCAAGTTAAATTGTCCAATTATGGATAAGGGAGGTGTTTCCCGAGTAATTATAGTTCATTATTTTTATTTATTTTTTGCTGGTGTGGGACAGTGCTGCAGGGTCTGGAAATTTCCATACAGCCAGACAGCGGGATCGGGCCACATCTGTTTGGCTTGGAAAATGATCTCCAAGGCTGCTTAATTGGGCTTCTCCTCCCATCCTCTTCAGACAGACACCCTAATGGAAATACACGGAGGGCCTTCACACACACGTGCGCAAACACACACATGCCGGCACACACACAGGCAAGTGAAACGCAAGCTGACACACACACAAGGAGAGAAAAAAATTATCCCTGTGTATGTGCATGAAGACATTATGGGAGAGAGAAAAAGTGAGAGAGAGAGATTTTATATTTTAGTTAATATGCAATGTTCATGGATTTCCATTTTTGTAATCTATTTTAAAGAGATTTTTTTATTACCTATTTGTTTTATTACATAGACTACATATTTTTTTTGATGTTAGATGAAATATATAATTTTTGTTATGTTCTTCACAATTTTTTTTTTTTTTTACGACCTGTATGTGTCCACGCTGGTTGCATGTTACACACTTTGTGAGCCCTTTATTTGGCATTTAATACTTATTTTTTCGACTTAAGTCTTATTTTCTAGACTGCTGCTGTAGCCTTAGTGTCACTTTGAGATTTGACAGGTTGTGTGTTCAGAGATGCTCTTCTGCATACCACTGTTGTAATGTGGTGTTATTTGCGTCACTATTGCCTTCCTGTCAGTTTTGACCAGTCTGGTCCTTCTCCTCTGACCTCTCTCTGATGTTTTGGCCTGCAGAACTGCTGTTCACTGAATGTTTTTTGTTTTTTTTGCACCATGCTCTACAAACTCAAGAGACTGCTGTGTGTGAACATCCCAGGAGATCAGCAGTTTTTCAGATATTAAAACCAACAATAGTTTCACAGTCTTCCCCATTCTGACATTTGGTCTGAAAAACAGCTGAACTTCTTCACCATGTCTGCATGCTTTTATGCATTTAGACGCTACCACATGAATGGATGATTAAATATTTCCATTGACAAGCTGGTGTACACGTCTACCTAATAAAGTGCTCAGTGAGTGTATATGCGATTTACATATTTCTGTGTTTCTATGTACAGTATTATATTATTGGGTTGCTTTGGCGATGTGATTGTAGTTGTCTTGCCAGTAAAGCAAATGAGAGGGAGAGAGATTTGTATTTTAATGAGAGGCAGAAAGGTATGAAACAGAAGTAAGAGTGGAAAAAGAGAGATCAGGCCTTGCAAATGCTCAGCCATTCTGGCTCTAATGAGTCAGCCGGTTGAGCTAAAGCTAAGTCCCAACCTAGTGCTACCCTTGCCCACTGAGAAGCTGCATATTCACAGACATCTCCTTGTGCCAGCTGTTCTTGTGGCCGGAAGCCTGTTGGGTTAATATGGTTCAGTAACCAGTATGCTCAAAGACCATTTCAGAAACCAGCCAATGAAATGGCTGCTATCTCAGACTCTCCAATTTGGCAGTGAGGATTAAGGAGTGCTGACTTGAACACACGGCTGGATTTCTCCTGTTGCATTATGCATGAACTGCAGAGGAGTACAGCAAGAACACCAGTCATTATGTGTGCATTCGTGTTGTGTGTGTGTGTGTGCGCGCATGTGTGTACACTGCAGCTTGGCACTGCGGTCGATGTAAAATGAAATCGGACCCTCCTTCGTTGCAACCCTCTCGGCCTTTCTTGTTCTCGCAGTTCGGGTCAGTTTCTCGAGTGTGTCGATGGTTCCTCTCCGCGCAGCGATTAAACGGCTCCTCCGTTAAGTTAACTCTGTGAAAGCCAGCACTGCGTAAAGAGGCTGCGTTCCTCTGGGCTAATGCTATGTTTTTTTGAAAGGTTAGCAGTGAAAGGCGATAATCTTTTTGTCAGCTTCCTGCTTATTAAGCCACGCGGCTCCTTCTGCGAATAGAATCGATGACGTGGGCTCCCATTCTTCGCTGTCGTGACGCCATCTTGCCATTCCACGAATAGCGGCTACCGCAATTTTTCACCCAAACAGAGCCATCAATGCAACCTATTCACTTATTAGGGTGAAAGCAGCCTAATAAGTGAGCTAGTGGCTAAGGTACATGGGACCTGGAAAGTTGGTGTTTCAAGCTCCAGGTGTAGCCACGATAAGATCTGCACAACTGTTTGGACCTCGAGCAATGCCCTTAACCCCGCATTGCTCCAGGGGAGATTTTCCCCTGCTCAGTCTAATCAACTAAGTCGCTTTGAATAAAAAGCATCAGCTAATTGACAAATTATAATGATAAATTAGGAAGCAGCTGCTAGTGTAGGAACTAACCTGGCATGTGGCGGGAGAGACTCTGACACATTTCCCTGGATGAAATATGGATATGTGTGTCACTGGGTGACCCGCTTGTGACTCATTAGCATTTTCAATTAAGATGGAGTCAATTTTCAACGGCGAGCACTCGCTGTTGTGTTGAGCTCGACAAAGACAATGGAATATCTGACCAGGAAGGAAAGCTATTTCAATCTTTCCTGTCGACCGGGTGTACAGATCCACTAATGCAGTGGACAGATGCACTGCTGGACGCTTTCTGTCAAACACGGGGCCCTGTCAGCGCTTGCAATCAGATTCCATCAATTTCTCAATCTGCCGGAAGGGATTGACTTTGGTTGCTATGAGACTGACTGATAACTAGTTGCTGGGTGGGGGTGTGTGGGGAGGGGGTGCCTACGTGACGTCCAGCCTCAGCTTGCCGTTCCGAGAAATCGGCGGGGGGTGTCGGGAACGTTTCCCGGGAAACTAAACGTGGTCAGAAGAAAGACACCCTGGGATTAGCGTAATTAGCCGTCGAGCGCATCCTCTCGTTCTCGCACCTTCAGCATATTTGTAGCAATCTCCTTGTGCCACTGACCTACTTCCCCTGCCCACACACGCACCGGGTATGCAGGCTTACAGAGTGTGCCATGAATTTTCATTATCTTCTGAGAATTTCACACATTTATTTTGCTTGTGTTATTTTTTCCCGCTCCATCTGTCTTCTCGGATATCAGTGTCGGTTAGGTAACAGAACAGCAGGTGCTGAGGTCCCACGCAGTTCGATGATGTCACAGCCGCAGCAGGGTGTTGCTTTCTTATAGGTTGTGCTTCACTCTTTCCGACCAATAGCGGCATTTATGTTTTATTATTGGGGTGACATTGGCTCAGGAAGTAAGAGCGGTCTGTTGGTAACCCTAAGTGTGTCGGAAGTGTCCATGAGCAAGACACCTAGCCCCCAATTTCTCCCGATGAGCTGGTTGGTGCCTTGTATGGCAGCCAGTCGCCGTTGGTGTGAGTGTGTATATGAATGGGTGAATGAGAAGCATCAATTGTGATAGCACTTTGGATCAGTGTTATTGCGTAAATGGGATCCATTTGCCATTCACCATCTTGCATAAGATTTGATGCAGAGCAGATGTTTTTATCCAAAGCGATGTACAAAAGGTCATGGTAAGAACTGCAGAAGGTCACTAAATTGGCAAAAATAATCAGTTGTCTACAGCCATGAATATCATGTCTAGTTCACAAGGTAAATATTGGTTCTGTCTGTCGGTACCGTGGGTGAGACTAGAAGCAAGGAATGTTATAGCAGATATAATATTCAAATATAATACCAAGATGGATACACTTTCAACACAAGTGCTAGATTAAGATACGAAGTACAACAAGGCAAAAGGAACAAGACACATGTGGCACTAGGTTAGGGTACTCCTGCAGAGTGGTGTTGGATTTGGAAAATGGGCCATGTCTGAAGTTCTTGGAGGAATGGGGAGGTCGTTTCACCACTGGGGAGAAGCTTTGGGGTCAGGACAAGCAAGCACCACTCACGAGGGTGTCAGGAACGGAACACTAATGTTGTAACCTGGTTTTCTGGCCCATTTTTGCACCTCTGTGTCTTAACTGTTGATTTACCCTTCGCCTGGAGCCTGTGGGTGACATGTCTCCTGTCTGTACAAAAAGCTCTTATGAAACTGTACCAAGTATTTCTACAGCTGGGATGCTGTGTAAAAGCTATGATAGAGCTGAAGTTGTTATTTTGCTTAAAGAGATAAACGGCCTCAAATAATCATGTAGTGTGTTTGGTAATCTGTCCTATGAGTAACCTCGGCTGCATGGATTCTGGCAAGTTACGCAATGAGTCATGGACGGGCTATACGGCCAGTTATCTTTTGAGGGGCAGAGGCTACACAGAGTCTGGTAAAGTATCCAAAGAGGGGACAAGGCTACACAGAATCTGGCCAACTATCCAAAGAGGAGAACGGGTTAGACAAGACTCCTCAGAATTGAGTCATATGTCCCAACGACTGTTCTAGGTTACTGAGACAGCTTAGTGACTTTGACAACATAGAATCTTGGCCCCCCCCCAATGCCCGCCACTACCACAATCCCCCCCCTTCCCCCCCCCACACAGCTGTTGCCATCGATACCGAACAGGTGACCATAAAATGCGTCAGGCCTCGGCCAGAAGCAGCTCTGGGCTGCTGTGTGACACGGCCATTGTGTGGCACGGCCTTCCTTTGAGAAAAATACTGCTGAAGTCTGAACTCTCTCATTGTCACGGGTGTGACGAGTCACAATGGCGTCCGGCCTAAAGAAGAGACGGAACGTGAGATTAAAGCCCTATTCACTCACCACACCAGCCAGTGGTGGTCCTGCTCATCAACAGTGCTGACCTTAAAAAAAGGACTGCATTACCGGACAATTACAGTTCGAGTCCTTTTCTCTCAACACAATGAGCACCGACAACAACTTTCATGTAGCGTTGGAAGTGATCGGATCGTATGACCGGCGAGGGTCACCTATTTGGAGACGGTTTTGACAACACTCTGTATTGCGTTGCTTGTTTAATTGAAAATAAACCATGGATTAGCATGACAAAAGGGACCCTTTAACCCATCTACAGGCCGAAGCCTGGTCCACCGTCACCATGGAAACCTTGGGTACTCCACTGCAGATTACATGGGCATTAACATATTGTAGTGGGCTTTATAGGATAGGCAAGCGTATCCTTCTGTTCCAGTGAACTCGTGCCAAATCCCCAGTTTAATATCATTAAAGACAGAGCTTTGCACTTTTAAATGGGTCAATCATCTTCGTTTACAGGCACTTAGATCACTCATTGATAGATTTATTTTGCCACTTTGTGAATGTCCCTCACATTTGTCCAAAGAGAAGGCAAAGAGAGCTTCTGTAATCATGCGTTTGAAACACAAAAACGTGGTGTTTATTGCTGAGTTTATTACAGCGAAAGCACAGAACTCATCTTTCTGGGTTGTGGCGAGGACGGACTCATTGCCTGCACCTAACAAGAACCCGCAGTTTCGAGACATTTACGATGTCATTTAAAATATCTTTCGTGAAGACAATAAAAACACATGTACCAAACCACATTTTATGGCCGGAGGAGGCCAGCGCGCGACTGTGGAAGTTTCCGAAATGAGTACGAGCGCGTCGCTCGGTGAGCTCATGGGAGAATGTCATTCCCAGTGTGGTATGGCCAGACGGATTAGTCTGAAGTGACTAATCGGGCAAAGAGAGCCACCTCATGATAAAACTGCTTATCTCACCTTCTGGAACATGCTCTGTGGTTCATTGGGACCCGGCAGGGCCGTAATCCTAACATCTGTCATCAGGTCCCGTAATGTTCCCGAGCTCTCCCGATTTAAGCGTCGACTGATCAGCAGAGATTAAGACCGATAAATGCCTGCTTTCCAACATGACCAGCGTAAGCCCACTGCACAGCCAATGCCCAGCCAGACAGGATTTGCTCCGTCCAATCACCGTGCCAGGCGAAGATGTGTTTCAAAGAGATATTGTTTTCGTTTTCTTTTTTCATTTGTATATTTGTTTCGGGGTGAGTAGACGACACATTGTGGGGGATTTAAAAACACATTTGGTTGAATTGAAGTTCCACTCCGGGCTCTGATGATAGGATGCGGGGATGGAGTTTGTCTTCATCCTCTGCCTCGTGATGACTTTCTTATTCCTTCCTCGATCCGCATCAGCGGACAGATATTCCATGAAACGGATGGAATTTGCACAAGTCCCTCCGCCGGTGCAGTTTCTGTGATGATGCGTGATGAAGTCTCCTTGCATTTCCAGGGATATTTCCCAGAGTCCTCCCCTCCCCCCCACTCTCTCTCCACGATCCCTCCTGTTGAACCTTGCCCCTGTCTGACCCCCTGTCGTCGGGGTCCTCCGCATGCTGAGGAACATTTAGCTCGCGGGTGTTTTGGCTGGTCCTCAACCGGACCCAGAATGCTGTTACAGTTCTCTCCGATCCAGGAACGCGGCCCCCGCTCCTGGCAATGCATTCTGGGAGAATTAGATTTTCTGGGAACGGGGCGGTTGCCCGGTTCTCTCGCCTGTCCTGCCAGGGCAGCTCGTGGGAGAGTATCTGGGATCAGTCTAACCCGTTACACCTGGCATGAAGACACACATATACTATCGTCTTTTTTGGCGGCAGTGGGCACTAGGCCTGATTCCGGTGGGTTTCGCTCTGTTTTCTGGCACTTTTGCTTCGTCTCTCTATGCCCAGGCATTGTCCTCCCCTGGTCCCTCATCCAGGGCTTTCCTGCCTGTCATATGGGATGAATCAGCTTTAAGTGTGTTTCCAGTGGACGGTTTATATTTTTAATGGGATGAAGCCAACTATCCATTTTTTCTTTTTTCCCCCAGAGTGGATGGGTTTTAGGGCTGGATTCAGTCTAGCCTATGGAAAGCACACGTCCCCGTGTTGGGGCTAGAGCCTTTAATCGTGCGCCGTTAATCGTTGTCTGAACTGTAAAATGGAGAAGGTTTCTCAGCAGTCCTCTCTGGGACAGTAAAGGCATTGATTTGGCTGTAGCTCCTTTCTGGGAAAACGCATAAAAACTCATTTTGTTGTTGCCCAAGAGCATCTACTGTATATGGTGTGGCACAGAAAGAGATGGTTTTTTTTAGGTACCACCATCGAAGATTCTTGGAGTGTTCACATTTTTAAAGTATAGTGGCGATGTGGGAAAACATCAAAGGGAGAGTCAAGGCCAGTGTTTGGAAACCTTTTGGCAAGCCAGCTACACTCTCAGAAAAATAGCTATGAAAAAGTTCCTATGAAGTTGCAAAATGAAGGTGGTACCCTATGGGCACATAAACTTTAACCACTAGCCAGCAATACAATTCAGTTATAACGTTTTTGCTTGTAAAAGGTACTTTTAGTGCCTAAATAGAGCATTACTGTATTTTCAGGGTACATTTGGCAAATAGTTCCCCACAGAACAAAAATGTAGCACCATGGTACTTTTATTTATTGTGTTTCTCAGAGTGTGGGTCCAAGTGCACCAATCACAGCTGAAGCAGCAGATGGGTTCAGCAGTGGGGTATCCTGGAGTAGTCCTGCTGTAAAGGCTGGTCAAGCTGGTCTTAAACCGGTCTGGTTGGGTATGAGCTGGTCTAGCTGGATATGAGCTGGTCAACGAGCATGGCTAAGCTGGTCTAGCTGGGAATGAGATGGTCAACCAGCTAGTGCTGGCGGCTTGTTTGAGTTGGTGGCTGGTGAACCAACTAGCTTGAGCTGGTCTGAACTGGTCAACCAGCTAAACCATGTCAAGCTGGGAGCAGGGCTGAACTGGTCAACCAGTGAAGCCATGTAGAGCTGGGAGCTGGTCTGAACTGGTCAACCAGCTAAACCATGTAGAGCTGGGAGCTGGTCTGAACTGGTCAACCAGCTACCAGGTGTTTAAAAAGCATTTCAAGGTTCTTCAGACCGGTTGCAGGGTTCAGGGGTAGCACCTTGTTCCTTGTCGAGCAGCCTCGGCCTGTCACCCCTCAGTGACCTTCCCCCGGTTGTCACATCCATGCTGCCGGTTCGTGGCACATCACCGGGCACGCCCCGCACCCTCCCCCCAGGCTCACTGGCAGAAACTAGCATCCATGTGGGAGCACCGGCCCAGACCTAACCGCCAAACAAGAGCCGTTGCATAACATTTAGGCAAGGACACACAATGTCCTATGGGACCCTGGCATAGCCAAAAAACAACATGCTAGCCATCTCACACTGCAAAAGCCAAAACATAAGTAATTCTCAGCAAGTATATTTAGATTTTAAATAGATAAAAACCCAAATTTTGGTAAATAAGACAAAAATATCGACAATGAGGTATGACTGTGGAGTAAGAAAATGTGTCAAGCAGTAACTGAATACAAGCTAACATTTTCTACTCTTTAAGGTCTTGTACTTTCTCATTACAAGACCAAAACACTTTATTGCATTACAGTAACCCTAATAATTATGATTTAGCCACGGTTCTGGGTTGGCGTGCTTTTCCTTCATGACTGCTTTAACAGCATTGCCCATACACAGGCTATGCGTTGTTAGCCTGGTCCTGCATGCAGCTGATATGACTCACGCGGGACGCACATGCAGTGTGTTCCCTCGTGCTCTGTGTCTGTGAAATGAATATAATGTCGTTTATAGACGCGTGTTAGCGTGTGCGGCCCGTTCCCGTGCTGTACTCGTGGAGAGAGGCTGAGCTCTTGCCCTGCTGCTCCAAGGGCGTTCTCTAAAGGAGAAACCAGGCAGCGCGAGGGACGCCTTCCCGCGGGGCCGGAGCCGATGATGTCATCGTCGAGCGGGCAGAGAGACGCTGGCTCGCAGACGGGAAAGCGGCGTGCTCGGCACGTGCGTCTGTCTTTCTCTCTACCCCTCTCTCCATCGCCTCTCTGTCCATCTCTCTCCTTCCACCTCTCTATCTCACTCTTTCTCTCTCTCTTTTGTCAGACCTTGTGATCCACTATCCCTGTCCCAGCTGACTCACTGGCTGGTGACTCGTCCTCACCAACTCTGTCCTTGCATCTCCCCCCCTCCCCTCTCTCTCTCTCTTTCGTTCTCTCTCTCTCTCTCTCTCTCTCTCTCTCTCTCTCTCTCTGGAAAGCAGCACGAGGCTCCTGTAGAAAGTGTATTAAATTGCATTATTGGTTTCATCCCGCTGCCACAGACAGCAGCTGGTGCTGTGCAGGCGCTGCACGGATAGGATCTCGCGCTGCTGCTGCTGCTGCTGCTGCGATAGAGGGAGGGAGAGAGGGAGGGAGAGAAAGAGAGGGAGAGAGAGGGGGACAGTGAGACGGAGACACTGCGGACCGGTGAGAATAACCACCTTTCTTATCTTATCTCTTCGGCTTCAGCTCCTGCGCTGAGCGAAACGGGTCATGTTCATGAATATTCGTTATTGTGAAAGGTGCCATAGGCAGGGGATTTCACCAGGATTTCATGTATCATTCTGTTGCTTTATCGTTCTATCCCCACTTTTCATCCCTCTTTCTCTCTCTCTCTCCCTGCCTCCCCCTCTCTGCCTCTCCCTCCATCCCTCCCTCTTTCTCTCTCTCACTCTCTCCCTCTCTCTCCTCCCTCCCTCTCTCTCTCACACTCCCTCACTCCCTCCCTCCTTCCCTCCCTCTCTCTCTCACTCTCTCTCCTCCCTCCCTCCCTCTCTCACTCTCTCTCCTCCCTCCCTCCCTCTCTCACTCTCACTCACTCCCTCCCTCTCTCTCTCTGCACTGTGTATTGACAGCCGTTCCCCGGCCCGTTTGGCGCTGTCGCGGGCTGGTTTGTGTTGCTGGCGTCTCGGCTGTCCGGTTATGGGGGGGTGTAGAGCGAGTCTCGGAGCAGACAACTACCCCTGCCGCTCCCCGACTGCATCACGCCATCGCCCGATTCATTCTCCCACCGATGATTATAATAAAACATCACAGCCGATTCGGTCGGTTAAAGCTTGTGCGCTTTGGCCCGTACCGCCATCGTCATGCCGATTTAAACGCTCACTGCATAACGTCTCCATGTGCGCTGGTTTTCACCGCTGGTTTGGAGCACACTGGATTCTTTTACCGGAGAGGTTTTACTTCAAGTCATTTACGGCTGCCTAGAAGCTCATGCGCTGTGCACTGCAGCAGTTTCCTTTTTTACGAGCGTGGGAAAGTATCGATGCGCTTCCATCTAGGAGCCAGGGCTATTGCGTTAGGTTGAAATCGAATTTCTCGTCATTAGAAAATCCTTAATGTGCAATTCCTCCTGCTTGCAAGTTTTTATCCCACCCAATCCTCACCACCACCCTTAAAGACGGGACTGTTTTTGTTTTAGGGCTGCTCTCAGCAGGTAAATTGGTAAATTGCATGCAAACGGCTGGTCACGGCAGCTGTAAATGTCTAATCTTATTTGATCTCCATTTCAGGTGACTGGGAGAACGTCTACAGAAAGGCTTGGGACCTTCAGAGACCTTCGTCCCCTGCAGCTGACTTCCATGGTGAGCCTGCGCCGAAAACTATTGCAGCCATTCGAACCCGCGCAACGCTCTCTTATTCACTGTAGCCCTGTAGTACACTGCAAAAAAAACAAAAAAAGTCAGTCTTAACATGTATCTTAGTCTTATATTGAGACTTAATCTCATTTTTATTACTTTTTTGCTAAACAAAACAGCGAATGAGGTGAGAAAGTGTGACTCATTTCAAGATTTGCCAATGGGGTGAGAGAATTTAACTTGTCAAGCAAACAGTATCGTAAAACAAGCTAGTATTTTTTCCTTCAGAAAAAAAAAGTCTTACTTACAAGTTACTTAAAAACACTTGTTTAGACATCCATTTTGTGTGGTGTATGAATGATTCTAGGTGTTTGTCTGTGTCTTTGTAAGGCATTTTGAGCATTCTACCCGCAACCCCCTGTTGCCATGGACTGGTAAACACCGCTCTGAACCCTCCTGGTTTTGGCCCGCGCCGTACGCCGACTTCTCCAGAACGGACCACTTTGTCGTTCCGCTTTGTTTGGGTGTTTTTCAGTGTTCTCTCCTCGCGGCTTGTTTAGAAGTTCCGCCGGGCAGCAGCAGATGTTTGGGGACCACCGTGTGTCGCACGCCCCCCACCACCCGGCCCCGCCCGGTCTTTTCGCCGCCTGGCTCCCCCCAGTCCCTTCGCCCGCGCCCATTCGTCCCCTCTCCTCCCCCGCTCCCTCGACAGGCCAGGCGCGTTCACAAACAGTAAAAGGCCGTTCTGGGGCGCAGACTGTGATGTTTTGTTTCTGTGGAAAGGCGCCCGTCTCCCTGGGAGAATTTGTACACAGACGCTGCGGCCGGTCTCATGGGACGCGGTAGGGTGTGTGTGTGTGTGTGTGTGTGTGGGTGTGTGTGTGGGTGGGGGGGGTGTACCTTAGAGTAAAGGGCACTGTGGGCGGGCGAAGAGACAGGGGGGCTCAGACGGGGTGCTGGCAATGCCTGAAAGGTCTCTCTCTCCCCGCTGTGTGTGTGTGTGTGTGTGTGTGTGTGTGTGTGCCATGCTGAGTTTCTCTTTCCCTGGTGTGTGTGTGTGTGTGTGTGTCACTCGGTCGATACAGCACCTCAATGCCGCAGTGACCTGTGGAGGAAATACGAAACCAATGATTCAGAATGATACATCACATCAAAGCCCTCAGGTGGTTTAAAGGTGTGTCTGTGTCTGTGTCTGTGTCTGTGTCTGTGTCTGTGTCTGTGTCTGTGCCTGTGCGCGTGCACCGGCATATACTTACAAACGCATTTGAAATTTAAATAGTTTACGTGCTGTTACATTTGAGATTGAGTTGAGTGCTTTGAGTGAAAATTAATTCTACAGTCAGTAATGAAGCCTGGATGAGACTCATATTCCTCTGAAATATAGTGCCTTGGTCATTGCAGCAGTACAAACTGTAACTGCCTTTGTTCATCAATAGATTACTTAATTGATTTCTCTATCTATTAATATATTATCATTACTTGCATCCAATTAAATAAAAGTAACAGTTACCCTGTAGTAGAAATACTTGGACTATCACTGTGAATCATTCAGAATAGTTTTTTAAACTCGCTTTCTCTGTGGCCTTCACCAGTACGTCTCCATTTATGTCTCACGTTATTTATCCTGTCAGCACTGGCCAGAACAAAGATATAGCTATCGAAACGAGAAATTAAACGTTCTTCAATAACAATAGATGTGGCTATTTTTTTTGTCCTTTGCTATGAAGGTTGGATATCCTTCAGTGCTTTCCGCCATAACTATGACCGATTGGCTAATGTAGGTCCCCGGGTCTTCATAATGCCTCTCCGCGTCTACGCGGCTACCCACCTCCGCCCCCCCTGACAGCCCCCGACCCAAACTCTGCCACTGTTGTTCAGGGGCAACAATTCCCAAATTAGTCTTAACCCCGGCTCCGTGCATTTCTGTGACTGTTGGGTACGCGTGTCAATTCTCGGGGACCCAGTGTAGTGGCAGCAGATTACCCTCCACTAATGGGATGTGTTAAATCTCATTTATGCCCCCCCCCCCCCCTCTTCTCTATTAAAGATGGGCTTGAGATTTGCCTGCATTTTCATAAGCTGGTGTAATGCTTGGCTAGGCCACATGCATTCTCCCATCTGCTCGTACTGAATTCTTCAGCAATGTTGCATGTTTTGTGGGGACCCTTAACTGCCGGGGAGATAGTTTAAGATACCGTATTGTTTGGTGCGAAGGTAAGATTTATTTATTTTTATTCATTCGATACCTGGAATGACACCCTTTTACTGGCTTTTTCCACCTTGATATTTCCAGCTTCAGATTTTTCAGATTCTGTTTCAAATAATATGGTTTCAGTTGGAAATGTTATTGTTTTGTTATTGTTTTTCGCTGATCTAGACTGTAGCGCTGCCTGAAGGGAGAATCAGACTGCAGCAAGGGGAGACTGTGTGTGTGTTCGTGTGCGTGTGCGTGTGCGTGCGTGTGTATGTCTGTGTATATCTGTCTGCGTATGTATGTGTGTGTATGTGTATGTGTATGTGTGTGTATGAGTGTGTGTGTGTGTGTGGGTCTGTATGTATGTGTGTGTGTGTGTGTCTGTATGTGTGTCTGTTTGTGTGTGTTGCTTGACACTTGACAATGAATTTCAAGATTGGCAATAAGAGAAAGAGTGTTTCCAGATGGAGCAGATTTACGAGCTGTTTAACCTCTGCTCTCTGTTCAGACGGTCTTTGTAGAGAGGTCATGAAGGGGAAGAAAAACACTCGCCCTCACATTACGTAAGCTGCAGTGCGAGAGACTCAGAAATCGTGTCCAATTTGACCGCATCGTATTTGTTGATGAAATTCCTGGGTGTTTTTCTCGGTGATTCTCATCTCTCCCACCGTGCCCGACCCAGCCTGTGTGCGTAGCGGCGCGCTAGCGACCCGCCATCGGAGCAGCTGTCCGGCTGACGGCCTTTCACTCCTCGCCGCGGTCCAACAGCGGACAGTTGCGGCGAGTGGCCGTTGAGACGAGGGGCCAGCTGTTCCGCGCTGAAAAACTCCAGCTCAGGCCGGCTGGGATTCAAAGCTGGTTTAAGATGGTTTAAGCTGTGTTTTCAACACTTCTAGCTGGTCCATCGCTGGTCAGTAGGTGGTCAAAGCTGTTCTCTAGCTGGTTAAGCTGGTAGAGTGAGCTGGTGGTCAACTAGTGGACTTGCTGACTGAGGCTGGTTGACCAAATAGACCAATTTAGATGGACTGACAGCTAACAGTCTGGTGGACTGACAGCTTTAAGAGGCTCTTGGACTGTGTGATGGCGTTTTGACTGCGGGTGACTGTTGAGTGAGGGGTGAAGGTTCTCTCCCTCTCTGTCTCAGTTGGTGTGGGGTGAGCATTTGTTCTGAAGCAAAATGGCTGCCGTGCATCACCCAGGTGGGTGCTACGCATTGGTAGTGGCTCAGGCCAGTTTCCCTCTCATCACTGTGAAGCGCTTTGAGTGTGGGAAAAGTGATATAGAAATGCGTCTGTATATCTGTCTATCTATGTATCTGTCTATCTGTTTATCAATCTTATGTATGTAATGTAATGTAATGTAATGTTATCTATCTATCTGTCTAAATCGTGATTTTGGTGTCCCCCTTCCAGAAAGGCGCTCTCTGACCCCCTCCAGGCGATCATGAGTGGAGGGGTGAATGTGAAGCCGGGCTCTGGGATCCCCCTGCCCCGGACCATGATGCCCTCCCCGAAACTGGACCACAAGCACCTGAGCAGCGGCCTTCCCCGCCCCGCCACCCAGATCCCCACGGGAGCCAAGGCCTCCTGTGGCGCCAGCGTCTCCTCCCGGGACCTCCTGAGGGACACGGCTCTGAGGAACCAGATGCAGCTGCAGAGGAGCGGCCTGCCCCTCTCGCAGGCCCAGAGCAAGGCCTCGCGGGCGGCCGAGAGGGCCAACGGGACCCGCTCGGCCTTCAGCAGCCCCCAGGCGCCCCGCCGAGAGGACCCGCGCTCCAAGGACACGCTCGACGTCCGCAAGGGGGCGCCCACCCTGGAGCCCCTGCGAGAGCTGAGGAGGAACGGGAACAAGAACTGCCTTCCTGCCCCCTCCAGGGCGGCCCATAAGAGGCTGGACAACACCAACGCCCAAAAGGGGAGCTCCGCTGAGGAGACGGGCGTGTCCCCCGGGCAGGGGACGGAGGGGTGCCCCCCTCACGGCCTCAGCAACGAGAACCTCCTCTCTGGGCCGTCGGGCCCCAGGTCCGGTGGGTCCGGCCTCGCAAAACGTAAGGGGCCCCTGGAGCGCGACAGGTCCGGGAGCCTCTCGGATGAAGAGATGGCCACCCCCGAAGATCTGTCCCCCAGCACGCCCAACCCCCCCCCGGCCACGGCTCCGCCCCCTGCCCCGCCTGCCGACGCCCAGAGCGTGAAGCTGCCCAAAGGGAGGCAGCCGCCCCACGTCAACATGGCCGCCATCGCACCGTTCAGGTACAGGTGAGTGCAGCAGAGCGCACAAAACTGGGGCCCAGTCTCGCTTCACTAAACAGACCGCAGCACGGGCCACATTCAAAGCCGAAAGTCATATTAGAGCTTGGTCTTTCCACTCCCTGTCCTCCATTTTACACCATGTTATACATCACAAAACAGGACTGGTTTGTATTCATAATTCAATAACTTCAAATTTATTAAGGTCTGTTGCAGGATGTGCAACTCTGGTCCTGGTGGGCCGGTCTGTACATTGTTTTTTTGTTCCAACCGAATACCTTAGTTTTCATTTTCTGACAGCTCTAGAAACTATGCTGTCCACTCCTGTACCTGAGCACAGTGAAATCTTCAGGATACATTCACAGTGTGTGGCTATAGCTGGTACAGATGTCACATTAAGATATGATTGAGCTCATGCGCAAAATCATCAAATGGATTGGCCCTCGTTGTGCACCCATGGTCTATTTTCTCTCTCAGTTTAGCATGCCCACTTTTGTTCCAGAGGCCTTAGAGTGCCATGCTGGAAAAAACAACAACTCAAGCTAGGTTTTGAAACAGTTGGTAGCTGGTTGACCAGTTCAGACCAGCTTCCATGGTTTGACCAGCTCAAGCTATGTTTTGAGAAAGGCTACCAACACTGGCTGGTTGACCAGCTCATACCCAGCTAGACCAGCTTTATGACCAGCTTGGCCATGTTGGTTGAGCAGCTCATACCCAGCTAGACCAGCTTTATGACCAGCTTGGCCATGTTGGTTGACCAGCTCATACCCAGCTAGACCAGCTTTATGACCAGCTTGGTCATGCTGGTTGACCAGCTCATACCCAGCTAGACCAGCTTTATGACCAGCTTGGCCATGTTGGTTGACCAGCTCATACCCAGCTAGACCAGCTTTATGACCAGCTTGGTCATGCTGGTTGACCAGCTCATACCCAGCTAGACCAGCTTTATGACCAGCTTGGTCATGCTGGTTGACCAGCTCATACCCAGCTAGACCAGCTTTATGACCAGCTTGGTCATGCTGGTTGACCAGCTCATACCCAGCTAGACCAGCTTTATGACCAGCTTGGCCATGTTGGTTGAGCAGCTCATACCCAGCTAGACCAGCTTTATGACCAGCTTGGTCATGCTGGTTGACCAGCTCATACCCAGCTAGACCAGCTTTATGTCCAGCTTGACCAATTTGATGGCATAGCTGGATTTTACAGCAGAAAGTTCACATTTACTTTGCATCTCTTTAGCACCCGTTCTGTCCGTTTCACCACTCCACCCAATGCCCACAAATACCGTGTATCTCATGAGAGCCTCTAGCCGCCTGTCATTATATTCTGGTTGTTTTTTCCTTTTTGGCACCTCCTCTTGCCCGCCAGGTCCCTTGGTGTCCCCCCACTGCCACTCTGTTGCTCTGTATTGCGCACACACTTAATAAGTCCTGAGGGCCCTTTTGGGACAATTCTCCCCTCCCCCTCACCCCCATCCCCTTCCTTCACCTTCAAAATGTCTGCCTGTTTCTCTGCCAGAAACACTCTCCCCAGCCAATTCACACGGTGACTCAGTGATGACTCGTTGGGGATGCGACAAATCAGCCTCAGGGTGTGAGGGGTTGTGGGCGGGGAGGGTTGTGTGGTCTTGCGGTGAAGGAATACATATCACTCTGAAGATAAGGAATGCAAACATCTCCCACTCTGTCTCGTATTCACCCATGTGACCCTGCGTTTGCGGGTATATTTCTGTAACTGCCTCACGCTTGTTACGCTGCCACTGTCAATATTGCATTTATTGTTGAAGTGCTTTTCTTACAAAGTGAGATAAGTACATTTGAGAAGTCAAAGTAAAGTGAGTCTCCACTTGTGTAAAAATGAGTCTCCACTGTTACTGTCAGATAAGCTTTCAGTTAAGTATTACATTTCAATCAGTGGAAAAATTACTTCTGTAATCAACTTTCCTAAACATGGCTACCACTAACCTATGTTATGCTTTGAAAATACACCAGGATTTAAATTTTATATTTTGCGCCCTAAAAACAAGAATCAATGACTACTTCTTAGCATACTCCTCTGCATAAATGTCTTTTCTGCAGTCATGTTACCCTCATATCTCTTCAAATTCATTTAATTTCTGTTGCTATTTTTATGGAAACACTGACATAGACAATTTACAGGAAGTTAGGAAAGAAAGGGCCCGACCCCGCCATAAACTAGCAAGCGAGATAAAAAGGAATCCTGTCCAAAGAAAGACACTCCACAATGGTAAGAAATTTCACAAGTAAATATGCTGACCAGCCAGCAGTTAAATTTGGGCTTAATGGTAACAGGAAGGGAATGGAGAATTTACAGGGCAAATAACATGGTGGATAGGGAGATTACAGCCTGAGGTATTGCAGTAGATGGTAAAAAGCTGCTTCTATCTGTATCTGTAAGCAGGCCTTGACTGTCCCTTCCAGACCCTAACCAAACCCAAACCTACGGTTTAAAGAGCATTACTGGGCATTTGTTCTGTTTGGTCTGAAGAGCTTATTCTAGCTGGAGAATCCTGTAGCCGTGTGGTACGTGACTGGAACCCGGAAGCTTGGTGGTTCAAGCCCCGGTGTAGCCATGATAACATCCGCACAGCCGTTGGGCCCTTGAGCCTAGGCCCTAAACTCCGCATTGCTCTGAGGGGGATTGTCCCCTGCTTAGGTTAATCAACTGTAAGTCGCTTTGGATGAAAGTGTCAGCGAATTATTAGGATTATTATTTATTATTATTATTATTATTATTATTATTATTATTATTATTATAACTTAGTGAATGTGTTTAGAAGGGGAGGACAGTGAAGCAGATCTCCACTCTGGTTTTTCAGGCTACACGCTAAGGAGGAGAACCTGGCCTCGTCCTTGGAGGAACTCAGCGACTGCTCCTCTGACTCCATGGAAGTGTGCTGCGATGACCTCCCCACAGGTGAGCGCCTCCCCCCGCCCCCGTCCTCCCACCGAGCCGCCATCTTCGCCGCTCGGCTCCGGAGCTGCTCTTCAGCCCGAGAGAAAAATGAAACTTTCCACTGAACCATATGGTCAATATATTAGGCAATTACAGCATACCAGACGTACAGATATTTGTCTCTCATCCTGGAAAACTCTCACCACACCTGCTCTCAGTGTAGTAGTCATGTATATTTGAGTCAGACGGCCATCTTGCAGACACAGGATGCAGAAAATAAAGATATGTAGAAAACCACAACCTAGAAAAAGTATGATGTATTTACCAACTCTGCTGACCCAAAGAAAAGCCTGATCTGTCCTGCATATGTGGGGAAAAAAAAATATTTTTAACCTTTATTTATACAAGGTCGGTTGGCTGAGCATACACACTCATTTACAGCAACACCCTGTGAACCCACCCCCTTCCCCTCAGTAGCCTAAGCTGCATGTCTATTGTGGGAGGAAACGCAGAGGAAACCCACAATTACAGGGGTTGGTGTGTGCCTGGTGGTTTATTGAATTGTATGTGTCACTATTAAAGGAGGAGGTGGTTCAAGAAAAGGTGAGTCTTCCAAGCACAAGCTGAGCACCTCATTCATTAGGGTTGAGAGTGCGTCTATACTCCATCCAAACTGTTTACCATGGCTTCAACTGTGTGCTTTTCAGCACTTGTCACAATTAGTCACTGTCTAAAGCACTATGATTGGTCATCTCCTCTGACACTCACATTTTCCTAAACAGCAGGGGGAGAGCATAATGGGGAGAGGTCAAAGGTCACCAGTCCTGTTTTAATCTGCTTTAGGCCTGGTGCTCTATCTATAAATCTCCTACTTACTCCATACCCCCCCCCCCCCCCCCCTTCCCACACACAGATAGACACTCCTCACACACTCTCTCTCTCTCACACACACGGACACACGGACACACACGGACAGGCAGACTCACTTTCTCTCTCTCACACACACACACACACACACAGTCTCTCTCACATGCACACACACACACACACACACACACACACACACACACCTAACTCTCCTCACTCTCACACACCTCACACACTCTCTCTCTCACACACACACACACACACACCACACCCCCCTCTCTCTCTCTCTCTCTCTCTCTCTCTCTCACACACACACACCCCTCTCTCTCTCTCACACACATACACACACACACACAACCCTCTCTCTCTCTCTCTCACACACACACACACACACACACACACAACCCTCTCTCTCTCTCTCTCACACACACACACACACACACACACACACACACACACACACAACCCTCTCTCTCTCTCTCACACACACACACACACACACACTCCCAGTCCCTGCCGCGCTGCTGTGACCAGACCTGAGGTTGACATAGACGAGTTCGCTCTGCTGCAGGTCCTCCTGTGAGTTAGTGGTAACGAGGGCAGTCACTGTGTGATGGCGTCTCTGTCGAACAGTACCCTGACAGAACCTTGCCTAACCCCCCCCCAGAGGCTGGCGGGAGCGCTTCCTCCTTCCTCTCGGGGGGGGCCCCGGGGTACGGGAGGATAGAGACCGAGGGCTCACAGAAAGAACACACTGTCGCCGAACTCGTGTCTCCAGACACTCTCCGGGGTACAGGATGTGAAACAGGGACAAGGTTGCTTGCAGTGCTTATAGCCTTCCTTGCAGAACTTCAAAAGCCTAGTTTTAATTTTCAGCTCCCTTTCAAAAGGCAAAAAATTATGTTCCTTCATTTAGGATGTGTAATTTCATTCGCCCTGACCACACGTTTATGGGAGATTTGTGTGCTGTGCTGTGTGCACCCTGATTTTACAGGCGCTGTATTTCATTATTTTAGCTATACTCCAGTATCAGTATAAACCTTTATGCAGTTAGGCAGGATGACACTAAATCTGACCAGAATGTTAATAGTTTCTGTTGTACAGCGGCCTTTCATAATGGATTCTCAATGTGTAGAATGTCTCAATCAGAAAGATTCTCATTTAAAATGGCTTCACAGACTTTGAGGACAAAGTGTGTCCTTAACAACCCCGGATGCTAGGTTCATAGTCAATAGAAAATTGAAAACAGAAAATTTGTTCAATGCTTTTACGTTGTTTTTGTGTTTGACGATAAAATATTTTATCCTTGCGTTTGTGTTCAATAAAAATAATTTTTTTCAGGGTAATTTGCAAAAAAAATGTAAATTGACCAGAAGAATGCAAATGTATGCACATGCTGCGAAATAAATCACATTTTGACTGTCCCATGTCACGTTTTGGCACCATATCTACAGGGAATGCCTTAGCAAAATAATCAATCCCACTGTAAGTTAGATACAGCCACTTTCTGCAGCCTCCATTGCAGCTGTACAGAGGCTTTTTATCCAGTGGGGATTAGAGCATTTTCAGGTATTTCAACAGAGTTGCATATTTCCCTCTCATCCTAATAAATCCTCCCTCCTGATCTGGATTTTGGATTTTGTTCTCTAAAGTAGGTTTTTGGGGAGTGGAGGATGAGGAACATGGATCTGGGACCTGTTCCAGGGTATTCCGAGCTCTCCGGGTTGTTTGTCTTTCCGAGGAAGGCCGAAATGACATGTGACACGAGGCGGATTTTCCCCTCTGGCAGCGGGGAATAGAACTCCGTTCTCCGATCCAGTGGAGTCGGATACTATTCTTAAAGCGCCAACCTTCATCCAACTTCTGGGTGAAGTTGGAGAACTCAATTTCATCTGGAAGGGATGATATAAATTAGAGAGCCATCATGAGATTTCTCCAAACGTATCTGGTTTGTATCAGGGCTAGTCTGACTGTGGATTTATGGTTCTTTATTGGAGAACAGGCCCAATGTTCATTCCTTTCTGCCTGCTTGCTGCACCAGAAACCTTCTCATTACAGCTTACCATTCATTTTCATCCTTCATTTATCTCCTCCATTTTTTGGGTGTTGTGTCTGGTCTGGTCTGGTTTGCTCTGGTCTGGTTTTGTTCTGTGTTTTTGTCTCCCTAATCACTGTGTAGGTTTCACTCCAGAACTCAGTGATGGAACTTTCTGGAATTCTGCAGTGTGGTTCCAACATACACTTTCTTTCTCCCTCTCCTTCTCAGGGTTGGTTTTTTGGATGCCTGCGTTGTTAGAAATGGGGTTTAGCTCTTGTAACTCCATCCATCCATCCATCCGGTGTCTAACCCGCATATTCCTGGTCAGGGTTGTGGGGGGTGCTGAAGCCTATCCCAGCATGCACTGGGTGAGAGGCAGGAATACACGGTGAACAGGCCACCAGGTGCTAGTGTAAATATTGCACGTATGTCCATGGGGAGCTGGGGGTGTCTCTCGGCCAACCGAAATGTTGTGGAAAGAGCCATTGTAATCTTAAATGAACGATGCATAGAACTTTGAGAAGGTTTGAGCTGAATGTCGCCGGCTCAAAGCTGGTGTTGCTGGTTTTCTCTCGTATCTCATGTTGTCAGAAGGGAGAGAGGCTGTGGGTGCGGCTGGCCTCCGTTCAGAGGCCTGTAGGATGGCTCCGCGTAGACGCTGGGAGC
Source organism: Conger conger (assembly GCF_963514075.1). NCBI lineage: Eukaryota > Metazoa > Chordata > Actinopteri > Anguilliformes > Congridae > Conger > Conger conger. Next base: position 11,274,882 of record NC_083769.1, read on the forward strand.
AGCACTGCATCCCCTGCCGCTCTTCACACAGGGCTGTGGGCAGCGGCGGTAATTACTGTAATTGCGGTCAGGAGACCGAGAAAGGGAGTGCTCATTTGTAGCTATGTGAAAGGCAGAAGTTGAGCTTTCAAGTTTTCAAGCAAAAAGTCAACCCCGAGGCTGCACGTTAGCCAGCACACTCGGCAAAATTCTGAGCACTGTCATGCAAAGCTGGGCTCACTGCAACCAACAAACAATTTTATGCAACTTCCCAATAAATAAAATACACACTGAAAAAAAACAAAAAAAACGTATTGTTTCAACTTTAAAAGGTTAGGGTCTGGGCTGCCTTAAAATTGTAGGTTAAGTGCAGACAAGTTGTTTACATGAATCCTGTGTAACTTAAAACGTTAAGGCAGCTCATTTACTTGGGTTTTTAAGTTGAAACAATTTTGTTTTGTGTAATATTGCTTATTGACAATACATAGCAATTTGTTGTCCTCGGACGGAGTCGTAGTTGGCAGGCACTATGACCCAAACCCAGCACTTCAAAACAAAAAAAAGCTGTCTTAACAAGATCTTATTTCTAAGACAAAAAACTGCCAATGAGGTGAGAGTTTTACTCTGTTCAAGGTGAGAATTTTAAGCAATCAGTGAATTTTTTCAAGACTAAAGGCGCTTGTTAACACAGCCATTTTTTGCAGTGAGCTCTTACATACTAACAATTAATCTCAGATGAGACAGTTGGCTGGTGACAGTTTTTCCATGGTTTTTAGAGTGTGCTGTGTCTTTGGGCATTATCTCTCTTTGTGTCCTTTGTGTTGGGACACAGGTGCATCAGCCCTGAGGTGAAGATGCAACATACAAAAACAAAAAGGAGTGGACCAGAAGTGCAAAACGCAACAAACACTTGCACTTCTGGGCTACTAGTTTTTGTTTTTGTATATTGCATCTGCATCTCAGGGCTGCTGCTTGTTATACGTTTGTGTTTTGCACTTCTGGGCTTCTAGGTTTTGTTTCTGTATATTGTATTTGCCAGGACCAAAAGTTTTAGCATTTTGTTTTTGTATTTGTGTTTTACACTTCAGGGCTGCACATTTTTGTTTTTGTATGTTGCATCTGTACCTCAGGGCCGAAGGTTTTTGTTTTTGCACTTTATTTTTGTTTTTGTGTTTTGCACTTCAGAGCCACCGTACAAAATGATTCATAAGGTGACCTGCGACCCCTCCAAGCTCGCTCTCTCTCTCTCTCTCTCTCTCTCTCTGACTGATGCCCGAGCGGTCTGCTTTCCTCCTCAATATCCCACGTGCCACGCCCGTCATCTCTTTGTATCATTTTGATTCATTCATGCACTGGGACTTGCCATAATTATGATAAAATATCAGTGGGAATAACCATCTCTTTCTGCGGGAATTATCCACTGAAAATGGGATATTCTGATTGAAGTGGATCTACAAATAGATTGCTTTCTTGATTTGTTTCATTTCCATTGCTGCAGGAGATCCATCACCTTGGATCTCATTACTTTTTTTCTTTTTTTTTTTACCTCCTGAAAATGTACCATCAGCACTGTGAAATGCCAGACCTGAGAAATGCATACGGGGAACACCCAGAGAGGTTAATGAGAAACACATCCAGTCAAGGACTGTATATAGCGTAAGAAGTCTCAGAGTGTACACTTAATTACACGGATAACTCTCGGGTAAATTGGCTGCCTTCCACACTCATTGGTGAGCGTCCGCGTTTGGGTGTTAGGTGGCGGAACAGACCGCAGACAGATGTGATGGGACGGGGGACGGGGGACGGGGCCGGGGGTTGCGTTTCGCCTCCTGTCAGCGTGGAGTGGGGTCCCATGCGGTCAGACCCCCCAGGGCCCATCCGCCCGTTTTCAAAATGTCTGTCGCTTATTGATCCAGGAGCTAATGGTCTGGATTCACTACTGGACAGGAACAGGACAGCCCTTTTAAGAGTCCCCAATACATTCACAATGTGCATTTCCTTTTTCTACTCTCCATATATACACTGCAAAAAACTAAAACAACTCAATATCGGCAAGTATTTTAGTCTTATATTTTCACTTACTTCTATTACTTGCTAGACAAAAATATTGCCAGTGAGGTGAGGCTGTTTGACTCAATTCAAGAAAATTTCACTTGTCAAGTAACTTAAAACAAGCTTATATTTTTTGATTGAGATTAAACAAATGTAATCTTAACAAGTGAAAAGTTAATCTTGTAAAAGTCTCATTACAAGATTAAAACACTTAAGACAGACACTTATGCAGTGCATACAGCATAGTCATTGGTTTGCCTTTTTTATGTATATATATATTATATATATTCATTTTTTGGTGATTCTGTTACAAAAAGAAAGTGCAAGTGATTGTTTTGTCTTGCAGAAAAACACAGGAAAGACACAGTGGGTCTATAAAGAAATATAGCCAGGGAAAATGTTTGATTGGGACACTGTGTTCTGTGCTTGATATAACCAGCTGAGCTGTGGGCTACAATCCCAGAGATTTAGGGCCGGATTCAATCAACGCTTACTCATAAATAAAACTTGGTCTTTCTCTCCTTCAACTTTTAGTTCAGTACACACCAAAATGTGTCTTGTGGCATGGACTGTACACTGCAAAAAATGACTGTCAGTCCTTTTTTTAGTAGAACATATTAGCTTGTTTTCAGTTACTGTTTGCGTGAAATTCTCACCCCACTGGCAAATCTTGAAATGAGTCAAACATTCTCACCTCATTGGAAGTTTATGTAGCTTATGTAGCAAAAGATGTAATAGAAATAAGATTTTAAGTCTAAAAATATGACCAGGATACTTGGTCTGACTTCTTTTTTGTTTTTTGCAGTGATGAGCACCGTGCTCATTGCGAGCTGCGATGTCGGAGGTTAGAATCACATCTCTCTCTCTCTCACTCCCCTTTCTTCCCATCTCTATGCTGTGCAGTCCAATAAAAAGCTGTACATTTCCACTTACACCGTGTCTGTGAAGTGTTGATTCCGCTCAGGCCTTATCGTTTCGCAGGAGTTTTCAATTCAAACTTCTGCTGGGTGTGTACAACCTTCCCTTCCTGGGGGAAGATGGGGGATACACCTGTCTTTAAATTTCCCGGTCTGGATTCTCGATTACCACCCCCGTATGGGGTAATGCCTTTCCCTACTACCACGGATACCTACGCAACATGTCAATGGAAGCAGAACCGTACAAGTTTCAGATGTTTTGATAAAAATATAAAAATAAATGCATGTAAGGACTTCACCCATCGCTGTGCTGTATATGCCTCCATCCTGTGCTGTGATTGACAGACATGATTATTTTGTTTTGCCTTGGTGCGTCAAAAGCAGTGCACCGTAACAACCAAGCACCTACCACAACCATAATAACACAAAAATCAATATCTTTATTGCGTTTGAATCATGGCAGTGGCATTGTGTAACCGTACCCAAGTTACGCGAGCATGAACAGTGAAAGCACTGTTCCGTTGCGACTGCAGAGTTAACTTAACTGCACCGTAGCAGTTGGAGAAGAGTGACATTGCATTGTTGGACCTTCCCCTGACTAACGCACTCCGGACCGCACGGGAGCGGGGTCACGCCGGGGTCTGACATCTGCCCCGAGCCCAGCGAACAATAGGCCAATGGCTGGGTTCCTTATGGTTTCCACGGTGACGGGCTTCCTCAGCCAGACTCTGCTCAGCTTCAGGGCACAATGGCCTCCTTGCTTCTCCGCATTGCGAGTCCATTACGAGGAAGCCAATTTCCAGCCCAGTGACAAGTCACAGTCAAGTGACACAATGGAAAATGAATGACAGCTGAAAAACTATTCATTTTTACTGATTTCTTTAACCAGGTGAAAGTGATTCTCATTTACAATGCTGAGCTGGCCAGGAAGGCATGTGTCATAAAACATACACACAAGTGCACAGTGGTATATTTACAGAGATAAAACAATAAAAGTAAAAAATAAGAGGACAGATGTCAGTATGTACATAATAGAAAGAAGTTCCGTCACTACAACCAGCAAGCAACATTCAGTTTGTACTTCATAAATTAAATATATTTTAAATTAAACAACCATAGTCAATGTCAGGGGACGTTAGAATGTTCATGAACAGTCGCAATTTCAGTTGAGCGACGGAGTATAAACCAGCCTTTCCACTGTTTTACAGTGCCTACAAGCGAAACTTTTATGGCAAGCTTTAAAGTAGTTGGTGATGTGAAGCGGCAGAGATGCCTTCCCAGGGCATGTGTGTGCAGAACGGTGATTACGGACAGACAGACTCACCTCGGTGAGAGAGCCCGGCTCCACACAGAAAGCACTTAGATCCCCTTCAGTGCAGCGTGTCGAAGCGCAAATGTACATGAGTGGGTTTCGAGTCATTCTCCAAATGGAAAACTTAGCATCTGTCCGTGTTTACAGGTTTCAGATGGAGAGCGCTGGGATTCAGCTAGCGTGCAGCATGTGGCGATGGGGGAGGACACACAGGGCTTTTAATGTTTTACCATATCCCCGTCCCACTGGATCACCGTCAAAAAGGCGCGGGGCTGTTTGCGTTTCGTTTATTGTAATCGCTACCTTTTTATTCGTCGAAATCGGTCACCCGGGTTTTTCCATCAAGTTTTCCCCCGATCGTTTCCCGCCTTCGCTCCCATCCAGCGCAGGTGTGTCCGGTGGGTAGCTCGCTCCCCCGGCGATCGTCCGAAGGGCCCTGAAAAAGCGTTCCCGGTGCGATGTTCTCGCCGGTGTACGGCGCTACGCCCGCAGCTGCTGGGTCTCGCCGGCCATTATTCATCTTCTGGGGGATTATCTCGGGCGAATTCTCCGCACACAGCTGTGCGCTTCTGCTCCGGGCCCTGAGGCCCGCAATGGGTTCCAGATGTGCGAGGTGGGACCCCCGAAAACACCCACACCCACCCCCCCCCCCCCCCCTCCGTCTCTCCAGCAGTCTGGGCCTGATCCAGGAGGATTGCCGGGAGGATAGCCTCTGTTTTAATTCCGCCTGAACGTCAGCTCTATTACATTACATGTCATTTTGGCTGACACTTTTATCCAAAGTGACTTACAGTTGATTTAGACTAAGCAGGAGACAATCCTTCCCTGGAGCAATGCAGGGCCTTGCTCAAGGGCCCAACGGCTGGGCGGATCTTATTGTGGCTACACCGGGGATTGAACCACCGACCTTGCCGGTCCCAGTCACTTACCTTAACCACTACACGACAGGCTCTCACCAACGCACAATGATATTGACGGAATAAGGAAAGTTGCGCACTAAAGGAGCTTTTTTAGCTTTACCTGGAGAGATAAGTCTGGAGCAATCTTATTAAGCATCTACTGTGCGCCCGTCGTTGCTGACACGCCCTGCTAACGCGCCGAATCGCGCGTTCGGCGGCGGCCAAACGGACGCTGATGCCTGCAGTCAGATATGGGTTAGCGCCGCCACGCTTTCTCAGTCACTAGGGCCAGGCCTGCTCACCACATCCACCTCATTAAGGTCCAGCGACACGTGCCCCTGTCCCAAAGCTACGCCGCTGGAAATGAGGGCTTTGGGATTTTGATTTAATCTGTCGTTTTGGCTGCATTTTTCCTAAGCTTACCGTCTCATCATCCCTTCCTCCCCGGAGGGGCCTAATGTGGCAGAATGATTACCGCACCGGAAGGTTAGTAGTTCACGACCCGGGCGGGGTTCAGCTGTAGTCCAATCACTTTGGTCCATGTCCAGGTGCGTATTAGGGGCAGATGTAAGCTACGCATACCTCCTGAGTGAATACTTAATATAACCACCCACTTTTGAGTCAACCACAATGGATGGAGACCGGCTAATACTGCAGTTACACGGCGTCTCATCTTTACTCCAGAAATACTGATGAGGAGGGGATAACGCTTGAAATATTAAGATTATGTTGTGATTAAAGCATAATTAATGCATGTTTAAAATGTTTTTTTGCAATCCTAATGCGTTGTATCCCTGTCTGTGTGAGCGTACTGTACAGTAGTCTAGATGAAACTGACCGTGGAGAGGACACTGGTGCAAGGCAGCCGAGCGTCTCAAAATGGCCGCCGTGTATTTGACAGGCTATCGCTCTGAGTAACGATGTCTGTGAGGAACGAGCGGGAAGTCGCACGAGCGTCTCTCGCGCCCCAAGCAAAGCGCTCTCCTGCCCTCCTTACCCGAGTAAAACTGCGCTTAATGTGCGTTTTCCCGTCTCCCTCTCCACCGACTGGGTCGCGCTGAATTGCTTAATCGTCCTTTACAAACGCGGGGGGAGCAGGGTCGCAGCGCCGGGCCGTGCGTGCGTGCGTGCGTGCGTGTGTGCGTGCTCTCTCTCCGCTCTCATTGTCACGAAGCGTCGAGTCGCCCTGACGGCCCCATGAATCTGCCTCTGTCCGACAGCGAGGTGCGTAAACTTGACAGATTAACGGTCCGACTCAGACCCGCGCGCCGTAAAGAATGGCACCCCTCGCATTCCAGCGGGCTTTCTCTGAACGCACGCCGACAGACACGCCAAGACAACCCGTACCTTAGAGACGTCTTCCGATTTGCCCTTGCCTTGCGCCGTCTTACAGAGCAAACCGATGTAACCAGTGTAAAATTAAAAATTGATTATTTTTTTTCCCCCTTGTTCATCTGCTGTGACGTTGCCGACAGATTCGGAGTACAGAGCGCAGTAACAGCAAGCTGTGAGGCAAGCCGCTCTGTTTCCATGGATGATAGATGCTGCTGGAGCATTGTGGGATACTCCTGGGAGGTGTGTGTGTGTGTGTGTGTGTGTGTGTGTGTGTGTGTGCAAGGAATGTCAAAAATAATGTGTGACTAAGGGGCTGTCTGGAAAGAGCAGAGCCACAGCCTTGCAGCTACAGCGTGGAACAGGTTAACTTGTTGACCAAAAAATTATTTGAATATGTGGGGGGAAATTACAAGAAAAACTGAATTAATTCTTGTGGGTTTCACAAATGGAAAATATAAGACCTGTGTTTGCCTCTAAATGAATCAGCTTTACATCTTTCCTCATTAGTGCAGCTGTTATTGCGCCCACTGGCCCAAGGCCACCATCACCCTGACCTGGTCTCAGTGTAACGGCCCAAAGCCACCATTTCCCCTGACCTGGTCTTAGTGAAGTCCAAAGCCACCATCACCCTGACCTCGTCTCAGTGAAGTCCACAGCCACCATTCCCCTTGACCTGGTCTCAGTGAGGTCCAAAGCCACCATCACCCTGACCTGGTCTCAGTGAAGTCCACAGCCACCATTCCCCCCGACCTGGTCTCAGTGAAGTCCAAAGCTCCATGGTTGTGCCAAATGATTTTGGGCTGCAGTTTTTGGGAGGTCTCAGCAGGTCGCCACGTTTTACCCACCAGGTTTTGTGGCAGACTGTAGCCTTTGGTTAAGGTACATGACTGGGACCAGGAAGGTTGGTAGTTTTTAGCCCCTGTGTAGCCACGATAAGATCTGTGCAGCTGTTCGGCCCTTGACCACGTATCGCTCCAGGGGGGATTGTGCCCTGCTTAGACTAATCAACTGTAAGTTTTGGTTAAAACGTGAGCTAAATTACATATTAATAATATTATTACTATTATTATTACCTTGGCATGTGCTGGATGCCATCTCCCCAAATTAATCCCTGGCATCTTCCTTCACAGGTGGACTCATCCTACATCTTATATCCTGGAAACTTCTGTTCAATAACTTCTGTACCACACATACAGCTAAATGCAAAAGTATCGGAACACTGACAGGATTTTTGTTACTCCCCTAAAATGGGGGGTACTATGTATATAAATGGGCTGTAATTGCTACAAGGATCACCCTTTATGGATCTAAACACCCTCAAATTAAAGCTGACAGTCTTTCCTTTAACCTCATCATTGAGTCCTTGTTTCCACTGTGCCTGTGTACAGAGCCGTAACAAAAATCGAGTCATGGTGCCAATACTTCTACATTTAACTGTCATGTTACGTGCAGATCATCCTTATTATAGAATTGTCTGCCTTCCCTGTGGTATAGTAACAATATCCTTTTTGCCCTCATATTCCAGGTATCCTGTCATTAGATTATGCTTGAAGGCATCAGTATGATGTAAGGGTTCTTCATTATTATTTAGTCCATATTTTGGTTTCGATTAAGAAACATAAGAGTTTGGACAGCTTTGAAAATGCTGGCCAAATAATGACTGGAAATGTGAATTTCTAGAACAATAACATCTCATGTTGTTTTTGCTGGGAACGCTTCATAGGAGTAAAAAACATTACTGATAAAAAACATAATTTGTTTAAAGAGGAAGCCTGACTGGCATAGTCACAATGGATTCATCAGATTTCATTACGCTCTGTGTATGATTAATGCTGTGCGTTTCAAGGGAGTTGTGTTCTTTGTTTAGGAGGGTAGAATTTCTCTCTCCAATGTGAGGACAGGACATTGACTAATGCCAAACTTTTTTTTTTTTGCCTTGTCTTATGCAGCAGAAAAGTTGTTTTTAAACGCATTTGACAAACGTGGGAGGCACCAAAGATTTATCGCTTACCCTTTCAGAGATTTTCTTCATCCAACCTGACACTCTCCTGAGTTTAAGTGCTTAAATAAGCTTTTTCAACAGAGCCTTAGTTGCCTTTAAGTTGTGCATTCACTGCCTTATGTACCCACCTAAAACAAATGCTTCAAGAATGTTGTCGAACATTCCTGCTAGATTCCCATTTGGTTGTGGGATAATACTACTTCAAGAATGTTGATCAGGAAAATGTTCAAGGTGTGTCGTATACAAACTCCAGTCATGGAAAACAGGAGGATCTGTTTCTCGAACAGATTTCTAGATATTTCTAGAACATTCCAAGAGATTTCACTTTTATTTACAACATTGATAAAATTAACATAACGTAATATATGAACAAAAAAACAAACCAAACAAACAAAAACAAACTGGAATACTAAAGCTGAAAACATTTCCTAACATGTTCTTTTGACTTAAAAATAAAGCTCAAAGAATATCAAGGAAACCAAACAAATTTATGCCTTGGAAACCGTTACCAAAACTTTCTGGGAACAGAAAATTGTTCGCTGGGTATATATTTTCGATTATCTTGATTAATAACATCATTTTTTGACAGCTAGCCAGCCATGCTCCATTGTGTCATTGCGCAAGACGGCTTTTTGGGTGTAAAGCAGAAAATGGAAGTCCGTGCTTCAGAACTCCTCTTACCCCGACTATGAGGGGGAGAGTGTTCATAGCCAGAGCTGATATAAGCTCGACCTGTATGTATGGCATCTGTAGCAGGATGTCCTTCACGTGTAAGCGTATGGTCCCTGTCTGTTCGCCCCGTCTCCTACATCCATGCTCCAAGAGCTCCTGTCTGACTCATGCTCGGGTGTGGCACAGTGCAAAATTAGAACCTTTTTTTTTTTTCCAGAGAGAAAACTCCTTGTAAAGCCCGTAGAGCAAGCGTTCCAGAATGGCACATTTGCCCGAGAATGACCATAAAACACATGGGCGTGTTCAGCGCAACCCCCGCCAACTTTTTTTCACCGTAGACACGAAGCCTTATTCACAGTAAAGAATATATTTCATCGTGTGAAATTTTGAATAACGCAAGGAAAAAAACATGTTTCTTAACACGATGTTTAATTGCTTGTGGCGTTTATCGAGTGTATAATTCAAGCGATGCGATGAATGCATTGAGCAATCGTAGTTTTCCACGGTTTTTCTCAGCAGGATTTTAAAAAAAAACCGGGTCTTTGACATTAAGGCCATTTTTTTAAGTGCGTCCAATGCGCCCACCTCATGTCTGGGGTGGCAGAACCGCACAGTCGGGTCAGTGTCGAAACTTATGAAAGTCATCAGTGTGACCAGCCAGTGAGGTCACGTCCCGAGACGTTTTGAGTACAGGGGCCGTGGTGCGTCTGGGCGTTTGGGCTTGCGGATAAACAAGCGCGCTGTTTAGGGTTAGCTAGCGTGCCGCTGTCCAAACAGCGCTGCCCTTGTGTCCTCCGATGGCTCCACAACTTTAATGTTTCTTTGAGGGATTACAGCAGCCCAACACATCGCCTGGGTCCGCTAGCCCCTCGACCCTCTTATCACTGGCCAGAATGGCTGGGAGTTTGCAAACAGGAGCGCTGGTTCTGTAATTAGTGTGTGTCTACAGTGTACGAGTCTGGTCTACCAACTGCGTATGCACAGGACCATGCAGTCCTGTATTCATCTGATTTGGCGCCTGCATCATTGGCTTCTTGTTCATTTACGTTTTTACTCCTACATTTATGTCAAGTCTACTGTATGAGCAATCCCAGAACATGATTTCTAAAGAGTGCTCGCCACACATTCTCTAGTTACAGTGGCTGCTGTTGTATTTTGTTTGTGATATAAATTTTACATTGGTGGAAATTAAATTGAAAAAGAAAACCATTGAATAGAATAGCACGCATAAAACAAATACTACTTTAACGCCGGCTGCTTTTTTATTCAGTTGCTGTGCACCAGGATTTGCATAGACATAACTGTGAAAGGCGCTCTTTAGATTTATGAAAATGATCTGGAGTATTCAAACCTACACATCTCTTTGAATACTGGCCGTAACAGTCGTCTACAGATAAGGTCACAAAAAGCTGTGTCTGAGAGGGTGTGGGGCTCCTGAAATGTGGGCCACGTTAATGGTGCTATTGTGTTCGAAAAGGAGGGAACAGTTTGTGTAAGCCAATGGCCGAAAAAAACAAATGGACGTGGAATATTTTTGGAAAAGTATGGCAATGAACCAGCCTTTCCAAAATAGCCACACCTAATATATTTACTGTCCCTGCAAATAATGAGTGTTTGTGTGGGGAGAGAAAAATAGTACAAAATGGCTGCCACAAAAACAGGGTGCACAGTCGAGTGCATTTAGATCCTGAGATAAAAGGTGCTTTATAATTGCAATCTGTTACAATGATCAGTCCTGTATACTATATTGACATGCTAATGATATTTATTCTCTGCTAATGTCACAAAATGTATTATGTAGTAATCACTATGCTAATGGTGTATTCGTGTGGGGGTAGAGCACATAGATCTTACGATCTCCGCTACACAAGCACTTAACAAAGGTAGTTGTATTGATCAACAGACAAAACAACACACTAAGTGAAAGGTAGAGATGCACATTACCGACAGATATATTTATTTTCTGTCCAGTCATGGAGTTGCAGCCCTGATCCTTCATTCAATATGTACTTTAGTGTACCTTCTTTCTATGTAGGCAAGCAATACTGGAGTCTCCAAGACAAGTTGTTTCGTTTACCAACAGTGTGTCATGATATTTTTGTTTTTGTATCATCTTATCTTGCTTTATTATTATTATTATTATTATTTTTAAAATCTGTTAAGATTTGTATTTTCCTATCCACTAAAAAATATTCCGTAAAATATGCCATTTTCACATTGGCAAAGGGATCGGTGACTGTAAGGGAAGATTATGAATGCTCGAAGAAGTCTTAGAAAGGTGTTTATTTTCACTGAATGAGTGTCTAATGCCATTACAGTAACACGCAGAGCCTAAATCAATGAGTGAGAAATTTTAGTCATGTATAATCATCCTCACAAATCATCATTTCATTCAGTTCATTTCATTTTTATATTTTTATATATATATTTGAAATACAGTTTGCAGTTACTTATACATTGTAAATAGATCAGTTTATGATAATCTTTGAAATGGTTGGTCTCCCTCCACAATATAAAGGTAGGACATAATATTCAATATTTGTTTAAAAAACTCAAATGTTGATACTTACACAGTTATTTTCGATGTGTTTACAATTAAGCTTGCAATCGTCATGTCCTTCTATTAAAAGTAAAGCATCACTCAAACAAAATGTCAAGAAAATCAAACCAAACCTAATTGACAAAACATTTATAATAGGTACATTTTTCACTGACACAAATGGAGTGAGATGGAAACAGTTGCGATTCATATCTCGGAGAGGACTAAGGACCGACCACACTCCCATTGTGTATCTTTACTGGGTCTCTCAGGAGAGAAGAAACTGCAATAATCTGCAGAAACACACACACAAAATAAGATCACCTTTTTATGTGACAATAGGATTTCACTCTAAATTCAGAAGCACGCGTGCTATCACTTTTTGAATGAAAGCAAGATGAAATTGTCCTTGAAAACCCTTAATTATAATCAGCCAATCGTGCGACAGCCACCTATTTATTTTTTTCCACAGACCTATCAAACCGATTCTCCGTTAATGGAGGGACATCAAAGGGTTTTTAATAACCGAGGGATTCTGGATGCCCGGGTTGAGAGGGAGCCCGGGTTGTCTGCTCGGATGACTTGGCTTTTCTTCCAAGTGAGCTCTTTTTGCACGGGGAAGGGGGGGGGGGGCAGGAGAGAAGACGGTGTGTTTGGGTTGGGGGCTCACCACCCCCCCCTCTTCGTGCAAGTGGAACACGGCCAAACCCAGAACGGTTCTGGAGGCTACGATAACCATGGCTGCCGTATCGATTTGACGTCCCTCCTTCACGTAGGAGGAGAATGCGTACGGGAAGGCAGGAGGGGAGCCCCGACTAGTGCATGGGAACCCAGAACCGTGACAAATCGCCTCTTCGTTTGTCACGCCCGTTAGGAGCGACGGGGTCGCGTTAGGAGACACGGCTGTCTGGATGAGTGTGGAGAGATGGGAGGGTTAATGTGTGATGTGATTGACACTGAAAGTCGGGGATATCCTCATTTCCCTGACTCAAACTGAATTCCAGTTACGCGGGCATCCCAGTTAGTTTTTTTTCTTGTCCCATATGTTTCAATGAGCGAGACTGGAATCCTCTATTCAGTCTAATGCATGAAGCTTTTTTTTTTCTTAACAACCGAGCGACTGATTCTAAAACGTGCTTTTTATCATATTTGGAATTATAGTAATCAAATGGATTTTTAGGTAATCAGATTATCAGACTTGAGTGGGGATTGAGTGAGTTAATTTACTTATCCTGTACTAGAAATGGCAAAGGGAAATGCGCTGATCTTTCATCTGGTTTACTGAACCCATTGTGAACCACAGTCTGACCAGAGGTGTGTAATAGCAAGTGAGTGTGAGCGAAAGGCAACGGGAGGTGGGGGAGGAAGAGGGCAAGAACAAAAGGATTAACCCAGAGCTGAACGGGAGTGCTGGTGAGAACAGAATAAAAGTCTGGGAGCCATCCAGTTTTTATAAGGGGCTGGTAATTTATCACCGGCCCCTAAGCTATCACACTTAGCGCTTAGGTGCAGGGAAGCATCTCGGAACCAGTGCGAGAGAGGGAGAGAGCAGGAGAGTGAGAGAGAGGAAGGGACGGAGAGCAGGAGAGAGAGAGAGAGGAAGGGAGAGAGAGCAGGAGAGAGAGAGAGAGGAAGGGAGGGAGGGAGAGCGAGCGAGCGAGGCAGAGGAGAAGGGGGAGGGATTGTTGCTGCGTTTGTCTCTGCTGTCATTCGGCTGCTGCGCGACTCAGCGGCAGGAGGGTCTGCCGACGCAAGAGGAGAAGTGGAGAGAGAGAGAGAGCAGGAGGGAGGGAGCGAGAGGGGGAGAGAGACTGACCAGCAGTGAGGCAGCTGCAGCCTCAACAGCAGCAGCTCCAGAGAAAGGGAGACAGGAGCAGGATTTTCACACCCAGATACACGGATTACCACTGCCTGGGAGGACTTCTCCTTTTAAAAATCCAACCTTAGCGCTTCTCCCGGCCGTAGTCTATCGGGAAGGCTACGTGTGTGAGCGACAGCGAGACAGAGGGAGGGCGAGAGAGACAGAGAGGGACCGGAGGAGAGGGAATCGGTACCGGGTTGGATTTCTTGCTTGCTTTCTCATCCGTCTCTCTGCCTCATGTCTCTGAATGGTTTCACGCAGGAGGGGTGCTTGGGGCTAGTGTGAAGGGCAGAGGAGTAGATCTCGACAGCGACCGGGAGGCCAGCGACGTCCAGGGCCAGGGCGACGGGAACATGGCCGCCAAGAGGGGCAAGTCGGGAGTCCCCCAGGCTCCCCGCGGCGAGCTGCGGGTGTTCCGGGCCGGGGCCCCCGAGGGCCGCCTGCTGGCCCCCTCCGGCCTGCGCAAGCAGAAGTCCCTCACCAACCTGTGCGTTCTGACCGACGCAGAGAAGAAGCTGCACCTCTACGAGCCCAAGTGGTGCGACGACACGGCCAAGCCGGCCGGCGGGGGCTGCCTGAAGGCCAAGGCCAAGGAGGGCTCCGCACCGCTGTCCCGGAACCTCTCCAAATCGGAGCACTCGTTGTTCCAGGGGAAGGCCAAGCCCTTCAGCCCGCTGACGGCCCCCTCCGGGCTGGGCAAGCCCAGCCGCATCCCCCGGGGCCCCTACGCCGAGGTGAAGCCCCTGAGCAAGGCCCCCGACGCGGCCGACGACAGCAAGTCGGACGACGAGATCCTCTCCAGCAAGGCCAAGCAGGCTCAGGAGAAGAAGAAGCTGGCGGAAAGTTCCGGGGCGGCTCCGCAGGGCGGCGGGAAGGGGGACAAGGGGGAGAAGGGGACCGAGGAAGGGGACAAGACCTTCCTGAAGGTGGACCCAGAGCTGGTGGTCACGGTGCTGGGGGACCTGGAGCAGCTGCTGTTCAGCCAGATTTTGGGTGAGTAAACAGGGGCAGGAGGGGAGTGCATGCGCCCTGGCTGTCTCATCGCTCGCTCCGGCAGCAGAGCCATCGCCACTACCCTGCCGCTCCCTCGCTCGGCGTCACAGACCCGCATTCCTCCTTCTGCGGAGATAATCCCATTCATTAAAAAAACATCGCCTGCTTTCACCGCATCCCGCTGCTGGTTCCCGCGCATGTGAGCATGATGTGAGCCGGAGCTGCTTCTGACAGGCTGTCAGTGCATGCGCTTCTGCAGGAGGGAGCGGGAGAGGGGGAGAGAGGGGGAGAGAGAGCCCGGGAGAGAGAGAGGGAGAGAGAGGGAGAGGGAGCGGGAGAGAGAGGGGGAGGAGGTGTCGGTTGGGGGGGGGGTCTGGCATTGTTTCCGCGGTACCTGCACCCCAGGCTGACACACTGACACAGAGTCTGAAGCCTGCCGTCTACCGCCGTGCGTGTGAGCGCCGTACGGGCCTCGGCCCCCGGCCCCAGGGTCCGTCATTCGCCGCGGTGACGGGTTGCCCGTGTCCCGTGTTTGTGCTCCGTGTATATCCGTGACATTTACCCAGGGTGCCGTCCCCTCTGTTCCGCTCAATATGCCAGCCGGCCCTTTTGACATCCGGAAATAGGAGCCCCTGAAATAAACCGGGGCATATTGAGCGGGTCTCAGCGCCCAGCGAGCGGCGTACTTAGCCCCCGGTCGGTCCCTGTTCATCTACGGCCGCTGGCAGATGGCGCCTCACCCCCGCACCCCTTCCCCTGACACCGAGGCGGGGGTGGAGAATGCAGGCAGGATGAGATCTGAAGGGAAGGGAGGGAGCAGGTACCTGACGGCACCGGTAGACCGTTTGTTTACATTCTGCAGTGCGGGGGATGGACGGACAGCTCTCACTCGCTTTCTATGTGGAACCAAGCGCTCGCGCGGAAACGCTGCTTAATAAAAGATGCACAGACAGGTGTACACAGACGGGCGCATCTTTATCTGTCTTTCCTCGACGGGGAGCGCTTCAGCGAGGCCCGTAACCGTCACGGCGAGATGCTTTTCCCGCCGTCTCCGCTGAAGCTGAGTGCCCCCCCAGCGCGGCCGCGGCCTTTCCACACTCGCTCCCGGCCTTGTTTATTTCACATCCTGGCCCTCATTATCTCTGCCGTACGCCTTATCTATCCAGGCTTGGCCTGAGGGGAAGCGGCCATTTTCTCAATAACCTCAGTTTTAATGCTATTCTGAATGTACAGCTTGCGTGCCCGTTTGACTCCCTTTACCGTCGAATACAACTATAGTGTTCAAAATTATTGTTATTAGTCAGCCGTGAAGTGAGTCAGTCGGATACCATTTTTGTTCTGTGTTTAGTCGGAACTGCATTTGCAATATGGTGAAGGGTTTTGGTGAATCATATTGGAGTGAAGTTTCAGTGTCTTGTTAAATAGCTGATGCCTGGACTAGTAATGTTGACTCAGTGACACACAACAGCCAGTTTAGTATTCGTGTATGTCTGTATGGATAGACTGGTAGGTTGTGACTCGAAAAAAGATTAGGATCAAAATGGACTGGAAGTGGCCGATAAGAATGAAAAGCTGAAGGTGAAAAGCTGACCTTTGTGAATGTGATCTGCCAGATCCCCCGGAAACAGCGTCAGAGCTAGAGGTTAATTGCCATAACAGTTCTCTTTGCTGTGCATGTCCTCAATTTGTTTTAACCCGGTCCCAGAATGGGAGTCGTAAAGACCACGGAAGCATAAAGACAATGAAGGAACGTCACGGCGTGAATGATAATTTTTATCCCATTAGTTCTTGAAATGCCAATATTTGGACTGTTAGTGTGACAGCTGCTTGTGACTCTGTTTCAGTGGAAGGACTCAGGGACACCGAGAAGCTCTGAAAGTCGGTCACTGCTCTTTTGTTTTCCTTGCTGGAGCGGCCATTTCGCCACTCGAGCGGGGACCGAAGGCTCAAAGCCAGCAGAGTTATTAAAGTGCTTCAAGTGTGTGTTTGACCCAGGTCTGAACTGCAGCAGGGCCAGGATGTGTCTTGCCGCTCTAAGCACTAGACACTCTGGCTGTTTTTGTGCTAGTGCTACGGTGTGTCACCATGCACTGCAAAAATACATCTTATTTCTTTGACTTTTTTCTGCAAAATAAGAAAAAAATATTGCCAATGGCGTGAGACAGTTTTGACTCCTTTCAAGATTTGCCAATGGGGTAAGAAAATTGCACTTGTCAAGCAGACAGTAACTTAAAACACACTACTATTTTCAAAAAATAAGATCTTAAGTCTCATTGCAAGACTAAAAACGCTTGTTAAGCCAGACATTTTTTGCAGTGTGCTGGTACTCCCTACCCACTGCCTCTGCCCTCTGTGCCCAGGGCTCCGGCACCCTGAGTGGGATCACTCACCCGCCCCACCCCCCCTCTCTTTCCTCCCCCTGCCATCCCGCCGCACGTCTCCCCCTGACCCAGGAGTGCCACTCCGCCGACATCGCCTCCGTGGCCCGCTCCCCGCGCTCTACGTGTCCCTCGTACAGAGGAACAGGAAATACTGTCATATCAGCGCGGCCGCTAAAGTCCTTCCTGTCCACTCGGGGCTCGGAAAAACAATGAATTTCCTCAATGAGCAACGCACAGAAATGTTACGAAAACACCTTTGTGGGCACCAAAGGAAGCCGTTGTTTTTAATGTCCAAAAAGGTCCCCCTGTATTAA
Source organism: Conger conger (assembly GCF_963514075.1). Classification (NCBI taxonomy): domain Eukaryota; kingdom Metazoa; phylum Chordata; class Actinopteri; order Anguilliformes; family Congridae; genus Conger; species Conger conger. The sequence goes on from NC_083769.1 coordinate 11,292,138, forward strand.
CGGGTTGTTTTGATCTTTAGACCGAAAAGGTCCCGGAGTACTGTTGGCTAAACGATTGTAAAACTTTATTTTGTTTTATTGTAAAAAGTCAGTGACTGAAACAATTCTAATACCGATAAAAGTAGGTTTGGCTTCCTTTTCCCCTGCCTGGCTAGGGCAGAGCCTGTAACACCCTTTCCTTCTGTGTGCTGGGTTATAGAGCCCAGCGAGGGGCAACAAGGGGGTTCTCCTGCCCTTTGTGTCCATTCTGCTGACCTTTATTTAATATCACGCTAAGATTGTTGTCTGTCCACCCTGCTGGAAAAAAAACAGCTCAAGCTAGGTTTTGAAATAGCTAGTAACTGGTCGACCAGTTTAGACCAACTCCCAACTCGACATGGTTTTGCTGGTTGACCAGTTCAGTCCAGCTCCCAGCTCGACATGGTTTGAGCAGCTCTAGCTATATGTAAACAGTTAAAGTTACCAGCACTTGCTGGTTGACCAGCTCATACCCAGCTAGACCAGCTTATGACATTGCTGGATTCTACAGGGTTTTTTCTGCTGACCTTAATTTAATATCATGCTGAGATTGTTGTTCATCTCGTGTAATGCCAATCGAACTGGGCTCAGTAATTCAGTTTACAGGTTTTATACCCAAGTGGGGTGCTGCTGTTGTGCAGTTGAGTAAGACACTTAACCTGAATTGTTTCACCAAGTATCCGGCGGTCTAAGTGGATTGCGGATTGTATTTCTAAATGTAAGCAGTGTCACTCGGGTAAAGAGCATCTGCTAAATGCATAATGTAGTGCCCTGCTATAAAAAAAACAGCTCAAGCTAGGGTTTGAAACAGCTGGTAGCTGGTTAACCAGTTCAGACCGGCTCCATACTCAACATGGTTTGACCAGCTCAAGCTCTATGTTTTGAAGCAGCTGGTAGCTGGTAATTTCATAGCTGGATTTAACACCAGGTTGCTACAACCTGACTGCCGGACTGCTTTACCCCGGTCCTGACTGCCGGACTGCTTTACCCCAGTCCTGGTTGACCTTCAGAGTTCCTTGGACCAGCGACCAACCCGCTCCTCGACCACTGTCAGCAAGTCCTACCTCTGATGTCATGAGGCTATTTAATGTCCGTCAGATCCATTCATCGCAGATCCATTCATCGCGTCTCTTGCCCTGTTTGAAAAGCGTCTCTGGTTCACATTACATGGCATGTTATCCATTCAAGCAGGAAATGGGTTTGGAAATGCTATTTCCTCCAAAATGATCTGTCGTTTTCCCAATTTGAAGGACTGCTTTCTGTGTACATGAGATGACTGTGGCTGTTAGGCGCTGGCCTGATGCTGGAGTTTCGGAAAGGTTAACCTATCAGCAGCCAGCTGCGCTGGTGCCGGCTGCTTCCCTCCCCCTCTCTATAATTGCATCGGTGCGCCCAAATTGTTCTGGCTGATCAGCTCTCACACACACACACACACACACACCGCCCCTCACAGTGTCCAGACGCACAGCAGTTGGCCTGAGAAGCGGTGTTCATCATGAGAATGCGTCTTTGCGTTTGTGTGTGTGAGCACATGCAGCGATGCGTGTCCGTAATTTTGTTTGCGCATCCAGAAAGACGAGCGCTCTTATGTTATGTAAACAAACAAAGCTTGAGGACAGGCTAAAAGCAATGGTCTGGTGAACAATAGATCTTTTTTTGCAGTAAAGGCATGAGGGTGGTGTTTTTGTGATGCTAGTCTGCACTGCACACTTCCGACTGCGGTCTTCTGACAATGAAATGTGAATATCTTTCTTTACTGTTTACTGTTTCACGGCCAGCCACCGTGTAATACAATTACCCATCGCGGCTAATGTCTCCGCTTCTGCATGGAATGCTAATGCAGTCTGTCTCTCAATTTCATTTTGCACAGTACTCCTCCGAGGTGTGGCAGAGGGAGGGCCCAGAGCATTACTGCACTGTCCCTCAACAGAACCCGCTGAGTCTCTATGCAAATTGGGAATATGTCATTAAAAACATAGGAGAAAATGCCATCATATTAGATGTGAATCTTCTTGGGAGAGTTGTGGCCTTTTAGCCCGCTTCGCGAACGCGTTTAGAAAAAAGGGTGCAAATTGAGCTCCGCTTCATCGCAAAGGAATAGAGGCTCCGCTAAAATAGAAACGTGTTTACAAGTCATCGTTGAATAGGTCGCAGGAGAAACCGCGGTGCGTACTTTCTGAGTACTTCAGCAGAAAAGGCTGGCCTGGGCACGTATATTTAGCCCTTGCTTGTCAATTACAGTGGACGTGTCTGCTGGTTTGGATCAGTGCTCCAGTGTTGCTTCTGGTGGTGGTTTTGTCCAAGAGCACAAGAGGCTGTTCTCAAGGTTGTAACGGCTCTGTGGTGATCTTGGTTTTTTCCCCTGGGAAACCGCCTCTGCACCACGTCGTCTGTAGTCTCCAGCCCTTCAGTGAATATTGCTGAGCACTGCTTTCCCTGTCTGCCGTATCAAATGGGATGTGCAGTCCATCTTAGATGCATGCGTTTAAATAAAAAAAATTTAAGTGAGCCCGCTTTATAAAAGAGGTCGGTGCTGCACGACCAGGAGTCCAAGATACGTAAAGAAGGATCTTTACCCGGGATGCTTCACTGGGTCCCGAAATGGCTGGAGCACACACACCTCAGAAACATAACAGAAACACAACTCGCTCATAATGGAAACAAACAAATTCCACTTCCGCTTATTTAAAGTGAATCAGAGTGAGGGTCCTTTTTTTTGCATGTCTTTGTGTTGGTCTGGAGATGAAAATAGGCTGAGAGTTTCCAGTGTTCATTTGGCCAAACATTTTAGGTTTTGGAAAAAGGAGAATATGCGTTTCCACCCTGGAGGAAAAGGCCCAGATTGCTTTCTGGTTCCCGGGCGATATGGATTCGGGGGCTAAGATGGCCGCCACTTCCACCATAGCAGGTGGATGCTTGGGGGCAGGAAAACGGGGAGAAGCTAAACAGTGAAGTCCAAAGGTTATATAAGCTGGAGTTTAATCTTCCTGGGGGCTTGACTTTCCTAATTATGCCTTCAGCCCCCCACCCCCCACCTTCGTGTTCCTTTTGTTGTCGTTTCCTTAGAAGTGGGGACTCATACTGACCAGACAGGAGAATCAATGTTCTGATTTATAGATGTCAAGGGGGCAGCAGCTATGGACACCAGAATGGCTGGGAGGGAATTTTGGGGAGGGGTTGGGATGGGAAGTGGAGGGGGTGTAGTTGAAGACTGACCAGGGGTTTTAGTTGTATATCACCCAGGGGATGTCCCGCCATGACCTGACCTCTGAGGCCGCATTCATAGATTGCTCATAAAATAATGGCTTGGCTCATTAACTGGTCTGGACACTGCATCTAAAAGTGCACCTTCAAGAAACGACCAACTCGCCATCACTTACGATGCTTTTCCTGTGGGTGTGTTTAGCCAGCCTTGTGTGTTTTCCTATTTGGTGTTGAGTCCCCTACTGAAAACAAAAGGTTAACCAGCTACCAGCTCAGACAAGCTACCAGCACTAGCTGGTTGGCCAGCTCATACCCAGCTGGACCAGCTTCTTGACCAGCTTGGCCATGCAGGTTGACCAGCTCATACCCAGGCCAGCTAACTTTTCAAGCTGGTCAAGCATTACTTTTACAGGTGGGTCTCCTTGGTGGAATAGACTTCAATATCGAATGCACGAGTGCGTTAATCTACGTAGATAATCTGCACAATGCAGCAGCTTCCCGCCTATGTGGTCCAAGAAGGACATTCACCTGATCGGGGCATGAACTGTCACAGTATGTCCCACCGCATCCCCTCATTGGTCGTCGAGTCAGCTCTGTGAATGAATTCCCCTCCACCTTGTGAATTCCCCTCCACCTTGTGCTCTGGCCTCGAGTTCTCCCTGTGGCACGGTCTCTGCCCACGAGCACGTTAGCGCAGTCAGGGTGAGACCGTATGGGCGATGGGCGTAGAGTTATCCGCTATGCCTCTCTCCACACAAGCTCCATTGTGCTGGCAGACATTCCAGCCCGACGAGCCTCGTTTTCGGCTTCACAGCTGTCGGGAGCTATGCTTGTGAGAGACCGTCACATGGTATGAGGTCAAAGCGTTCAAAGGGGACTTTATGGAACAGACACATATTTATTAAGAGGTTCAGAAACCTTGGATTCCCGTGCCAGCCAGCACTAATGGGAGCAAAGCGGAGCTCCTCGAGGCAGCTGAATGCTCTACTGTACTTGCAGATGAATGTGGTTAGCGAGGGTGGCAACGTACGTCTGTTTGTGGGATGTATGGGTGATGCCTATCTGTCCTCATAGTGGAGCTTAGGGAGGTATGATGGGGTGGGGCCTCAAAATGGGGTTTTGGGAGATTCCACTCCAGGATACAGTCCCTAATTCTGATAATTAGTATAACGACATGTTGGGTAATACATATAATGGACTGCTCTTCATCTGGCCATCTCCTGACCTACATGTGCACACAGTCTGAAGCGCAGAGCACATCCTCTGCCTGGTCCTACTCAATGCGTTTGCTAATGAGTCAGTGTGACAGTGTGTGTGTGTGTGTGTGTGTGTGTGTGTGTGTGTGTGTGTGCGTGTTTGTGTGTGTGCCTGGGTTTGTGACTGTGTGTGTGGATGAGTATGTCCGTGTGTGTGAGTATATGTGTGTAACCGTGCATGTGTATGTGTATGTGTGTGTGTGTGTGTGTGTGCATGTTGATACTTGGCAGATACGCCACAACATTTGTTCTCCTCCCATTTTCATTTGCTTGCTCCCTTTCTCACAAACACACTTGAGGAATGTTTGTTTGCCTGCTTTGTTTGCCTGTGTTTCTGGTCTGTTTATGGTTGACTGGATAGGTCTTGTGTACCTCCCTTTGGCCCATATTGCAGAAAGATCATCTTCCCACCTAGAGTATGTTGTGCCGACTTAACCCTAAGAAAGGGCAGATTGACTCTGTGTCTGTCCTTCAGAATGTTTAAATGCAGGTCACTTAAAGGTCTTGTGCTTATCAGTGGATCAGTCTTTTTTAAGCATCATTGGGACTTGGGCAAATGAAGGGCATTTACAGATTTGTTTTTATAGGGAACATTTACATAAATTATGTATGGTCTTAAAGGATAGGTTCTGTATTTCTGAACCCAGGCCTTATTTTTCAAGCAGTCTGGACCCCAAAAGAAAAAGGCTATATTTGGACAATTTTAGCAGCCTTCTAAAATCATGATAAACATATTTTTTGACAACAGGAAGCTCATAGTGTATGCATATGTCTTGCTATGTTCTCCTGAAGAAATGGTCACGAACAGAGAATTGTATGAAAGGTTGTGGGCCTGGACGCCATTTTCCCACATTCTCCACTGTCTTCTGACCCCAAGCTACTCAGCCACTGGTTGTAAGAATGTAATGTACTTAGGAATGTAATATGCACTCACATCAAGGGCTGATCGCAGCAGAGTATAACTAAAAATCAAAATATATTTATGGTCTGAAAATCATTATTTCCAGGTTTTCTTTCGTTTTGTTTTTTACATGGAAAATTAAAAATTCTCCAGATGAGTACAGAGGTGACTTTTAATAAAATATGTAGAATGTAAAAAATGAAAAAAAAAAAATTTAAACACAGATACACACGCATACACACACACACACACGCACACACACACACACACTGACATATGACCGCAAGCTTTTAAATGTTTAGTGCCACCACTTCAGCGGGAAATAAATATCTTGTTGAAAGGTTTTTGGAAAAATGAGTCGGAGCCTTTGCCTCGTTTGTACCGCAGACGGGTTTACGTTCAGAATTCTTCAAATGCTGCGTGTCGTTTTGATTACCCGCTTTATTGAATCATAACAACTGTGACAGGCTGCCAGGGTCACATTGTGAGTCTCATTAGTATGAAACTTTAATGTTAATCCCAACGCGCTCCTTTATAATGCGATCACTTTACAGGGAAATGGCTCAACAGGTGCAGCGTGTTTCATGCTAGTATACTGTTCAGAACATCACTGTTGCTTTTTCGAATGATGAAACCGGGGCTCTTGTATTGCGCTGGTAGGGGGCAGCCATTCTGGCTCTTGCTGTGGCGCTGGTTATGGACTCAGAGCATATGTGACCCCCACCCCCGAAAATGCGCCGTGGTCACATAGCATCAGGCCTCTGTAGGGGGGGAGGCCTGCTTGGCGTCAGGGTGACCGTTTGGGTTTGATGGAGATCCAAGGTGACATCACATGGGCGAGAGACCTTTTCTGTCCTCAACAAGTTCACTCTCTCTCTCCTGGACCCAAAACACAAAAACATGGACCGACCCAAAACAACAGCACTAATTTCACTGGTCCCTTGAGAAGCTTCTCCCCCTCCAATATTTTAATTGCACGCTGACTCTTCCATTGCCGTTACCCCCCAGAAATCCAGCATTTGCTTCAGGGATGCAGTCTAGCACCATAACTTGCTGGTTTTTTAAGTCTATTATTTTCCCTTAATGACCCATGATTGGACACAGAAATGGACCGTGAAAGTTCAGGCGTCAGCCGTGATGTTTCAACGGGGTCTTCCCTTTATAGTCGCTCTGAACCTCTGATCACCCTATAGGACGCATTCCAAAAGTGATCAAATCACTGAAGAATTTTTGGGTTTTTGCCCCATTTACTTGAGTTGTCCATTTCCCTCTAGAAAACGTAGTTTGAACACTTTGGGACTGCGTTTATGAAAAAGAATATTACAGCAATAGGGCTTTAACAAATACATGTGGTTATTTGTTTGCCAGCCTGTGAAACACAATGTGGTAACCACACCATAATTGCGACAGGCGAATGTTGGGTTGAGAGTTGGATTAACGCTAGCCAGAGCCTCTGGAATAGCTGCTTAGCATCCTGTAACTGTGCATGCAGCTGTGCTAGTCGACTAATCATGTCCATACTTTCAAGTAAAACAAAAAAAACAAAAATGTTTTTGTTGAGGAAACTGGGCTTTATTGAATAATGTGAATAAAATTTTCCCATAGTTGACACAATAATTGTGAGAATATGCCCTGAATGCCTCATCGCTGATGAAGGTTCCCCCCCTCAGTGGTGTCTCAATTCAGGCAGCGGGTGGGTCTACCTCCTGGGGCCTAGTCCTCTGTGTTTCCACTGACCTCATTCTGATTTCATTTCATTGGATACGTCTCCTCCACTCAAAGGGATGGTTTTCCCTGCAAACCAGAACTTGTGCAACTCGTGCAAGTTCTTCCATGTTAATGGAGGTAAGACGGTGTATCCAGAGGAAATCACTTCTTATCCCGGGAACTTCACTGTGTATTTATTTAGATGGAGTTATGGGTCCTTGTCAAAGCTGGTTTTCACTGTTGCTTTATCGCAGCAGGCTAAATGCACACGATTGTGTCCTTGACCGTGCAGGTCAAACGACTCCAAGCAGATTGTTGACAAATCACTGTAATATCTTACTCGGTGGAATCTCTTCCAGCTTATTTTGGAAGTAAATGACTGGCTTCGGAAGGCTAAAGGCTTGTTCTGAAGTTGTCCCTCCTCCCTCTCCCATCCATCTGCTCTGGCGTTCTGGCAAATCCATGGAGACAACAGAAACGGCCGCTGGCCACATAAAAGTCACACAACAAGGGTGGAGTCGCGCTTGAGGTCAGCACTCGACAGGCGGTGCTGTTCCACGGTACGGCGTCCTACTGGATGGCCTGGACAGTCAAGCCATCGTGCCCAGAGGCACGCTGGTAATGAACCGCTATCCCCGCTTGGAGTAAGGCTCCACACTTATTCTTATTCTTTTGGTAAATGAGAAATGAAACAAAATGCCAATGAGGTGAGAGTTTGGCTCATTTCAAGATTCACCATTGGGGTGAGGAAATGTCACTGGTCAAGCAAGCTTAAACAACTTAAAACAAGCTAATAGTTTTTTTCTGAAGTATTAAATAATAAGATCTGAGAGGTACAATAGGTCATTTCAGACTTCAAACGGTCAACAGAGGAATTGTAGCAACAAGCACCCTCAAACCACAACACTGTTTATCCCTCCCCCTTCTCTGTGAACGTGCTGAAGTTGAAACCCCCCCCGCACCATTGGCTGTGGCAATTAGAAACAATTTTCAACCAATGAGCTTGAATTATTGTACAGTTATACAATGCTTTGGTACAGAGTCAGGCCGTCAACTGTATATTTTGAAACCCGAATTTAAGGACTATAAACACAAGCAGAGGGTGAGTCAACACGTCAGTGAGCCTTTTTCAATGATAGGAAGGGATTTACAATGGTCTTGTGACAATGTTTTAACACACAAATCTTACCTATTGTACCTTTAAGTCTCGTTACAAGACTAAAACCGCTTGTTAAGAGAAATTTTTTCGGCGCTGCAGCTCCAGGCTAGCGCTAGCTCTGCTGGGATTAGGCTCGTAAACGGGCCTGTGTGGAGGGGCGGGGGGGGGCTCCCTCGGCCTTGGCGGGACTCCAGCGGTTTGTCACGGGCGCAGCTGCGGCCGCGTGGGGTTTTCGCAGCTGCACAGGGCCGTGTAACCTCCGGTCATCCGGGCCACCGTCCCAGCACAACGCCTCGAGGTCCACTAGCAAGGCAAAAACACTCTTCACCGCCCTTTAAGGGTCCCCCTTCTCTTTTTTGGTCAATTTTTTTTGTTTCGTTTTTTCTTACAGACCTCAAGGCTAAAGGTACATACAGCCTGTAGCCTAGTGGCTAAGGTACATGACTGGGGCCGGAAGGTTGGTGGTTCAAGCCCCGGTGTTGCCACGATAAGATCTGTGCAGCTGTTGGGCCCTTAACCCCGCATTGCTCCTGGGGGGATTGTCCCCTGCTTAGTCTAATCAACTGTAAGTCGCTTTGGATAAAAGCCTCAGCTAAATTATTATCTATACTTCAATATATTTTCCCAGGGTCTGTTTGACTGCTGAAGGACTGACGACGGTCCCCAGACTCACGGCTGCACTGCTCAGCCCACGGTTTAAGGGTTTGGATGGACCCTTTCCTGCATTCGATTCTCCGCTTTCTTTTCTTCCCCCCACATTCTGAGATTTTTCTCTCTCTCTCTCTCTCTCTCGCTCTCTCCAAGACTTGGATAACAAATCTATTGCATCATGGGAAGCGTTCCTTCAGGCAGCTTCCTCAGCTGTTCTGTGCAGTTGTGGTATTTGCGTTGTTTTGGAGATGAACACGGACGTCTCCAAAATGGGGTGTTTTCTTAAGGAGTAATGGTGTGCTGATACGTGATGATAAAATGGTGGCATTAAAAAGCAGTAATAACAAATATTTGGCGATATTAAGGCCATTCATTCACGAATAAGACCCTTGAAAACTGATCATTTTCCTTCAAGGTCCTGGGAAGGACAATTATTTTTGCATTAATACTACTACATAATACTTACTGTTGTGTACAATGTTTGTCAGCAATAGTATTGTGTTACATTTTAAAAAGAGGATCATACTTTTAGAAAGAAGTAACAGCTTTTAGAGAACAAGATCATTTAGAAGGCCATTTAGACACCATTTCTAGTCCATGTTTATTATTCATAATTTCCAGTTGATGTGTACTATACAACTGCCATTTCTGTATCTATTAAAACGCAGCTGAAAACAACGCTCTCCTCGACAGTCTCTGAACTGAAGGAGAACTGGGCCTTCAGGAAACACATTAGCCATGAGGTAATAGCTCAGCAATGATCCGACACTCAGGGTTTGAGTGGGGGGTTGACTGAACTGAAGAGTTCGCTGGGCTAACTACTTAGCTCCAAGCATTTGTACTGCTGAGACGTGATGTGGAGAACGGGCTTTTGTGTTCCTGCAAATAGAATAAAGGGCATTCGACATCGCGAACCCTGCCTGTCTTAACAAGTGTCTCAGTCTTGTAATGACACTTCAAATCATCTTTTTTTCCTCTTGAGTAGGAAATATTAGCCTGCTAAGTTTTTTGCTTGACAAGTGAGCTTTTCTTACTCCAAATCTTTACATGAGTAAAGATGTCTTGCCTCATTGTCTATATATAGTCTAAATATGAGAGTAAAATAAGTGTTGTGGTTTTTCCCGTGTAGCTGCTCCCGTGTTATTTTGGCCTGAAGGGGGGCCTTTCGGTTCACGCTCCTCCTGCATGTTTTCATTTCCCCCCCGCTGTGATACGGCATGCTCAGGACCCCCCTGCTGAGGGAGGAGGGTGGGGTGGCGAAGCGGCAGATGTTGCCGAAAAACCGCTCGTGCGCTCCACTTCCTGTTTTCCCGACCGCTGAAGGTCGACGCCGAGCTTCCACCCCCCCCCCCCCCCCCCCGCAACATGAAAGAGCCGACAGGAAGCGGATCATTTTCTGAGTCAATGAATGAGACGACATTACGGTGGGACCGGGCGGGATGATGTCACCACACAGAAGCAGGTGGGCGGAGGTGGACCCGACACCTCAAGCGCTTTCCAGAATACCCCCGGTAACGTTTTCGCTTTGTCATCATTTCTGCACTGCAAAAAACCAAATGAGTCAGTCTACGTATCTTAGTCTTATTTTGAGACTTATTTCAAATTATTCTTATATCTCATTTCTTTGACTTTTTTGCTGAATGGAACAAAAACAATGCTAACGAGGTGTGAAAGTTTGACTCATGTCAAGATTTGCCAGCGGGGTGAGAAAATGTCCCTTGTTAAGCAAACAGAAAGTTAAAACAAGCTAATATTTTCTAATTGAGAGAAGAAGAAAAAAAGATCTTATAACACTTCTCAAGACAGCCATTTTTTCCAGTGTGTTTGCTTTATTTTGCTCTGGTGGCTTGAGAGAACAAACGAGATGGTTCAATGACAGCACTTTGGTTTGTTTTTGGATTGGCTCCGCTATCCGCACTGTGTGTTCTGCTGGAGTTAATGGAATCGCCTGCTTCCTGTTTGTTCGGGGCATATGGTGCACCATATGACGGTTCATTTTAAATGCACAGAGTTCAACTTCCTAACCGTGTGCATTCTCACTTGTATTGGCAGCAGACCTGGGTCGAGCATTTTTCTGTGCTCGGTTGATCTTGCCTGAGCCTACCAAGAGGACCAGAAGGCAAGGTTTGCGCTTTTTGAGAGTATTCCATTGGTTTCAATACACCAGACAAGCTCAGTAAAGTGTAGAAAATGATTTTGAATCTAAAACTATTATGGATTTGACCCCGGGTCTGATGATCAGCAGAGTCAGAGCAGATGTCCTCAGTCCTGGGACACTGCAAACAAACGGACAGCCACTAAGGACAGAAAATCTAGGTTGGGTATCCCCAGGGAACTCCTGATCGTGTTTCCATTAGATATTAGCCCTAGGCGTGTCTCTTAATGTTATATTTGAGAGAGAACCCCAGAAAGCTAGCAGCCCTGGCACTCCGTACTGTATACAGGCAGGCCTGCAGCATTGGCTGTCATTGTGAAAGGCCTCACACAAACCTTTAAGCGTGCTTTAGGCATAATGCTCCTCTATAAAGACCAGGCCTCACTTTTCCATCCAAGGTGACCTGTCTTGTCACCTTCACTTCCCAGATTGCTGGGAATGATGGGGATTCTTTGGCCTTCCTCTTAAAAAGACTTCCAGACTGTCTCCCGGAGACAATAACCCTTTTCTCTCCATCTCTCTCTCTCTCTCTTTTTCCATTATGTGTGCTATTCACAGGCTCTACTGTACTGTAGTGCATTACGGTCCCACTCTCTTTACCTCAATTACCCTGTGGGCGGAAGAGCATCGCTCTCTGCCTCTCTCACTCCCTCTCTCTCTTTCTCCGTCCCTCTCTATCTCTCTCTGTCTCTCTTTTCTCTTTCTCTCTCCCCCTCTCCATCCCTCTCTCTCCCTCTCTCTCTATCTCTCTCGGTCTCTCTCTTTCTCTTTCTCTCTCCCACCCTCTCCATCTCCCTCTCTCCCTCTCCCTCTCTTTGCAGTGCGGGGGCAGTGACTGAATCTCTCAATGCTCGGCCCCGTTGTGAAGGATCCAGGGTCTGCCTCTATCTTTCATGTGAATCAATGATAGGACCCAGATAATCATCTGAATGTGGAGGAAAATGATCCCCTCTTTGTTTTTAAAATGAGCAATATCGCCACACTGATAATTTTTCACTGTTGCGTTGCTCAATATGTGGAAACTGAAGTGAGTTTTGTTGCCGTGGATATATATATTTTTTTTAACTTAAAACGTTTATGCATAACCATACTGCAGCCCTTGTGGTAATTTATGTATAATTTACTGTCATTTAAAAAAAGAGAAGATGTTTCTGGTTATACTCTACCACCACAACAGACAGAAACCAAGTTTAGCCATTTCTGACTCATAATTTCTGAATCGGAATTCAACATTTTTTCTTCAAATCCTTGGTCTCTGTAGACCTTGAGTTTCTCTTGGGCACATGTGACAAAAGTCCCAGCACGCTGTGTTTTATTACTTGATGCCTCTTTCTGAAGCTGGGTGGGATCTGGGATCAGTGAGGAAAACTCCCCCTGACAAGCTGTCAGCGTCTTTTCATTGGGCCAAATCCCATTTCGTGGTTACCAGCGGACACAAGCTCACTCGCTACACGCGGCTAGCCTGCTTGCTAGGATCTCCATAATCTGAACGGTTATATCCCATCACTCATGATTGGACTTCTGGTAATCTGCCCTCTCACAATAGCGAGGCACGCTGTTTTAGTCTTGTAATGAGATAAAATAAATCTTAGATGTTGAGATGTATTTTTTGGCTTTTGTGCAATAGCGTGCCCTGCTGTAAAATCCAGCTATGACACCAGCTTGAAAATACCAGCTAAGAGATGTTTCAAAACATGCTTAAGCTTGAGTTTATCAAACCGTGTTGAGCATGGAGCTGGTCTTAACTGGTCAAACCTAGCTAGCAGCTGTTTTGAAAACCTAGCTTGAGTTGTTTTTCTCAGCAGGATATCATGAAGTTGGGTGCGTTCGCTGGAGCGGATAATTAGATGGCACGAGTCATGCGTAGCTGGGGTCTGGAGCTCATGAGCAGGCCAGTGGCCCGTAGGGGTGGGGGAGCTGGAGGGCGGAAGGTTCTGGAAGCACTGTGTTCAGAGCTGTGTGTGTGTGTGTGTGTGTGTGTGTGTGTGTGTGTGTGTGTGTGTGTGTGCCATCACGCCGTTAGACCTCCGCTGAGATCCCAGTCGTCTGGGCTAAAGCTGGCTTTGCGCCTCCTCATTCTTTTTTATACACTGCAAAAAAACTTCTAAATACATCAGTCTTGACTAGTATCTTAGTCTTGTATTTAGATCTATTCCTTTTTTGTGAGACAAAAAAAGAGTGGCAATGAGGTGTGAAAGTTTCAATTGTCAAGCAAACGGTTACTTAAAACAAGTTAATATTTTCTATTTGAGAGAAAAAAAAAAAGATCTTAAGTCTTATTATTATTACTTTAGTCTTAAGACTAAAGACGCTTGTTAAGACAGACAGGGCAGTGCGCAGCTCTGTGTGTGAGTGTGCTCCCTCACTGAGATCCCAGTGGTGCATGCTAACGCCGCCTTTGCGTGCTGCCTTTAATTCTGAGTAAAAATGATTCACACGTGTTGGATCTGATGCCACTGCTGTTCCTCATAAAGGAAGCCGTAAATGTGACAGTGTTGCTGCGTTACATGGCACTGAGCGACGCCCAGCTCTGGGGCTTAGACGCCTGTGAATGTCCTTTCGGCTCCGCACCATTATTTATACATGAACTTCAGCGCTGCAAAACGCATTTTTTGTCTTATGTTTTGACAAATATTATTACTTTTTTGCTAAATAAGAAGAAAAAATATGGCCAACAAGATTTGCCAACTTGTCAAGGAAACCGTAACTAAAAAAAACAAGCTAATATTCTTTACTTGAGAGAGAGAGAGAGAAAAGAAAGATTTTAAATCATTATAAGACTATAACGCTTGTTAATATTTTTTGTGCAGTGAAGGACAGGAGTTCAGCTGCAAAGGGTTGCAACAACAACTCTGGACTCAAACTCTACAAACACAAACACAAAGCTTTAACCTCTGCCTTACTTCTCGGGTCTCTACAGAATTATGAATTCAACGGTTATGTCTATATTAATGTGAAATGCACACGTTGTCTGTGTGCTGTTGGCCTTTTGAGCCCCTGTGAGTATTCTCCGGTATTTGTTACTGTCACAGAGATCAGACGCTCCGACTCTTTGTCTCCAAATTTGTGTCAAGAGCGCCCCCCCCCCAAAAGAGCCCCCCAATTAGGATGGGGGCCAGAGCCGGGCTCAGCAGAACGAGAGCGCGCCGGATGAAGCTAGCGCAACTGCCTCTGAATAGGCTAATGAGCGCAGCAAATCGCTTGTCTGATGCGGTTAATTCCTTCATTCCTCCCAGTGGCGGCCGTGGCGGTATCCTCCCAGTTTAACCAGTCAGCGGTGATTCATCAGCCTCCTCTGGGGGCCGGGTGTGTGCGGAGGGGGGTACATTTGCATGGCTAATACCCTCGCCTTCCTCACAGCTGAGTCTGGAAGCTATGGGGGGGGGGGGGCAGCATTCTCACCTCCCACCTGTCTACCCCCTCTTCCTCCATCCCTCTTTCTCTCCCTCTCTCCCTCTCTCCCTCTCTCCCTCCCTCTCTCCCTCTCTCCCTCTCTCCCTCTCTCTCTCTCTCTCTCTCCCTCGCTCTTCCACCCACCCACCCAACAACCACCCAGCGTGAGACAAAGCCCACACAGGCCGTTCCTTAATTACCAAGCGAGCACCAAATCAATTTCCAACCCTTCGATTTGTCTGACATTATCCGCGTCCTTGGACGTGTGTGTGCGTGTGTGCGTGTGTGCGTGTGTGCGTGCGTGCGTGCGTGCTAAACCTGTGCAACTCCTGCCTTCATAGACTGAATGGCATATCCTGCCTTTATAGACTAAATGACATTTTAATCAAAAAACATTACTTAAACATCAGCTAAGTGCGTATGAGCAAGTGACATCCAGTAGCACCTGCACTACTAGAGGTGTACTGATTCCCTTATCCGTATAGATGCATTATGCTCTGGTTGTGCTGGAGTATTAGACTGATCCTTAATCGAATCAGGACTTTACTGTGAAATTTAGAAAATGGAACAAAATCTAAATTGTTCCTGTATGCATTTATCTTTGGCAAATCCATACCTGGGGCCTCATTTATCAACGTTGCGTATGCACAAAAGAACCAAACTGTCAGTAAGAAACTCGCTGAAATGAAAAACCCAAAAAAATCCACAACGTAGAGTTGCTGTAACTCCTACACTGTGTATGTCCTACAGATGTACTTACCATCAAGTTAACGTTAAGTACATCTGACAGTCTTGAGAGTTCGCACATCCATATGGAGTGAATCATGTAGGAATTGCAGCCCTTTAAAATTGTGTCACTGTCCGAATACTTACGGTCCTCACCGCATATCCCAAGTGTCCCTTTCATACATTTCTCGCACTTGGTCGGGACTTGATTCTCATCAGCCTACAGCGCCGTCTCAATCGCTAATTAATTTTGCGCTGAAGAATGTGCCCTTTTCGTTCCAGTTTATACTTTCTTGGCGGCGTCACGGAGGCCTGGCATGGGGGGTTTGAAGGAGAAGGGCGATGCGTGGCACTTCAGGAATGTGGGCGCTCCGTTTTAGCCGCTCGGACAGGCCTGAGCGGCTTAAGTGCGTGCGGTTGGGTAGAGCTCCTCTCCGTAGAGCGCAGTCTGGAGGTCTGCTCTCAGACGACTGTGCCCTCTAGTGTAGCGTGGCGGCAAGTATGGCTCTCCCGGGAGGGGCAGAACCGCGCGCGCAGGAAAACAGGGCTTTTCCCTCAACATATTCATCTTTATGACGACCTATTCTTGTGTTTTCTGAAGATGGTGTAGCTTTTCACACTTAGGGCATATGCTGTACAGTTGACCTTTATACGTATTTCTCTCATGTGCGTGTAAGATCCATGAAATGTAGTGCAGTGTGTGTTTATGCTGTGAAAATCACAAAATCACGAGACTAGTAGCCTCTGAATTTCATGACGAATGCTGTATAACGAACAAACAAAAAATAAGCACTTGCTTTAAATTCATTAGTGAAGTAGAGTTTGATACACCACCGGTGTAAAATGATGCTGTAGTGAAGTTATAATTACACGTATGACAAAGTGCACTGATTTCTTTGTATGCGTCTGTCCAGCCAATAGAGGAGGGTGTGCACATTGTGATTGGCCGTGGCCCCGTGTTCAGGATGACTTCATCATCCCGCCATTACGCCTCCCCCATCCCCGTGCCCCTTTCATCAATCCCCCTGCGTCCGCCCGCCTCGCGCACAAATCCATTTTCGGGTGCGGGGGGCGCCCCGCGGCACCAGCTGGCCTGGAAAATGACACCTCTGAAGGTTGTGACCTCCTTCCCCAGCGGAGGGGCTCTCTCCCCCCCCCCCCCCACCATCACCCAGCTGGTCCCCACGACCGTCCACCAGACTGCTGCTGTTTTTGAACCCTCAGCAGTCTGCTACAGAGACCCCCTTTCCAGCTACGGGGGGGGGGGGCTACTCTCTGTACCTCTCTCCCTTTACCCACAATGCACCACACCCATAATAACGATAATGATACTAAATAATTATAATTAATAATTAGACATTTTGCTGATGCTTTTATCCAGTTCATTAGAGTAAGCAGGGGGAAATCCCCCCTGGAACGGGGTTAAGGGCCTTGCTCCAGGGCTCAACAGCTGTGCAGTTATTATTGTGGCTACACGGGGGCTTGAAACCACCAAGAATCTGGGTCCAAGCCATGTACCTTAGCCACTAGCCTACAGGTCATCCATAACCGGGCTGTGCACTGGTCCCTCCTGGGCAGGGGGGCTAAAGCATTAAAACGGGACCTTTCTCCTTACTGGCGTCTGACCTCACAAACCAACTGAATCTCTCTGCCCTGGCAGCACAGATTAGGGCACAGACTCAAGATGCAGTATCTGTGTGCTCACAATTGCCCCTCTGGGGGCAGTAAAGTGGGCACTCACTCTGTAATTTGCCTCTGAATGCATGGCGTTCACTGGCGCATCTACAGTACGACCGCAATGCACAGCGCACCTACCATTTTAGAGAGCCCTGGAGGATCTCATTCTGAAGCGCACCATTCATTACTCCATCCTGTTTAGATCTGCCCTCGCGGAAAAGCTCACATTAATGATTTAGCGATGGCGCTATGATGGTTTTCGTGTGAAGGCTAGCTAGGTTAAACAAATAAGTGGGCATTAATATCCATCAGAATCCCCTCAAATTGCACAGAGGACCCGGAGGCTGTGTCTGGCCTGTGGGATCCTGTTTGGAACGGATTTATCTCTGGAGTCCTTGTTTACACTGGCGCTTCACAAAGGAGAAATGGAGCAACAGTGACACTGTCTATTTTGTGTGCTACAGCACCCCCTGTAAGAGCCTCATTGAAAAGCACTGAACTGAGCTTAATCCTACAGAGACCATATACATGCGTAGTTCTGCTGAGGTTTATTACAATGTATGCAACGGGGCTGCACCATCTTGGAATGTCATCAACATACACTCTCAGAAGTCACAAAGAAGGTACATTTCTGTTGTTCAAGGATCAAATTTCCCCCAAAAGTACACAGCAATGTTCTCTTTTGGGTACAAATAAGTACTTTTTGAAGCAAGAAAGGTACAAATTAATTATACGGTATATTGCTGGCTAGGGGTACAATTTTATGTGATGAGTATTTGTACATTTTTAGGTACTTTTTGTACCTTTACTTCTGAGAGTGTACTTGTATGCATTGTTATTTATATGCTATTCCCATATTAGCAACAGTCACTGTGTATACCCACTGCTGTCTGGCTCCACGCACAGAATTAATGGCAGACGATGCATTATGATGATTAATTTGACCGACCTATATCAGCGCCTGCAATGTCACCCCATTTCTAGAGGCCAGCGCTCTAACCTTTACTGTGGAGTACACGCCGGCGTTGTGTGGTCCATTATCCCTGCGCTTGCCCCGGGGCTGCTCGGAGCACGGTTCCTGAATGCTAAATGCAGTTTGACACGGGCCAGGCCCAGGCAGAGGTGATGGTTTGGTGGCAGGGGCTGGTGATTGATGACCCTCCGCAGCGTGGCGGAGCCGATAAAAACGCAGAGCTGTTGGAGCGCTGGGCCTGCCTCCTCGCTAACAGGGCGTTGCGGCTCCAGCCCTGCAGGCAAACGCGACCGTTCCTGTCCCCGTTTACCATTTCGCAGCTACCTCCATTAAAAAAAAAGTTATGAGGTGGAGGTGCGATTGAGCACGCGGTTTGATGAATGCCGTTTTTAGACTCGTGATTTTTCCAGGTTAGCACATCTGCTCTGGAAGCTAGAACGTGGCAGTAGAGTTTCTCTGGAAAAATAATTCTCTTTTTGGACTCATTTTAGGTGTATTTTCATTGGTGCGTGCTGAGTATGTCCTACAAAAACTCTCTGAGTTCCATTTGTTCATACTTATGAAATGGTAACCGTGAGCAAGAAAAATAATCTCAGCTTTGTAAAAATGGAAAATAATAGGTGGGAGGAACCAGTGAAAATTGTGCGTAAGAATTCCATACCGTAGACGCAGTGATTTCTCCAATCCGGAGTCGTTTCTAGCTCACGCAGGTGGCAAAAGAATGCAATTAAACGGCAAACTCGTGCTGACGACGTCCATTTGGAAGTTCTCCAACATTCTGCTGGGCTCATTCCTCCCTCTCTTGGGTCGCGGGGTTCACAGTAAATTTGTGGCTGCCCCGCTCTCCCCTCTGTCTGCCCTCCCCCTTCGCGGGGAGATTATAAAATGATTAGCTCCTGGCCTTCCAGGATGGATTGAGGGATACTGTCAAACTGTTTTATTTCTCGACGACCTGCGGGGAAAGTTTGGGAGCACGGCCCAACATGACCCTCGCACTCTAAATTGGATTTGACGTTTTGACGGTCTTGAAAAATCGCTCCACTCACGGCCCACCACGATGCAGTATCACCTCCGTGCACGGATAGTCGTCCAAGTGGACAAGTCTTCGTCCGGTCCTCTGGTGGGCTATCCAAACGCAAACTTGTGGACAAGTAGAATCCGAAAAACTAGAGTTGCAAAATTCATTTGTTAGCCAGGAATGCTTTGGCTTGGGACCTGTTTTCATGATAAGATTAGTGTTACAAACCTTAACTGCATTCCAGTGAAGAGGAAGCTTGAAAGTAATATTAACTAATATTAAGTGCAAGCAGGAGCTGAGAGTCTGGTATATTGGTGTAAGTCTTGAATTATGCAGTCGCTCATGAGACGCTCGTAAAGCAAGTTAACCAGATAAAAACAAACAGCACACCATATAACTGTTGTAAACTATTGAACATTTTATTTATTGTACGGCTAATAACACCATTTGTTACATTACATTTAGGAAGGAACACTGGATACGCTGTCTACATTTCATTAAGCAAGACTAATGTATGCAACACTCGAAAATACTTCCGGGACATTTCGTTTCATTATTTTTTCCAGGACAGAACAAAATCCAGGACGGGTGGCAACCCTAGTTGGTAGTGATGTTAAAGGGGGAAGGTCATGGGGAAAGCCTCAAATAGTGGGGCATGAGCAACCATGGTACTTGTGCCATTGTCATAGAGCAGAATCCAGGTCCCTTGTATAAAAATCCTGCCCTGGTATAATTTTCTCCTGGGTAATTATTGCTGCTGATTGACCAGGGGGCAGCCTGTAGCCTCGTGGCTAAGGGACATGCCTGGAACCCAGAAGCTTGGTGGTTCAATCCCTGGTGTAGCCACCATAAGAGCTTGAGCAAGCCCTTAACCCCACATTGCCCTGGGGGAATTGGTCCCTGCTTAGTCTAATCAGCTGTAAGTCGCTTTGGATAAAGGGGTCAAGCTAAATAACAAATAGCAAGATAACCAGACTGTCTTCACACCTGACTCCCAGGTAAAGGGAGGGTGGAACACCAGCACTTCTTGGCCCTTGAGGACCGTGGAGTTGGTGAAGAGGTGAAGAGGTCAGAGGCAGAGGTGCCTTAGCCAACCAACCTGCCACACCCAAAGATGCCTGGCTTTTGGCGCATTCACAATCTCACTAAGAGTTTGGGTTTGAGGTATTTTTTTAGGAGGGGAGGCAAGCTATCACATTAATATTCTACAACTAAAGCCCGTAAAAGCCGCTCTGTAAGGGGCCTCTGTCGCCATGGCGACTGGCAGTCAGGTTAGCTGATGTATGCTAATGGCCACTTGTCAGTGTGCTGTTGATTCTGCCCCCTTAACCCTGGATACGGGGCGTAGTACCAGCCACTCCGGGCAGCTAACAGAAGGCGACTCGCTGGTTTTCGGTTCTGAAGCACCCTAGCGCATCCTTTCCACTTAAGGAGACGGTACGTATTCATTAAAGTGGCCCGGGTTTAATTACAGTGTCATGTCCTGCTTTGATGTACTATAGCAATTATGTACTTAACACACATATTATGATGTGGAAGAGAAGCAGCTTCATTTCTTGTGCACTGTAAAAGCGAATGGGCTCGCCACTCTGATTTCTTAATTTGACACTCAAGTGGCTTTTTTAATATTATTCAGAAGAAAAATGCTCATGAACACTTCAGCACAAATAGATATGTTCTACTATATCATTGACAATGTGTGTGTGTGTGTGTGTGTGTGTGTGCGCGCTTTCAAAAGTGGAGTAAAAACTAAAACAAAGCAAGGACAATGTATTACTTGAAAATGAACTTGTATGCTTTGTGTAAGCCATCTTAATCAAAATGATAAGATCAATGCTTTCAGATACTGATTTCGCTAAATATTAATAATTTCAGTCAACGTCCTCTGCTGTTCCTCTGTGTATTTCCAGACTTTTTTTCCTTTTTTCATGGCGCTCTGGAGGTTTGGGCACCACGGAGGATTTTGTGCCAGCGCAACCCACTTTAATAATGGGAGTAATTAGACAATGGATCGACCCTTAACCATCCTAATGTGTTGTTTAAGAGACTGAGAGCGTGTTCTGTTAAGTGAGTTCCATTACAGCTGGAGGAGCCGTTGGCTTTTTGGCAGGCTTTCTACTTAATATTTAATTCATCGACATTGGAGGCTGATGAGAAGCCCCACTATTGTATTGTCCAGGAAGGGCCCACTGTATTGTCCCGGTTCTTAAGTGTTCCTACGCTATTCTGTGTCAAAGAAAGCTTTTTAGCTGAGACCACATTAGGCTCTAGAGTATCTATCTGGGAGAAATGCATCGTGTGCTTCATGAGTACTCCGCGAGAGGGGGGAATGCTAACTCGGCAAAGCCTGTGTGTGTGTGTGTGTGTGTGTGTGTGTGTGTGTGTGTGTGTGTGTGTGCGTGTGCATGTGTGTGTGTGTGCGCGTGTGTTTGGGGTGGGAGCAGTGGGGGGGGTTGGTGGCTGTCTCAGTACTTCCGTGACAGACAACAAAGGATAAAGTGTCTCACCTGCTGAATGGTCTCTCCCACAGATCCAGAGTCCCAGAGGAAACGGACTGTGCAGAACGTCCTCGATCTGAGACAGAACCTGGAAGATACCATGACCAGCCTGCGGGGGTCACAGCTAAGCCACAGGTAAGCAAAAGGCTTTTATACATACAGTAACTGTCTTGGATTCAAAAGTCCTCCTTATTGCCTTTCAAGTTACAAAACTATCGACTTTCAAAAAGAAAAAAGCAAGCGCAAGTCTTTTAAAACAGCAAGCG
Organism: Conger conger; assembly: GCF_963514075.1. Lineage (NCBI taxonomy): Eukaryota > Metazoa > Chordata > Actinopteri > Anguilliformes > Congridae > Conger > Conger conger. The sequence continues at coordinate 11,313,740 of NC_083769.1, forward strand.
GAACAGCGATAACTGGCTGAATTTTTCAGAGATATTGTTTTCCGTTTTCTCCTTTGAAATGTGATTTCTCCTTCCTTTCCCCCTATCGACACTTTAAACCTGTAGGATTAACCGTAATCTGACATGAAAAAGATTTTGTTGCTTCTGATATTATACCTCCTCCTTCACCTGGATTTCATTTTCTTGCCTGACAGACATCCAGCATGCGCATGATATCTCTCTCATGAAGGGCTGGCCTTATTTTCAAAACCTCCAGTTTGTTCATGAATACATATACCCTGGTGTAAAACCCAGCTATGGCCAGCTCCCAGCTGTTTCAAAACATAGCTTGAGCTGGTCAAACCATGTTGAGTATGGAGCTAGTCTGAACTGGTCAACCAGCGGCCAGCTGTATCAAAACCTAGCTTGAGCTGTTTTTGACTGCAGTTCTCTTCCATTGATTAATATGGCGGGGCTTTCCTAGTGTTCAGGAACTAGACAGGCCTGATGGGTCAGTTGTGATTTGCTTGGTAGTTGCACGCTGCTGACTCCAGTGACTGTGTCTGTCAGTGACTGTGGTGGAAACATTCACAATCGGCATTTAGCAGCCTATTAATTGAAGTCTGTGTGACTTATTGAGGTCAAGTGCAATTAATTGCCGCTATTGGACATTGACAAAGTCGTAAATCCCACGGTGCAGACACACACATTTTACATTTAGTCATTTGGGACACACACAAACACTTGCGCATACACAAATGCAAACATGCACGCACACGCACGCACACATGCAGTATTCACTCAGGCCACTTGCATTGCTACACTGTGCCTCCAAACATTTGCTTTTTTTTCCTGCAAAGGCCAAGCGTCCACTCTCTGAGTCCACTCTCCGAGTCACTCACAGCAGATGCTAATTGACCTCACTTCCCGGCCATTCATGCTGAAAGGATTTTGATTGGACAGCACAATGGCGTGCTCCATCTCTGGCACTTCGGTCCATCTTGGTTTTATCTCTGGACAGCAAACACGCCATCACAGAGAGACAGTCTGAGCTGCACAGAGAGTCAAAGTCTGAGCTGCACAGAGAGACAGAGAGTCAAAGTCTGAGCTGCACAGAGAGTCAGAGAGTCAAAGTCTGAGCTGCACAGAGAGACAGAGAGTCAAAGTCTGAGCTGCACAGAGAGACAGAGAGTCAGAGTCTGAGCTGCACAGAGAGTCAGAGTCTGAGCTGCACAGAGAGTCAGAGTCTGAGCTGCACAGAGAGACAGAGTCTGAGCTGCACAGAGAGTCAGAGTTAGAGTTGTAGCAGACCTCGCCAACGACCCTGTTTATGTGCACTGCCCTTGTTTAGCGCGTTGTGTACGGCTGCAGAAAGAGGGATACGCTCAGGCTAAAAGGCCTCGCTCAGCGCTCGTCTCCTGGCTATCCTAGCCCCCTGCCCACCTCCACCCCAAGCCCCCGACTATGCAGGACGTGCAGGGCCTAGCAATCCCCCCCTCCGTACACAGGGAGGTGATTCTTGTTTTGATTCTATCGCAGACTGGCCGATGTGTGTGTCCTTGCCTGTGAGCTGGGCTGCTGCATTATTCAGCTGTTTTCTAAGATGGGGGAGCCAGGTTGATTTGGGATATTTGATTGTATTTTGCGCTTATATTTTGTTTCTTTAGCAGAAACATAGGGCATATAATAGCATTTCACAAGGGCCTGTGCTAAAGCATAAATGGACTAATAGTCAAACCTAAGTGTTATACATATTATCATGCGAGGGTAATGTTGAAGGGTAAAATAGCCATATCTGTCTGAGGGCCGTACTTGCCTACATGCATGGTTCTAAAGAATACAGTCGAAGGCAATACAATTTCTGAAGTTCAACAGAAATCTTCAATTATTGCAATATCCCGGCAGCAAATTGTATAGTAATTCCTGTAAGAACTAACCTGTTCCCTTTTGTAAGCTTTAGTGCTTACAGTGCTGGGGAAAGGCCGGGATTATCCTCTGCTATCTAAATATTTCTGCTACTCAGACCCAGAGTCATGAATCAAACCCTTTTTGTTGTATGCTACTGTTGGATGTACATTCATGGTGTACATACATCCCATACTGATGAACTGAATAAAATTGTATTCAAAAATGAAAAATCAAACCCAATAAACATTGTGACCTATAAATTGTTATTATATGTCAATGCGTTATAATCCAAAAGAAGCAAGGTAAGCAGTCATTGAAGATGATTTAGTACTTTGTACATATAACCTACTTCAGAGAGAGCAGAAGGACAAAATCCACGTTCGGAGACCCGTCTAGTTTTAATTCATTTCTGAAATGAAACAGGATACCCACAATCTCATATCCGCTCCCCTCTTAATACTCTTCATATGGCCACGAAGGAAACTGGCAGAGCGCACGGCTCTAAATTGCAAACTAATGTGAAACTCTTTTGACAGTTAAAGAGAGCCAAAATGGGGAATGTCGGAATTAGCATATTAGCAAACGCGGATTTTAATGTCATGCTAATGTGTGCGGTTTAACAGGCAGGAATTATTTTTTTAAATCTGTGAATATCTTAAGTGTAGAATTAGCGGGAAAGGAAATGAAAGCCATTTCGAAATCCAGAGAGCGGGGTTGAAAACATTGAATGTCAGGTCGTCGGTAAAACGAGGCTCTGTGTGTCAGTGCATGAAAGCTAGACACCTGAAAACATAATCAGATGGAGAGAGGGAGAGAGAAAGAGGTCCTGACTGCATAGACGTGACTGCAGTGCCCTTGTGTAAAATGGCCAGCTATGGCCAGCTACCAGCTGTTTCAAAACCTAGCTTGGGCCGGTAAAACCATGTTGAGTATGGAACTGGTCAACCAGCTACCAGCTGTTTCAAAACCTAGCTTGAGCCGGTCAAACCATGTTGAGTATGGAGCTGGTCTGAACTGGTCAACCAGCTACCAGCTGTTTCAAAACCTAGCTTGGGCCCGTCAAACCATGTTGAGTATGGAGCTGGTCTGAACTGGACAACCAGCTACCAGCTGTTTCAAAACCTAGCTTGAGCCGGTCAAACCATGTTGAGTATGGAGCTGGTCTGAACTGGTTAACCAGCTGTTTCACAACATAGCTTGAGGTGGTGAAACCATGTTGAGTATGGAGCTGGTCTGAACTGGTTAACCAGCTGTTTTACAACATAGCTTGAGGTGGTGAAACCATGTTGAGTATGGAGCTGGTCTGAACTGGTTGACCAGTATGGAGCTGGTCTGGAGGGGGTGGTGGGGGATGGTGCGTCTGCGGCCCTGGGTGTGATTCTCAGCCTGGATCCCGTCGGAGCTATCGTCGAGGGCGGGCACAATGGCACAAGGAATTGAAGCATGGGCTGTTTCCATTGGCCAAAGGCACCTGCTCATTAAGCAACCTCTGATGTCATCTACTCTGGCAGACACGGACTCACATGAAAGCTACTCTCGCCACCTCTGGTTAGCGTGTGGATCTGAGAAAGGCTGGTTGAAGAAGTGCTATCCTGCTCATCCTGTTCAGGCACCTCACAGTGGTGGATGGACGAGCCCCATTGCCTCAGATTGAGTCATGCCAGTGTCCCCTGTGACTGGTACCGAAGCTTCATTTTGTGATTGGCACTATTGCCAATTGCGTTGCCAAGGGAACTGGATACCCAGCCAGGATAGGCTTCCACTTTCAGTGCTACCCACCAAACCTTCCTGGTCCAACAAATGTCTGTAGACTCCAGTCAAGGATGCATACGTATGGAAGGTCTCCACCCTACATGAGCTTAGCTGTAGTGTGCGGTGTGAAAAGAAGCCACTGGTGACACCACGTGTCTACAGTTTCCTGAATCGGCAGCGGGATTGGTTGATATACGTAGCCGCGGTTGTAGATGATTGGCCATTCCAAATTTGGGTTGGAATTGGATATGCTCAGCCTCATGTTGGCCTCCAAATTCAATTTTTCCAAAAAAAGAATGCCAATTCAACCACAAAGAGGGTATGACTTTTGCATGTATTGCAAGTCTTTTAAATAAGAGTTAAAAATATGTACAGTACAGCACTCCAGTGTCCTTGTATTGCATTGAGAGCCATGCTAGTGTAAACACTCTTTAATTTGAATTGCTCACCCCGAGCTCGCTTTGATATCTGAAACTATTACAATAATACAAGCAGTAGACTTGTTATAAAAAAGACGCTGTGGGAAATCTGAAATTGTTGTAGTCTGTTTTCCAAATGAAAGGCTACTTGCGACTGAGGTTTGTAAGGATGAACTCCACCGTTAATGAAATATCCATGTCTTCGGGGGAAATAGTTTCAACATGCCCTTATATTTGCTGGGGACAGGGAGGCATTGCATTATTCATTGGTATTGCTGCATCAGGTTATGTAATCCCCAGTCTCGGCAGAAAAGGCCTTGTCTGAGGTGATACGAGGCACACCCTGACCCACTTACCAGCAGACCAACGCTTCAGTATCTTTCTTCCACCTCTACCCAATAACCTGTGGCTCCCTCAGCTGTAACCTGCAGTAGCAACAGTTCCCCACTAGAGGGAGAATTAGATCAGCACTGAACAGTGCCTCAAAATACTTTTCCTTCCTCAAATCCAAAACTTTGAGGTTTTTTTTTCTCTAAGGACAGTATATCTTTGAAAAGAGTTTGCAAGACTAGAGTCTGAAGAATTCTGAGATTATGAAAAATGATTCATGGAAAGGTACTAGTCTAAGAATGCAGCCCATTTGTAATTACTGCATTTCATGTTTTAATATGGCTTTTGGATGAGGATTCATAATCCTTCTTCATAGTTCTTGTTTCAGCAGCTTATCTAAGACACTTTACACTGTATACCCATAATTGACCATCAGGTAGATGACTGACAGCCATTGATTGCTTCTGATGATTCTTGGCCCTCCTTTGTCCAATCTGTTTTTATCTTTCTGAGCACAAATCTAATTCATTGGTTTTGAAAATGCTAAAATAAGTTGCATACGTGGCATAGTTTGTGGGGTTTATAATTTTCTCTTATAATGGATGCTCCTGTATTTTACCACATAAAACAAAAACATTGAGATAAAATACATCGCTTTTTAAAGCATGACCTGCTCAAATGAAATATAAACTAAGATATGATTTGGATCTTCTGCTCCCAAATGTTTGAGATCAGACTTTAGATTCGAAGCAGACTTTGCATAAACCTTAATAAAAAATGTTCTTAATGTAATTCACAAGTGTTGTTTCATTATGCATCTTGCAGCATCAAGGCCTCACACAGAATATATAAACCTCTGGTGAGGTTCAGCCAAGGTGCAGTCAGATGCAGTCACCCAGTGTATGAATCATAGACATAAATAGACAGTGGAGAGATGAAACAGCCAGACAGTGTATCAGACAGCAATAGAGAGAGCAGGCAAAGGCTATACTCTCTAGATTTTACTACAACAAAAACCGTGAAGAAATGGTTACATCTATTTACATCAACACAGATTATTTGAATTTATTTGATGGTCTTTTAAACCATCAAGGGCTTGAATGTTTAATTCGCTTTTGTGAATGTTTCTTTTAGGGAAAATATGCAGACCATGTATCTCTACAAACCTCATAGGGAATAGAAAATTGCATGTTGCATGTTACATGTTACATGGTATTAGCCAGCTGAGACCAGCAGGGAGCTGAAAAGCTGTCGCGGGGTTTTGCTCTCTTTTGTCTTTGTTGTTTTAGTTTGTTGTGTTAGTTTATTGTTTTTGCCTGTGAGGGGGAAGGGTGAAGGTGTTCATTTGATTTCACATTGGTGTGGATGCTCTCTCTCTCCTTTTCTTTCTCCCTCCTTCTCCTTCTCCTTCTCCATGTGGCAAGCTACGGTGCAAACCCGGAAACTTCCGCACCCGGGGGTGTCACGCGGCGTGTGACTCATACATATTCATGAGTGGAGGCCATCCGGCCCGCCTAGGCTTGCCATTTACCCCCAGCGCTGCCTCCAGCCTGGTGTGCCTGGGACTTGAACCCGTGTCCCCCTGGTTGTACCTGTGCTCCTTGCCGCTCCTCCCCTGCCCGGCACCGCACAGTTCCCCGCCTCGCGGATCTGCCTGCAGGTGGAGGAAGAGCCATTCAGCCCAGAAATGTCCTCAGCCAGACCGCATCTGATTGGCCCCTGCTGCAGTTGGCAGCGTTTCCCTGTCGACCTGGCTGCTGACACTCCTATTAAACACTCCTGGGCTCAATTTCCTCCTGTTACATTACATTAGATTACTAGCGTTTAGCACGGGCTTTTGTCCAGGGCCACGTATGCAGGCAGTGTTACACTGTTAGCATAGCATCCGTGTGTACTGCTGGAGATGCTGAAGTCACGCAGGTTATGTACTGTGTTACTAAAGCAGTGCTCTGCCTGGGAACTTGACCTACAAACTTTGGGGTACGACCATTGACCATTTTTTTGTGGATCCAAAGCAGATGGAAATTAATTCTGGTAGCTGGTCAGCTTAGAAAAGTAAACTGGTGAAATATAGTTGTTTTTTGTTTGTTTCATAGTTCTATACATTTTTATATGAAGTCCTGTAGAATAGTGGAGCAAACTCCACAGCACTGGTGCTGAAATGCACAAAAACATACTGAAGATGCATTAAAAACACACTGAAGATGCATTAAAAAGACACTGGAGATGCACTAAAAAGACACTGGAGACGCACTAAAAACACACTGAAGACGCACTAAAAACGTGATCCACACACCCACCAGGACTTGAGTTCTGCACTCCTGTGGAACATAAATGAATGGCTCCTGGTTTATGGTTGATTATAACTCACATTTTCACACTGGAATATTCATAAAGATGTCACATAAATCAAACACACAGGTGCATTAGCATAAACAGTGCGTTCCTCTGTCACGCCTGTTTCTGCGGGCGAAGGCTGTCCTCTCTACATTCCACCTTAATCTACGACTTTTCAATTTGTATTTGTCTCGGTGCTGTAGTTTCTGAAGTTGTAGTTGTCTTAGGCCAAGTCTGTAACTACCATACTATCTACCTGTACTGGACTGTAATGTACTACAACAAAAACAATTAGAAAATGTACATCTATTTACATCAACATGGTTCATTTGAAATTCTGTCTTTTAAACAATCAAAGGCTCGATTGTTTCAATGAATATTTGCTAATTATTCTTTTAGGGCTAATGCTGTATACATTTGAGTATTTTTGGCACCATAGAACACTTCGTGTCTCCTCCCCTTTCCGCAGTTGCCTGGAGACGAGCGTGTGCTACGACAGCGACGAGACCAACGCGCGCAGCGTGTCCAGCCTGTCCAACCGCTCCTCGCCGCTCTCCTGGCGCCACGGCCAATCCAGTCCCCGGCTGCAGGCGGGCGACGCCCCCTCCTCCACGGGCGGGGGTTACCGCGGGGGGCCGGGGGCCGGGCAGTACGCCTCCCACACCATGCCCGCCCGGGTCCCCGCCCGGCCCGGGGGAGTGGCCCGACTGGCCCTCATCCAGGGCCTCGACCCCGAGCTCCACCCCAAGTCCGGTTACCTGAGCGACAGCGACCAGCTCAGCAAGAGCCTGCCCGACGACGAGGATGACGAGGACGACGACCTGGCCAATGGGTGAGCATGCCTGACTCCGCCCCCTCCGTCCGGATGAGCCTCTTGCAGGGGTCATCGAATCACGGTCCCCGAGGTCAGAGAACTGCAAACCACTGAAAACCAGAGCCAGATTTGGATTCGAGGTCCAGATTTGATGATTGTCCTGCTACATAGCCGTGGAGATTGGTTTGTCCAATCATGTTCTTCTGTTTGTTATTGTTTTTTGGTATCCAGACTCATGAAGGAGCATGTAGAACGGTGGCCTTATATTGGACCACAGTGTCTGCAGGCGTTTACTCATCCCTTTTAACCAGTGTAGTAGTAGTAGTAGTTGTAGTTGTAGTTGTACTTAATTTTATATAGTCCTTTGCAGGACACAAGTTTTCATTCCACAATAATCAGAATAAGCATGCTTTATAACAATATACACAAAATAGCATATCACATTTAAAGGAAAGAAAAGAAAAAAGAAATCTTTGAAAATACTTAGAGAAGTGCTATTTAAAATAATGTCTTCAGAAATGTGCACTACTTGCTGGAGTCTTTAGGACCCAGGGGCAAGGTGTGTGTACTTTCGCCAATCAATGACTTGAATTCAATTCTAATTAGGTGCCAGAACACATCAGAAACCAGACAACACCGTAGCCCTACACAACTGGATCTGACGACACCACAATACAATGCAGTACAGCCAGGGAATCGCATAATCGATCTATTCCTGTCTGTCACTGTAGCAGCATGAAAAGGGGCCTTGAGTTAGTCATATAACACTTTCCCTGGGCTTATTTCTGGAGGACAATCTTCAAGTGCGAAGTCAAATCTCAGCTTTAAGTTTCTGCTGCCTTAGCACACCTGCTGTTGTTTTTCGATTCTGGCGGGGCTGCCTGGTCTCTGCCAGAGAAGGCAGCTTTATGGCCTGACCATTTGTTTGCACTGGATCTGTATCAAATGTTTAAACAAAACACAATACAGCCATTGTATAGTAGAGTCCCAGAGTCCAGATATCAGATGTGGAGCATTGGTCATATTGTGTGATACATTTTGGGATTCTTCAGTGCTTTCTCAGAATTATAGTTTTTTTAGAAGTTTTAATGGTTGCAGAGCAAGGGTGTACAGCAAGGGCTGAACCATTTCATGACTTCTGCCCTTAATTATTTCTGCCCTTAATTATCTCATTAGCTCAATTTTTCAATTAGATGCATCTTGGTCATTTGTATAAGCGCCAGCTACAGTCACAGACTGTAGGTGTATCCTAAAGATTTCACTGTGAACCAGTGTAATCTAAAGAGCTGTCAGAAAACTGAAATGAAAGTAACTGGTTGGAACAAAAACCACCATGCAGACCGGCCCTCCAGGACCGGAGTTGTGCACCCCTGTTGGAGAGCCATGCAGAGTTTGCTTTGAGGAACAGTGTGAAGCTGCCAGAATGCGCAAGCCAGATCTATATGAAACGGAGTTGGATAAAAGGATCCTTTCCAAGCCACACACGGCTTGGCTGTGCTGTAATGAAGCATATTATGAGGCTCCCCACCAATATCATCTTGTCACAGGCGTCTGTAGGCCTTAGCCTTAGTCAGCTTTAGCCTGTCCTCAGAGCGTGGACATGGTCTCTCTCCTGTAGCTCGTCTGTGAGGCCCCCTGGTGGAGCCTTACTTTGAGCCTGTCCATAGGACATAGACATGGTCTCTCTCCTGTAGCTCGTCTGTGAGGCCCACTGTGCAGTGTAGTCATGGGCCCCCCTCACGGAGCCATACTTTGTGCCTGTCCATAGGACATAGACATGGTCTCTCTCCTGTAGCTCGTCTGTGAGCCCCTTCCTGTTGTGTAATCACGGGCCTCCTCGCGGAGCTCAGCAAAGAGCCCCTATGAGAGTGCAGCCATGGACCTCATCGTGGAGCACGACACAGCTGTGTGGAATATGATATCACCCTGCCACAAATGTTTCAAACATTCGCTCCCCCAGAGGAAGGGTGTTAGCTGGCGAAGGGGTTAGGGTTCTCAATACTGTGTGTGTGTGTGTTTATGATGTCATCACCAAGAGCCTCAAAGATATAAAGAGTTATCCCAGTATTTCTATAAACACCCTCAAAGTGTGCTCTGATTAAACAGCAATGTTATCTAGTTATCAGGTGGTTTCTAAAACTGTAACAGAAATCCAACACAGTGGCAGTGTGCATTTCTGCATTTTTAAATTTTAGAGTAGCATAAATAACCGCTGATACAAAAAATGAGTACTTTTTGGGAGTAGCTTAATAGTTTAGTAGATTCCACCATAAAAACTGTATGCATTATGAGGATGATGAGGTTAATGTTCATAAATATCCTGCTGTGTTCAGGATGGGGATGCGTTTCCATGGGTTCCACGTTAGCTGGGCAGCTGGCTGCTTTTCTCATTTTCTGTCTCATTTACTCATTTAAAGCTCCCTTTGTCTTTCTCTCTGTCTCTCCCCTCTCTAAGCCAAATGCTTGAAGTCCACCTCCCTCTCTTTCTCTGTCTCTCTCTCCCTCTCTCACACACACATACACACACAGAAACAGTCAGACACGCACAGACACGCACACACACAAGCACACGCACACAGACACACACAAGCACACGCACACACACAGACACATACACACACACACACACACACACACACACAGACATACACACACACACACACACAGACACGCACGCACGCACACACACACACACACACAGACACACACACAAACACACACGCACACACGCACACACACGCACACACGCACACAGACACACAGACACACAGACACAGAAACACTCAGACACACACAAACACACACACACGCACACACACACTCAGACACACACACACACACACACACACACACACACACAGGCTTTGTTATAGGTGGTAAAGTGCAGGCAGCTCAGGTCACTGCTCCAGACGGATGGGTACTGGTTCAGCTCAGCCCTTGTGCAGTGGAGTCTTACATGGCTAACCATGTGTAATAAGACCCACACCCTGCGGGAGAGGGAGAGGGAGAGGGAGAGAAGTAGAAAGGGAAGGAGAGAAGGGTACAGACAGAGAGAGAGAGCGAGAGAGAGAGGAAGGAGGGAAAGAGGGAGAGAGTTAAGCTAACTTTGAATCCTCTAGCTGCTTATGCCACCCCAGTGAGCATTCAAAGGGGAGCAGTCATTGCATTGGGAGAGTCACATTGCATATATTCAACGCTGTTGACACCTGTCCAGCAGATGTACATGCATCCTCTCCAGTGCATTGAGCTCACAGGTGTGATTATGTTTCTTTGTGTAGGAAGGACATCCTGTATCACAGATGACTGGTGACATTGTCAGTTACATTACACTGCTGTTATAGGACATTGGTCCTTCCTAGTGCCCTCCCCTCATCCCCCATGGCTGTTCTGGGATGTCGGCATCTGTCAGCGCAGCCCCAGGTTGCCAAGGTGACTGTGAGCGTCACCATAGGAACTCTAATATACCTGCTGTGCGCCCACATGTCTATACTACATTAATGTTTAGGAGGACTTTGAGGCAAGGGAAGGGCATTTGGTTTAGTGTTTTGGAGGGCCAGTTGGGTAGGCCTGGTCAAACCTTCTCACCTTGACCATGTCAGTAGACCGTTCTGGAAGATTCTCTATCGCTTATACTATTCATCAACCACCTTCCCTACCAAGAGAAGCTTGATGGGAGCAATTTGAATACTAGATTTACATTTATGAATGAGAATTATCCTACAGTAAATATATATGACGGTGCAGTCCGTAAGTATTTGGACAGTGGTACAATTCCTGTTCTTTATCCTCATCGTTCATTGTTTCATTTTAAATCCAATGTACTGGAGTTCAGAGACAAAAGAACAGAAGTTGTACCACTGTCCAAATACTTACGGACTGCACTGAATTTCACATAAATATATATTTTCAAATCTGGCAGTATCTGAGCATGGCAATACTTTGCACATTTACCCGTGTACTGCGCAGTGCAGGGTGTCTTATTCTGATCTTGATGACATGTTTTGCTTCAGTGAACTGCAGTATATTCCAGTCCTGTGTGGTGGGCATACAGAGGTAATCACTGTACACACCATTACTGCCCTGCAGGAAACTTAATGCGCACATGAGCAGCCTTACGTTCCACATTGCACTAAACTGGCTAATTGAGTCCCGTGGTCCTGGTAAATTAATCAGAATTACAGGACGGCATTTGCTTACAGTACTTCTTGATCCCGGTTCTCATGGCCTGATACCGGGCGGCAGGAAAAAACCATTGGATGGTTTTGCGGGACGAAGCCACCTTTGACCCCACCGAAGCTTCCGTCGGGAGGTCAGCTCAGCCCGCTGAAACACATTTGCGATGGCTAAAGGAGAAAAAGAGCTGGTTTCCCCTCCACACCCCTCCATCCCTGCCCTGTACTGTAGCAGAACCCACCCCTGTTCCAGCCCTAACAAAGCACACCTCCCTCAACAGCTAGAGATCTGGCTGAGCGGCTAATCAGTAGAGACAGTTATGCCAAATTAGCGACTTTGAGTAAAAACCTACAGGATGGTAGATATCCAGGAATTGGGTTGATATGCAGTGGGGGGGAAAGTGCTTTATTGCAACCCAGTGGCCAACAGCTAGAGATCTGGTTGAGCTGCTAATTAGTTGAGTCTGGTGTGCCAAATTAGTGTCGGAGTGAAAACCTACGGGATGGTTGTTCTCCAGCAACAAGGTTGGTTAGCACTGCTGTACAGCAGTGTATCCCAATTAGTGCTACTGATCGGCCAGACTGTAGTCACGCCTGACCTGAGGTAAAGGGAGGGTGGAAAACCAGTGGTTCTCGGACCTGGAGGAGCGTGCTTTATTGCAACCCAGCAGCCCTCCAGTGGAAATGCTCCTCTCAGGCGATTATTGGCTTGATGGAAGTGGAGCGCTAAGTTCATTTCCTGCAGGACGTACCCGCGTGGACGCGGGCGGAGGGTCGTTCGTCTCCGAACGCCTCTCCCTCTCAGCGATGTGTGTGGGATATGCCACTGGAGCTCGGCCTGTCTCTCTTCAAATCATGCCGTATTGCAGAAATACTGACCGTACAAAACAAAAGTCCTCACATAAGAGCGCTTAGTGCATTGTAAATGAACACCGTGTTTTTGGGTTTTTTTTTTTTTGACAAAACGCAAACGTGTGTTGTAAAGTATTGCTTTATAATACGAGAGCAGTGCAATTAATGTGATAGCAACTGGACTGGCTTGGCAGCCAGAAATGTTCTCTTTCCAGAGTGGATATTCCTCCTTATGGTTGAAAAACTCCAACATGATTTTCTTGGTGTAATGGCTATTGATTGCCTGTCTGCTCCCAAGAGTGAGTGCATACTATTGATTAAGGACGTGTGTGTGTATGCGTGTGGGCACGTGTGCATGAGTGTGTGTGTGTGTGTGTGTATGCCTGTGAGAGTGTATGTGTGTGAGTGTGAGTGTTGGTTTGTGTGTGTGAGAGTGTGCGTGTGTGAGTGTGTCATAGAAAGCAACCAAATTCTGACAGAGGTCAATCCCAAATCTGTCTGCCGGCTGCCTAGAGCGACTGTTATAATTTCCCTTCTTTTCTTATTCTGTGGTATGCACTTTGGGTCAGACCTCCACTGACTAAACTACTAAGAGGGCCTGATCTAAAATGAACACCCATTAAGACCTACTGTAGCTTAGTTTGCTCTGCATCCTCAGCTTTTCCGAAGTACAGAATCTGTGTTCTGTGTTCTCACAGGATTCTGGCATATAATCAACTCAATTCCATGTCCCTGATTCCAGCACGCGATTAGAGGCCTGTGATTGACTCTCTCGATCTGCGCTGTGTGCACGACAGCCGTTTGAGCTGAAAGAGGCGCGTGGAAGGTCATTTGATCCTCATAAGTGATAGAGTGATGCGGAATGAGACTGAAGATGTGGGCCAGAGGGGTTATGGGTAATATGCTGACCAGCCCAAAGAAAGACCACCACCAAATTTACCGTGCACACATACAAACAATACCACACACCCACATACACTCTCGCAAGAGGGCCCCCACAAACACTCACAACAGGGCCCCGAAAGGAGAGAGGAAGCTGGTCGCCATGGCAACCCCCTCCTCAGAGCCACATTAGAGCCGTGCAGTGTTTTCAAATCAGTCCAGTCTGGCGTGTGTCTGTGTGTGTGTGTGTGTGTGCGTGTGCGTGTGCGTGTGCGTGTGCGTGTGCGTGCGCGTGCGCGTGCGTGCGTGCGCGTGTGCGTGTGCGCGTGTGTCTGTGTGTGCGTGCGTGCGTGCGTGCGTGCGTGCGTGCGTGCGTGCGTGCGTGTGTGTGTGTGTGTGTGTGTGTGTGTGTGTGTGTCTGTGCGTGCTTGCGGGAAAGAGTGTGTGTCAGCTACATGTGACAAGCACTCACAAACACACACACACACAGACCTCCCAGGGGCTTGTAATTAATGCGTTTTCCATTGTGGAAATGGATCTGTGTGAGATCTACTGTAGTAGTTATTAAATTGCTTGTCCTTGGCATTTCTGGCTCTGGGTGTTTTAATCCACCCCAGTTTGCTACATCAGGAATAATGTCATGTCTTTGTCTGCAATGGTCTGGCTGTTATGAAATTAATTGCACTCCTCATTTTGAGCTATGCAAATGTACACAGTAGATGTACAGCCGATGACGTTCTCTTGAATAAATGAAGGCTCATTTCTGTCCTTTTGTCCCGGTGTGACAGATGGTTACTTGTTGGAAGTAGCAGTGTTTTTCTGTGAGGAAACAGTACATCTCCATGATGTATACAAAATGGTGTCATGGTGTGAAAGATAGATGTTCTTGTTTTTAAAGCACTGTGGACTAGGTCTGTCTCACCCTCTCTTCGCCTGAATAGCGACACAAACACAACACTGTGTCACCACAAACACCAGCTCTGACATCCGGCATCGCTATGGACCAGCAATATGTTAATATTATTAAGCCCTTCTTATAAATGGCTATTATTTTTATGGCTGGTCTGAGCCGAGGTAGGCCATTTTAATGTAGGGTACGTGTAAAACACCCATAAGCCCCTCGTGTCCACAATAGAGGACGAATAAAGAACCTCTCGGCTTAATGCGCCCAGCTGGTCCTGGCTGTGCCGTCGCCGTGGCAACTGCGACAAAGCTTTCCCGCACCGCTCCAAAATCAATCCGCTCCGGATCGGAGACCCCCAAGGGAGAGGAGTGGAGAGGGCTGGGGTGGGATGGGCACAATCAGTGTGTGTCTGTGTCTGTGTCTGTGTGTGGGTGTGCATACGTGAGGCTGACAGGTAGAGACAATGATAATCAGGTCAGAGTACAACTTCGTTGTTGAAGAATGTCACACATAAGACTGCATATTTGACGTAAGGGACGTAAGTCCAGCCCACTCCCTCATCTCCCCCCTGTCATCTCTAAAGCAGTGGCTCAGCCCTGACTTCCAAGATTCTGCTTATTCTTTTGATATTTCTGTGGTTTGGAAGCCCAAAAGGAATGCGCACGACCCCCCCTCATCTCCCCCGAAGACCCCCCCCATCCTGCTCTCTCAGCCGATGAGCTTTGCCGTTTTAAAAGACGGCACTCCTGCTTCGTGAAGAAAAGCAGGAGCGCACAGGGCTTTCCTTCAAAGCACGTGCGTGTAAGATGGAGTCAGAGCCACCGCTGCCTTTCCCACTCCATCTACCCGGTCTGCGCAGTCACTGTGTCAGCCGGCCGCCGGGTCCATACTGCTGCTGCATGTCTCCAGAGCTACGGACCGCCTCGCCGTCGCCCCGCCCCTGTACGTACGCAAGCCTGCGTCCGCTGGGGGGTTGCCGTGACAACAGGTAGCATGGAACAGGAGTCCAGCTCACTCTATATTCACGTTTGAGATGGCTGCCCTGCTGAAAAAAACTGCCCAAGCTAGGCTGTTCAGACCAGCTCCCAGCCCGACATGGTTTAGCTGGTTGAACAGTTCAGACCAGCTCCCAGCTCGACATGGTTTAGCCGGTTGAACAGTTCAGACCAGCTCCCAGTTCGACATGGTTTAGCTGGTTGACCAGTTCACACCAGCTCCCAGCTCGACATGGTTTGACCAACTCAAGCTGTGTTTTTAAACAGACAAGCTACCAGCACTAGCTGGTTGACCAGCTGTTACCCAGCTAGACAAGCTCATGTGTCAATGCATGCATGTGGAAAGGGGGAGATCGTGCTAACCCCACACAATCTAATGCATCACTACTCCTGCTTCTCTGCCCTTACCAGACTTCCCCCCTGCCTTAGAATTGGATACTTAGACCTACAGGGTGCATTGTGGGTGTGCTTAACAGAGATCGTAGTCATTCTTTGATAACCCTAGCAGCGCTACAAAAACAAAACGCCTGCCAGGATTAGAGGGTACATTTCACCCACCATTAGGAGGCCAAGGCACTTTTATGCAATCAGGCCTTGGAAGGGAAAGCCATCCAGCGGCCAGTGGAATCCCTCTTAATTACGGCAACCCTTTCAGGAACATTAACTTATTAAGGACCCACACTGAGGGGGAGGGGGAGGAGCAGCCTCCAGGCAGGGAAGTCAAAATAACCACCATCACTCCCACTCTGTTAATGCTGCCCATGTGTTGAACCTCCAGGAGAATATTGGCCTCTTGTCCTGTCGAGTGGCTAATTGTGGATAATGGACGGCCGTCAAAACAGGACTGTTTGTAAACCAGGAGAGGAAAAAGGACTCTCAGTCTGAAATCAATGAATTTCCACCAGCTACGGACAGACAAAAGGGACTGTAGATGCACAGGCAACCTTGAGAGGGTCTATTTGTTTTTTTAAATTTTATTATCAGATCGGCCTTATCCCTGGTGATATACACTCAGTGAGCACTTCATTAGGTAGACCTGTACACCAGTACACCAGCTTGTTAATGCAAATTTAATCAGCCAATCATCTGGCAGCAACTAAATGCATAAAAGCATTCAAGCCAAATGTCAGAATGGGGAAGGAATGTGATCTCAGTGACTTTGATTTTGAATGATTGTTGGTGCCGGACAGCATGGTTTCAGTATCTCAGAAACTGCTGATCTCCTGGGATTTTCATGTACAACAGTCTCTCGAGCAAAAATGCATTATTAATGAGAGAGGTCATAGGAAAAGCTAGGAGGAAGCCACACATTACAACAGCGGTATGCAGAAGAGCATTTCTGAACTGCACAGTACATGCATAGTCACACAGCAAGTCCACATTGTCTTTCCTTACCTATTCCACCACACTATGAGTTTTGTACATATAGTCAGGCACTTTAAAGGGAGTATGATTTATGCGGTTGATTTATGTTCTGTAACCAGTCAAGAACATTAGGAGCAGTCGGCGAACGTTTGTTCCTTCCCGGCGGGGTGGCTCGTCTTCATTAGAGAGGAGACGGACAGTGCGCCCCCCAAACGCTATGAATGCTAACCGCTAACTGCTAACCGTACGCACGTTTGACATAATCAGGAAACCTGGCCGCCGAGGTAAAGCCGTTTTATTTGCCCTCCCGCCCACAGGAGCGAGGAGAGAAATAGGGGGTCAATCTGACCCCAGCTGCTACTTTTTTTTTTTCTGCCTGTCGCCGGTGCGAAGCCCTGGGGTCTGCAGTCGCCTCACCGTTTATTACGCCCGTCATGTATAATGCATATTTCTCTCCATCTTCCCCGCGTTTATTTCCTGTCTCGCAGAATTTGCTTGTGTCTCTCCGTGGCAGCCGGCTGATTTCCCGAAACGCATCCATTGTGCGCGAGAGAGATAGCCCGACTGAACGTGACTGCTTACCACTGAACTGTCTGCTCACTGCTGAGGTTTAGGCCAGCGCTTAAATCAATATACTACACCTGATGCCCTGAAGAGGAAGTACTTTTCTGGAATCTAAAATCGAAGTATCTTTCTATTCCATGGACTTCTATAGACACACACACACACAAGAAAATGTTTAAATGTGGCTTGGATTTAATTTTGTTGAAAGATCGTAATCGGCTTTTGGGTTTTGTTGTTCTTTGTTTGAACTGCACGTGCTCAGACCTGGGTAAAGTGCTCATTTCCTCGTAGTGTGTCATAGGTCTCCCTTGTCGTCTCTCAAGGCGTCGCCCTCACCGGACTCCGGTTTCTAATTTCCTCTCCCTGGCCGTGACGGGGCGCTTTCGGCTCGCTCCGCGCCGCTGTTTTCCCCCCGACCCAGATTCCGTATCTCCTGCGGGATCTCCGGAAGGCCGCGTGCGTCACGCCTTCGCAGGAAACCTCCGGAATGCGGCTCGGAGCTGGTCTGGGGTTGGCGATTTAAGAAGCGGCTTCCTCTGGGTAGATCAGGGCCGGAGCTGCAGCCCCGCTGGGGGGGTCGGTGTGCCGGCACATCAGGGATGGGGTTGAGGAGGGCCAGGTTCTACAGGTCTCCCTGCTAGGGGGGGGTGGGGGATGACACTGTGAGTCAGTACGGAACATGTACTGACTCACATTAACTGAGTCACGTGTGTGTGTGTACGACATATACACACGCATGTACACACACTTAGTCACACGTTGCTATAATCATTTTTGACTATTGACAAGCATTTATGGATCGTCCTTGACCTGAATTGCTTCAGTAATATTTACTGCTGTGTAAGAGGACTGCATGTTAAATAATGTGTAAGACATGAGAGTTGCTGGGGGTAAGATAATGATGACAAAAAAGTAACATTGACAGCAACTCGTGAATCTTGAAGAGGAGATCTATCCAATGCAAACAAAAACAATAAGCATAACCTTTTCAAACACACATAGTATTCCTTTCCTGTCTGCGAAAAATGACTGAGCCATGTTGAGTATGGAGCTGGTCTGAACTGGTCAACCAGCTACCAGATGATTCAAAACCTAGCCTGAGCTGTTTTTTCAGAAGGGTGTACCTCTGAGCGGTAGCTGAGTGGAGTTTGGTGTGACTGCTCTGGGCGGTAGCTGAGTGGAGTTTGGTCTGACTGGGAGGAGCAGCGTAGTGCGACATGCCTGTGAACAGCGCTCGGCTAACAGGGCGAGGTGCTCCTGGCCCCTGGAGTGCACGTGCCTGTCTTCCACCTCGGTGGACAGACTCGGTTCATTAGCCTGGCCTGGGGTTCGAGACGCCCGGCGCTCCCACAGCAACGCGGCTGTGCCGTCCCCCCCTGACACTGACATTCCCAGCGAGGTGCGGCGGGATCTTTTCCGAAGGGAGAAGAATCCCAACAGCTGGGGAACGTATGAAGCGGGAACTGCCGTTTGGCCGAAGGTCTCCTCGTTCCTTTCTCTCTGGCCCTCTCTCTCTCTCTCTCTCTCTCTCTCTCGCTCTCTCTGAACACCTGCTGTAAACCGTTTGATTTCGCTCGTCCACCTGGTTTGTTTTGGCGGGCGTACAGAGACTGTAAATATTTGCTTGATGTTCAGCCGATCTTTCGTTCACACAGCAGGCTAGGCAAATGGGGAAGTACTGTCAACCAGGGCCAGGCTAAAGCCCTGGTAGTATCTGAAAGAAACACTCGCCCCGCAGACTGTTCTCCTTTAATCAGACTGATTCTCGTTTAGTCAGATAAGGATACGAAGGTGTCGGTTTGTTCCCACAGAGCTGGCGGTGTGACTGGAGCTGACATGAAGGCCATTTTACGGAGCGGTCATTTTAATTAGACATACATCCCTCTGGCCTTCGCACGCCTGCCTGGCCTCCCATGGCCAATTCTTTTCCCCCTAATTATGGCAGTTATGCATCTCTCAGGACGGAAAGCCAATACAGTCAAACCTTGAACCGTAACACACACACACACACACACACACACACACGCTCGCGCGCGCATACGTCCTCTGTGAGCCTTTGTTTCGCTGTCGTTTAGCATGGACGCTATGTGAGGACCCTCTGATGTTTTTTATTCTCCAGGCTGTCATGTAAACACTGACAACGTGCTGGCAGCCGTCCAAGGTTGATGGCTGGGGTGTTGGAGACCCCCCCCAACCTCTCCTGTTCACGGAGTTGTCTGGGGCAGCTCTAATGGATCTGCTTGGTGGGGGATCAGATGTGGGAATGCTCAGTCTCTTTCACCTCTGCACTGTTGTGAAACATGAGACGCCGGCAAAAAGCCCTGCTTGTAATTACATGGGTCGGAAGTCTCTCTCACTCTCTCCCTCTCTTTCACTCTCTCTCTCTCTCCCTCTCTCCCTTTCTCTCTCTCCCTCTCTCTCACTCTCTCCCTCCCTCCCTCTCTCTAAGTCACTCTCTCTCCCTCCTTCTCCCTCCCTCTCTCTTTCTCTCTCTCTCTTCCTCTCTCTCTCTCCATCTCCCTATCTCTCGGTCTCGTTGAGCTGGTGGCCGTTTCCTTCGGTCCCTGGTGCAAGGTGCGTTGCTCTATCCTGCGGAGATTCCCCCTGCAGTGCCCTGGACTCCCCTCCCGAGAGAGAGGCCGAGCATCCACTGGAGAAGCTGCCCTCTCAGAGCAAGCTGCTGCTGCCTCAGTGTTAGAGGCCACAGGGCACGTTCCTTGCTCTCTATGCCACCTGCTGGGCAAAGTATGTAACTGCGGATTCGGTCTCGTCCGTTTTGAGGAGGTTGCCGGCCGTTTTTGAGTGCGGTCTACCGGAATTCGACCGGTTACGCCGACGTCCGTTCATGTAGTCACCGTGGTAGGGGACCGTTACGAATGATAGCCTCCTTACCGACCCCTGAGACGTTCCACCGATATTGCTCAGCTCGTTCGTAGACGGCGTTTAAATGAGCTCTAATCAGACACTTAAGCTCTTATAGGTGTTAAATTGGCCAACAAATGGGATTGACTCGCTCTGTTTAGCGATTTTAGCTGGCTGTCAAGAGGCCTCAGTTAAATCACATCATGGCGACAGTAGCAATGTTGTCAAAACGTTTGTTTAGCCTGGTAGTAACAGCAGTAAAAGTGTAATGTGGTGTCAGCGTGATGGCGTCCTCACCGTGGCATTGTGGTAAAAGGGGGGGAGTCATAGCTGCTGGGGGGCCGTGATGAAGGGGCTTTTCCCCACGTTGTATTTTCCCTAATGCGAAACAGTCATCCCTGGAACACGATCCCCAATCCCGGTATTAGCACACAGACCCTCCTGCAAGACCTGGCACCGACTCCATCCCTGTTCATAACAACGGCTGAGTCAGCTTGTGTAAAATAGACACAACATCGGGGTTCGGTCTCTGAGTGTGTACGTCTGTGTGTGTGTCTGTTTGCATACTTGTGAATTGTTTGGATATACATGCTGTTGTTTTGTTTGTTTATTTAAGCATGTGCTTGATTGTGCATTGGTATGAGTGTGTGTGTGCATGTGTTTGTGTGTGTGTGTGTGTGTCGTTAGAATATGTTTGCATATGCCTGTGTTTATGAGTTTCTCTCTCTGGCTCTCTTTCTTCCTCCTGTCATCCTGCTTTCTCCAGGGGAGATCCCACCAGGAGACATGACTAGCTCACTCCAGCATGTTGTAATGATTAATGCATCCTAAAGCGCACACACCCACACATGCGCACACATACACACACACACGCATAAACACACTCACGCATGCACACACACGCACACTCACACTCACACACAGACTCACACACACACACACACACACACATGCACGCGCACACACACACGCGCGCGCACGCACACACACACACACACACACACTCACTCTCCTACATGCAGACACAGGACACACACACACTCACACACGTTCTTACATGCACACACACACACAGACACTGGTCAGTAACCCTGTCGCCCTAGTTCGGGTCCTGTTGCAGTATTTATCCGGATAAATCATCGTTCTCCTTTCCCCCTGTTGCTCTGGCGTCTCTGTCTGCAGGTTTTTTTTTGTTTTTAAGCAAAGTCCCGCAGTTTGAAATCCACCTTTCTGCCCCCTCGTCTCGCCGGGGAGCGCAAGCCAAAAAGATCAGTTTCTCTGCCGGCATCCGCTTTGTGCGCCACAGGCCAGTCGGGAGCGATCCGTTGTTTTTATTAGCGCTCCTTCGTTCCTCGATGAATGTGGCCGTTGTTGAAGGCTGGAGGGCAGGGGTATCTTTAGCCCGACGTGACGGAACACAGATTCGAGCTTAACGTTTCCCACCGTGCATCTGGGCCTACACTTGCCAGTGGCTATCGTTATGCAAAAATGCGGTGGTCTCCTCCTATTCCTGCGAATCCATTCTGTTAGCCTCCTCTATTGGCCCGAGTACATCATGTGACCTTTCCCCCCCATGGTGTTAGTCCCATTCAGCAGGATAAGCAGCGGACCTCAAACATGACAGAGCAGGCAGAAGGATAGCGTAGGACAAGGGTGGCGAGGGTGGCCTGTGGTTAAGGTAAATGACTGGGACACGCAAGGTCGGTGGTTCAATCCCCAGTGTAGCCACAATACGATCCGCACAGCCTTTGGGCCCTTGAGCAAGGCCCTTAACCCTGCACTGCTCCAGGGAAGGATTGTCTC
This sequence comes from Conger conger, assembly GCF_963514075.1. Classification (NCBI taxonomy): domain Eukaryota; kingdom Metazoa; phylum Chordata; class Actinopteri; order Anguilliformes; family Congridae; genus Conger; species Conger conger. The sequence continues at coordinate 11,335,678 of NC_083769.1, forward strand.
ATGCTTAGTCTGATCAACTGTACGTCGCTCTGGATAAAAGCGTCTGCCAAATGCCATTAATGTAATGTAATTTAATGGATAGAGTCAGTCAGTTAGCATGGTAATGGGCCCAGGGGGTCCATCTGTTTGTAGAGAGTGGGCCAGCCTGTAGCCTAGTTGCTAAGGTATGTGACTGGGACCCGGAAGGTTGGCGGTTATAGCCACAACAAGTTCCGCACAGCTGTTGGGCCCTTGAGCCAGGCCCTTAAGCCCACATTGCTCCAAGGGGGATTGCCCTCTGCTTAGTCTAATCAACTAACTCTAAGTCACTTGGGGTAATAGCATCAGCAAAAAATAACAATTGTTTTTTATTATTATTATATATCCTTTTAAAGCTCCTTCTCAAGGCTTTATTTCCGGTGAACAAAAATAGTCGTGAGGTTTTGGTCACCATAATGGAGTCCTGTGTTAACTGTCTGGCATACGTCAGATACTGTATGTCGCTGTGGTGTACGGTGATATTTTCATAACTTTCCTTTTCCACGCGTGCCAGTCACCACGTTTGAGTCACGTGTCCATCAGACCCTGATATGTTATCGTGCGACGTTCTCACAATGGCGTACCCTTACAGTGGCACTACAGCAAACCCCAAGATAGCTGCTTTGCTGCAAATCCCACGTGTTTATGCTGGATGTTCTGTAATGCTAAAAATAAAGCCGCGGTCATGCTATCGCCACTGGGCTCCCTCAGAAATGTTTGTTCTCACGTTCCTGCGACGCGCCACTCCATTATCGCCCCGCCGTGTGCCACTGGGGCATTGTGGGAATGCCGCAACATGCTGGCTGGACCGGCGCTGTGTACGTTGGCAGGACGGCGGCAGGGTGAGGAACGCCTATTTAAACAATCCGCTCAAGGGCCGGGCGTCTGGCGGGCGACCAACTGGCACCCTCCTCACTTTAACCGCCCGGGGGTCAAAGGTCATGGACGTGAGGTCACAAAAGACTCCTAGCTGCAGAGACTCCACAGTTGCTGGATCTCGATGAAGGATCTGGACTGTGTGTCAGTCCCTAAAATCTTATTAAGATTGAGAATATTTTATTTTCCATTAAATACTGCATTTACTTGATATTTTCAGCTGAATTTCTAGAAAAAGATATGTATATATGAAAGAGGAAATGAGGTTAAAGACAACAATATTAAAGTTATCAGACAACCATTCATGCCCTCAATGAGACAGCTCCCAGTCAATATAAAATACAGTCATGGGCAAATCCCTGATCATTTTGTCACTGAGGTCGGAAATTGCACTCGGGAAAATTATTTTTCTTGTTTTATATATAATAGGTTTTTAAAAAAAATCATAATAGGAACATTAAAGCAAAGAGAATCACAGCAACCAGACTGTACACCAGATAGCAGACACAATACCCTGCAGTGAAAATGCCGTGCAGTATCATAATCCTTTATTGTATTAAAAACCTGCAGCCATTGATGCGATTCATGTTCATATTTTAATGTATTCTTTCTCTCGCAGTTTAAACGGGAACAGTGCTTTGAGGCTGGGACTGTGTTTGTTCGCTTGACTGTTGCTGAGAGCAGTGTACGTCAGAAACCGTATCACCGAACCGTTTGTTCTCCAGGCTGAATGCCTGCGATCTCCACAAATATTGTTTGCTTCATCAGTCCCTTTTTATCCTTTCTGCTGTTCTGACGAGATTCCCATGCGGACTGGGGAGAGAGCGGCGGTCCTTTGTTTGGCGAAGGAAATGGCTCTCTCTTGCCACCTTGGCGTATAGCGCGGTTTTCCATTCTCACCCCCAAATTATAACAGAAGTGCTCTGTCAAAGCAAAATGAAGAATCGAGTGAAATGTGTGCCTAATTTAGCAATACCTGGGATGACAACAGGCGGCCAATAGATCCTTGCAGATTAAAAGCCTGTGGACTTTACCGTCTAGATGAGGAATCCTAAATTTCAGTGGATTTGCCTCTTGCTATGTTAATGTGTGTCTGTACAATATATGCCCACTGAATACAGCGCAGTATTCTGTCTATTCCACGTGCCCTGCAACCTGGAAGTTTTAATTCGAGATTTTATTCCATTCAGATATAAAAACAAAATTTCACCTGTTACCATCAGTTGCAGGAATTTTGGAAATTAAAAAAAAGAAATGCAGGATAAGAAGCCAATTTTGAAAGTTAAATCTGTTGGCAAGTTTAGTCGCAGAAGGCTGAAAGACTCTTAATTGTGGCCCTCCTTATTTTTTAATGAGGAACCATTTTGTTTCTTTTGGTCTGGGGGAAGCTATAAGCTGGAGTGTGGTCTGAAGAGCCAAGCCAGTTCACATTTGTATCAAGAATCCATGAAGGGCTTTCAGTCAAATTTCCACCGCTGTTCCTTCTCTAGAGTCTCCACAAACTGACGGTTCCCTGACAGAGAATTTTCCGTCATCCTCGGAGTGTTGCACACACAAAGGGGGCCAAAGGGGGAATGGGAGACCCCTGTTGATTTTCGTTAGTCAACTGACGCAGACTAAACATAAAAGTTAAACACTTGTTTGTCCTTGTTACAAATGTCCAGATTATCATCCGAAGAAAATGGAGACATCTCCGTTGGCTTGTCCAGCTCTTTAAAAAAAGCAACACGCGAGTCAGCTCTGTCATCCAAACTGAGCCACAGTCAAGTGGGAATGCCCGATTCCAGCAAACCCCTCTCGAAACTCATTCTGCTTCCCGTTAGCGCCCGCTCCAAAAAGGCGTGCCAACTCAGTGGAGCATCACTACCCAAATAAACGTCCTCACAATGCAACCTTTCTCCACTAATGAACACTAGGAGGTTGGGAAATACCTCGAAGAGCTTGCAGCAGATGGCAAAGAGAGGAATAATACCAAAGCCAAGCCAAAGACAACAGCGTGAAGAAAGGAGATCCATAATTTGTACCTGGAAAAGGATGCAGAGAAATCCCCCAGAACCAGAGGTGTGTTCCTGGAGGAAAGCTCAACACAATTGTGCTGTAAGGAACTCTTGTAATCTTGAAACTAAGTCAGTCTACAGTGACGTGTTACCGGTCACTCAACTTCAGTTCAAATCAACAAAACAATCCAGATTCAAGTGGCATCCCCATAGATTGTTGGCAGTACTTAGATGGATTTGTAACACGCTGTATTGTGTCTAGAATGCGGTTTATTATTAAGTACATGCTTAAGCAAGACAGAACACCATAGGGGTTAGACTGAATGCCTCCCAGATTAATGTCTTGATCTCCTGGACAGTCAGGAAATCTTACAAAACTGCAGAGCCCTGGTTTGAGCAATTTCACAAACTCTGCTCTCAGACAAGGCAGAGAACAGCATGCCTCTATTAATATTTCAGCCTTGCCTTTCGCTGAAGTTCCCCTGTGATCCTCATCTGCCCGGATATTTAAATCTCATATGAACTAAGGTAGAGCTGTCTTATGAGGACACAGACAGGGGTGTTACCAGGCCTGGAACCCTGCATAGGCCAACAAGGGCCATGCCTTGGTGCAGGGAACTGCTAGGCAAAAAAGAAAAACATTTTTTTTAATTTTCAATTATCAATAATTTGTCTCACATTTGCAGAATAAAAAGATGGAAATAAAACTGCAATTAATTATGAGTATTAGTCATAAAAATAAGTCCTGCGATTGAACCATGGAATTGTCCATTCCAAGGAGGTAATACAGCTGAAAAGGGCCAGATTAAAACATTGGGGATTTTAGCAGAGTAGGGAGAATATTTTATCATAATGACACAGAATAGTCAAATGCAAGCTAGTTATGGATATAACAACTGGAAAACATTACCTTTGTGAACATTACATTTCCCCTGATGATCTCAAAGCAATCTTCTTTATGGTTATACAGACAGATGAAAATGCTAGAACCTGTTAGTATAGTATAGTTAGCCAAGCAGACAACTGCTTTCTGTTGTTATGCGAACTACTTTTGCACAATTTCAGTGCCGTGTATATTTTGTGTTCACAGAATCAAAGAGTATTCTATAAAAATTCTTCAGGGCCTTGTCCAGTTGTTAGCCACTCTTGTTTTGCAGAGATAAAGATCCCCATAAAAAGCACTTCAAAGGAAATGGGTATTTTAAATAAGTGTCAGACATACACTGCTTCCTTGTTCATCTTCTGCATTTCTTTGTTTTTGATATCAGCGCCATGGAAACAAACTCATCGTACACTCACCAGGATATAGAAAGGACTTGTTAGCCAACATTTTTCCAAATAAACCTCGTCTAACTACCTCAGATGTACTTGTCAATACAGGTAGCATTATGCAAACTGCAACAGTAACAATGGCTGAAGGTGGTTACCAAGACGTCGGTGCAAGACGTTAAAAACTTAGTTACCATCCGTGTAATTTTTGCCGATTAGCAACCGAAATTGCTGGAGCTTTATTAGTTTAAGCTACTAATCATGGCCTTTGCACAGCTCACCTTTGGAAAAAAATATATATATATATATATATTTTTACTCTTAACCAACCTTTAATTTAATTCAGGGCACCTGTCTCAATAAAGCGGAACAAATCCTTGTACCTTAAACAGCTCAGTGAGAAACTAATTAACTTGAATAATTAAGTTTGGTGTTAATAATTAAGTTAGTAAGTGCTAAATAGTATATTACCCTTTGGCAATTTGTTTAAGTGGTGCGCAGGAACAGATATGCTGTGCTTTTGCACACTTCCAGTCTCATTTCTTCAGCAATACCAGATCGGATCAAACGGAGAAAACTCCGGAACTGCCTCCAATTAACAGCTCAACAAACCTCATTATGAGCACAGTGGGAAGGGAAGCCAGCACACGGGCAGGGGGCTCGTCTGGTCTACAGAGGGGGAGATCGAGGAACGGTCTCTGGGTACCACAACACCCCAAATGCGCTGTCTGACACCAGCTCCCCTTTGCTACACCAACGCGAGGTGTCGCTCTCCTGTTTCCATGCCGACCGCATGTCAACCCCCTCGCCCTCTTGTCCGGCCTAGCCTCCCGTTCGGAAAGCAGTGGGGACCTTTACGTTTTCGAGCGGGTCTGGAGGTGGCGGAGGATGAATTCTGTCTGCGTGATTAATCTCCGTGCGCCTTTGTGTTCCGATCTCATAAAATGTCAAATACAGATGAACAATTTCGCTCCCTGGATCCTGGCGCAAATAGGGTGAATCCTGTGGCGGAACTGCTGGAGTAAAACAGCCATGTGGCCCATCCCTCGGGGTGTTTTCAAAGGGCAGGGCATTGTTATTTTTGCTGGAGGACACTATCCCGATACCCAATTAACCGGAGGAACAGGCTGTCTGCTCCAGGTGTGTTTGGAGTGGGACATGTGGGAACGGAGGCGTGGACACACCTGTAAACGTGGGAGGGTCAGGTGTCAGGGAGAGCCACGGGGGCCAGGGACGGGCTCATCATTACCCTGTAGTCCCTGCCGCTCCGCGACCCTCGCCCCGAATCGCAGCTTTTGAGAGGCCGCGATTACACAGGAATGCTATCAAAGGCCCGTCAGTGCACCAAGGTGTGCGGCAACGTGCCCAGTGGCAGTCTGGGAGATGTAGGCCCTTCTTCCCCGGTTTCCAAAGCCCTGACTTCATCGTGGTGGCAGGTATGTTTGTAAAGTCCTTCACTGCGAGCTTGCAGTTTATTCCCGAGCTCAACTTAAATGCGTTCCGCGAAGAACTGCTATTTAATGACGCACACTGCAGCAGCTGGAAAATATATCAGCTTAATGGATATATTTACTCTCAACGTGACTTCATAAAGCAAGCGTACACATTAAATGAGAAAATCTTCCACGGAAATTGACCAAACTGAAAGGCAAGCGTGCTATTTTGCCCAAGCCTGTTATTAGCATTGTGAGGACCACAGCTCGGTTGGGTGCCCGTTTCCACGTGCCTTAACCGTTCCGTCACTCGAGCAGTTTTACTCGTTAGCTCGCACGGAGAGCATTCCTCTTCATCGTTCAGAAGTCACGTCAGGCTTCGGCTGTGACACATTGAACATTCTCTTCGGGGATCTGAGGCAAAAGGACTGGAAGTGTCATCATCATCATCCTCGGCAGACCCAAAGTTTATTCGAAAGCAGAATTACGTCAAGTGAGACCCGAAGACCAGGACAGGGGTGGGGTGGGGTGGGGTGGGGAGGATGAAGTCATGTTGTTTTTGTTCCGGAAGCTTCTCCGGTGCTGGTCATACCGTCTCGCCAGTGCACCAAACAGGTGTCATTCCGACGTCGTTTACCCATAAATCCCCCTGTCCGCGCGGGTGGGCGGCGTGACTGGGAGGAAATGAGCGGAGGGGTCTAATAACGGCCTCGGCTGTCCCGTAATCAGATAAGAGACGACAGCCCAGGCACTGAGGAAGGCCGGGGGTTTGGGGAGAATCGTGCTGCAACGTCTGCAAACTGCATTTAACCCTAGGGGGGCCGGGGGGGGGGGGGCATGTCTCACAGGCTGATGTACCCAAGACAACTTCCTGCAGTGAGACCTGCACAGAGACAACTGGCCACAGTGCTGCTAATCACAGGCAGTCCGTCACATCGTCACCCAGATCGAACATTCAGAGGGCTGTCAGGCGATTCTTTGTGGATTTGTATCGATCTGATGATACGTCCACAGCTCCTTTTATTTACTTGCATATGAGTAGATTTACTTGTGATCAGAGTGTGTATACATTAAAATGATTATGGATTACCTGGGTTTCATTTATATACAGTTTCCTCATAACATAAAAGTACATAGCTATATAAAAAATGACTGTGGATTAATAAAAATAAATAAAAAAACATTTTCAATTTTGAAATTCCATCCCACTAAAAGGTCCTTGGTTGTTCTCACAGAGAAACGGATCCACTGCGACTGCAAATGGCAGAGCCAAAATGGCAGAGAGGGGTCCCAGGTAGATTTGGTGCAAGTTAAGGGTGTCTGGAGGGGGTCAAAGTGTTTGCTCCTGTTCAGGATGCTGGGGGGTCTGGGAGAAGGTAAATGTTTCCCCCCGGCGTTGGCAACCAGCCTTTCAAAGAGGCCCATCCTGAAACACGCAGGGGTCAGCCAGGTCGCGTGTCTTTTTTAAACACCGAGGCCCCTTTTCAGTATCGCCCAGAAAACGAGGAATTCCTGTACCCTAAAGGTTAATTCTGAAAGCACCGCTTTGACCTACATTTCCCCCGACGCCGACATAAGGAGACGACAAAGCTAGACTCGTGTAAACCGAAAACCATTTAAAATGAAAACAAAAAACGGCAAACAATGCATTTGGGCCTTTTGTTTGTTTGCGTGGAAGCCAGCCCCGTACCTATGGGTGGTCTCTCCCTACGGGTGATTCGCGGTCAGGCTCGGAAACGGCTGTGGTGGTGAAACACGTCTGGGGCCAGGTTAGGCCACATGCCAACGACAGGCGGCCTTTTCTCCAACCTTCTGCACATGGCGCCCCAAAGCGGAAGCTTTAAAAAAAGCCCCTGTGATTTATATTTCAATCCTCCGACTAACTGCTCCCCACGGTCTGAGCCCCAGGGACCCGCTTCAGTTCACCAAACCTTCGGGGTCAAAGACGAGCCAGAAGGCCCCCGCGGGGTACAGTGCTTTTTAATGCATTAATGACTGCTGAGGATTACAGACGTCCTCGTTCTGTCATCTGTTAAGCCTTCAAAATGGCATATAGACGATGCTAGGAACTGTCCACATTATGAACAGAGAAACAACAGAAAAGTTATTCATTGTTTTAGTGTTACTTTTCAAACATATTAAAAAGCCGCTAAAAATGGCAGTTAATGTCAGGCAAGCTATCACACGCACCTTCCTCAGATATGCCCGAGGCAATACTTATTCCAGGCATTGCTCCTGGTTAGTGTGCTCTCAGATACCGACACTTACAACTTGTGGAAGGGAAGCCGTTTCCCTTTTCATTCCTCCTCCCAGTGGAAGCTAATCTGGGAGTAAAACAGTGAGGTGTGAAAGAAGCTTAAAATGCGCATAAAATGGCTGGGGGGGTCTCCCTTTCTCACAACCCGCCCTCCACCTCCTCCAGCATTCCTGGCCTCAGGGGCCCTGGTGGGGGGGGGGGGGGGGGTCTCACGCACTCCTGGGGGCCCCTGTGTGTGCTGGGAGCCCTGGGGCCAAGGCCAGGCAGCTGAGGGGGGGACACGGATGAGCCTCAGGGCACAGCGTAGAGGAGAGAGGAACGTTACCCTCAGGATGCCCCTCCCTCTCTACCTCTCTCACGCTCTCCCTCTCTCTCTCTCCCTCTCACACTCTCCTTCTTATTCTCTCACTCTCTCACACACTACCTCTCTTATTCTCTCTCCCTCCCTCTCTACCTCTCTCATGCTCTCCCTCTCTTATTCTCACTCTCTCCCTCTACCTCTCTCACACTCTCCTTCTTATTCTCTCACTCTCTCTCCCTTTCTACCTGTCTCATGCCCTCCCTCTCTTATTCTCTCTCTCCCTCCCTCCCAGTCTGGCAGCAGCAGAGCAGAAATAAGCACATTCTCCAGACACTGAAAAGAAAAAAATTAAAATTTACGAAATTTTTATTGACTTCCAAAGAGGACAAGCAAAACATTTTTTTTGAGTATTGTTCTTGCATTCCATCTGGCCAGTGGTGGAATGCTTTTGGCCTCCCTTTATAAAAAAACAAAATAAAAGAAACAGCGGTTGTTTTGTAATGTTCCCTCCTCTTTTAAAAATGTCAATCTTCAGGGGGATGTGTTGACTAAACAGCACTTTAGTGGGTTTCTCTAGTGTCAAAACCATTTATACTTCTCATTGAGTCAAGTCTCACTTCAACACTGGCCTTGTATGTGCAAAAAGACAAGACATGGACTTCTACAAAGCCTTATACACTGGAAGAAGTCACAGTCCCTCTGTGTAAGAGTAAAAGCTTGTGGTACCAGGGTGGTTTTGTCTGTCTTATTGCATTATAATTATTTAAGTACCATTCCTCTGAACATATTGGTAAGAGCACAGAAAATGTATCTTAATCCTGTTGGAATTTTTTTTTTAAGAGAGTAGTCACTTAAAAATTAGTCATTTGTGATGAATACCGGTTTGTGGCCAAAGGAAAGTGTGTGTAAAACGTATAGGAAACCCTTACCCGTGGAGGACGGTCGATGCAGAGCTGTACCAGACTTTCCTGGAGAGAGCGGTGGCCTGCAGACACGCAGACCCGTCGTTGCGTTCGGTAACGGGCCGGGTCAGCGCGCCGAGCAGCTGTGCCTCGTCTGCACACGCTCACTGCGGACCCACCAGGCCTGGGCCAGAGCCCCAGGGCTCCACGGCCTTATTTTCCTCCTCTTTTTCCTTTTCTCGCTCCTAGCTCCACCCATCCGCCAGTCTGTAGACTCATCTCTTCACACTGTACCTTAACTCCTCTGCAGGAGTCCCCGAACCTACTGTCACTTGTTTTTCACCTGTCTATCTTTAGTCCTATATCCCTTGTATTTTATACCTTAATCTAGGACTTTTTACTTTTGTATTTGTCTCGGTACTGTAGTTCCTCAAGTTGTAGTTGTCTTGGTATGGTAGTTTGACTTGGCCTAGCCTACCTTTTGTACTGGATATATGTTCATGCCCTTACAACCAATCATATGTGAATTGTACCATATCTGGCGTGTTCGGTTGTTTGTTATATGACCTTGATACGCACTGTTTTGTACATCGCTTTGAATAGCACCTTCTGCAAAATAAAATGCAATGTAATGAAAAGATGGGGAAATCAAGAAAATTTGAATTAGGAAAATGGAATGTCCTCGCTCCTTTAGTTTGAAGCCACGTCAGTTATAGACGTGGCAGACGGGGATCCACTGGTCGATCATTTATACATCATGGTTTCTGAAATTTTTTTTTTTTTAAACTTCCGCAAAGGATGCGCTGATGTTTTCTTGCTCAAAAGGGAAGATTTAGAGTTCCTCATGTCTACTTCTAGGTCCTAGAAGGAACGTATAATGGGTTGGAATGTCCTTAAAGACAGATCTCAATCGATTTCCGGGTCAGGAGCAGGGAAAGGAAAAGAGTGGAGAAGAACATACGATTGGAATGAGGCCTGAGTCTCGCTCCAGCCTCCTGGCGCTCCCCTGGTTTTTACGTGCGTGTACATTAAACTTTATGATGTCCCTGCTCTGGCCTGGGCTTCATGAGCAGTCGGGTTTTTTTTTCTTTTTCTTTTTTTGCATATGAAAGCCTCAGCTCTTCACCTACTGCGGCTCACGCAGGAGGCAGTAAATAAAGCCATCGCACAAGCTCATAAATTCACCCCCGGGAGCCTTTCGAGGAAGCTATTAGGAACAAAAAAACCAGGAAGCATTAGTCCGACCGTTAACACGGCTGAACTCTGCGTGTACTGGGCGGGGCACACCTGTGTTTTGAGCCGTGTGGGTAGGCGGTAGCGTAGTGGTTAAGGTAAAGGACTGGGACACGCAAGTTCGGTGGTTCTAATCCTGGTGTAGCCACAATATGATCCGCACAGCCGTTGGGCCCTTGAGCAAGGCCCTTAACCCTGCATTGCTCCAGGGGAGGATTGTCTCCTGCTTAGTCTAATCAACTGTACGTCGCTCTGGATAAGAGTGTCTGCCAATAATGTAATGTAAAGTAAACGGGGAGCTCTTTAGTGTGTACGCTCCGGGCGCCAAGGCCAGTTTATAGTTGGGCGATGGATGATCGTTGCCAGCAGTGATTATCACATTTTGTGGTAGGTCTCAGAGGCCTTTTGTTTATACTAGAAAGATGTCACCGCCATCATCGTCGTGCCCATCGCCGAGACATAAATTGTATTGAACTTCCCCCCACCCCATCGCTGTAATTCAGTTTGTAATTCTCATGACAAACTTATTACACATTGTAATTATCTTTAGCGAAGTGGCATTAACTAGCTTCCATGTCTTGACCTCGCAATGACTCCACTTTTGCGATGCGTTCCTAGTTAACACTTTTAATGACGTCGTTCAAAATCAAAGTGGAGTGATAACGGAACAATGCAGCGATATCCATCGTCCGGTCATACGTCGCCTAACTATAACCCGGCCTTCGGTGTGTGAGGCTGAGCTGTTCGGGTTGGCTGGAAGCGCTGCTCGCGGTCAGCGTCTCGCTGGGCCTGCGTTCCGCACCCGACCTTCCCTCCCCGTGGCGCACCTGAAACGGCAGATCATGGCCGCCCCGCCACCCGCTAGCGTGCGAGCGTGTGAGGGGAGAGAAAAAGAAACGTTTGTGGGAACGCGGGGCTCGGTTTTGGCTCCTCCGCGCTCCGCTACAATGGCAGACATTGTGCTCGTCCGAGTGTGGCCAGGCTGGGGGGGGAAGCCCTCCTCAGCCCTCCTGTGGAAGTGGATCCTCTGAGACACATTGGATCAATTAGCCGGGAGTGTTGGACCCGGGCTGTCCCGGGGAGCAGGTTCGTACCAGCGCGTATCGCAGGTCTGGGTGGTAGAGGTGGTGGTAGTGAAGGGGAACGGGAGGGGGGGGGCTTGTTTGAAGTCTGCTAGGCCCGGAGAAAGTGGTGGGGCCCCCCGTCTGAAAGGAAAGAGGGAGGAATCGGCGCGTTAGATAACGGGGATGAGATTTCCCAGGTTCTTCTCGACCTGGAGTTCCGGCTTTTATCTTCCCGCCCCCTCCTTGCGACGGGTTTCCCAGGCAAACCAAGCGCTCTCTGGCCTCAGCCTGTCCCGTTATCCCGAATGCGGGGGTCGTGGTGGTCAGGGGACATTCACATCCCCGAGTAGGAGGCAGGGAGAAGATGGAGCATGATGAAGGCTTTGTGTAAACATTTTGGGACCCCTGCTGCAGGAATGGTCACCATCTTGTCATCAGCGGCCCTATGGATTTTAAACTGACTCGTACTGTCCAAACTGTGCTTCAACACGGCGTTTATCTGTGTGTGTCTGAGCAGGGCCGGGACACTTTCTCCCGGGCCCAGGAATGAGGAGGGGGCCCGGAAATGGGGTGCATTTTAAATTTGTTACTAAATATTGTGAGGCAGGGGGGCCTCCCAATGTATTTTTTTCCCGGGCCTGAGAAGTCATAGCTGTGGCCCTGTGTCTGAGGGTGTGCAGGGACCCGTGTGTGTGTGTGTGTGTGTAAAGGGAAGCGTGTGTGTGTGCGTGTGCAGGGAGGTGTGCGTACGTGCGTGTGTGTGTACAGGGAAGCGCGCGCGTGTGTGTGTGTGTGTGCATGCAGGAACGCATTTGAGCGTGTGTGTGTGTGCCGGGACGCATGTGTGCGTGCGCGTTTTGATGGACGCATTACTGAGCAGGATAATAAACGCCCCCTGTCCCTCGCCTCGGTCTCCCCCCCGGGGTGCTGATGGGGGCGGGGGGGGGGTTTGACCACCGAAGGTGGATTCGGGCACACGCTCCAGCGCATACCGGAGCGGAGAGCTTTCCCCTGGGGGCGGGGGAGGGGGGGGGGGGGGGTGGGGGAGACGGCCACGCTTACCCACAACCCCCTCATCCGTGCTGCAGGAGGAGCATAGTGAAGTGTGGGCCGCCATCGATTCCATCAGCATCCCGTTTGTTAGCCTGTCAGCACTCTCTTTGTTTCTGCCCCGGCGTCGGCGAAGCCCCAGCACGAGCTGGCTGTACCATCAGAGATGCCCGGCACAGCCCCTCTCAGCTCACACCTGGCACGGGGTGGGGGCCACGGGGGAGCAGAAGGACCATTTTGGGAAGAAGCTCCTCTTTGTTTACCCAGAGCTTGAGAGAATCGTCTGTGTTAAAGCGATATTCGTATTCATGAACCCCCACTCACGTCCAACGGCGTCTTAGCTCTTCAGAAACAGGGCAGTCATACCAGGATATCACTGACTCAGCAGTCAAACAAAGTGCTTCATTTAGTAACTCTGTTCGCTCTGCAATGTTCTACCATTCCCTAGCAGAATATTCCTTATTGAAAATTGGCCAAGGTCATGAATTCACGTCAATTTTTGCTATTTAATTAATGCTGTCAAGTCGGATACCGCTATTGTGGTCGCCAAACCTCTACTTGTACAATGTCAATAGCGCATTAAATTGCGCCCAATATATTTTCTCCTGGCAAAACCAATTAGTCAGTGGTAGGAGCTGTCAGAGAGACGCTTGGTAAATCAAACCGCAATGACAGGAAATAAATGCATTCTCTTAATGCAGTCCTTAACGCGCTGATGCAGTACAGTACCCTAATTTCTGCAGCCTCTGAGAATGACTACACTACATGGCACTTTGAAGTACACATCTCATAGCCTACTTATAAAGACAGTAAAGAGGTGCCACGTATTCAAATCGAATGCAAATGAAGCTCGTTCCTTTTATCTCACAGTTAATTATCTCATTGAAAGAACACAGTGACGAGAATGAATGCGAATTAATTGCAGCGCCGTTTAAGATGAATTAAGACGATTGTGAATCTTCTCCCGTTGAAAATACGTTGATGCAGCGGGCGCATTTTGTGGGTTATATGCGGCAGTTTTGCGAACATTGAAAATCACAGCTGGTTGTGATCAAGGGGGAGAAGGCAAGGGTGGGCGGGGACTTTGGGGGTGTTGCCCAACCGTGCCTCCGTTCTCCATGTGGGAGAGTGGGGCTGCGGTTTTTATAGTGGAAAGGCATCGAGTCTGTACGGGCGCAGCCGCGATACCTTCGTAAGCAACACCGTTTTGAACATAGCGAATAAAGGTGGGATTCTTACGTTCGTGTCATGCTTTTGGTGAACGGAGCTTCGTGAGGATGAGCGGCCGCGTTCTCAATGGGAAAATGCTGCAGCTGCCGGCTCAGCGCGTCGGGAGGACAATGCACTTTCTTTCAAGGTAAGAGACGGATCTGATGAATCTACCAGTGAGCTACACTGGTTCTTGCGCTTCTGCCACCGTTGTGCGCGTAGCCTGTGGTCGTTGGATCTGCCCTAAGATGTGCTGTATGGTTTAAATCGAAGTAAATGCGGCAAAATAGACCCACGCTTTTGTACAGTGCAGTTATGATAATTGTTCCATTTTACATACATTATCAGGTTATAGCCAGTGTGTATGCGCACATTTCTTTAGGAAGAGTATAACGATTTCTGTTAAACGGCATTTAGCACAGGTTATTTTGCTGTTGCACTTAATCTTAGCTGTTGTCTGCTTTCTGTTCTCCAATCTATTGTTTGCATCGGAGTGAGGAAACAGAATCAAGGAAACGCTGTTTCATTGTGTGCACGGACACGTTTGGATGAGCTATTTATATATGTATCTTCATATCAAAAGCCAGTCTTTTCTATCAACTAAACCGGAGATACAACCTAACCTGTAAGCGCCCCATAACGATCAATAAATAAGAAACGACCGAGTTGTCTCAACAGAATGCAGAATGAATTATTTGCATTCTTTGCTTTGTGTGTAATGCAATTGCCTTTGGATTGTGAATAGCTGTTCTGATGAACAGTTGCATTATGCAAAACTGCATTCAAATAGGTGTCTGTGTGAGTGTGTTTTGGAGATTGGGGGTTTGTCTGTTGACGAGGACCTCCAAGCTCTTCTGACAAGTGGGACACAGCACTAGTACGTTGGTGCTTGACTGCAGTATTACTGAGGGTGACCTGGTTTCTTCAGAGTGCCTTTTCTGTGGGTGGGGATTTGAGATCCCACCTTTCCCACAGTTTCATTTGTCGCTATGCTGTGGAATTACCGGTTTTGTGACAAACACACAGGTGTTACTCACTTTGGACATTTTTGTACTGTTTATCATAGCTGTGCATGCAAATATATTTGGGTTGCGTTGTACCTAATTATTAGAACACAAGCAAATGGGGCACTTTGATATTTGGTAATGAGACCTCTAAGAGTCTTATGTGTTACAGCTTGTGTAATGACTGTTTGATGAGACTTTGATGAGCAAGATCAGTCTTGTTTCAGAAGACTAATGGCAAGAAAATGGCTACAAAGCAAGATCTGGCACTTAGTCAGCCTGGTCCTGGATGTAAACTGCTTAAGTCAGGACTAGGGCTGCCTGACCCCAATGACTTAAGACTGACCCATTCAACCACGTTAATGTATCATCTAACCTCAAACAGCCCTACTGCCACCATGGGTCTCACTCCAGTTTTTTATTTTATTTATTTTTCATACCAAGAAGTGTATTTATGTCGGTAACAATAGGTAAGACTGTTACAAGACCATTGTAAATCCCCTCCTATCATTGAAAAAGGCTCACTGACATGTTGACCTTAAATTCGGGTTTCAAAATATGAAGTTGACGGGCCGGCAATCTGTATCAAAACATCGTATAGCACTCAAGTTCATTGGTTGAAAATTGGGTCTGATTGCCACAGCCAATGGCGTTTCAACGTCAGCACATTTACATTTACAGAGAAGGAGGAGGGATAAACAATGTTGTGGTTTGAAGGTGTTTGCTGCTATTCCTCTCTTGACCGTTTGAAGTCTGAAAATTACCTATTGTACCTTTTGAGTATGACTTGTGGCTGACCTCTTCAAGGGCATTGTCATGGCAGACTAGCATTGACAGAACAGACAGGGGGGCCCCCTCAGCCCCACCCCCTCATGTGCGTGTGTATGTGGAAGCTGGGCTTATTGATTCTGACCTGACCTGAGAGTGTGTGTACTTCTCCCCCCCCCCCTTTAGGATGGGTGACCCCAGATCAACCCTTTATGTAAACCCATTAGCGTGAAGAAGGGCAGTCAGACCGTCAGCCATCTTGAAACCCAGCATGTGGAAACTAGAGCTTTAGCTTGGGTAGGGGGCAGTGGAGCAGCAATACCAATGGACTTAAGAAAAGGGGGGGGGGGGCTCTCACAGTTGGTGGTTTGACCTTTGTATCTGTTTGTTTAAGATTGTGCATTTCTCTTAAACACCTGTCCTTCAAATAATATATATATTTTGAAGGACAGGTGAAACTACAACAGGTACCACAGGGGCAATTCCTTGGTAACTGATGTTATAAATGTGGATGATTATTGGATATTACCGTGCAAATATGAGCTGTTAAGAGGCTGACGGGGCTATTTGCTCCTGATGGTTATAGAAGCCTGTATCAATCTCTATTGTGTAGCTGCAGAATTTTATCAGACCGTTATATCTGGCAGTTGTACCATCCGTTACCATGGAATTGCCCTCAAGGCTTCTTGATTGACATCCCCATTTGCACCTACTTACTGCTCTGTCTTTGATCACAAAACTGGTGGCCAACATATCCAATATTATATTTTTATTTTTTTATTTTTAGAAGTAGAATAGAAGTTATTTTCCCTGGTAGGAATCGTGCTATCTTTCTAAACAAGCTCATCACACAAGCTTTTTTAAATTCAAACAGTAATGTGTAAAATGTGCCATTGACAGTTAAATGCACCCCCATGGTCTGGTTAGGGCACCAGAGCTTTATTTTGAAGTTGTTGTTAAGTTTTACTGTGGGCCTCTATCGTCTAATGGTTTCCAGTTTCCTGTTGTGCTGGAGGCCCAACGAGCCGCGGGCAGGTTCTGTTGATGGGGTAAATATGGCGTATGGACAAAGATCCTTTCTTTCCTCGCCTGTCACTCGTTGTGTAAATGGGCAGAGTGCCATGATGTCATCGCTCCTTGGCTCTAACTATGAACAGGTGTAAACATGAAAGTACACTCCTCCTTCTGGGGAATTGTTTCCCCAACAGGGTCAAAAAGCAAAGTGTTGATAGGACGGCTGCATATCACACTGATCTTAACTATACATTTCTACCCATAATTCATTAGGAGTGATGGATAGATTTTGCCGTAAGATGGTGTCCTCGTGGTTATGGTCAAAAGTAACAAGCGAAGGCCATTCGGTTAGGTGAAATAAACCACGTAGTCTACCCTTGCGGCTCACCACGTCATGGTACCGTTCTGCCATTTTGTCCCCCATAACTGGGTCACCGTACGGAGTCGAGCGCACCCACCTTCTCTTCAGTCGGAGTCTTGACAGGGGGAGCAGATGGAAGCGGACACCCTGGCTTAATGACGACGGGATCTGCCAGTCTGTTTGTGCGTTTCGTCTCTCCCGCTTTGTAATCCCTTTAAGATCTTAGCGCGGTGATGAAAAGAGCGGGGTTTGCTGGAGAGGCAGAAACCTGTGAGACCGGGAGGCCTGGGCTGAGCTCATTTGGGTGCAGGGGGCTCCAGGCCGTCTCCTGTCTGGTGGAGAAACTTGCCTGGTTTCATCAAGGTCGTTTGGGCAAGTCTGAGTGAGACGCCAGCTGCCAATTAGACTTTATTGCCGACAGAAGTCTTTCTGTTGATGAAGTAAGCCCATATTTTCATTAGGTGACAGCTCCTGCTCTTTATTAAGGCTGCCTTCATAAGTCACCTACCGGTTAGACAAAGGACTTCAAAGGCCATTAGCTGCACATTTCACCAGGCAAGAAGATTCAGCCTTTTTTATTTTTGTATTTGGATAGGAACTGTGCACTTCCCTGCCAACCACAACACTTATTTGCCTGCTTGACTGTCTGGCTGTTTTGTTAAATATTAAACTCATACAAGCCAACTTGTCCAATCCACTGAGTAATGATAATGTGATTGTTATGATAATAGCAATAGTGATGACAGGCTTGAGTGCAGTTGTGAAATCGAATTCAGCCAATTCAGTATTTCAAATTAAGCCTTCTAACAAGACCAGAAAACTAAACCAAAAAGTGTCTCAGAAATGTAATGGTAATAATTCTATTGGTGCAGTAGCCTTTGACATACTTTTATTAATGGCAGTCATAAATGAGAAGATTGCTGAATTATAGATACAGATTTCTGGATAATAAATTGGACTATGAAGAAGGAAATGAGAACTTTTTTTTGTATGTGTGACGTAGAGGGCTTTGGATAAAGGCGCTATATACAGACAGACATTTACCACTATATAAATGCAGACTAAGAGTTCCCACTTTAATCTAATCAACTCTAAGTCACTTTGGAAAAAAACATCAGCTACAAATAATAATACTATTTTAAAGTTTTTATTACCAATAATAAACGACTCCTCTATTTGCTCGTGGATCGCGTTGTACATCGTTGGGCTCAAGTGGAAACCTCTCCTTTCTGTGGACTTTCTATTCGGTTTTTCTTGGAAAGGTCCCTCTGGGGTGTGTGACCACGATGCCAGCTTCCAGAGTAAAGCCTTGCTCTTGGGCTGCGAGGCTGACCACTGTGCACTCTTTCAGCAGGTGAAGAAGAGCCGTTGGCTTTCTCAGGTTTCCCTCAAACGAGCCAGGAACCTGCCTCTTGTTGTTCTTACAGTAACCTGCAGAAGACTGACAGGTTACATTTGCCCACCCAACAAAGAGGAAAACAGGCACTTTACCAGCTGTTAATGTGTTGAATCAATATTGAACCTGCGCGAGAGCTCTGTGTTTTAAATTCTTGCGTACTATTATTATTTTTTTGTCCATGGGTCTCAGTGCTTTTCTTATTTTTTGAAGGCCAGGAGGCAGGTTGTCTTTGTTCATTTGAAAACTGCTTGTTTATTGGACTAATAAATGTCTCGGACTAAGGCACGAAGACTAAGATACGGTCTTGCAGAAACCGTTGCAGGTTTTCCTTTTTTGCCGGTGGCCCTTTTGTCTGCACAGCGGACTGCTGGCGCTGCAGAATGGCTGCGGATCAAGGGGACATATTGTGGTCGGTTGGCGCAGACTCCACACCAGACTACCTCTTCACGGGCACTGATAACAATACAGCTACTGATATAATCTCTCTGCTGAATTAACAGCAAGAACTAAGACACAGGCACACAGGCTTTGGAACGGTGATGGAACACAAGTGTCCATCATTGTAACCAGTGGCCTACGCCTTGGCTATTTGCGATTTTGTAGATGCAACAAGCATTTGGGTCAATAGAGAATCTTGATTTAAAAAAAAATAATAATAATTGATAAAGAAATAATTCAAATGAAAGCTGGATTATTATTATTTTTTTATAAATAAAAAAATTGAAAGCAGAGACCTTCACAGATGGAGAAGGGATCACAGCTCCGAAGGTGCCATGACCCATAATGAAAAATAAGCTTTGTTATTTTTGTTTTTGCATTAGAGAACTTCCCTCTTTTGTTTCACAATTGGGGGAAGAAAAAAAAATTGCATTTCCACAAACACCAAGTTTGTGTGTTCCACTTTACTGTGTGTATGCGTGTATATCTGTGTATATGTGGATATGGGTGCGTGTGTGTCTCTATATGGGTATGTTGATGTGTGTGCCTGTGTATGTTTGTACAGTGTATGTGTATCTGTGTGTGTATGCAGTGTGTATGCGTGTGAGTGTGTGTGTATGCGTGTGAGTACAGTCCATATATCTGTGTCTGTATGTATGTGCACAGTATGTGCGCGCACTGTGTATATCTGTGTGCGTACATTATGAGTGAGTGTGTGTGTGTGCATTATGAGTGTGTGTGAGTGTGTGTGTGTACATTATGAGTGTGTGTGTGTGTGTGAGTGCATTATGTGTGTGTGTGTGTGCGCATTGTGAGTGTGAGTGTACATTAAGAGTGTGTGTGTGTACATTGTGAGTGTGAACATTATGAGTGTGTGTGTATTATGAGTGTGTGTGAGGCCTCCAGCTGGTCCAGCAGCTGCAGCAGGCAGCAGGTCGGCCTCCCCTCCGCTCACAGCTGCTCTGGGTTTACGCCGTGCTGGGGAGGAGCGAGGACCGTTTAAAGGTTTCCCTCCCTCTCTCTCGCCCGTTCAAACCAAAACATTCTACATAATAGCGTGCGCGCGTAAATCAACCGTCCAACCTGGAGCGCCGCCACACAAAACAGGAAGTGGCCCCCAGCCCCAGCACTCAGCTGGTTGGCCAGGTTTGTCCAGGTTCCCCCCCCCCCCCCCCCCGCCCCCCGCCCCCTGCCCTCGAGTCACGGTTTGGGAGAAGCACACCGAACGGTCGCTCTATCGAGGGTCATTTAAATTCGGTCGACAGCTTGAGGGCCCATCTTCTTCCTGGTGTGCCTTCCGCTTGACTTCATTAGCCAATGAGAAGGCTTCCCTTCATAGGCAGACACCAGTACCCCCCCAGCCTTCTCTATGAAGCCAGTTCAAGCATGTCAGCCTCCGACAAACTTCCTGGGTTCCTCCTGCTCATGTCCAGCGATGGCTCGAGGTGGGCTGAGAGCGGGGATCCCCGGGAAGTTTCTGGAACATTCCTTCCCTTACCTCGGTGACAGATTGATAACTACATAGGACTGAGAAACCTGTTAATCCTGGCAGTTTCATGGCTACCACGAACGGTGAACCCCTTTCTATTAAATTTCTCTCATATCTGGGAGGCAGTGTTTCGTTGAATGTGATTTAGCACCATTAACACTCATGTTCCTCATAAACCTGTTATTTTTTTACTCTTGAGTTTCACATTCTTCCCAAGCCTTCATGCATGGTGTCCTTGTTTAATATTTGACCGCCAGGGGGTTTGAATGCTTGATTTCATGTGCCCACTTTTGAACAGCAATTTTTTCTTTGAGCCAGATACTTCAGTAAATAAACTGTGGATATACAAGTAAGGGATATGGAAAAATTGAATGAAAGTGTGTGTAATTATATCCAAGACAATGCTGTGTGACCCTTTCTCAAGGGAGCAAGCTTGTATCATGTTTGACAGGAGACTTTTTTTAAAAGAGCCTACGATAATGGCTGTCTTTCCATTACTGCATACTGCAATGACTTCTCTCCGCATGGTGACTTCAGAAAGTCTGTGCCCTCATGCCAACCACACCTATTTCTGTCATGCTTTCTGCAGTTTTTCCACATACACTTTTAAAGCATCTGAAACAGGAAACGTTGCTATTCTTGCAAAGCTAGTCTGGTGGGTTAGTGCTTCATTTTGGAGAATTTGTCAGTGGATCTCGTGAATCAATCTGAATTTTTTATAGCCTGTATCTGTGATAGTCTTTTGTGGGTTGGAAGGAATAAAAAGGCTCAGCAAAATATCACTTATACTGACCAAGAGTCACATTTCATGGCTTTTTTTGGGGGGGGGGGGGTACAAATTTCCACAAAGGAAATTTTCAGAATGTGGCCTGGTCCTCAAGACAGAAACAGCATGGAAAGATGTTATTTTTTTAGCATTCCTAAGGAAGGATTTTCCACATAGATTAACAGTGGCTTGCTGAGGATGGCTCACATTGTCAAGTCTTTCGAACTGTAAACTGGCTAGTTCTGTTGTCTCACCACTATCTGGAAGTTGCTACTGGTCAGACCAGGTGCCTGCTGATTTTATTAATGGAAAAAAATGTTTAAGAGGCTCGTTTTCAAAATTTCAATACCTTAAATGGCTGCTTTGTTGTCTTGACATTAAACCGCAGCCTTTTAGTTCAGTTAACCATCACATATGATAACAGCGACATTTATATCTCGGTGCATAAAACACGTGTCTCACTGCAATGGAGTTCCACAATCTGGTTTTCGTCTGTTTACAAAAACCGTCTGGCAAACTGTAGATTCCCTACTCCATCCGAGCACAGTGGAGCATTGCTCCAGCCGCTTCATCTCTGGCTGTGTGTCAGCATTCCCAAACCATTCCCAAACCATTCCGGGTGGTATGACTAACAGACCCCCAGCTTTGTATGTGCAGAATTGAGAAATCCCGACACCCACACAAACGTGTACTTTCACCCTCAGAAAATGGCGAACATCACACTCTCGACAAAGGCCAAAGCAACCTTAGGATCTTGCTTTAAGGAAAAAGACAATTATCTGCTGAGCAAGATTACCGGTTATGGTGATACTGCTGAAAGTATATGATAACTAGGATCAGGAGGAAAAAAATAAATAACACTCAAAAAACACTGTCTTCATAATCATACATTGCTTACTCTACTTCTTTGACAAGTGGTTGCCTGCCTACCAGCCTAGTCCTCGGCTAATATTCTGTTTTATTTCTTTGTTTTTATGGAATGCATTTAAAATTAATGCGCACTTATAGCTAAATGAACGTGAAAATACAAGGTGTTACAGAAGAACACGTGCTCCAACAAGCGAAACTATAATCTGAAAGCTGTAGGCTTTTAAGTGGTAAACGATGATTTTAGGCTGTAGTCGTGAGCCGTTTTACTGAGACGTTTGAGAGAAATAGAAAATATAACATGAATGACCGGATGCTAATTGAAGCGAACAAGTGGAAAGAATGTGTGGCACAGACGTTAGTGTTTGATTCAAACTGTATATGAATCCCCCTGGTCTACAGCTAGGTTCCCCACCATGGAACTTTCTTTACAGCGATGCCATCTCTGTCTTTATAGGTCCCCACGCATCAGCTGTCTCTTCCTTGTTTTCGTATCTAAAACTGCCACAGAACATTTGCAAAGAGCAGTAATGTTTCCCTGAGCTTTCCCCCCCTCTGTCTCCTGTGGTCAGCTCTCTGTGTTAACATTTAGCGCCGTAATCCGATAATTATGCAAAAACACGTCATGTCATGTGGGAAATCGTTTTATAAACGGCTTGGAAAAACAGCAGTTCGCCCCTAAACTATGCATACTTCTTCCAAAATTGCAATTGTTCTACACAAATCGAAAGCTACAGGACTATATGAAAAGCTCAAATGCACAAAGAATATGCGTGTGGGCCTTTAGACCCGCTCTGCTTCCTCTCTGCCTGGATATGATGAAACATTTACTATATTAAAAGGCGGACCATCTGTTGTCCTTTAAAAAAAGAATAAGTACGCAAGTGATTCATTAAATTGTGTGCAAGCATGCAGTGACAGATTGGTATTGACCAGAAATGCATGTAGGCCTACATCTATGGCCTATGCATGTTCAATCTGCTATAAATTAAACAAATACAAAATCAGACCATTAGCATTTCTAGAATGTGTTGTGGACAAATTCAGTTTGACTTTCTAATTATTGGTGAAGACTATGAGCACTGGCATGGGCAGTTGCAGTATATTGTATAAAATTACAGGAAGTGTCTGAAGCTTGCCAATGTTTTAATACTTTGAGGAAATGGTGACGTCTTTGCATTTTCAGGATCACCTCAGAACGGTGACTTGACTAGTAGCTACAGCAAACATTCTGCGGCCATGTCCGGGGCAACAACAAGGACAGTCATTTAAATATGAAACACAGTGACAGTGATTGATCTCGTGAGGGAATTATCGCCCTGCTCTTTGGCCAACAGCATGGTAGAGAAGGCAGTCCAAATACTACTAATTATTCCAGTTGAATAATCATGGCTGGGTTAAATTCAGACATCACAGCTTGAAAGAAAAATGTGACATATATTGTTGGTACTGGGCTTGGTTGGGGATATTTGGCAACTGAAATCTGTTTCTACGCGTATCTGTACAATGAAAACTTTGCTCCGTTTTGGTGGTAAAGCAGGAATGCTTTTTAGAACAAGAAGAAAGAGGCGAACAAAACAATAGGCATGGAGCCATTCTGGCTCAAAAGTATAATGCATATAATTATGAATGACTTGTAAGAAAACGCTGCTGCCAGAAATGTAATCAGAGAGCTTTGAAAGATGAGGGAAAATGCATGATGGCTTTCTGATGGGCTGGCAAACAATCCCAGTTATTTAGTGCTTCAAAACAAAAGAAAAATAACTTGGAAAATAACTTTTCTTTGTACCAAGACTTGAAAAAACACATTTGATATTCCAAAATTCTTTTCAAATAACCACAGTCATGCTCAATTAACAATGCCTATAAAATATAAAATCCCTTCATATGAGGTTTTGCATTTCAACACCTACCCATTAGCATCTGATTATAGGAAACGTGTAACATCATTATTGGTAGTTGATATAAATTTGTGTTTGTATATATAATGATGGATTTCAGAATTACAGAAATGGTCCTGTGCTACATCCTGTTTGTCACACAAGGATTTGTTTGTGTATGTAGGCCTTTAGCGTGATACACAAACAAATATCTTTTAAAAAGTGAATGAAATTTTCTCTATCTGATCATTTCACTTTCATTTGATGAACCAAGGGGGCATGAAGACCTGCTTTTGGGGTCCTGTGGAATCGTAAATAAATGTGCTTCCTTTGATTACTTCAGTGAATTGTGTGTGGGAGCATTAGCCGGCTGCTGAAAGAGGAAAAAAAACAAAAAAACAACGCTCTCTATTTTTAAGGTGTCTGTGAGTCTGAAAAGCTGTCTGACGTCCTGGGTCCCAGTACAGCAGCATGGCAGAATCCTGAGGTGATGAGGTCTGAACCAGAAAATGAATTGTATTTTCTTCTTTATAGGACAAGCAGCTCCAATGCCTCTGCTTGTCCTATATAAACCTCTTCCTAGTGAAATAAAGGTTTATATATAGGACAAGGAGCTTGTCTGCAAAGGCATTTTTCAATACGGGGAACACAACCTGGCCCCTCCTTACCCCTCTTCGAACCCCTCATGGCTCTGAAGTGCCTTGTCTTTGCCCTCTTTGGCTTATGTTAGGAAGCAAAACTAGGCACCAGGCTAGGTCGTTGACAATTGCACAAATTCCACAGTCAACAAAGTTCAAGGCATTCCATGCCCTTCCACTCCCAGTAATCCTTGGTGGTTAAGAATTCCCAAGGGAGCCAGCATTTGCTCCGGTGACAGAGCGGATTATCTGAAGTGCCACTTGAAAAGGGGGGGGGGGTTAGGTGGGGGGCAGGTGGGGGGCCACTTCCGTAGTCCACAGGTGGCCTCGCAGTTTGGGATGTCAGGAGCAATTGCAATCAGGGGCCTCCCACACTCACCCCCCCACCCCCACTCTGGGTCTATATTGGTAAGGGGCCCTATTTTTCTGCTTGAGAATAATCTTTTTGACCTTTTGACAGATGGAATTAATTGGAATTATAGGACCAATGCCTGATAAATAATCCTCTGTAATTCCCATTGTACGAGCAGGCCCAGCTCTTTGTGTGACCACCCTTTACTAATTGTTGCTTATTTCTTATGATGTCAGTGGGCTCGACAACAGAGAACAGCAGATTTTGAGGAAACCAACATAAAAAGGAAGTTTAATCTTCATTTTCACAAGAAGAGCTTCCCAACTTTACAAAGGGCTAATTCTGAGGTCCCCTTTCATGCACAGCTTGCGCCTGGTTTTTGTTAAGCCATTGTTCTGAAATGCTCCCATTTCTGCTTTGCGTTTCAAAGCCCGATGTTACATTTTTAAAAGCTACGCAACAGGCAACTGAATTCCAGGGATGCTTAATCGATATTCCTTTCACAAAAAAAAAAAACGGTGCTCCAAAGACCCTCTCTCTCTGCCATCTTAAATCCCTCTTCAGTTGTTCCTGCCATGATTGGCGAAGTAGCTTAGCATCTTTGTCTCTGCCACTACTTGTATTTAACTTGGTTGGATGGCTGGCACGCTAGCAGACAGCGCGGTCCCAAAGCTTAATGAAACAGCAGTCAGGTCTTCGTAGCTCAGGCCGGAAAGGTAGTCTAGCAGCACGTTCTGCAGTCCATCTGCGCCATCAGCCAGGGCCAGCCCTGCTCCATCTGCTCTAGTAGTCCATCTGAAGCCTCCATAGAAACTTCAGATGAGCGTCGAGACCTGTGCTAGCTTTGATACACGGCAGTGGAACCCATAGTCCTCCACCATCCCTTTCCCACCTGTTGCATGTGATCAGATTCCACTCGGTCGAGGTTCAAAGAGTAGGTGCCTGAAATGGGAAATGCTTTGACAAGGATTTGGTCAGGCCCAAGCCAAGCACCGTTTGGCATAAAACATAAAATTGGGCAATTTTTAAAATTGCGTTTTAAAAAGAGCCCTCATGGTTTGTTGGCACCTAATTATTTTTTTTATTGAGCCTTCGTGTTCCCTATATCGCAGTGGAGTCCTTGTGTTTGCCAGTGTGTGACTTTTCAGAAACGTTTGGTTGAGACGAGGCCAAATGTACTGCAGTGTGCACTGGCTGGGCGGCAGTTAAATTGATTTGCTTGAGTGGGTTTTCATATCACAGCTGTTTTCGATTCCGAAAACACTTTGGGAGTAGATGGAGGAGGCGCTTATTTTTTCTTTCTTTCTTCTGCTCTCTCAACGACGGCAGAAAGCTGGATAGAGTTTCGGACCAGGCAGTTAATTAAGTCCACTGGCGTGTCTGCGTATTGATCCTTTGAGATGAAGTGATAATCTTAGATTTCCAAGCCCTAATGAATGACTGCACATGGTTAAAAAACAAATTGCAGTTTTTTTACACTTCATCACAAACATCTGGCTTCAGGAGCTACCTGGGTGAAATGATGAATTGTGCAATTTCTCGTTTCCTTCCAGATTTAGCCGTGAATAACCCATCTGTTCCAGCAAATCTAGTCTCTTTGCGTTTCCCTTCTGATTCGCATATTCCTCCTCCTTCTCCTCCGGATATGAAATTTCCATTTACCTGCAAAGCATCATGTCTGGATTATCAACTGCCGTCCTCTCCAACCCACCCCACCCCGAGCGCATGATTCCTTTGGCGCTGGATCTAAGGGTTCTTGGTTGGAATGTAAAAGCTAAGTGCCCCAAAAGAGTGGGAGTCTCCCCCTGCCATCCGCTGGGCTGGGGCTGTCCGTACCAGGGATCATGGTGAGGGTATCGGTAGAGGCCCCTTCCAGAGGGCACCCTCACCCACTTCACACTCCTTTAGCCTGCATTCCTATCTCTGTATTTATGTACTGGGGCAGCCTGTAGCCTGGTGGCTAAGGTGCATGACTAGGACCTTGAAGGTTGGTGGTCCAAGCCCCGGTGTAGCCACAATAAGATCTGTCCAGCTGTTACACCCTTAATCCCACTTGTCCCCTGCCTAGCCTGATCAACTGTAAGTCCCTTTGAATAAAAGTGTGAGGTAAATAACATTATTATTATTATTATTATTATTATTATTATTACCACTGCTTTAATATGACCCTGTGTGCCACTTTGCATTCACTAGTGCTGCTGACCATGGGGCTTTAGATTTTTATAGGCAAAATGTTGATGGTACTGCTTACTCCTGCCACAGTTTGTAAAGGAATGGATGTCAGAGTTGATTGTGTACTTGCTAGCTCTTTATGGAGGAAGTATGTAAGCACAAGTGTGTGCTTCCTCTTCCTTTTTTGGGAGGAACACCAAAGAAATATCTATGACGAATGATGCCGATTGTGTTTACAACTGGCATACAGCTCAGTAAATAAAACTCTTAATCTTTTGTGAACTCTTCACGACGTATGAATATGTCTGGCCCGACTACTGTGCCTAGGGATTAGCATCATATGAGCCTCTTCAGCCATGGTATTTAACGCGAGAATATTACTACTTATGAGTAACTTACTGCTGCCCCAGCCGTGCTGTGACATCTGGTCTGGAGTTCATGCTTGAGACCCGGATCAGTTTCCCATGTAAAGCCCCTCGGCTTACCTCGGGTTCAGTGGAGACTCTGTTAAGGTGTTTGGGAGGAAGTGCAGTTTAAGGAGACCACCACTTGGCTACAGGGACGGCCTAGTAGCTGAGGTACATGACTGGGACTTGGAAGGTTGGTGGTCCAAGTCCCGGTGTAGCAACGATAAGATCTGCACAGCTGTTGGGCCCTTGAGCAAGGCCCTTAACTTTATTCCCTGCTTAGTGTAATCAACTGTCACTTTGGATAAAATGTGTCCGATAAATAACATAATTATTATTCTTACCAAGCAGTTTCTACCACATGGGAGCTGAACTGCATCAGAAGCACAAAGCTCAAACAGGTAGCGAGTAGTGGCTGGGAAATATGAAGAAAATCCCACAAATATTTCAATTCTCTTTGTAATGAGCCTGCGTGCTTTATGAATTATAGCTTCTGTCTGGGCAGTCTTTCTTTCGGGTTGCTTGTTCTGAGTGAAGACAAGCCACAACAAGTAACCCACTGTACGAAGCACTGCACCTTGGAAGAAGAAGACCGGTTTTGCTGAATACGTTTGCCCACTTCACTTCATGTAACGCCCGACAAAAAATAGTTTTATATGAAAATATATTCATAACCGTTTTATTGTCACACTAGCTTGTCGCACTAAGTTTTGTAAATGTACAAATGCTCAGAAAGATTTGGGCTTGTCCTTCTAGAAGGCGATGGCTGAATGGGGGCTTCGACAGCAAAATGGCCGCCGCGTGCGTCTCAGCTGATCAGCCGAGCTCCCGTGTGCTGCACCTGCTGAGCTCCCTTCTGACGGAGCACAGCAGGGGATCCAGCTCCTAGGCCTCCTAAAAAGACAGTCTTTGGGTTTTATTCTAAAAAAAACCCATCAGAACAGTGTGTTTTGACATGCTAGCAGATGGGGCTAGCTTTCTTTGCGATAATTACCGGGTGCTCGGGAAAATCTCGCTTGAAATTGGATGGGAGTGGCGTCGCTTAAAGACCGCGATGTGAAAAGGGGAATCTCAAAAGATCAATCTGCTTTCTATTCACAGTCGCTCTGTATTACCGTGCATTTCGCCATCGCCAATGTACAGTATAAAGTAGCAGGAAGCAGAACCTTTAAACCCGAACAAGTCGGTTCTTTGTTTTGTGTAACTCCATAGCCGTTGGATACCATCTGACATGAATTAATTCCCATTGCTAAGACAGCTGTGAAGATGTCTTCTTCAGCTGAGGAGCACTTCTATCTGAAGTTACGCCCGGTATGTCCCTGATATCCCTGTTCTGCTATTTGGGTCGATGGCAGGGATGGGCGCCGTCATAAATGCAATCTCTCCTTTAGGCCAGCAAGGCAGTGCTGAAAACCTACTGAAGAGCCGACTCCCAACGTGTAATAATGCTATTATCTGGTCGCCTAGCATCCGTGCAGTTAAAGCTAATGTTCGGTTTAGGAGAGGACCCTTAATCTCCAAATCTCTCCTAGTTGACAGGCTTTTTGCACCGCGCCTCTGTTCTACAATAGTCTCGAGAGCTTCACTGCAGTAATTATTGTGCAGTTTGATTCTGTGAAAGATGTGTGTGTGTGTGTGTGTGTGTGTGTGTGAGGGCGATTCGCAGTTGTTTCAAAGGATCTATTGTAGGACAGCAAAGCCGTTTCTCTGTAGAAGTATTAGGCCAGCTCAGATAATTTCCAAATTGTGTGCGTTGTCATGCAGGTGTCCACACGGGGATCCCGGGTGTGATTCTCAAAGCGAGAAGCAGATTACCTCCTGATGGATGCCTAACAACTTGTGTCTAACCATCACACTTGACTTGCCTTCCTAAATCCGCTTCTGAAGAACCAGCCTGATCTTTATTACTTAAGGCGGACGCCAATATGGTGTCAAATGGCCCCTGTCAAGCCGACGCGTGTGCCTTGCTTTGATGGAAACATACAGGCCTAATTATCAGGGGCTCCTGTCTGCGTTAAGTCCATAACCGAGACTGCACCATGAATCTGTCAGGATGGTCATCCAAGGAGATGATCAATTCAGACGGAAAAGCTCATTTAGGAGAAATAGGCTTTTTTTTTTTTTTTCTCACTGGTCGGTTCTAATTAGATATTTAATGACCAGCTCAGGGCTTGCACGGTCCTATAGAAGTGTGATTATGACATTACAACCATATATCACTCTTGCATGTTTTATGCCTGATTGAACTAGATGCTTCACTGATAATATACTATACTGTAAGCTTAATATGGTTTGCTTAATAAATCATTCTTTCGCTTTAACAGTATGTTGCCTTAATTATTTGGCCTATTTTTCCCCCTTCCCTAAGCAAATAAACAGTACCCACTTCTGCATTGGCCTGACAGAGGCCTCTGTCACTCTTTCTATTCTCCTTTAAAATGCACGTAGCCGAACCCACAAAGTCACAAAAACAATTGAATGTTTGTCCTTTAAGACGAGGCTGCAGATGGGTCACATGACTGGGGGGGCGAGTAGTGAGGCCAGCGGGCACAGTTGATTCACAGTTAAGATATTGATGGGCTCAGCTACAGTGCTCAACTGCCAATAGGTCATAGTCCCAGGGTGGCTGTGAACATGTCTGTTTCCATCTCGCCTGCCTGTGCAGTGAACTGAGAACAGGGCCCGGGCTGAACGCGGTGGAAGGAAAAAGCCGTGCACTTCATGCAGTTTTCATGGGAAAAGGGTTTATAACAACTGGTACGATTTGTGCCATCAGGTCATTCCATGATAAATAAATCAGAGATGTGGGGGTGGGGGGGCACTTGAGTTTTGCTCAAATTTTGTGTAAATGTTAACTATATATTCAATTCTCATTGAATTTGTAGTTGTAGAGATATTGATGCTTAAAATAGGGCGGGTGGGTGGACTTTTTTTCTGAGCAGTATTATGAAAATCTATGGTCATTAAAAAAATGTTTGAATGACTAATCAATTTGTTGCTTGTTCTCTGTTGAATATATTAAGAACATTTACACAAAGTTTGGGCAAAAATTCTCCCCTCGGTTTGCACGGAATGACCCCAATTTAAACCAAGCGAACAGGGTGCCCAATGTGGAGCCCAATGTGTTGAACAGAATCGCAGCATATTGGTTCGTGTTTAGTAGGGAATGACCAGGATTCCGATGTGCTGGCTTCGGGTTGCTCGAGCCGCCAGGCTTGCTGAGTGACAGCTCTGTGCGTCGTCTGGGTCACACCACGACATGTCTTTCACGCGGTTCTGAGACGCGGTGAAGCCCTGGGACCGGGTCAGAACAGGGTCGCCTGACACTTCCCCAGCTCCCCGGCGTTTTGCAGACCGTTTGCTGTCAAGGTCACAGTTTGAGAGTGACGAGAAGAGGCCACGACATATGCCTGGGTGTGGCACTAAATGGCATACTGGCTCAGGGAGAGAGGTTTTCTTGTTTTCTAAAATGTCATTTTCCTTCCTTTTGTCCTGCATCCCAAACAAATATGTGAAAATTTTAAATTCAACTAAATTCTTTCGGACATTCTGTTATGGACGTGTACAATGTCACATCTGCCTGTAGGACACAGGGGCTGAAGTTTTGCCTGTCCTTTCATTTGTCAGTTGTAACTGAAAAGAAAAATAGCATTTTAAACGGCTTTTCACAGCTCAGATTTACTTATAGTATAGACTACTTGTAGTAGCAAAAATTCATTGTGTAAGTGTTTGTTGCGACTGTGTCCTTAATTTGTCTGAAACTGAGATTACTGAGTGTACTATGTCCTAACTACCTTCTGCTCCCTAATAATATCAGTTCCCTTTGAGGTGGAGCATCAAGTCTGCATCTATGAAATGACTAAAATCTTCTGAAGGCCTGAACCAGCAGTAATTAGCCCCATTTAAGGCAACACTTGCTTTATAACCTTTGGCACGGTGAAGAAGGGCATCTTGCCCGAAATGTAATTACATTTTTTTTGTGGGAGTGCTTTATTTACTTTTCTGCTTGTAGGACCAACACCCAGGTAGCTTTGTTACTTTGAGTTGAGTGTGGTTTCAAAAGCCAGGATTTCTGTGTGCATTGGACTTCAGTTTAGCAAACTGCAGCGTATTTTCTGCTGCGGTCCCCTTTAAAAGCTCTCACCACACACCCTTATGCTTCACAATGCCTCAGTTCAAAATGTCAGCATATCAGGCCAGTGTGGATCAATGAAGGGTATTTACTGGTCCCTTTTCCACAAGATTAGTCGATTTAAGTCTGAACGGGATTACTATAATTAGAAATTTAGGTGATATTTCAAGTAGGTCCATCAATCTCCCATGAAATATTTATGTACAGTTCTATTCTTAGTTTAAATTTAAATTTAATTTTAATTCATATTGGGTGGCAAATTCCTGATTTTGGCAGGCTGCGTCTAGAACAAGGTTAGTGTCGACTTGACCTTCAACCCTGTTCTTGGATCTCTCTTACGCTTCTGCACAAGAAATCTGTACAGCAGCTCCTGACATGTGAAGACTTTATGCCGTGGAGCTCTGTATCTCTCACAGTAGAGTGGCGCTTGTTAATATTCAGTCTGAATAATTCAGGAGGCGGGTTTGGAAGCGCAGCATATGCCCATACGGCTAGAAGTCTCCGGGAGATGGCTGGGTCCCAGAGTCGCAGGGTAGCAGATGAAACAGTTTCGACACAGAAAAAAAGAGCAGTTTCGACACTGCGTGGCAAGGTAGCGCTTTTGAACAGGGGGGCACGGAGGGGTATAATTTGTGTTGAGGAATGTCAGGTTAACCGGGGGGCAGTTTGCAGGCCTCCTTTACAGGTGGGGGGAGGGTGTGTGACGCGTGTCACCGCTCGTTTCGTGATGACTTTATCGTTCCCTGTGACTGGAGTCTATATTGACACTTCAAACCAGCGTATCATTAGAGACCCGTAGACTCCTTACAGGAATACAAGCCTCCCTTCCAAAGCCTTTAATCTCTGCAGTCCTAGCATAGCACACATCTAACTCAATGACTGTTTGCAGAAGGAATCTTCTTCAGGCAGGACCTTGATCTACATGTTACCCGCCTTCTTTCAGCATGATAGACTTTGATGATTAGACACTTATCCCGATTGACTTGCATAGCTTTTTTTTTTTCTTTCTTTCTTTTTTTTCTTTCTATTTATACATGTAAATATAAAATCCGAAATTGTGTATATAAAGCCGAAAATACATAAAGGCAAGATAAGTACCTTGCTCCTCAGACCACGTCCCTGGGCTACAGTGTGACCCAATCTAAAATGGCCGACCACTCACGCTTAACCACTCCACATCCGCTGCAGAACCCCTCACACATCTGCTCTGACGGGCATACGGGTCAGTCGGCTTCACCAGTATACCGGCCCCCACCCCCTCCCCAACCCTCGGGCCTATCGGCAGCTGTGACCGAGATTTCAAGCTCCTTTCCTCTACTGCATCACATCAGAGTGCACAGAAGCTGTCAATCGCAACTCCGTAAGCTGAAAACCCAATACAAATAATACAAAATCTAGAGTAGATGTGAAATCTCTTCCCCCTCGACTCAATGGACGGATACTCCCATTGTTTTCTTATTTTATTGTTTCCGTATATTTTTGTACCTACCTACCTACCTACCTCCTCCTTTGCACTGTACCATCCCCTGTGACTTATTTTCCTTGCAACTTATTTACTACTTATGTTATTATTGCGCAACCTGAAGGAGTGTCACACCAACATTTCACTTTGCATGACTGTGCTTGTATGTGCATGTGACAAGTCTGAGTCTTGAATCATTGATTTTGTCTGCTGGTTCCTGAATGTAACCATCGCCTCTCGTTGTAACCTGCCTGGAATTGCTTTATATGCTGTAGTACCCTGTTGCTCAAATCACGGCCCTCGAGGGCCAAGAACTTCTGGTTAGATTTGGATTTGAGGGCCAGATTTGAGGTTCCCTGCCATAGTGCTCAGTCATGTGACATGGATTTCACTTGTCAAGGTAAGGGGAGGTCTGGGTACAGTAAGGGTGAAATGCCCCTCCCTCCCTCATACAAGCTCTGTTTATTCAAAGCTGATGCATTCCTGTTTATGCCTCTCGAGCATCCCACATAAGTGGGGTTTAATCATTTATGCGACATTGACAGACAGACAAAGAAATATGTTGTAATTTATTTATAGCCGAGTCCCAGGTCCCTTGAGACAGCATGATGGGCTGATCAACGTTCGCTTGGCAAGTGACTGAGCACTGTAAAGATGAACAAATAAGTCCATCTCGGCAAGCATTTGAGTCTCATATTTAGACTTAATGTCTTATTTCTGTTACTTTTGCCAAATAAAACAGAAATATTGCCAATGAGGTGAGACCGTTTTGCCTGGACTAACAGACCTCCTCCATTTTGTCTTTCCCAGCTGGGACGAGAGCAGCTCCATCAGCAGCGGTCTCAGCGACGCGTCGGACAACCTCAGCTCCGAGGACTTCAACGCCAGCTCTTCCCTCAACTCCCTGCCCACCACGCCCGTGGGCTCCCGCCGCAACTCCGCCGTCGTGGTGAGAACAGCCCGCAAACCGCCCCCACTGACAGACCTCACTGACAGACCTCACTGACAGACCTCCTCCGAAAGTGCTGGAACAGCAAGGTCAATTCCTTTGCTTTTGCTATACACTGAGTCAATACTTTTGCTCGCCTAAACATTTGGTAGTCTGATGCCAAAGGTGCTATGTTCTAAGTAGTCTAACACGTCTAGGTGTAACTACCAGGAAATAAAAGCTGAAATTGGCCTTGCTGTTCCAATACTTTTGGAGGGGACTGCATTCACTCTCTTCAAAGTTAATAACACCTGATAATGGTCATTATAATAGCCATTCATATTCCATCCTTCATGTATGGCCCGTTGCACAAAGGTTATACAATGAAATGAGGAAAAACAGTAGTCAATTAAAGCAAAAGAGTAAATTGAAGATCATGTAAAAATACAGTAGAAAAATAGTTTGCAATAAAGTAATCAATGATGAAAATAAAAATTCCAACAATTATGTAAAAAAAAAATATATATATCAATTGTCTATAAAAAAAAAAGTATACTCATAATAAGGACTGTAGTCCTTTTATTTTGACTGTGAGCTTGACCCTTTAGTGTATTTAGGTTATTTGCCTGACCAATGTTTTCCCTCATTCTGACGTCTGAAGGAACAAACATATTTTTGGCACTGTGCTAATTGGAGCCTATGAATAACAGCTGTTGTATCATTTTCTTCTCAAGGTGAAATACTAAGCAATGGCATCTAACACTTATTTCTGTTGTTTAAGCTTAATTTATGATCTGTATGCTGTGTTCCTTTTTAAAACGCAATGGTTTTGGGTCAAGTCAACACCAAAACACAGAGTGCTTGTCAGTTTCGGGTTGGATAACATTCTGTCAACCACACTCGTCTTTTCAAAGCCGTGTCTCAGTGGTGCCCCTTGTTCACACTGTCTCCCCAAAATAGCTGACTTCAGTCCCAGGGTATTGTGATGGCACATGGGGAAGCATGGCCAAAGCACTGCACACTTGGCAAAAATGAGCTGGCCTGTTCCTATGGTATATATCCTCAAATGTATCGTCTACATGCAGCATGTTTTGGGGTAGGGTTATCAACA
The DNA here is from genome assembly GCF_963514075.1 of Conger conger. Lineage (NCBI taxonomy): Eukaryota > Metazoa > Chordata > Actinopteri > Anguilliformes > Congridae > Conger > Conger conger. Next base: position 11,370,475 of record NC_083769.1, read on the forward strand.
ATCGGGTGCTGTTTACAGGTCAGCTGCAGTTGTTGTCGTTGAGGTTGGTGAATAGTTGAATATTGTGTTATAGCTGGATTTCTATTTGGATAGTGCAGGGCCCTGCAGAACAAGCATGTTCATCGCTGCTCTTTCCTACTTTCCTACAGATTCACAGTGCATTCGTGCAGTCTATTATTCCAGCCTTAAAGCTAAGCTATGTTTCGAAATGCTAAAAATTGTATTGGTCAAGATATCTTTGGAACTTGACAGCTTGTTTAAAGGAAATGTATCCAGGAATGAGGTTGGACCACGATCGCCAGGAAAACAGATCTGTGATCACTCAATCATAGAGGACGCTGCGTTGCCATGGCAACCTTGCATTTGGGGAAGCTAGAAGTGGAGCAGTAGGGTTTTGGCGTTTTCGGCACGGCGAGGGCGCGTTTTCAGAAAGAGCCATCTGCACCCCGGAACTGTGGGGGGCGGGGTTACCGGGCCCGATTCATCGCAGAAGCGGCTGTGGGCCCTACTGAGACTCGTTCTGTCCACTCTGTCACACACAGCCCCGCCAAGTCACACATGAGCACTCACACCACACACCCATACCACACACACACACACACACACACACCACACACTCACGCGCACACACACCACATACCCATACCACACACCCATACCACACCGCACACACACGCGCGCGTCTGTCACACACAGCCCCGCCAAGTCACACATGAGCACTCACACCACACACCCATACCACACACACACACACACACACACACACACACACACACGCGCACACACACCACACACCCATACCACACACCCATACCACACCGCACACACACGCGCGCATCTGTCACACACAGCCCCGCCAAGCCCCACCACATGAGCACGCACACCACACACCCATACCACACCACACACACACGTGCACACACACACCGTTACATTACATTACATTACATTATTGGCATTTGGCAGACGCTCTTATCCAGAGCGATGTACAACAAACACACCACACACACACACACACACACATTCACACACACACCACACACCCATACCACACACGCACACACACCACACACACAAGCACACACACACACCACAAACCCATACCACACTCACACACACACACGTACACACACACACACACACACACACACCCATACCGCGCACACACGCACACCACATGCACCCACACCGCACACACAAACACACCCGTGCCCCCCTCCACCACCCCCCTTTCGCATCAGTTTGTCTGCCAAGCGCCTAGCATGTTTCATCTGTTGCCGCCATTTTGATCAAGGCTCAGGAACAGATTGAACTTAATGCGCTTTTCATCCCTGGTTCTGAGCAACGCTGTCCAAACGCGTCTTTCTCACGCACCTCCTTGGCATACATTCAGCACAAATAGACAATGACAGGTGCGTTGGCATCATCACTCTCTGGCAAAAGGGGTTCCGCCTGTACCCTGCAGTCAGGAGGAGTTCCGCCTGTACCCTGCAGTCAGGAGGAGTTCAGCCTGTACCCTGCAGTCAGGAGGAGTTCAGCCTGTACCCTGCAGTAAGGAGTTCAGCCTGTACCCTGCAGTAAGGAGTTCAGCCTGTACCCTGCAGTAAGGAGTTCAGCCTGTACCCTGCAGTCAGGAGGAGTTCAGCCTGTACCCTGCAGTAAGGAGGAGTTCAGCCTGTACCCTGCAGTAAGGAGGAGTTCAGCCTGTACCCTGCAGTAAGGAGGAGTTCAGCCTGTACCCTGCAGTCAGGAGTTCAGCCTGTACCCTGCAGTCAGGAGGAGTTCAGCCTGTACCCTGCAGTACACACGTTGTGGGGTCAGGGGTCACGCCCTGTCTAATCCGCGGCTCCTCATAAGGCCAAAGGCGTCTCCTCAAAGTTGTTTTAGGAAGCGCCAGCGTTTGCTGCTTCGATAATCGCCGAGGGCCAGTCAGTTTTATTCAACAAGACAACGTAGGCCTCCCCTTTCACCCCCGTCAGCAAGAGAGGCCAGGATATTCTTCCTCTGTTCTAGGGCAGCTCACTTTAATAAATCAGCCACTCTACATGTCATGCATGGCTCTGGAAATAATTGTATTTAATTTAAAATTTAATTTAATTTGTTATTTAGCTGACACTTTTATCCAAAGGTACTTACAGTTGATTAGACTAAGCAGGGGACAATCTCCCCCCAGAGCAATGCAGGGTTAAGGGCCTTGCTCAAGGACCCAACAGCTGTGCGGATCTTATCGTGGCTACCCCTGGGCTTGATCCACAAACCCTCTGGGTCCCAGTCTTGTACCTTATCTACTAGGCTACAGGCTGCCCCTGAGGAAGTTGAGTGGGGGTGGGCAGCCTTCACTGGGGAGTTTTGTGCAGGTCTGTGTCCGTGGGGGCAGATAAAATGGCAGTGCTCTTGTTTTGTTGAACCCAGACCTGAACCTCACACTTCCTCTCCTTCTGTCATACATCCTCTGGTTTTTGTTTGACATTTGTCCTGACTGCGTTTCGGTTCATTGCGTTTGCTGTCCACGTTTAATTCTCTTCCCGTCCGTCTGAGCATCTCTCAGGGATGGTTTACTGTATATGAGCTGTGCAGAAGGTGTGAGAAGCACAAACGGGGGTAGACAAAGACACAGGGGGTAATAGCGTGGAAAAATGCTGTTCGGGACAACCCAGTGATATGATCTGCATGAGTTACTGTACGTTCCGTTTAATTACTCTTACCTTTGTAACTTCGCATAGATTGAAATTTCTTTTCTTGATAAACTGCCACGCTTGAATGAAAGAGGGTCTCTTTGCTAAGGCCTTTAGTGCTTCAGGGAGGTGTGTAATGGCTTCACAAAGTTAATAGGGCTGTACCTATTTGTCTCTGGCCCATTAATATTGTCTGATTCCCAGACTAAACAAAAGGAATAAGGGAGGGAGAATGTATAAGGAATGTATCAGCGACCTTTAGCTCGGTGACCTGCAGTGATTCTTGGGAAATTGCCTGATTCATACAACAGGGAGAATTTAATATTTGAGAGAGGTAATGAGAGGGGCAGTAATTCCTGAGAGTTTGCGGGGCGGGTTCGTGGCTGTTTTATTGAAGCATGAGAGCGCAGAGTGGCTGGACGGTGAACCTGGCTGTGGTTCGTGGGCGGCGGTTGACTCGGTTCACTCCTGCGCGATGTAGAACAGAAGGCAGAAGAAAAGCAGCAGTCATTTTTTCTGACCGCTAACGCGCCGGTTCAGAAGCCCAGGCCCCCCCCCCCCTCCTGGTCTCTTGGCTGGAGCGCAGCTGCATATTTCGCGTGAAACCGATGAGTCTCGCTTCCATCTTTGGTGAATGACGAACGGTGACCGAAACGCAGACTGTGGAGGTTTAGTGTGAGTGAGATCACTGGAACGCTCCGAGACAAAGCCCTTTACCTTACTGCAGCTGGGCAGCCTGTAGTCTCGTGCCTAAGGTACACGCACGCCTGGGGTCCGGAAGGTTGGTGGTTCAAGCCCCAGTGTAGTTCGATAAGATCTGTGTAGATGTTGGGCCCAGGAGCAAAACCATTTTGCTGATCTACAATGTCTGGTGCCTCATTGAGTTTATTATGGTTGGGTTGTTGTGATGCTCGACATGTAGTAGAGTACATTATCTTTTTTTTTTTTTTTCAAAAATTTGGGGTCATGTCCCACAGTTTAGGGAAGACCCAGTCCCAAACCCAAAAACAGAAGGGTATGTTGCGTTACATTACATTTATTTAGCAGACACTTTTCACCAATGCAACACAGAATGATTTATGCAATTGCCACAAAGTGTCGTGCAATACAAATGTCTACAAACTGAACTCTGTCCGACGACGTTTTGCATTTATAGTTCACAGACAGTGCACATTGTTACTATAGCAACCAGCTTCTCCACAAACCGGTCCACTTTGCTTGCTATGAAAACAAAACATCTTCATTCATAAAAACCAGAGGCCTAGTAAACTAGTATCCTCGCCGTGGTAACCTTTTGTTTTAGTTTCAGTCAACCAATCGCAGCTGCGCGACACTTCTGACGGGTGTCTGCGACCTTACGAAAATCAGCAGGTTCAGGAAACCCGTTTCCGATACTAAAGCGTCGGTTTGAATTCAAAACTGAGGAATTTTAATCATTTATTTGTCTGTGGACACGTTGCAGACACTTTGTCGACAAAGCATAAATGAGCCCTAAGTCAGTATGTACAGTATGGTGTTTGAGACGAGGGTAAGCGTGCCTGACGTTTCTGTGTGTGTGTCCCTGTTCCCAGCTGCGCACGGATGCGGAGAAACACTCCCTGGTGGAGAGCGGCCTGTCCTGGTACAGTGAGGAGGGGGGGAAGGCCCAGCGTAAACCCGACAGCGGGGGCTACGACACGGGCAGCCTCAAGACCGAGCCCTCCAGCAAGTGGAGGAAGTCGCGCCCCCCTGAGAGCGGGGGCGAGGACGCGGGGGGCCGGGGCGAGCTGAGGAAGCCCCAAACCCTGGGACACCCCCACGGCCTGAGGAAGAACCGCAACCCCCCTGTTGGGGTCACCTCCCCCATCACACACACCTCCCAGAGCGTGCTCAAAGTGGCAGGTAAGAATACACACCACACGCACACACGCATGCACGCTCACGCACACACACACACACACACACACACACACACCTCCCAGAGCGTGCTCAAAGTGGCAGGTAAGAACACGCGCACACACATGCACACACACACACACACACACCTACCAGAGCATGCTCAAAGTGGCAGGTAAGAGCACATGCATACACACACACACACACACACACACACACACACACACAAATAAACACCATCCTCAAGTCTGTGCTGCTTGGTGTGATTTGTGAGCTCATGGGGGCTGATTTGCCTTTCTACGGGCCTCACTTTGGGCTCCGTCTTGTCAGCCTGTCAGGAAAGGTTCCTTTGATGCTATTTCTTTCATATCCTTCAGTTATGCGTATAAGCATAGAGCATGAAGACTAGGGCCATTTGAAGAAGCATCATCTCTTTATTGCCAAAGCTAGTATGACGGCTCCAATACCTCAGCCACTGAACTTTATTTAGCATCCACAATGTGGAAGACAGCGGAACAGGTCATGCAGCATTCGCAAATACAGGGCAGTGCTGAAAATCGGCACAGTTGTAACAGACATTTCACAGTGTTTTCCCTTTTTGAGATGGGAATCGGGCATGCCTGGAGTCCTGACAAAATCCGAAAAGGTTCTCATGCAATGTACTCAATCGGACAAACGAAGAAAATGAAATGCATGAAGAGGAAATGATTTGTTTTGGTAGTGCATGCATTCCGTTGGTTATCTACAGGAACAGGAAGGTACATGAAAGGTCTCGGAGGCCTCTCAGAGGTGCCCGTCTGGTTGAATGGTGGAGCTCCGTTTTGGGGTCGCAGCCAAACAGCTGTTCATACGCCACCCATACTCACCCGTCTACACCCCTCTCCGCTTCCTGCCAGCTGAACACTGAAAGAAGCCATTTTGTTGGCCACTTTCCCATGGAGTATATATTCACGGCTGGGAATTTATAGCATTGAAATGAAAGTCTCGGACAAGGAATAACATTGGGTTTTTTTATGCTTGTCTTGTGAGTTACGACTGTTTCCCGTTATCCGTAGCATTGTCGCTTATCGTTTTCGCCACCGTCAGAACGCCAACATCCCGCTGTTTGAACAAACCTGCGAGTTTGGCCACTGAAGATAAACCTCCCCACCCCTTCCATTTCCTGAGTAGACCATAACTCTACCCACTATGCTCTCACCATCAATTACATTCAATTCAAAACCTTTACCCCTGATGGCCACTCTGGAGGTACTGCACCTAAAAAGCAGGCTCTCCTCTATCAATCACCTTTGAACCAGTGAGTGATATCCACATTACAAGCCACACAGTATACTGTAGCATGTGACTGCGCGCCTATCTCTAACTGGTGACCTGTAGGCACCTGGCTAGAAAATGCAGAGCTGTTTTACATTTGTTTAGTTTTTTTTCCCCCTCCCTGTTACTACTGCAGAATGAAACCGACTGTGATTGGCTGCCATGGGAATTCCATTTACAGCCAACAAATGGCTTTGTCCCAGCCCGGACCAGTGTGTCTGAACTGTATTACTGAGTTGTCCATGCGGGAGGGAGGCTTGGTGCGTTCATGTCAGTGGGACCAGATGGCCAGGGACGTCACCAAAACAGCCGCTTGATATCCTAACAAAATGTTTCCTATGAAATATTCTTAGAAAAATATAAAGAAATTAAGAAATTTAGTCAAGGATGTGGAGGAATGACTGTCCTGCATTGATAGTCGATTCAGCCAGTTTTTTCATAGACCTTTATACCAGCTGAAGCGACGTGTGGTTGTATTGTACCCTTCTTGAGGGTCCCTATTGGTTCTTTTGTCATGAAGGATAAATACACCCTAGTGAAAGAAAAGGTTCTCAGCGACTCTTGGTGCCTTTCCGTGCCTATATCTGTATTTATAGCCCTGTACCTTGCTTTTATCTGCCATTCCATGTTATTGTGTCAGCCTTTCTGCTCGGGGTGATTTCCTCTGAAAGACCATCTAAATGTCACAGTCGATCAGAGTACACATCGACCAATAGGAGAGCGCTGATGGCATTTTGATTTTTGTGTGGCAGTGAGGTTCAAATGGATTATGTTTGAAGGTATGTCTGTAGAGAGTGTGCTTTCTAAACTTTCATAAACCTTGAGACAATATGGTTTCTTGGTTTATGGGTTGTAAATGCTACGCAGCTATACAGCATTGCTTTGTTGTTGACCCAGAGTCTATTCTCCGTAGTAACCGCTAGAATGGCTGCGGTGGGATTTTTCTTTGTTTGAGCTTACTTATGAATATTAATCAGAGTAGAGGACAATAGGACTTGACATGCGTAGGATCGTCCTGTAGTTTATTCGTATGCATAAATGATGACCTCAGAAAAGGACCGTATTTGTGATGCGAAAAATACCGCCTTCAATGAAGGAATGTGAGCAATGCCACTCTGTGAGTATTTATTGATTCAAATAATTTCATTTAGAAATGTTGTGTATGCCTTGGACTTTTTTTTATTTTTTTTTATTTATTTATTTTTTAAGTATGACAAACGTCCCTTAATAAAAAATAAAAAAAATTAATTCCAAACCGCTTTACCCGACCTAGACAAAGATATACGTTTGGAATTGTTACAAAATGCCACAGCCTTGGTAGAGGCAAAACCGAAAGAAAATGAGCACTTTCATTTTGAGCACCTAACAGCTCAGTTCAGCTAACTACAAAGATAATTTCCCTGCTTCATTTTTTTCATGGAAAAGAAAGTATTTAAAATATGGTACTTTTCATGTTTGGGTAGCTGCTGTTAATTATTTCTTTTTTTTAAGTGTGTGTTCCTCTCCACTTGATGTAAAAACCCCTTTTCATAAAACTGTATTAATGATTAAGTAGAATAAATGTAAAGCCCTTGATTGAAAGGATTTTTTTTAGTGTCTTTGTTGTAAAAGGAGATCCTATGAGTCTAAACCCTGGAGAGTGTGTATACTTGTACCTGTTCCCAGATCTGAAATGATTCCGCAGCTGAAACTCAAAATGCTGACATGGCCCTTCCAGATGATTGTGTGTGTCCTGTAGAACTAAATATGGTCTTAAAGGGTGGCAAGCTAGGATCTGTTCTTCCTGGTCCACAACCTGACCTTGTCCATTATGATCTAAAAGTCAGAACTGATCCCAGATCAGCTCTACTAATGTTTCATGAATATGGGCCATTGTGTGCTACTGTATGATCAGGGGCTGAAGGACGAAGGTGTATGTCGGGCAGAAACGCCAAAGTCTCAGCTCCTAACAAGAGGGGGAAATCCACCTGATGGTGTCCAGACTATTTTTGGCCCTCTGTTTGGCACAACAGAGACCCCCTGTCCAGCTTCACAAGTTTTTTGCGGCGTGCGTGGGCACTTTAGATGGGTACCGTTGTCTCCGCATTGAACATGAGTCATGTTTTCTGTTCGAGACGAGCATCCTTACTCAAACCACAAGCGCCTGTGTGTACTGGGTCAGTCAGCACTCTGACCTTGGGTTGATGATTGGGGAATGCCACTCCGGATGGTACGCCCCCGAGGCGGCTCTCAGCCAATCACGTTCCGTTTTGCTTGTCAAAGGTAGGCTCTGCCTAGCAACAGCTAATGGAGAGTCGTAGCCTGGCATGACTGACCTGTGACCTGCAACAGTGCAATACAGTTGGGACCCATTTTAGCTGTACTTTGAGAAATGGGTCTGGTGCCTGAAGCGTTGGTGAATTTATCATACTCTCGGGGGGGACATGAAGATAAACAATGATGGCTAAAGGGAAAGCGCTGCTAGACAGACTGCTGTTTTTCAAATGGTCGATGGAGCTGCAGAATTGCAATACCGGTACTGATGGCAAACATAATTTTGCTGAAATTTGCTGGTCCGCTTACCAGTTGGCATCCTAGACACTGCTGTTGTACCACTGAGCAGGTATTGAATAGCTTCTATTGAATTTCTGAATCGCTTCAGTAAATGTAAATCCAGTTGTATCAGCGGATGTCGCTTCAGGAAGGGTGATTTTTCTGAAGCGTTTGAGGTCGCTTTAGATGAGCATATCTGCTAGCCCTCGCCAGATGATCTGCCCATATGTGAAAGGGTAATGTGGTCTGAATAGCAATTCACTTTTATCGTACTATAGAATGCTAAATGTATATAGTAAGCCATGGCTATCTGAATTACAATTTGAATGCTTATGCTTGCATGTCTAATGGCTGTTAACAATCTAAATAAAGATACATTTTCTACGCAAGAAAAATACGAATCAAGCGAAATATTATTTTTAACGGAGGATAATAAAAACCATATCCCCGTGGATGTGAGAAACAGATGTCAATACCACAGGACACCTCCAAAAACCTTTTTTTCTTTAATGCAACCTCTACGAATCCGGATTGGGGCGTGTTGTGGGAGCCTGGTTTCGGGGGGAGGGGATGTGAGACAGCCCAGAAGGGGAAACCCTCAAAAATTCTAATGAAACGCTCCGCTGCCGGGGCACCAACGAAAGCTCGTTATGTTTTCAGCGACTGCCGAACCCTTCCAGTGGCCGGGGAAAACCCGCATCAGCGGTGACACTGCGAGCTATCGGCACGTACCGGGAACCCGCCCGCAGCGTTAGTCCACCAGTGAAGAATGCGGACCTTTTCAACATGTGCTTGTGGGTACGGCGAGGCTGTAATTTAGAGGATTGTTCCTGCCGTTAGAAATTGCTAGTGAGCTTCACTTGGTGGTAAAATTCTCGTGTTGTCATTCCTGTTAAACGTCTGTTCTTCAAATCATGTTTTGTGGGGGTGGGAGGGGGGCTTTATTGACTGTCCCCAAGAAAGAGTATGTGCTGAAAGGCCCATTGTTTTCAGAATTATGAGACCTCTAAAAAGCCCAATACGCTGTGTGACCGTAGCAGTAGCCTGGATCCTGTCCTTTTTACTCCCACACTACCTGATTTTAAGCACTTTCACTTGTTCTAAAGCACAGATGACTTGGCCCCAAATCTACACAGGTATTTATTACACTTATGTTTTATAGGCTGTAGCCTACCCACTTACAGTTATGATGCGTTGTGTGTTCAGAGATGCTCTCATGCATGCATTGTAATGTGTGGTTATTGCCGTTACTATCACCTTCCTGTCAGCTTTAAGCAGTCTGACCCTTTTCCGATGACCTCTTTCATTAACAATGCCTTTCTTCCCCCAGAACTGCTGCTCACTGGATGTTTCTTTGTTTTTCGCACCACTTTCTGCATACCCTTGAGACTGTTGTGAGTGAAAATCCCTGAGATAGTTTCTGAGATACGCAAACCGCCCTGTCTGGCACCAACAATCATTCCACCATCAAAGTCACTTGGATCACATTTCTTCCCCATTCTGACATTTGGTCTGGAAAACCACGTCTGCATTTTATGCTTTTATGCATTTAGGTGCTGCCACATGATTGGCTGATTAAATATTTGCATCTGGTGTACAGGTCTACATAATAAAGTGATGACTGAGTATATATTATGACTATTTCTTAGGTCCTAGTATGGCCATATGATCCTCTAGTGCTGGCCTGCTCAACGTGCCAAGAGCACAGCATAAAAGTAGAAGAAAAGCAGCTTTTGGGCTTCATGGTATTTTTCTTGGTGGCATCAGCCCTTTGGGGGTCACACTTGTCTCTGAGAGAGGCTGGTGTAATCCACCCTGACCCTGCATTGTGTGGCAGATCAGCTACTTTTGAGTGGGTCTGTTCTGCAACAGTACTTTTGTCAGAGCGTTAATACCATGAATGAGAGTTGCAGTTTTTCTATACAAGACAGCGAGTGTTTTGTCTCTCTCCCCCTCTCTCCCTCCCACTCTCCATCTTCATCGCTGTCTCTCTCTCCCCCTCTCTCCCCCTCTCCCCTCTTTCCCTTTCTCTTTCTCTCTCTCCCTCCCCCTCTAACCCGTCCCCTGCCCAGAGCGTGGCTGTGCTCAGTCTGTTACAGTGCTCATTGTCACCAGGACCTCCCCGTTGTGCCTGGCGCCCTGCCTGGCACGGGCTGCGTTGGCACCCTGACAGATTTCGCGGAGGATTCAAATCCTGCCCCATGGCCCCCTTTAGCTCTGACGAAGGGCGGATAAAGACATTGAGCAATAGTACACTGCTTTTTGATCACAGCCACGTGGGAATATATTAAATAAAATAAATAATTTGTTATTTAGCTGACGCTTTTATCCAAACCGACGTACAGTTGATTAGACTAAGCAGGGGACAATCCCCCCTGGAGCAATGCCTTGCCAAAAGGGCACAACCGCTGTGTGTATCTTATTGTGGCTGCATTGGGGTCATGTACCTTCGCCACTAGGTTACAGGGAACTTATTCTTGGCCGCTAACCTGCCATTTGTAGCAGCTGCATGTCTGTGTCTTTTAAGAATGCATGCTCATGTATAGCGTCTTTTAAATTCAACATTCAATTTCTATTTCGGATCCTGTTGTTCTCAGCACTTTTGAAGAATGACTTTTTTTGCGGTTGTCAAACGCAGTGAATTCATTGGGTCGCTGTAAAAGCAGTTAAGGGTCTGTCCGAGCCCTCGGGGCAGAGGCCTATGTTGTCATGTTTCACCGGGATCAAAGTCACAACTCTTTTGGTGTTAGTCACGCTGCTGGTTTTGAACGTTTGTAAATGCCCATAAGTACATTCACATGTCTCCTCCATGTCCAGTGGCAGTCCAGTTGTTTGCAATTTGCATTTCGAACTGCATTTGTGTGACCAAGCTACGGAGCTAATGTGTTTTAAATCTCTTGGATGTTTCCCTTAGGCTTAACTGACGATCCTTGTTTTCATGGTTTAAATAATAATAAAAAGAAAACTGCCTGTAATCCAGATTTTTCCCATACTGTAGAAATGGACACATCCGTGTATTGCTGATTTTAACGCAGTTGCTGGGTTGTTGGCCCAAGAAAGGCCTGTTCTGATCAGCTAACTAATTACGCCATGAACACTGCAACAATATTAGCACAGAAGATGGATAACAGTGGATATATTGATAGGTTTGGTTTGCACATTCCTGTAACTAATCCGCACAATCATATTAAAACTCCAAATGTCAATGATATATATTATCAACTCTGTTACAAATATTTACAAGAAATGTGCAAGAAAAGTTAGAAAACCTTTTAAAATGGGTAGTTCTTGAGTGGTTAAGAGGTCGACTGCTTTGAGATAAATATACCTATATCGCGGGATGGGTTATGACCTGTTTATTATCTTCAGAGGTATAGGGGAGCAGCAGTCTCAAGGTAAGGGTATATCCTTGGTACTAAGAGTATATACTATATGTATATGTGTGATGGATCAGATGACCAGTGTCGACTTGCTACTTTCTCTGGGAAACTGTGAGGGGACTTGCCTGCAGCGACGGTGGAAACTCCATCCAGGATGGAGGTCTGGCCTTTCCTGCAGGGTGTGGTCCATTTTAACTTTGGGTCTGGCCGCCCCACCCCCCTTGCATCCTGGGTACACAGGAAAGGACGGTTTTAGCTCACAGGTCTGGAAAACCGATCATCATGAAGCGATAGTGGTGGGAACAGGGCTGGCTGACTCTATTAATGGAGTTCTATCAGTCCCAGCACCCATGAGTCGGGGTTTGTGACGTTGGTCTTTTTGGCTTTTACCAAGTTTTTGCCGACATTATAACTCAACGATCGCGTTGGACCGTACCTCCACAATCTCATGATTTGTCATGAGAAATGGAACATACTACTGGCTTATCATAACGTATCATAATGAAAACAGACCATTCAACCTAACAATGCTGGCCATTTTACTACCATGAAAGTGTGCCTAATGCTCACTGGTTACCTACAAACCAGATGGGATCTAACACTATGTTAAGCTTGGTCTTGAAAACCCCCTGAGTTTCTGCCTCAAGTTCATGAACTGGTAAGCTATTGCACACAGTGGGAAAAATTCATCCTAATGTCTGTGGGATTTTCCTTTTGCTAATTTCCATGTATGCCCCCTCATTCTACTGATGGAACTGGAACTGAAGAATCTCAAAGCACATTCAATGCTCACTCATGGATATTGGGTAAACTCTCCCACTTGGTCATAGTACCATATGGTTATGGGGCCTGAGATGTGAGGTTATTGGTGGTGATCTCAGTGCTGTCTTTCTGTCTCTCCAGTGCCAAAGAGTGAGCAGAAGCCAGTGGACAAAGTCAAGATGGCGGTCAAGGGGACGGCGCTGCAGCGGTCATGTTCTGATGCCGGCAAGGACCGCGGCGAGCACCGCAAGCCTCCCTCAGGCCTGGTCCGCCCCTCGGCCGGCTTCGGCTACAAGAAGCCGCCCCCGGCAACCGGCACGGCAACAGTGCTAACAGCCGGCGGCACAGCCATCTCCAGCGGCTCGGCAACGGTGGGCAAGACGCCGAAGTCCTCCGGCATCCCGGTGAAGCCGGTGAGCGGAACGGCGGCAGGAGGAGGAGGAGGAGGAGGAGGAGGGGGGAGGAAGACCAGCCTGGACGTGTCGAACTGCGACCAGGGCTTCCTGTCACCCAACGCCCGCAACAACATCCAGTACCGCAGCCTCCCCCGCCCGGCCAAGTCCAGCACCATGAGCCTGACGGGCCGGCCCGGCTCGCGCCCCATCAGCAGCACCGCAGACGGGAGCGGCCTGCTCAGCCTGAAGCCCATGCCCTCCGCCCCGGGCCCCGGGGGGTCCCGTCTGAGGGAGCCGGGCAGCGGTAAACCTGGGGGCCGCTCCAGCACAGGCCCCGTCAACCAGACGGACCGCGAGAAGGAGAAGGCCAGGGCCAAGGCCGGGGTGTGGGACTCTGAGGGAGGGCCCGCGAAGCCGGGCTGTGCCCCGCCCTCCTCCCAGCCCCCCGGGGAGACCGGGTCCAGAACGCTGGGGCTACGGCCCACCAGCGGCGGGAGGTTCTCCGAGCTGTCCTCCCCCACCTCACACAGGTAACGTGGCCATTTTTTGTCAGCACCTCCTCCCAGGACACAAAATGGCCGCTTGTCCAGTCTTAAAGGCCCATCCACACCAAGAATGATAGCTATAACAGAAACAATAAGTATGTTGTTTTAAAAATCGTTCAAGTTAAGTAGTTGAAGTCCACACCACAACTATAACTATACTATAATGACAGTGGAGGACAATATCATAGGGTTCACTTTCAGAGCAATTGTTTTCCAGCTGCAAGAGAGATAGCCATAGTGACAAACGGCAATATCCCAGATAGCTTTTGGTTGCTTTTATCTGACAATCACTGAATTGCGAAGTCACATTTGAAAAAGTACGGAACTAAGGTGATACTGAAGAAACGTGTCTCTTACATGAGTATTGAACTAGACACTGTGCTTATTGTAAGAAGCACAGGCTTTTTTTACACATTAAAAGCAAACATACGATCAGGTTGCCAGCCCAAATCTGGCCGTTAATGTCGCTAATCACTTTCCACATTCACTCCCTGTACTTTATCCCCCATTATTCCCAAGTACCGTCCCCATCATACGCTTTGTCCTTTCCAGAATAGTCTCATGCTGTGCTCTGAGTGCTTTTGTGTCCTGTACCATAAGTACTATTCTTTCTGGCCTATTCATTTGTACTGAAGCAGATATCAGCTTTCAATCCAAAAACAATGAGCAAACCCGCAGCCTTTGGTAGCATATGATACTGGCAAACCTGAAAGGTAGAAGTCTGGTACCTAACTCTCAGACTGCCCATGATACCTAGAATCATCATCTGGGCCAAAGCCTACTGTGTGGAAATGACAGTTTAAGCCTCAGAGGCCAACTTTTATTGCCGTTTTTCATGGCATGCACTCTCAGCGTAAACTTCTTCCATTGGTTTTCCATGACGCCAAGCAACTAAGGGTGGTGGCCAGTTTTTCATGTTATTCTCCCTGTTTACATTTTATCAAGAAGATCTATTATTTTATCCAAAACAAAATACAAAAAGGGAATATAAAGGTCATTAAAGCAAACTTCAGAACAGGTCAGGAACTGTAACCTCTAGCTGCCAACCGTGGTATGCCATTTCGGAAGTTGATGTATTCTGCAAGGGTTCCAACTGTGTCTGTATGGTCACGCTAGGACTCCGAACCGTACTGTCCTCTAGGGTCCGTCCTCTTCACACTTGTTCCTGTGTTTGAACTGCACTCCATTGTACGTCGCTCTGGATAAGAGCGTCTGCTAAATGCCTTGTAATGTCATGTCCGATAAGAAAGAAGAAACATTGTACAACCATGAATGTTATTTCCAAATAGGCCAAGTCAGTAAGGAATTAGGACATTAACAGCGCCAAGATAAATACAAATGCAATATAGATACAAATACAATTGTATCAGTTTTAGATTAGACTACAAAGTACAGGAAGGGGCAAAAAATTCAGGCAGGTGAGACAGGTATTCTGGAAGCCAGCGGCACGGTGAGGTTAAGAGAGATTCTCATTTGAGTGGAGGGGAATGATTATGACTCACCGGTTCTGGAGATTCTGGGGTATCTCTTCACAGCTCAGCCTTATGCTCGGCAGCTGTTAATGATTTATCGCCTTTAATCACCGTTGAGAATCTGTTAATATTTTCACGTGCTTCTTGATGAAATCGTACCTCGTCCCAACGTGTGTGGTGCGTCAGATCCTAACAGCCCCGTGATTGGTCAGCAGGTAGTCAGTAACAGCTGTGGTTTCGACCTCCAACTCCTACTCCCTCTTCCCATAAGCCCCCACTCCCTCTGTGAGTGTTCTCGGACAGGAGGAGGGAGGGGAGCTGCTTTCTCGGGTTCTGCTGTAATTCCTGAAAGTTCCTGGGATGTGTGCCGATTCATTGCCCCCAGTGCTCTCCTATGGGATGCTTAGGGCATGGGGTAACCATGGGGTCACATGAGGCTCATGTGATGTAGATTTTGAAAGCACAGGGTTTGATCTTCTGACGACATATTCCATTTACATTTCACAAATATTCAGTTGTATTTCACTGTATAGCTTTTTAGGGGCGGCACGGATGGTGCAGTGGGTAGCACTGCCGCCTCACAGCAAGGAGGTCCTGGGTTCGAATCCCCGTCGGCCGGGGCCTCTCTGTGCGGAGTTTGCATGTTCTCCCCGTGTCTGCGTGGGTTTCCGCCGGGTACTCCGGTTTCCTCCCACAGTCCAAAGACATGCAGGTTAGGCTGATTGGAGAGTCTAAATTGCCCATAGGTATGAGTGTGTGAGTGAATGGTGTGTGTGCCCTGCGATGGACTGGCGACCTGTTCAGGGTGTATTCCTGCCTTTCGCCCAATGTATGCTGGGATAGGCTCCAGCCCCCCTGCGACCCTGTTCAGGATAAGCGGGTTAAGATAATGGATGGATGGATGGATGTATAGCTTTTTAATCACTGGATATATTTAAATAAGTGAATACCAGAGACAAAATACCTTGTTTAGGTGAGCATATAGATGCCTACAGTGTGTAAGATGTGGGGACTCTGAGCTGTAGTATCGAACCATGGTAATTGCATTTGTGCAGTGGTTTGAGCCCCAGAACCGTGTCAGTGTTTTCTCCAGTTCTGACTGTAGCTGGGAGACCTTAACCTCAACACTAACCTTACCATTGTCCTGGGAGAGAAGGTTATGAGAAGCACTTCCTCCTCACTCAAAGGCAGGTCCTCTGGTTGGCACTCCTCTGGCATAGCTCAGCTAGGGCATCACAGAGTGGATGAAGGGGCAGCTAGCTCTGCTTGTGGTTTGGAGGATGAGCTTGTTTGTATGTTACGGAGAAGATTGGACAATACAATTTGAAGAATAAAGAAACATTGAAATAAAAACATCTTCTTGAAATGTATGAAATAAGTATGCTAGGTATTTTTCAGACATTTCTTTTTTTTTTTTAACCTATATTGTTATTGAACAGAACATGTACTCCACGTGCAGTCTTGGACGTTGTCATCTTGTGTTTTTAATCCGTAGAGCTCCAGGCAAGTCTCTGGGCAAGCCCCCGAGCCTGATGCAGCTGGACAAGGTGAACTCCAATAGCCTGGACTCCACCTTGCTGGCCATTCAGAGCGAGCTGCCCCCCAAAGTGCCGCCCTACTCCAAGCTCCAGGACCTGGCTGGCTCCGGTGGCCCCTCGCCCTGCCTGACGCCCAGCCCCGCTCCCGTCCTCCACGTCAACTCTGCCGACTGCTTCCCGGAGCAGGACCCCCCGCCCGACGACCCGCCCCTGCTGTACCCCCGCCTGTCGGGGCTCCACCGCAGCATGGAGAGCCTGTCCCTCCACATGAGCGTGCCCCCGGCCGAGCCCCGGCCCCGGGAGCAGGAGAGACCCCCGGGGGGGTGGAGCTCCAGCAACAGGACCTCGCTCACGCTCCTGGACAGGTGGGTTCCGATGAAACATCTCCCTCCCCCTTTAGCTGTTTTCTCCTCCCACGGTTCATTCCCGCGATAGGGGCAGTGTTGTGTCTGACCCAGGCAGGGGACTGGCAAGGGATGTTCTGGTGCCTCTGGGCCACCCCTCTGTCAGCTGGGTCAGTTTCCTGCTCCGCATCTGGGTCAGTTTACCCCCCCGCACCTGGGTCAGTTCGTGCTCTGCTCCTGAATCAGCTTGCGCTCCCTGCTCTAACTGCCTTGCTTTAGCATTGCAGAGGTGTGAGGTGTGTCCGCTCCCACCACCACTGTCCAGAAGCAGCTTCTGCCTTTCCCACACTATATCTAGCTCCATCTGTTGACCAGATCAGGGACTGCATCTTATTACGTGGCACCGTTGGAGTGGTGATAGTCTACAAAGCAGCAATGATTAGCGGTGTACTGGCTATCTGCTTATGATATAATCCTCTGAAGCAGGCAGTTGTAAGCATGACCATTCTGTGATGGCCACTAGGCCTGAGAACTGCTGGTTTTCCACCCTCCCTTTACCTGGGAGTCAGGTGTGAAGACTGTCTTGGCCGATCAGTAGCACTAACTGTTAATTATCCGGGAGAAAAGAAAAACAGGGCTGGATTTGGATTCGATGACCAGATTTGATGATCCCTGATGTAGAGATACCCTTTGCAATGCTGCATCGTCCAGTATATAGTCTTGTGCCACTAACAATGAGAACATGTCAGATATGACAGGATGACCAGACTCAGACAGAATGAGTGAATCATATCTGCAGTCACAAATACTGGCCAGCGCATCTGTATAAACCAGATAGGGTTTCCTTCCTGTGTGGGGTTTGTTTAGATGAGATATTAATATTAATTAATAGATGAGAGGTTGCAGAGTAAAATTAGAAAGTAACTCTGAACTCTAATGGTTTTTCAGTATTCAGGCTCAGGAAGAGTGTACTTGCAGTGCGTAGCTATAGTCTGTTTGCGGTCTCATATCTCAGGTTATGAAGAATCAGCCATCATACTTCAGACAGAAATAATATCATGAATAACATGTCAGACTGTTAATATGGCAGTTAACAATCAGACTCCCTGCAGGGTAACTTGTTGGCTAAGAACGGGCCTGCTAAGAGACTTGGCTAGCTAGGCATGGGAGTGGGTTTCTCTGCCGTACATCTCGGTCTGTCACACAAACCGTATGCAGTCCCCGCCGGGCAACAATACGCCATCTAGACCCTCATGAGGATTATGGAAAGGTGCCCCCCACCCCCCCTTCTCTGAAGGACCACAGATTTCATTGCTGCCAGAAAAGCTTTAATTGTTTCTATTCCCTGGATAACGAAATTGAGAAAATCTATGTTTTTTCCTCCAGGGTATTTTTTAATTAAAATAAGTTGCCTCCCATACAGGGCTGAGTGGAACTCAAGATGGCCATTAGGCTATTATTTTGCGCATGTAAATAAATAATGTTACTGTATGAATATTGATTGTGGAGAAGGTCCAAAAAATTCTGAATTAATTTCTGCAATAACTGCACTCACTACTCGGGCGCTAAATAACTGCGTCTTGTTTTTTCTTTAACCTTTTGCAGTTCACAAAGGGACCGGAACACCCTGCCAAAGAAAGGATTAAGGTGACTTGATTTAACCTTTCAGAGTAGTTTCCACCAGCCTTGCGTTTTAATGGCTCTCTTCCTGCGTGTGCTTAACACCTTTCCTGCCTGTCCGTCCTCCCAGTCGCTATGGTTCTGGCCAATCGGAGGACGAGAGCAAAGAGAGACGCCACTCCCACACCATCCTGAGCCTGACCGAGTCGGCCAGCCCCCCGATGCTCCCGTCCCCCACCTCGGTCTCCCTCTCCTCCAAGGGCCCTTTCACCAATGTGGGTGAGTGACGCGTCTGGCACCCCCTGCTGGTGTGGAGGGGGAAATACAGGCAGACATGGCTATGCCGAGAAACACGCTCACTGAGCACTTTATTAGGAACACCTGTACATCCTACTTATTCATGCGATTATCTAAACAGCCAATCGTGTGGCAGGAGTGCAATGCATAAAATCATGCAGATAAGTGTCAGGAGCTTCCGTTAATGTTCACATCAACCATCCAGTTGAAAAATGTAATCTAAGTGACTTTGACCATGGAAAGATTGTTGGTGGCAGACAGGGTGGTTTGAGTATCTCAAACTGCTGATCTCCAGGGATTTTCACGCACAACGGTCTCTAGAGTTTGCAGAGAATGGTGAGAGTCAAAAAACATCCACCGAGCAGCAGTTCTGTGATAATCCCTGGTGTAGTGCTTTAAGTAACAAATGGTTTTGAATATTTAGGGCTGGTTTCACAGAATCAGAGTAAGCTTTATCCTTGACTAAAGTGCATTTTGCATGGAGAAAGACCAAATTTTTATTTGGTCTTGGACGAGGCTTAATCTGTGTCTGCCAAGCTGGCCTATAGTGTACCATCGGAGCACTTGTAAAACAATGATACATTTTTGAGGATAATCGTGTCAAGATGCAGAATAAATGGGTATTAATTAAGTATAAAAGCCCATGTGAAAGCCCTTTAAATCTTAAAACCCCCTCATCACAGCATGATTCTCTCTGGACTGAATCCACTTAACTATTTTGCATAATTACAGTATTTGTCATTTTCGTAAACGGCATGCGTGGAGGAAGCTGGCTAAATTAGGATCTGTTTTGCGACCCTCCCGCCCCCTCAGTGGCCCCCACCCCCAACGGCGCCCCCCCCAGGATGACGCGATCCAACAGCATCCCCACCCACGACTCCGGGTTCGAGCTCTACGGGGTGTCTCCGCTGGGCAGCACCCTCTCGCTGGCCGACCGGCCCAAGAGCATGATCCGCTCCGGATCCTTCCGCGAACCTGCAGACGACGGTGAGTGTCCCCCGCCGCCCGCTTTCAGCCAGGGCGGGGCTTTCATTGCTTTTACTTCTTCTTTGTTTTATTGAGCCAATTTCATCTCTTTCTCTGGCTCAGTACCAGAAAGGCCAGTGTTTATGGGGGTAGCCTAGCGTAGCGGTTAGCGACTGCGGCTAATAAATCTGTGACTTCGTTGTCGACTCCCGGGTGGTGAAATCGCCTGTGTGCCCTTGTGCGACATGCTTAACATGAACTACTTAAGTAAATATATATACTTCAATTGCGTCTTAAATGTAAGCTGAGCAGTGCAATGCTTTTGATAATATTGGACTATTACTAGCTCGGACCTAGTACGACTTTAGAGCAGCCTGCTACTTTTACAGCCGCTCTGGATCGGAGTTTGAGCCCTTGGCCTTCCCCTCCGTTCGGTTTGTTAGCGGCTCCCTTTTTGCACTGTATGACGTAACTCTGGGGAGCCCGACCGAGTTCCTCCCGGTTTTCACGCCGCTGTGCCAAAACGGAGGTTTTGCGTCACTCGTTTACACGTCTGTGACTGTGTGAATCTGCAGTAATCGACCGCAGTTTATGTGCTGCTCATCCCCGAGCCAATGAAACGCAGCTGCCGAAGGAGGCGGGAGCGTGAAGCCTCTCGGCTGTAGACGGAAACGCAGCGAGCAGATCTTTCCCCTCGTTATGCTGTGGTCGCTGTGTCAGAGGAATATTAAAGGAATGCATCATTTCTAAAACCCTAAAACCTGTTATAACATTATCACTCTCTCCTGTTTTTTCTCTCTTTCTGTCCTTCGCCTTCTCCGCCTTGCTCTCCCCTTTCTTTCTTGTTTTTTCCTCCATAATTGTCCTTCATCTCTATCTTGTTCTCTCTCTATCTTGTTCTCTCTCTCTCTCTCTCTCTCTCTCTCTCTCTCTCTCTCTCCCTCCCTCTCTACAGTTCATGGCTCCGTCCTCTCCCTGGCGTCCAGCGCGTCATCTAACTATTCCTCGGTGAGTACTGTAGACTCCTGCCGACCGCAGCAGGTTTTGTCCAGAAGGTTCCGTCAGCAGGCAGCATGATGACCAGCCCTGTCAGAATAGTGCATCGCCGGGCGTGCAGTCCTCCAGACCTCACCAGAATTTAGTCGCTTATTAAAACCATGGTGATTAGCCTGTAAGAACTGGCTTTCTTCACTCATTGTTCACTGCACGCTTCAAAAAGCCACTGGCCGAAAAGTCTCTGATTTTGCTTTCACACTGGTCTGCACCAGAATCCATTTGGAATCGGTTCAGAATTCAAAATCCTGCAGATTGACTGGTGAAATATTCTCTGCTGATGAACTGGTGAAATATTCTCTGCTGATGAACAGGTGAAATATTATCTGCAGACAAACTGGTGAAATATTCTCTGCAGATGGACAGTTAAAATCGTATAACGTGCACGGTGCCCAACACCCCACCTCTCCTTCTCTGGCCCTTCCCCCTTTACTCTTTGACCTTTAACCTTGCCACTGCTGTAGGCTGCAGCTCTGACCCTAACCCTGCTCTAGTGGTAGCGCCTTATTCTCTCTCTCTTTCTCTCTGTCTGTCCCGCACGCTCTTTCAGGCTGAAGAGAGGATGCAGGGAGAGGTAAGTTCCTTCTGTCTGGACCCCCCGCCCCCCGCACGCTTACTCCACCCAGCACTCACCCTCCCTCCGGTCATTCCCTGCTCCAGATTAGTGCCCTCTGACAGGGTCTATCGTACTTCTACTGTACGTCTCCACTTCTTATTGTCGTGTGAACAGCTCTGCCTTCGTCAAGATTTTGGCGGGAAGATGCCATTTTATTGTCTCTCCTCCCGTCTGCAGGCTTCGTCTTAGGTCTATCACCCGTTGTTTTTCATCCAACTCCAACTCCCATCATGCCATTCCGCCTTCCCCTTCCCCCATTTTTAGTTATTCTTTTTAATATGATAATTGAAAATTCATGATATCCTGATATAAAATACACGGTACTGCAGAGAATTAAACTCATTGAATGCAGCTCAGAGAAAGCAAGCTGTCCTTATCTTCCACACAAATGGAGGCGGACTCGGTCTACCAGTGTGACGGACCGTTGTCTGTACAGGTATCGCGTTGTGCTCACTGGAGCCCGACGCCCGGAGTGCTTTGTTGGAGGCCCTGAATGACTAACAGACTCCTGTTTGTTGCTTTTGGCAGCAAATACGCAAGCTGAGGCGGGAACTGGAGTCCTCCCAGGAGAAAGTGGCCAACCTCACCACGCAGCTGTCTGCCAACGTATGTACTGTACTGCGCTTTACTGTGTGTGAACGTTACCCAACATACCTACTACTACAGGCTTTACTGTGTGTGAACGTTACCCAACATACCTACTGCTGCAGGCTTTACTGTGTGTGAACGTTACCCAACATACCTACTGCTGCAGGCTTTACTGTGTGTGAACCTCACCCAACATCCCTACTGCTGCAGGCTTTACTGTGTGTGAACGTTACCCAACATACCTACTACTGCAGGCTTTACTGTGTGTGAACGTTACCCAACATACCTACTACTGCAGGCTTTACTGTGTGTGAACATTACCCAACATCCCTACTACTGCAGGCTTTACTGTGTGTGAACCTTACCCAACATACCTACTGCTGCAGGTTTTACTGTGTGCGAACGTTACCCAACATACGTACTGCTGCACGCTTTACTGTGCCATTCCTCTGCGTGTGAACGTTACCCACCTCTGTGTCCACTTAGCAGAAGGGCAAATACAGGAAAGGTCCACCACCACTATTTCAGGTGAACACGCCTGCCACAGTGTAGCCTACAGTGGAGCTGACGGATTAAGAGGGTAACTAATAAGACGGGTTGATGTTGCCTATGAGGGCCATGTTATTTGGTATACATGGGCTCATTGCGGTTGAGAGGCCGCACAGATTCACCTCAGCTGTAGGTCCAGATACAACAGGTCCTTGCTAATCAGGGACCCCAGCCTCAATCATATTGAAATACGAGAAAGAGGGTGATGACTCTGAGGACAAAAGAAAGGGCTCAGGCTTACAATTACAAAATAGGCATTCAGCTGGAATAAGGCAGCATAAAAAAGGTACATTCAATATGGGGAAAAAGCCACTAACTCATCTCATTTTCCTGTAATCAAGTCACTGTTGTTGTACAGATGCATAGCAAAAGACAGGCAAAATATGAAGGGATGGGGTATATACTTAGTGTATATTTATAAAACTTTCATTGAGGGCTAATCTGAAAAGGCCAGTAGGTGAAGCAGACCACCTTCACGTTCACTTGATATATAGACAGTGACTGGTGGTTGGTTAAGTGGTTGGCCAATCATTGCCGACATTCTTCTCTTAGTCAGTACCACTGTACTCCATGATTGCATCTTTCTCCGAGCATGGTTTTCTCAAACTTGTCTTATCCCATTTGACTGTAGTTTGATAACAAGCAACTGCATAAACTTGAGTCTTCTATAGATGGTTTATGACCACTCGTCAAGTGCAATCATGGTGTTTATGTGACAAGTCCACCTCCTTTCTTCAGGAAAATAAAAAGCATACTTAAACTTGTTACTTTAAGGTAATTTAAGGCCTTTGAGAGAGGGGGTTGCTTAAGGAGAGGAGTACAGCGTAGCTTGCCAAAACCTCCGTCCCTCCAACGCAGTGTATTCGCTCCCGTCATTTATGTGAGTTTGCGTAGGAGGAAGAAACGCGCCCCCGGAGTCAGTAAAAACCATGCGCTGGCCTATGAAGGCCCCTCCCCAGACATGATAAACCCCCCCCCCTCCTGCCAGCGTGGTGGAGAATGCAGTCACCTTGCCTGAGCTGAGCACAGGGAGAGATTTACAGCACGGAGAGTTGTGGGAACGTGACGCCCCAATGCTCCCAGACAGAGCCTCCGAACCACTGCGGCCCCCATTAACCCAGCCTGGCCCCGCCCAATGCAGGCCCTGATCCCAGGTCTGTTTGCCTACCCCCTCCTGCGGACAGCGGAGAGGGAAGGGGGCGACTCGGCTGAGCCTGTCCGTCCGTCTGTCTCTGCACTGCAAGAAAAAAAATGCTTGAATCAGGCAAAATTATCTGCCAATGGGATGAGATTTCTTTTTAGATTTTGTTCAAACAAGATACAGAAACTTACACAGACAGTACTTTTAGCGAATTTATCTCATCAAAAAAATTGTTATAGCCTGAATATTTTCACTTGTACAGATTTCTTTGCAGTGTGTGCATTAGTCCAACCCTTTCTTTAAGTGGCGGACTCACCACTTGGTGACCCCAATCGACCTTGAGATTTTTTAAACCTGAGAGGGCGTTGGGTTCGTTGCCTTTTTGCGCTTGCATGTGGCCATCTTGTGGTAATTAAAGGAGCACCTATTTTCTGTGCTCTGCTGTGGCTTTACCTGCCCTTGGCAACGTGTGAGATTCTGTACTGGATGAAAGTTGCTGTCTGGGGAAACAAAAACGGGAATAAAAAAAGACAAAACCCTTGTTCCAGTGTCCATGAAAGCCATTTTTTGGGTTTTGAGAGATTAATTACTTCCATAACTCAGGCTAATGAGATCTGTATTCACCCTCAGATTATAGCCTTACTGTATGCTTTTGATAAGGGAGGGAACTATTAATTCCAGGAAATAATTTAGTTGTTGTGTGTGCGTTTTTTATTTATTTACTTATTTATTTCAGCAACACCGCTAAGAACGGGAGCCACAATAGCTTGTGATTAATGTGCCTGAGGCTTATACACCAACATTTGCTGCCCTTTGGCAAGGTTATTTGTGTCATTTTGGGTTAAATGTACAAGAGCTTAGCCTATTAGCTGGCCTTCTTGCCTTTGCCTGGTCAGTGCCTTTCTTGGCAGCCTTTCGCCATTGCATGTGCGTGTGTGAATTGGTGAATGAGAGGCATCAATCGTAAAGCGCTTTTATTCAAAGCACTATATAAATGCAGTCTGTTTACCATTCACCATTCGTCCGTCTTTCTGTTCAGGCAAACCTGGTGGCCGCCTTCGAGCAGAGCCTGGCCCTCATGACGACACGGCTGCAGAGCCTCTCGTTCAGCGCCGAGCAGAAGGTACGTCCTCCTGTCTTCTCTCTTTCTCTCTCTCTCTCTCTCTCTTTCTTTCTCAGTCTCTTTCTCTCTTTCTCTTTCTCTGTCTCTCTCTCTCTCTTTCTCAGTCTCTTTATCAGTCTCTTTATCAGTCTCTTTCTCTCTCTGTCTCTCTCTCTCTCTCTCTCTCTCTCTCTCTCTCTCTCTGTCTCTCTGTCTCTCTCTCTCTCTGTCTCTCTCTCTCTCTCTCTCTCTCCTCGCGTCACGGTCGAATGGGCGGCGGGGAGAGGGTCATTCATTCGCGCCCCACCTGGCGATGGCGCCCATGCAGAGGGGTAATGTTCACCTCCTTTGATCAGCGAGGAGGAACGGGGAGGGCCCGTAAAGGAGGTTTGAGCGTGGCCTCGTGAAGCGCTCCGAGCCGCGGGAGAGCCGATTAAACGCCTTTGATTCTCGCCCCCGGGGGGCGGTCCGCATCTGCGACACGTGCGTTAGATTTTTTTTTTCACCAGCGACTCGTATCTTCCCAGCTAAACCGCACGCACCTGAATATCCGCGAGCGTTCACCAGACCTTCAGCCGAGCCAAGCCGAGCAGATGCACCCCGCTGCACTTTGATTGGTTAATGTGTACCGTAGTTGTGTGTGACCCACATTCTGATATTAACCAACCGGATGGAGGGGAGGGCCCAGGGCTTCTGGGGGAGGGGGTGCTGGAGAGACCTGGGCAATGCGGTAGGAGGGGATCCCAAACAGGGTTGCTGTTGTCAGGTTGTGCTTTTTCATCATTGCTGGAGGGGTCCATGCTGGGTTGTGACTGTTCCCAATTAACGGGGAAATGCTGGTTTTTGGACCGTAAACGGAAATGTCATAGGACAGATGTGTTCGGCCTTACTGGTGCTCTTACTCTTGATGTGTTTGTGATGCAGTCAAATCCCTCGCTCAATACATCTGGGGTCTGAAAGTCAGCATATCCATACTTGAGAGGAAATATTCAGGAGAACAAAAGTCCCTCAAGTATTTTAGTCTTATATTTAGACTTAAAATAGTATTTCTATGACTTTACTATATAAGCAACCATTGTTGATTTATTTATCAGGGACAGTGTACATTAATCAACATTTTCAGTTTCCATATCAATGTAAATGCGCCAGAGTTAGCTAATAAACTCAATTTCATTTGTAGTCCCTAACCTGCATGTCTTTGGACTGTGGGAGGAAACCAGAGTACCTGGAGGAAACCCACGCAGACATGGGGAGAACATGCAAACACACAGAATGGCCAGGGCCCAGGACCTTCTTGTTGTGAGGCAACTGCACCACTGTGCTGCCCCTACATGTAATGAGACCGTTTTGACTCATTTCAAGATTTGCCAACGGGGTAAGAATTGCACTTGTCAAGTAAACAATACCAAGCTATTATCTTTTACGGGAGAGAAGAAAATAAGATTTTAAGCCTCATTACAAGACTGATGCGTGCGAAGCCGGACTTTTTTGCAGTCAATAACGTGTTCTCCAGCATTCCTGCACACTCTTCCCCACAGCCCCGGTATCCGGGTTAATTAAACATGGACTGCCCTCTTCCTCCTGCGTCATTTCTGCCTTGCCGCCCCCAGGGAATGGAGTAGTCTAGACCGTCGGCGTGGTGGTCTTTGTCTGAGCGTGAGCTGCCTTAGCGCAGCGACCCGAAAATGGACCGCAGTGTAATAAGCTAATCGGTGAAATCCGCGCACGGTTGACGCAAACGCATGCGGACACTGGCGGCCCACAGGACACGGTGTTGAGTAGCGCTGCAGACACTGCGGCCCACAGGACACGGTGTTGAGTAGCGCTGCAGACACTGCGGCCCACAGGACACGGTGTTGAGTAGCGCTGCAGACACTGCGGCCCACAGGACACGGTGTTGAGTAGCGCTGCAGACACTGCTGCCCCCAGGACACGGTGTTGAGTAGCGCTGCAGACACTGCGGCCCACAGGACACGGTGTTGAGTAGCGCTGCAGACACTGCGGCCCACAGGACACGGTGTTGAGTAGCGCTGCAGACACTGCGGCCCACAGGACACGGTGTTGAGTAGCGCTGCAGACACTGCGGCCCACAGGACACGGTGTTGAGTAGCGCTGCAGACACTGCGGCCCACAGGACACGGTGTTGAGTAGCGCTGCAGACACTGCGACCCACAGGACACGGTGTTGAGTAGCGCTGCAGACACTGCGGCCCACAGGACACGGTGTTGAGTAGCGCTGCAGACACTGCGGCCCACAGGACACGGTGTTGAGTAGCGCTGCAGACACTGCGGCCCACAGGACACGGTGTTGAGTAGCGCTGCAGACACTGCTGCCCACAGGACACGGTGTTGAGTAGCGCTGCAGACACTGCTGCCCACAGGACACGGTGTTGAGTAGCGCTGCAGACACTGCTGCCCACAGGACACGGTGTTGAGTAGCGCTGCAGACACTGTAAGCAGTAATGCGAGCCCCTACTCTCAGCAGGACACTGAGCTGGTGGAACTGCGAGAGACCATCGAGCTCCTGCAGACCAAGAACACCGAGGCTCAGGCCGTCATCCACGGGGCGCTCAACAACCCCGACATCGCCCCCAAAGGTAGGGAGGACCCCCCTAAAACCCAGTCACAGTACCGCAGCTATAAGAGGATTCAGTGTGCAAATATGTGATGATGAAGGATAGGCGATGTAGCCTATCTAGTGCTAGTAAGCAACAAGGTGATGTGAGTTAAGTGTCGAATCAGCTGCTGTCATTGACCCATTAAGTGCCGAGTAAGAACAAATGCCAGCACACCCTGCTGCTCTCCAGCACCAGGAGTGAGGACCACTGGTATAGATCTCTGGTAGCTTGTGCTCATGACAAGGGCGGTGGTTTTAAAGGTGGTGGTGGTGGTGGTGGTGATTATGATGATGATGGTGATGATGATGATGATGGTGGTGCTCTCGCCCCCTCTCCCCAGAGCTGCGGATCAAGCGGCAGAACTCGTCGGAGAGCATCTCCAGCCTCAACAGCATCACCAGCCACTCCAGCATCGGCAGCTTCAAGGACGCCGACGCCAAGAAGAAGAAGAAGAAGAGCTGGGTGAGCGGCCTTCAGTCTCTGAGAGCGAAACGCACAGCTCAGACCCCCTGAGATACAGCAGGCCTCCAAACATCTGTCTGTCTGTCTGTCTGTCTCTGTGTGTCTCTGCCCACATGCACTCCATGAAGTCTAGTTTGCCCTCACAATCTGGGCAGATTCAAGGTGACTCCTCTTGGAGCTAAGCCGGCGGATAAAGTGATGGCGGAAGGTCGACGCTGCCCGTCGCTCTCGGCGTCTCTCTCTCTCAAAGCCACGGCAGAGACGCGCTTTAATTACCTTTCATCCACCGTCCTCGCTCTCTGGCGTATTCACCCTCCATTCCTGCACAAAGTCCTGCTCAATTAAGCCACTTTTTTCAGTCTTTCTCCTCTGAGAGCATTGATTGGAAGTGCCTGACTTTGTGGAAATATTCTGTCAGATAAGCCCCAGGCTGCCCCCTCTCCATCTTTGTCTGGGGAATTCAAATAGGTGTAGAAATTCTAGGTTTAGTTCTCTTGCTTTATTTTTGCTTAATTCTTTTTTATAACAATATTCATTCAGGTCTGCTTAATGATGTGTAATACAAAAGGATGCCTAGTTGGCTTATGGTGGATATTTTCACCACAGCTGTGGCATAAGTTATCCTTCTTTCCACTTTATCTCCATAACTCTCGGTCCTCTCTCGATCTCTCCCCCAACAGTTGAGAAGCTCCTTCAACAAGGCCTTCAGCATTAAGAAGCCCAAGTCTGGCACCTCGTACTCCGACATCGAGGAGATTGTCACCCCCAACTCCTCGGCCCCCTCCTCCCCCAAGCTGTCTCACGAGGGCGGGGACAACCCCCCACTCTCTCTGGAGCCCTGCTCCTCCTCCGCTTCCTCCTCTGTGTAAGTTCCTGTCACTTTTCGGGTTTCAGAGCGGGTGCATTCTCAGGGCTGCGGGGCGTGGGCGGGTGTTCCCTCCTCAGCGATAGCTCATGCCCCAAACCCTCCCTCCCGCAGGATCTTCGAGGGTTCCGAGGAGCAGGAGAACGAGAACGAGAACGAGGACGAGAAGGTGGTGTCGGACCTGCGCTCCGAGCTGTGGGAGAAGGAGATGAAGCTGACGGACATCCGCTTGGAGGCCCTGAACTCCGCCCACCAGCTGGAGCAGCTGCGGGACGCCATGAACAGCATGCAGGTGGGGGGGGGAGTTGTCTTAGTTACCGGCCCACAGGCCTCAGCGTTCTCATCACGGGGCACGTTCAGTCAGAAAACGTTCTGCTACGGTTTCTGTGTTGGACGATACATTTCCTTCCAATGTTTTGCAACGGGCTTTGAGATATGTTTGCTCCCATTTGGTGGGTGTGTCAGGGGTGTAGTCCGAATCTATAATGACGTAGGCCTCTGCTTTAAAGGCTGGAGAACACCTTCTCAGACACCATAGGAGCAAACTGTACTGCGTCAGTCTGTCCACCCGCAGTTTGCAACCAGATGTTCAACACGCCACCATTTCTGTTGAAACATTTTGCCATGTTATGTTGAGGCTGAGGCGGCACGGATGGTGCAGTGGGTAGCACTGCCGCCTCACAGCAAGGAGGTCCTGGGTTCGAATCCCCGTTGGCCGGGGCCTCTCTGTGCGGAGTTTGCATGTTCTCCCCGTGTCTGCGTGGGTTTCCTCCGGCTACTCCGGTTTCCTCCCACAGTCCAAAGACATGCAGGTTAGGCTGATTGGAGAGTCTAAATTGCCCATAGGTATGAATGTGTGAGTGAATGGTGTGTGTGCCCTGCGATGGACTGGTGACCTGTCCAGGGTGTATTCCTGCCTTTCGCCCAATGTATGCTGGGATAGGCTCCAGCCCCCCTGCGACCCTGTTCAGGATAAGCGGGTTCAGATAATGGATGGATGGATGTTGAGGCTGAATGTGGCCCTGGTTTTAGTCAATAAAACAAAACATTCGCTAATTGCAGTGATGTCCGTAAATCTGCCCCCAGAGCCCAATTACCAATGTGTCCACTTTTTCAAACACCAACAGCTCCACTGATTTCACCTCTTATTTCACAACATTAAAAAAATCTCTTTCCAAAGGAATCATTTGAAATATAGCACGTTGCATGATGTTTTTATTAACTTTGAAGACTTTGATTCTGCGTGTTCGTATGCTGTAGGCTGCAGTGGCACACTTCCATGGGATCCAATGCAAGGCACCGATCAGTTCGTTGGGAACTCGTTCCTTTGTCACTTCGACACACTCAGGGCGGGGTATCGAACCGGCAACCAACTGCCAGAAAATTGGTCTTGTCTCCTGAGCTAATGTCGCCCCCCTCTATACTCTGTGTGACCTGCAGACGACTGTGGAGAACCTTAAGGCGGAGAACGATCAGTTGAAGACTGGAGGGAGCCCCAAGCCCCCCTCAGGTCCCCCCACCTCCACCTCCCAACCTTCAGGCTTAACGTCCCTCCTGGGCTCCTCATCGCCACGGCAATCGCTGACCATGTCCCTCACAAAGTCCTTCAGCCTGAGCCTCAATGAATGCAACAATACAGGTCAGTTTGTCAGAACCAGCACAGCCAAGAGAAATCTGCTCATTTGTTTTTGTTTATTTATTTGGGTAAATATTAGACATTCCTGCCAAATATGTGACCCATTGAACTCAAATTAGGTTGGTCAATTAGAGGTCAAAAGGGTTGTTTTTATTGGTAATCCAATGTAGACATAATATTATGGGGGGAAATGCGGTCATGGGTCCAGTGTGACCCAGAATTGTGCCTCAAATTCACTCCTTGTACCAATTTGTTTTATAAACGGCTGGGTACAACACAATCGTGCACCCAGCACGTCGGCCTCTGAGGACTTATTCAGCAGTTTTATTGTGGGATTATGTAGGCCAAGGACTGTTAAATTGCTGTCCTCAGCGGGCCGAAAACTGCTGGTTTTCTACCCTCCCTTTAGCTGGGAGTCTGATATGAAGACAGTCCGGGAATCGGTAGCACTAATTTTAGTACCGGGGATGAAAGAAAACCAGGACTGGATTTGGATTTGAGGACCAGATTTGATGACTCCCTGATTTAGGCCTAATTTTTCCGATGGTTCCTCCCCTCTCCTCCTGCAGACCTCTCTCCCGTGGAGGTCCTGAGCCTCCCGCCCCTGAGGGATGAAACACACCTGCGGGTGGTGGTGCACTTGCCTGACCAGCGACTTTTCAAAGACGTCAGTATTCTTGTTTTCTCTGCTCTGCCGTTGCTCTATGTTGTACATATTTGGTAGGCTGTCATTTGGTAGGCTGTCATCATGTTCAGATAGCTTGCGTAGTTCGCTACATTCCTTTATGGAAACGGTCTCAAACCCGTTGCCACAGAGGGCCGTGTGTATGCAGGTTTTTATTCCAGCCGATTAAATGCAAATGTGGTAAATGGCTGGCATTTATATAGCGCCTTAATTGATGCTTCTCATTCACCCATTCACACACACTCACACACCAACGGTGATTGGCTGCCATGCAAGGCACCAACCAGCTCATCAGGAGCATTTGGGGGTTGGGTGTCTTGCTCAGGTACACTTTGACACTGGCAACCCTCTGGCTCATAAGAGCAGTCGTCTGGCAGTCAATGTCACCCCTTAATGCTGCCTGAATTGATTCTGATCGCTCATTCAGCCACATGCATTTAACTGCTTATGTTAACAGCTGTTATTTAGACAACGCAAATAAGACATTTCACATTTTATACATTGTGTGCAGAAATACAGCACTAATTGAGAAAATGGTTGAACTAATTACAGTTGTGTTCAAAATAATAGCAGTGTGTTTAAAAACGTGAGTAAAGCTCAAAATCCTTATAATAGTTTTTATTTTGATGCATTGGGAACACTGCACATTATATCCTAAATCAAAACATGAAGAAAAATGTGTCAATTTTTAAATTACTTTACAGAAAATGAAGAAAAATGAATATTGGGCTGTTCAAAAAAATAACAGTGTCTGCATTTTTCTTTACAAACTCAAATATTTACTGTATAAACTGAAAAATCTTCAGGATTTAGCATTCCTGTGAATCACTAAACTAATATTTAGTTGTATAACCATGGTTTCTGAGAACTGCTTCACATCTGTGTTCCATGGAATCGACCAACTTCTGGCACCTATGAACAGGTATTTCAGCCCAGGATGATTTGACAACATTCCACAATTCCTCTGCATTTCTTGGTTTTGCCTCAGAAACAGCATTTTTGATGTCACCCCACAAGTTTTCATTTGGATTAAGGTCCGGGGATTGGGCTGGCCACTCCATAACTTTAATTTTGTTGGTCTGGAACCAAGATGCTGCTCGCTTACTGGTGTGTTTTGGGGTCGTTGCCCATTTCAAGGGCATTTCCTCTTCGGCATGAGGCAACATGACCTCTTCAAGTATTTTGATATAGGCAAACTGATCCATGATCCCTTGTATGCGATAAATAGGCCCGACACCATAGTAAGAGAAACATCCCCATATCATGATGCTTGCACCACCATGCTTCACTGTCTTCAGAGTGTACTGTGGCTTGAATTCAGTGTTTGGTGGTCGTCTGACAAACTGCCTGCGTCCCTTGGACCCAAAAAGAACAATTTTACTTTCATCAGTCCACAAAATGTTTCTCCATTTCTCTTTAGGCCAGTTGATGTGTTCTTTGACAAATTGTATCCTCTTCAGCATGTGTCTTTTTTTTAACAGTGGGACTTTGCGGGGGCTTCTTGCCGATAGATTAGCTTCACACAGACGTCTTCTAATTGTCACAGTACTCACCAGTAACTTCAGACTGTCTTTGATCACCCTGGAGCTGATCATTGGCTGAGTCTTTGCCATTCTGGCTATTCTTCGATCCATTTGAATGGTAGTCTTTCGTTTTCTTCCACGTCTCTCTGGTTTTGCTTTCCATTTTAAAGCATTGGAGATCATTTTAGCCGAGCAGCCTATTATTTTCTGCACTTCTTTATATGTTTTTCCCTCTCCAATCAACGTTTTAATCAAAGTACACTGTTCTTTTGAACTTTCAGAGAGAAATGCATGCAAACATGTGCTGGCTTCATCCTTAAATAAGGGCCACTTGATTCACACCTGTTTTTTCACAGAATGAATGACCTCACTAATTGAACTCCACACTGCTATTATTTTGAACACGCCTCTTTCAATTAATTATTCAATTACACAGACTCAGGAGCATGTGTATCATGAATGTTGTGTCTTGGTTTTCTATGACTCTACTACACCTACTGGTAAATTATTTGCCATGTAGTAATATATTTTCTACCAAAAACAGTGATTGATCTGGTAAGTCATGTTGGACTGCTATTATTTTGAACACAACTGTATATCATCGAAATCTAAAGCTGGAATGAAAACCAACATCCTCTTGGCCATGCCGGGTGCTGAGTTTGAGACCACGGCCTTACGGCACGATTGCTGCATTGCGGCATTGCTGCAGCACTGATGAAATGCAGTACACGTTTCTGCTTTAAGGTTGCGGTTTATGTATGGATTTTCTCGGTCGTCCTGATGTGGTCGGCCATTTTATTTTCCCTTTTTCATATCGCAGGAGGTGAAGCAGCAGGACTACTTCATCGGCTCGGTGAAGGTGAACGGGAAAACGGACTGGGCCGGTCTGGATGCTGATGTCAGCCAGGCCTTCCAGGTGCCTCATCCCATCTTATTCTGTTATGACCGCTGGGTCAAATGATTTAGAGTGACAAGCAAAGAGCACCTTACTTTGCGGTAACACGGTAAGACTTGTTTTACAGCCCGTTAATTACCTAGCGTACTAATTATTAGGTAACTACTTTGATTTCAGTGGTAGGTACTTTGCAACAAAGTCAGTGGGTATGTAAGTACTATGTAAGTACATTTTACAGCCTGGTTCATAGTACTTGCCTCTGAAATCAAAATGGTTGCCTAATACGTACCTGGTATTCACCTATGAAATTGTAGGTAATTAACCGGCTGTAAAATAAAGCATTAACGAAGCTGCTGCAGATCATGTTCCTCTGGCCAGCACTTCTGCAATCTACGTAGGTGTGCGTTTCTCTCGTACAGTAATCAATTAATTCACGTACTGGTAAAATTCCTGTATAATACTCACAATTCTGAAAGAAACGCAATTGCTTTGACCAATGTCGAGACAATAATTACTAGTTCATATGACTGCACATTTTAGTTTGTAACATGTTTACTTGAAAATTACTGTCACTAAAATAACTTTTTAGATTTTTTTGTCCCACGTCTTATAGGACTACCTGTTCAATGATATGCCCCCCCCCCTCCTCTCCTCTCCTCGTTTTAAGCTGAGGCTAATGCGGGTCTCCTTGTCTCACCAGGACTATATCAGCAGGGTGGACCCGACCTCCAGCCTGGGCCTGTCTGCAGACTCCATCTGCAGCTACAGCCTCAACCAAGGCAGGAGGGTGCTGGGTGGGGACTGCCCAGAGACCACACCCTCCTGGTGCATGGGCAAGGGCCCTTGCTGCATCACTGTGGCCCTTAAAGGTGAATAGTGAGGCTTTTAGGCTTTTATTTAGGTGCTGATATCCAAAAGAAGGCGTTTGTGTGGTTTCACGTACCAAATACAATCTCCGTCCAGTTTCACATGTCCACACTCTTGACCTAGAACAATCTGTTTTAGTGACTGTGTCTCACTGACATTAAGACACCTCTGTTCTGATTGGCTCCTAGCTCCAACTAACTGAACGTCATCTGTTCTGACTACAAAGTGTGGGCCGCGCTAAAGCAAACGAGCATACATTTATGCCGTAACTTCACGGAGGTCGTTTAAAATGCACATTTTCTTCATACGGATGGTTTGGATTCATTTGCGTTTTGATACTTTCACAGTTTTTAATAACACCTTAAACTCCTTAATAATCTCCATAGCAAGGGACATGTCATTCTCCACAATATGGGCCATTGAGATAAATGCTAAATTAAATGTTGAAATGTGTCTAATTTTGAGTATTTCTGTGGGCAGGGAGGCAAATAATGAGACAACGGTCACGACATCTTAATTGCCGCGTGTTTCAAGTCTCAAGCCCTTCTTAATGTTCGCACTTTCAAAATAGTGGTGGACCATCATGACCTGCACCACTGAATTTCATTGTAGCCGTGGACCACGATGACATACTGTCCTGTACATCTCAGCATTTTAGTGTTATGGCAAACTATAAAGGCCTATTGTACATTCAGTTCCTGAATTTTAAAATGGCACTGGTTCCCGTAAACCTGCACCACACCGCTGAATATAGCAGCTATGGCCTCACAGTGACACCCAGTAGTGGCTGACCGTAATGACCTCACCTCACTTCCTGGAGGAACTGGGGGAGGGAGTCTTCACAAAACCCAGATGAGTAGGAGTTCTTGTTCTTTATCAGTGACAGAACAATGGTTCACGAACAGTTTTTAGTGACCTCATCTTGTGGTAGCTGAACTCGGTGTGGGAGTCGTGAATATCAGCCTCTCCTTTCCCTCCTGTGGCTGTGTTTTAGTGTATTATTGCTTCACTTTGGGGGGGGGGGTCATGGCAGTTTTATTTGGCCAATCTATCCATTTTCATTATGAGCAGGCTCAGGGCATCTTAGAACAGATCTCAGGAATATCTGTGCAGATGTATAAATAAATATCATCATAACCATCCATAGAAATCGTAATAAATGTATACAGTGTACAGTACAGTAAGTCTACAGGGAGCCTGGAAAGGCCAGATATGCTTTGGTGTTCACTTGTACCACATATAAAAGCATTGATGCTACTCTCCTGAGGCACCAAGTCTTTCTGTTGTTGCCGCGGCTACAATATAATCCCCTTTCTTCTTTCTCCAACAGTCCTCCTCCTCTTTATCGGATTGTCTGTGTTATTTTCACAAGCACCTACCTACGCACCCTCTGTTTGACCACAGGCTGCCCTTGCTTTCACAGTAAGGGCTCAGATAAGATGCCCGTAATGCAGCAGTCTGAAAAGGCAGTGTAGCACTCAACAGGTCTACAGGCACCGATTACATTACTGTTATTTAGCTGTCACTTGTATCCAAAGGGACTTACAGTTCCTGGCATCTTTGGCCATTCCACAGTCAAAGATCACATTTTTCCCCCATTCTGACGTTGGTCTGAAACTGCTGAACCTCGTGACCACATTTACATGCTTTTATGCATTTAGTTGCTGCCACATGGTTGGCTGAATAAATATTGGCATTAACGAGCTGGTGTACAGGTATACCTAATAAAGTGCTCAGTGAGTGTTTGTTTCTTTATCCTGTTTATTTGGCTGGTGAGGTGTTTTCAGTATCTACTCTCAGGCCATCTGTTCAGATCTTGCTGGTGATTTATTAATGATAGCATTCTGCTTCTATTGGTTGCAATGGTATTTATTGTCTTTGTTTGGTATATTTTAACTTTCATGAAATGTCTGTAACCCTGCTATTATGTCTGGGCCCATTGACCCCATTAGTGTTTGACATCTCTTAAAAACGAGCTAGCCTTTTTAAAATCTTGATACTGTATGATTTTTAAAAAAATATATATTTTGGTGGGATTAAATAGTAAACATGCAATAAACATAATGGTTTGTTTTCAGAAGTCCTGTACCAATCTGTTGTATGGATTTATTTTGACCCTCCAACTGTATAAAATGTCAGAAAATATACAACCATTTTTATTTTAATCTCCGATTTCTTTGTGGATGATTTTGGTGGCACTTTCCCATACAGGTGCCAAACTTTCACTTCCCGTACCTCTGAATTGAGAGGTTGTTCATTTAAACTGTTGGAGTCTCTTAATGTAATAGAAGGGTTAACAGGGTGACGGTCTGCACTAACCAGCTGTCCTCTGCATTGGGAATAAACTCTGATAAAGACAAAATGGCCCCAGACTTTTAATTCTATCTGCTGTCATAACTTCGAATGCATATGTGCTGAATTTGCCGGCTGTGTTGGAACGGTCTCTCTCCACTCCGTTCAGGGCTGAGGTCGCAGCGTTAAAAGTCCCTCTCCTCTCCGTGCTCAGGGCTGAAGGAGAAGTGCGTGGACAGCCTGGTGTTCGAGACACTCATCCCCAAGCCCATGATGCAACACTACATCAGCCTGCTGCTCAAGCACCGCCGCCTCATCCTGTCGGGCCCCAGTGGCACCGGGAAGACCTACCTCACCTCCCGGCTGGCCGAGTACCTGGTGGACCGCAGCGGACGGCAGCTCACCGAGGGCATCGCCGTCAACTACAACATGCACCGCCAGTCCTGCAAGGTGAGGGACCCAGGAGGGGCCGGGAGGGGCCACTCAACCTGCGGCAGGGGGGGGGATTTCAACCCCTTCACTCGCTTCCCCCTGCTGTCAATCTGAAAAAAAGACGGGGTGTGCTAGGGCCAGAGTTCGGGTCAGTTCCGTTTCAGTTCAATCAATTTAAATTCGAATTCAGTTGGTTGAAATATCCTCATAGGTATTCCCTGTGTTTTACCAGTCTGTGTCCATGGACTCTCAAATTATTGAAGTGTACTGTCAAATTATTGAATTACTACGTCGCTGCAAGTGAAACATGGAGTGCTGCTTTGGATGTATGCAGCCAGTGATTTTCAAATCAATACTGATCAATAATGTCATTGTTTGGAGGACAATGAAAATAATCTTATGTCTTGAAGTTTTGTTCATTGACTCATCTTCTTGAGCTGATCACAGGAGAATAAACACTGTTGATGGCACTTCCTTGTTCTTCTTCTTGGCTCTCAGGATCTTCAGCTCTACCTGTCCAACCTGGCCAATCAGATTGACCGGGAGACCAGCACAGGAGACGTCCCATTGGTCATAGTCGTGGACGACCTCAGTGACTCCGCCTCCATTAGCGAGCTTGTCAACGGTGCCCTCACCTGCAAGTACCATAAGTGGTGAGCTGCCGTGACATATTTATAAATGAGGGATCAGTAACAAACAGCCCTCGAGGGCAGAGAACTGCTGGTTTTCCACCCACCCTTTACCTGGGAGTCAGATGTGAACACAGTCTACCAAATCAGTAGGGCTAATTACCCAGGAGAAACGGGAACCAGGGATTTAAATTCGAGAGGTTGAATAGCAGAGTACAGGGAATTAAACAGTCCTCATCTACATGCATTACGCTGGTTATCAATCTTTCCTTAAAGAGTGTTTTCCGTCTCCCCCTCCCTCCGCAGTCCATACATCATCGGAACAACCAATCAGCCTGTGAAGATGACCCCCAACCACGGTCTACATCTCAGCTTCAGGTATTCACGTGACCCAAACACACACAGTGGTAGAAAGCGTCTTTTTGTAACAGCTTTAAAATCAGTTTTTGTTCTCCTTTCGTTAAATTGGAGCAGTGTTTGATGATTTGTGCTTGAGGAACCGTGAAACCTTTGTGTAGTCAAGGGGGGAGGGGGGGGGGTACCCATAGGAAATGGCCACAAAGCCCACACTGGTTCTCCATTTCACTGAATGTGACATTGTTTGTGACCTTCTGTATCTGTCCTGCTGTCCATCAAGCCTTATAATATTGTATGTTGTCACTATTCATAGATCACAGCTGTAGCATTTTTAACTAATATTTAAATTTTTTGTTACTTCTTAACATTTTATTTTCATTACCACAGTGAGGTATAATGTGCAATACTGTACAGGATTATTATTACTATTTTTATTATTATTATTATTATTATTATTATTATTATTATTATTATTATTATTGATATCATTAAAAGGTCATCTGTGAACCCAGGGATTGCACATACCAGTCCTGGTGTCTGGTTTTTGGTGTGTTTCTGCACAAAAATGAGTCGACAAAGGACGAAATTGACTGCTAATGTCTCCTCCCTCTCCTATCTTTTCCCTCTCTCCCTCTTCTCTCTCTTCCTCCTTTTCTCTCTCCCTCCCTCCTCTCCCCCTCTCTCTGCTCCTCTCCACTTCAGAATGGTGACGTTCTCCAATAACGTGGAGCCGGCTAACGGGTTCCTGGTGCGGTACCTGCGCAGGAAGCTGGTGGAGTCGGAGAGCGGGGGCAGCCTGGACAGCGAGGATCTCCTGCGGGTGCTGGACTGGGTGCCCAAGCTGTGGTACCACCTGCACGCCTTCCTAGAGAAGCACAGCACCTCAGACTTCCTCATTGGTACGGGGTCAGAGGTCATACTACTCAAATACCTGGTTTGGCCTGGTTCGTAGCTGGTGCCTGATTTGGTGCCATCATCCCCGTTGACTGAAGTCCTCCCTACACTAGGTGGCGCTAGAGTCCACTGTGTAGCTCTGCAGGGCTGCCAGCCACAGTCGGCTTTGGCACCGGTTGGACGTTATAGTTATGAGCCGTCCAGGAGCCCTCAGTATGAGGAAGGTTGTTGGTTGACAGGGGTTTCCTAATTTCCTAAATTGTGTGCAGGTCCCTGCTTCTTCCTGTCCTGCCCGGTCACTGTGGAGGAGTTCCGTTCCTGGTTCATCGACCTGTGGAACCATTCCATCATCCCCTACCTGCAGGAGGGTGCCAAGGACGGCATCAAGGTACTGCAGGGGACAGTCCCCTCCTGGAGTAATGCATGGTTAAGGGCTTTGCTCAAGGGCCCAACAGCTGTGCGGATCTTATCGTTGCTAGACCAGGGCTCAAACAACCAGCCTTCCAGGTCCCAGTCATGTACCTTAGCCACTAGGCTCCAGGCTGCCCCCTTTTGTGTGACTGTTACTTAGGAGCAGTCATGTGACCGTACCGTTGTGCTGTGGTGCTGCAGGTGCATGGTCAGAAGGCTGTTTGGGAGGACCCGGTGGAGTGGGTGAGGGGAACCCTACCCTGGCCCTCTGCCCAGCAGGACCAGGCCAAGCTCTTCCACCTGCCCCCTCCCACTGTGGGCCCCAGCAGCGCTGGCCAGCCCCCCGAGGAGAGGGTCACCAAGGAAGCCCCCCCCAGCTCCCTCGACTCAGACCCGCTGGTGAGTCTCTCTCATACGCTGATGTCATCAAGGTCTGATAGTTTTGTAGTTCACGAGGCAACCTGAAAGCAGTAAAATCCAGCAGGTGCCAGCTCTTCCCTGGGCCTTCTCGTGCTACAGGCCTGAGGTTTATGACATTAGTCGTAGACATTAAAATAGTGAAAGTTACATGACCGACCAACTGGACACAGAAAACTGGGAGTAAAGGATGTGTTTCAACAGTTTTTTTATTTTATTTATTTTTTTATTTTTTTATAGCTACACTGAATATGACTGAATATGAGTATTTTATGGTAAGATATCTCCCTCTTCCTCTCTCTCACTTTGATCTCTCCATCCATCCTAGATGGCCATGCTACTGAAGTTACAGGAGGCAGCCAATTACATAGAATCTCCAGACCGAGAAACCACGGCAGACCCCAGCCTCCAGTCGTCACTTTGAACATCTCCAGGAAATGAATGGACGAACGAACGAACGACGAACGAACGAACACTTTGGATGGCTAGTGCTGTTATTCCTTCATTCGTCATTGAGCCTCTAGGCTCTGCCATTTGTCTTTAGTGTGGGTTTTCGCAGAGACAAAAAAATAACTCAGACATAGTCTGTCCTGTATCTATTACAGCTCCTCAGATGCGCTCGACAGAATCAAATGTCCCAGGATTTCATCTATAACTCTAAACAGCAAAAAAAACAGAAAACAGCTGTTCGTACTGGCCTTTTTAAGTTTTATTAAATCTACAAATGCATGGCAATCATTACAGCAGATTTCAAATAGAATTATTCTGATTTAGTTTCCACATTTTCTATTTTATTTTGTTCTGTTTTTCTTAAAGAAAATGTTACATGGTCCTGTTTACAAAAAAAACGACAATAAACCCCTTGGTTGGGAGCCATTACTGTTCCACTGTTGCCCTCAATACCACTCAAGGAAACTGCTGCTGATTGGATAAACTGTCAAGTATTATTTAACCTCATTGGTCCTCACAGCTTGTGGTCAGAGACAGTCACACAGAAGCTTTCAACAGCAAACACTTGCTTATCACACATCTCTGGGATACCCCAGTCAAATGTAATTTGATTAATTATGAGTGCGATGAGTCAACTTAACTGACCCAAAAATAACCTGCTCCAAATCATAGACTTTAAAGAGGTTGTGTAGTTTTTAAATAGTTCCAAAGAACAGTTTCCATTTGTAACCTCCAAATTCTTAGACCTTTATGTGATTACAAGACCAATCAGTTCAGAACTGCAGAGCACTTTCAAACAATATTTTAAACTTGGTTATAGTTAATTTAAATGATTATCCAGCTAGTATTCGATTTCTGCAACATTTGAGAAGTGTCCTACCAGTATTGCTCTGGTGCCACATGACAGTGACTTTGTACGGATGTTACATTTTCGCTGGATTGGGTACCTTCTTTAAAAGCATGGCAATCACTTTAGAAAAAGACAAACATTTTTTCCAAACTTTTCATGAAATGCGTTTTGAGATTTTAGATTTGTTTATGAGATTTAATTGCGCTATCCTGTCAAATCCTGTGTGAATTCATGGACGTGATGCTTATTTCCTTTCGGCTACTGAAAACGGTTAGTGAACTAGCCACCTAGTCTGTCATAGATTTAGTTACTTTCTCGCTACACAGCTAGTGCTACCTATTTAGCTGAAAAGCAGTCAGTGCACTGGATAACAAAAGCCACATTTCTTATTTGTCTCTATTTGCTAAAATCAATGGGGTCAGGTTTGTTTTGTATTCTTTTTTTGTTTTGTTTAGATTTTTTTCTTTATAAACCCTATTTATTAACCCTTTGCCCACCAGGTGTGAGACGGCATGTGCCCTTTGAAAACATTGTGAAGATGTCTATAGGACCCAGCTGCCCAGGTTGTGTAGATCAACCCTCCTACAGATATGCAATTTTAAATGACCACACATTTA
Source organism: Conger conger (assembly GCF_963514075.1). Classification (NCBI taxonomy): domain Eukaryota; kingdom Metazoa; phylum Chordata; class Actinopteri; order Anguilliformes; family Congridae; genus Conger; species Conger conger. The sequence continues at coordinate 11,412,138 of NC_083769.1, forward strand.
AACAAATGGTGCTCAAAACAAACGCCTTAATTTAGAAACTCGCTATATTGTTTCCTTGACCGCAGATTTCCTCACTCTGCTATCCATAGAAAACTGTACTGTATACAATTTAAAAGTTCTATTCTATCAAACCATCAGTGTACACTGCTTTCAGCAGGTAGCAGAGTGAACTGGTCTTTTTGAGGCTGACCTCAAAAAGAAAATGGTGCTTGGACTTGCTTATTTCTGTTTACCTTTTTACTTGATACTAGCCAAAATGCACTTTATTTAGTTTCCATTTTGTTGGTTGTTTTGTCAGCAAGTGTACCTTAGCGGAGATCAGTGGATTGCGCTGTGTCTTGCAAAAAAACAGAAAAGGCAATTACAGGTGCAGTTCACATGCAAATCCTGCAGGGGCAGTGTTCATGATTCCCTGTAGCTCTGTGTTTTCTTCCATTGTGCTATTCTTATTAAATTCCTCATCATTAATATAATGTAGTACCATTCTGTTTCAATCCAAGCTCTGCAGCTTACCGTATTTATTACATATATTTATGATTTTTACATTCTCTCATGTAAGCCTTTTGTAATGGGTATGTCACTATCACTTTTCTAAGTTTAATGGATTGATGAAATTCAAATGTTTTACAGATTTCTTAAAAAGATTATGTCCAGGCTGCAGCTCCCATGTCTTACTGGAGTCAATCATAATATCAAGCAAAGTTAAGATGATGATTAAGATGTATGTAAAAGTGAAAAGGGGAGGCCATTTGATATGATAAACATTTTTGCTAGACGTTGATCGTGGACGATTCATAAAGCTGCTGACGGTTATGGTGACAATTTCCAAAATACCCACAATCATTATCTCTTTGTTGCTCCCACTATGGGCACCATGCCAATGTTCAATAGCCTTTATATGAAGCACCATAGTCTGAGGGAAAATGCCCTCTAAAGGCCTAAGCCAGCAGTTCTGAGGTTTTCTTGCATGGTGGTTCAACAGTGTCAGGATCCAGTAAATCTCTGTACTGTGCCTGCTAAGGATCGTTTCTTTTTATATAATGTTATCCTGATTTTACAAATGCTGATTTGTAACTGCATGGTAGTTGATACTACATTTGCATCTGGGAAAAAACGAAACAAAAAAAAAACGTAGCCCCATATCCAATTCAAGGTCACCCTGTATTACCGTTATCTTTCTGCTCAGAAAAAGGGTCATCTTTGGGTATGGGTGTGTTTGGGGAAGATACCATTATAAGTATTTGTTAGCATTCACTTTACTGCACCCCGACCCCAACACAGTTCTTTTATAATGTCTATTTAGAGAGCCATGTACAAATTAATACCAGTTTTCGAAAATATATTTCTCTTCCTGTGGGAGGTACAGTGTGTAAAATCCAGCGCATACTGAAATCCATTTTTATAGAATGTCTTCGATTGTTTAACACACTGTATCAATTGGTTACAAAAAGACCAAAATCCCTCTGCTGGAGTAGCATTTGTAATACATTCACTGCGTGGGCCTCAGAATGCAGTTAATACCATAGCAGCTATAAGCTTCTTGACTTTGTGGGGTGAAACATACCGTTACTGAGCAAGTTGACTAATTTTATGATGTAATGGAGAAAGGCTGTTGAGTTGAAATTGCAGTAAGACTATGGTTTCTCAGTATGACTAGTGTAGGCTCCCTTTGTACCCACAAGGTGAAGGTGTTGCTACGCTGTGTATTTCTGTGTTTTTATACCGGGATGCTCAAAACTGGCCCAGGCCAGGAGTACTGCTGGTTTTCCTTCCTCCCCTCTAATGGGGGAATTATTTAAACGTGATGCAGATGGTGAGTGTAATATCTGGCCAATCACTGGCAATATTGGACTATGGACTATCAGGTAGAACAGAAGACCAGCCAATACTGCTGACTCCGAGGGTCAGATTTGAGTACCCGCCACTCTATAGCCACCATCAGTGGGGCGCAGTGATTAAATGTTACCACTAGAGGGCGGGCGTGCACAAGGGCCATGGTCTACAGCTTGTGATTGCACTTGTATGGATTTTTAAGAGCTTGTTGATTGGTGATCTACAAAGGCAGTCAAGCACTTACATAATTAAGAGGCAGTGGCAAAAAGCAAAAAATAAAATAAAATTTGCAGTTGTGGGCCAGTAAGTTCCCTTTATGGTTAAAGATGAATGATTTCCGTAGCTGTGAACTGAAAAGGCATGCCCCCGGGGAGAGAGGTGGTTTGGGTAATGAGAACAAGCTTGTACACAATTCCCTTCTCAGATAAGGCTTGTAACCTTTTATTTCTGTGTATAATCCTTAGTAGGTGTCCTCTGACACGGTGTAATGAAAAATGTTTTTTATGTGTGTTTTTAGGACTTTATACCAATGCATTCTAACATTACAGTAATCTGTATATATGAATGTCAACACTTTACTAATAGCTAGCAAACAAGGCAGGAAACCAAATCAAGTGAGTCTGGTCCTAAATTGCAACCTTCTCTTAGTAATGCCAGTGAAGTGGCCATTGTGTTTTGAGTCCTAGAATTTCCTGCCAAAACATTCATCGTAGATCACCCCCAAATAGTTGGCCATTTCTACCGGTTGTAGGTTACTGCCACTATCAGAAACAGAATTCATGGTGAGAATTGATTGTGCTTTTTTTTCTTTTTTTTTAAATGGAATTTTGTATGACTGGATTTTTGTGTATTGCACTTTTAATCAAACCTGTTTCAAATATTATTTTGCTTAAATTTGCTTAAAAAGACGAGGAACAAAATTGGCTTTCGTGATGCCTTGCTCTGGATGGCTTTTAGAAGATCATAACGGTGGTTGTAATTTCTTGAGACCAATACTTCTCTGCATCGCTACACATTTACTCATGAATGTTCTGTTGAAAGAGAAACAAGTGACATTTTTTGATGAAGAATAAACGCTTGCCCTAGAAAAGATATTACAAATATATTAATTTAAAACTGGCTATTCAGAATATCAAAAGTGTGTGAATTACATCTGCCCTTGTTTAAGAGTGAGCTGCCTAAACTCACATCTAAAATTGTGACATTAAATGTTTGTCTGTGAGGGGGTTCGTGAATAACTGCATTTGGTGTGACCGAGCCAATCGCCTCCTTGAGCAGGCAGGTGTCGGAAGCCATTTTTGCTCTGTCTGCACAGTCCGTTCCCTGTGTAAATCCCTGCTGACTGTCGTGCCTGTGTTCTGCTGGAGCAGCTGTCCTGTGTGTGAGAGACTATGCAGCAACTTCTACTGGCTTTGACTAAAAAAATTTAAAAAATAAAAACAATCATCCAGAAACTAAAATTTCAGTACCAAACGAAATTGGAGCAAATTAGTGTGATATTAGTTTTATATTCAGGCTTCGCTGATGCGATTGGAAGACCCTCTTAACCCATAGTCTTATTGGTGAAGATCCAACAAGGAAGAGGAAGTGATGATAGACGAGGATGACGGGGTCACGCCTTAATGTAAATGTATTTGTGTAATGGTTTTCGTGTGTCGGATTCAGACCAAAATGTCTTTGGCACTGTGGCCTTACCTCACCATATTTGAACACCGCTTTCAGTATCTGCCCAACATTTCTCAGAATGCTGCTGTGGTCCCAGCTGCTGTTGATCTGCTTGTTTGAACGTTGTTGTTTTGTTTTTTTGACGAGCCAAAGATCTTTTACATATGGCAACTCATTAGAGGCATCAATCAACAGGTTTTCGGATATAGAAGAGGTTTTTTCTGGTGGTGTTTTTTATTATTTATTATGGGCACAACGTCAAAAGGGCGATCTTTTTGCAGCTGTAGTGGACTGTCTTTAGTTCTCTAGAGTCTCAAGTGTAGATTAACCAAAAAATGATCAGTGGACCTACTGGAAAAGGCGGTTTCCTCCTTGGCATTCCGCTCCACGCCATAACCAATGGAAACTGAAAGTGGTATTGCCTTCCTATTTATCCTGTAGCATTGTCAAACAATGGCGATTGTTTACCGATATTTACAAATGCTTTCTAACGATCTGAAGCCTTTATAGGTTGCTGAATAGTCACACTTAAGTCTTAATCTTGCAAAGCTTGCTATTAAAAAAAAAAAAAGAAAAAGAAGAAAAAACTACATTGTAATGATGGTATATAATGTAACTGACGTGCAGATGTGATGGGAGTCTTAATGTTAATGCATGTCGCGTTTGGTGTGTTTGCATTGCGAAGCCTTTTCCATGGGACCTACCTGCATTTTTGAGGGATTTTTAAAATAATTATGCATTTCTTTTTCTCTCCTTTTTCTTTTTAAGGAACAGATCTTTCTTTTTCCTAAGCAATCCTTTGTAAAACGTATTTTGTACAGGATATTACAATTGTAAACAGTGTAAATAATGAACGCATCCGCGACAACAATCACGTTTAAAAAAAAAAAAAAAAAAAAAAAAAAAAAAGGATGTCCGGGGGCGTGGTTGAGTGAGCGTTTGGCTGGGTAGCCATTTTTTATATTGCTTCAGTGCTGAGTAGCCCTATGCAGGAAAAAAGGGTACTTGAAGGCATGGTTTCTTTTTTTAACTACAAAAAATTCATCTGTCTAACCTCGTTCACTTGTTTCAATAAAGTCATGCCATACAGTGAAGTTAAATGTTTCTAATTCTGTCAAGAAAGACGTGAGCATGAAAGACTCATCCAATGAGAACATACAGTGCAGATCGTATGCATTTCGACAGTGGTACAATTTCTGGTCTCCTGGCTCTGTAGTCCAATGCATTACATTTCTAATTAATAGATCAATATGAGGTTTCAGTGCAGACCTTTAATTTGAGGTTATTTAAATCCAGAGGGTGATCCGCGTATGAATTGCATCCCTTTTTATACACAGTCCATGAACATGGCAATGAGTTCAATGATCTTCAGTGGCCTTCTCAGTCACCGGTTCTGAATCCAATAGGACACCTTTGGGATGTGGTAGAACGGCAGATTCGCAGCATCAATGTGCAGCTGACAAATTGCATGGAATCCAAGCCATGAAGCATTTAGGCTGTTTTGGGGACAAAGGGAAGCAGTATTTGTATAGTGTTCCTAATAAAGTGCTCAGTAAGCGTATATTACATTTTGGCAACGTGCTTTATCCTCAGACTTATGCCTGGTGTTGTAAAAATTTAGCAGCCAAATCTGTAAGATGATAAAGATAGCTGGCTGGGTTGGGTATGGGGTGGGAGTGGAGGTGATTTTATGGAGAGGTTTCATTCCAAAAGCTGAACTCTTTCTGCTTTACTGTAGAACGCATGCGAATACTGAAGTGACTATACACCGTCATATAAAATATATAACATTAATATTTTAGTCTTTGCACTCGTGAACTGAACAGCATGCATATGTAGGTTTAGATTTAGGTAAACATAACGGGCACGTTCTCTCCAGGTTTGTATAATTTGTACGGTGATTTCGTTTTTCCAGGTGACTTTGCTTGCATGCTAATTCCCCTAGTTATCTTTTCTTGTTTTCTGTCCTCCAAAAATACTTTGGTTGGACTGGCCTTAGAACCAGCCGGCCGTCACAGTAAGCGTGATTGTTGTCGCCACGCCGCCGTGTCTGGCACTGATGAAGGCAGAAGCCATGGGTATGTGGTGTTGGCCTCCACCTGTACCTCTTTAGCTCATGCTTGGTGACAAGATAGGGTCGCGGGCTCCCTGCTGGTGCTATCGTCGGCTTGTTGACCATGGTATTGTGTTACAATGCTGTAATTTCGCGTATTTGAGTCCAGGTTGAAATTTTGGAATTATTCCACCAAAGTGATTTAAAAAGCTCATGTAATGCAATATAATAATGCATTTTTTCAGGCTATCCTTTATATTTAATCACATATGATAAGTCTCGAAGAAGCATTATGGCAAAATAATCCACACTGAAAAAAGTGTTTAAAAAAAAATGTGTCTGAATAAACCAAAAATTTTACATCAACTTCTTACACTATTATTATTTTTTATTTAGGTTTTTAAATTGGAAAAACGAAAAGATAAAACATTTTGAATAATTTTTTTCAGCGCACTGGAGCGGTTTAAGGCGGCCATATTTGCATTTAATAACCCCTGGATAATTGTCAAAATGCTTGGCAAGATGGGGTCATCGGCTCCCTGCTGGTGCTATCGTCGGTTTGTTGACCATGATATTGTGTTACAGTGCTGTAATTTAGCTATTTGAGTCCAGGTTGAAATGTTGAAATTATTCCACATACCACCAAAGTTATTTTAAAAAGCTAATGCAATATAATAATAATATTTCAGGCTATCCTTTATATTCAATCACATATGATGATGTAGTCTATACACAGCGCTGTAGTCTAATGCAAATCGTTAAATATGACCACTGTTAAGGGCATACTTATGTCAGTCTCGAAAACGCATTGTGCCACTGAAGAAAGTGTTTTAAAAAATGCGTCATTGGATAAACTTAATTTTACTTCTTTACTTTAGTTCTTAAACCTGTATATTTTTTTTAGGTTTTTCAATTGGGAAAACACAAAGCTAACTAATAAATTGAAGTAAAACATTTAGAATAATTATTTTCAGTGCACTGGAGTGGTTTAAGACGGCTATATTTACATCTAATAACCCCTGGTTAATTGTCAAAATGGTAATTTGTTACCTTTAACTAATCTAATTAAAATCCAGCCTGCGCAAAGGGCTGTTAAGTTTTGACGCAGCTTGTTAGTTTAGGGCAGGATTGCAAACATGCCAAACCAACTCTACACCTGTGATTTATTTGCGTGGTCGTAGCCCCTAGTGGAACGATGTCGACTGAGGGCAGGGAATTACTTATGTGTTGAAACAGGTTTCCATTTAAGGTCTTATTATTATTCCACAAATTGATCAGAACACACATTACAACATTCAGTATAATGGTAATACCAGTGTTACACCATTCCCACCCCCACCAAAATAAAGCACACATACTAATCGAAAAAAGTTATTAAAAACAAACAAGTGGCTGATGCTATAGTTACCCATCTTCTGAGTTCCATCTTATAAGAGGGCAAAAATAATATCAAGAGTCGAACATTCACTGAGCCTATAAAGAAGTTAGAAAAGTTTGCTTCCGTTTTAATGGATATTGGCCGTTAAAACAAATATGTGACGATGCTGCAGCGTAACCACCATGTCGGCTAGACCGTGCTTGAGACTTCTCGGGTGCCTTCAGAAAAGCAAGGGGATGGTCCAGTGCGCGCAACGCGCTATATATAAAGTTGTCAATGGGTGGAGTCCCTCGGCTTCAAAGTCGCCGCTGTACATATATATTTGTCAGCCCCCTCTTGGGACGTTTTATTCAAAGGATTGGCTGTCCCTCGGGGTCCTCAAGCACCATGCCATCCAAATTGGCTCTCTTCAAGAAAGCTCCTTCTAAGAAGGTAGCGCTTAAGAAAGTGGCTCCTGCACCGGAGCCCACGCCGGCTCCCGCCCCGCCTCCCGACGAGCCTGCCGCCACTGAGGCTGCTCGTGTTCCAGCCGAGGCTGCTCCTGTCCCAGCCGAGGCTGCTCCTGCCCCAGCCGAGGCTGCTCCTGTCCTGACAGAGGCGGCACCTGCAGAAGTTGCCCCCGCGCCCGAAGCTGCGGCTCCAGCAGAAGGGGAAGCCGCTCCCGCACCCCCCGCAGAAGGTAAAGCGTGGACCCTAGAAATAGTTAATAATAATAATAATAATAATAATCATAATAATAATTAATAAAACTACATTTCAAAATCCAGGGCGTACCGGCCTAATCAAACTTTCTTAAAAAAAAAAAAAAGAAAATTAAATAAAACCCGGCATTATGCTACCTTGCGTAACTAGGCTAATGAAAGCATTAAGTTAACTGAAATAAGGGTTAATTCTAACACAGATTAATACCATTATTAGTAGCTACTTTTGGAGTTTATCCATCGAATTTATGTTTAAGACTAACTGTACCATTGAGGACTTATAAGGTCATCTAACCTTTATATTTGTGTAGCCTAATTAACTAACCATGCCTGACCAGCGATGATTAATTGGCACTGGCATTTAACGTTAGCCGCTGCTGCTGCCGCTGCTGCTCCTGCCATAGAGGAACCTGCTGCACCTGCACAGCCAGAGGCTCCGACTGACGGTAGGCCTAACTTATCAGCTAGCATTAAAAGTTCCTACAACATTCAGTAGCCTACAATATTTTTGATTCACATCTAACATTTAACATCAGCTGCCGCCCCTGCTGCACCAAAAGAATCTGCAGCCGTTGACACCGCTCCCGCCGAAGACAAGCCAGCTGAGGGTAATCGGCGACATGATTTCTGGATCCAATTCCACGATTGCACAATAAATGATTATGCTGCCAAAATTACTATAGCTGTTCTATTCGCATTCAGCATTAACATTGCAAAGCTAACGAATAACATTTAACACCAGCAGCCGCACCAGAACTTGCACCTGCTCCGGCACCGGACGCTGCGGAACCTGCTGATGGTAAAATAATATTGCTAGTTCATATTACCAATTACATTGCTTTCTTCTTGTATATCCAACATGTATCACAACTTTTTACAACGTTACATAAGGTTATGCATATGGTAATTACGTTGTAGTGGCTTTTACATTAACCCATACCTAACGTAACCCAAACCACAACTATCTTTCCAACAATTTTGTAACGGTTTTTAAGCGTTTTAAATGCGTAGCCTACTGCAGGTCCCAATGTTTATAAATAACCCGACAAAATCAGGAGAATATAACGTTTTCACTGCTTTGCATACCCTAAACGTTTTAAAAAGTTAATGTTGTTAGATTGGTTTTGCGCAATTGGTGATGACATTTTTATTCCAGGTAGCTAACCTGCAAGTTATACCCTAATCTAACATATCTAACATTTTAACATCAGCCGTTGCTGCCCCCACCCCAGAAGAAGCGGCTCCTCCTGCTGCCAAACCAGCTGATGGTAAAAAAAAGAAAAAGATTGATAAGCCTGATGATAATGCTATTCCAGGTATTACGCCAAACAATAATTAATTGACGTCAATGTGACAGCATTAATTGCTATAGCTTATGTAATAATGTTAAAATAATGATTTGCACAACCCAAACGTTTAAGTTATTGTTGTTAGATTGGTTTTGCACAATTGGTGATGACATTTTACTGCACTAGTGAATAGTTTAGCTACCTGTAGAACCCAGGTAGCTAACCTGCAAGTTATACCCTAATCTAACGTATCTAACATTTTAACATCAGCCGTTGCTGCCCCCACCCCAGAAGAAGCGGCTCCTCCTGCTGCCAAACCAGCTGATGGTAAAAAAAAGAAAAAGATTGATAAGCCTGATGATAATGCTATTCCAGGTATTACGCCAAACAATAATTAATTGACGTCAATGTGACAGCATTAATTGCTATAGCTTATGTAATAATGTTAAAATAATGATTTGCACAACCCAAACGTTTAAGTTATTGTTGTTAGATTGGTTTTGCACAATTGGTGATGACATTTTACTGCACTAGTGAATAGTTTAGCTACCTGTAGAACCCAGGTAGCTAACCTGCAAGTTATACCCTAATCTAACGTATCTAACATTTTAACATCAGCCGTTGCTGCCCCCACCCCAGAAGAAGCGGCTCCTCCTGCTGCCAAACCAGCTGATGGTAAAAAAAAGAAAAATATTGATAAGCCTGATGATAATGCTATTCCAGGTATTACGCCAAACAATAATTAATTGACGTCAATGTGACAGCATTAATTGCTATAGCTTATGTAATAAAGGTAAAATAATGCTTTGCATAACCTAAACGTTTTTAAAAGTTACTGTTGTTAGATTGGTTTTGCGCAATTGGTGATGACATTTTATTTCACTACTAAATAGTTTAGCTACCTGTAGAACCCAGGTAGCTAACCTGCAAGTTATACCCTAATCTAACATATCTAACATTTTAACATCAGCCGTTGCTGCCCCCACCCCAGAAGAAGCGGCTCCTCCTGCTGCCAAACCAGCTGATGGTAAAAAAAAGAAAAAGATTGATAAGCCTGATGATAATGCTATTCCAGGTATTACGCCAAACAATAATTAATTGACATCAATGTGACAGCATTAATTGCTATAGCTTATGTAGTAAAGGTAAAATGATGCTTTGCATAACCTAAAAGTTTTTAAAAGTTACTGTTGTTAGATTGGTTTTGCGCAATTGGTGATGACATTTTATTTCACTACTGAATAGTTTAGCTACCTGTAGAACCCAGGTAGCTAACCTGCAAGTTATACCCTAATCTAACATACCTAACATTTTAACATCAGCCGTTGCTGCCCCCACCCCAGAAGAAGCGGCTCCTCCTGCTGCCAAACCAGCTGATGGTAAAAAAAAGAAAAAGATTGATAAGCCTGAGGATAATGCTATTCCAGGTATTACGCCAAACAATAATTAATTGCCTTCAATGTGCTGAGTTACAGGCCCTATGCAGGGGTTCCCAAACATTTTTCTGATGTGACCCCAAATAAATGTTCACAAACTTACATGTCCCCAACACCCCACCCACACATGTTGTGCCTAACAACACTCTTTAGGCAGGACTATACTGGAAATATACCACAACCTCTTCTGCCTCATTGCTTTATTTTAGTTAGACAGGGTTGCTGTCATTTGAAACATATAGTCGCCTTCATTTGCATATTGCAATTTTTAAAAATCTTTTTAAAGATTTTCATGCGACCCCATCCTGAAGTTGAGTGACCCACAGTTTGGGAACCCCTGGCCTTATCCTTTCAGGGTGCTTGGCTTTCAGTCAATGTTGTTTTTCTAGTTGTTAGACCGGCACATAATTTTTACTGCACCAATAGCTGCAGAAAAGGCCTAACTTGAGACCTCTGCAAACTGATAACGTGTATAATTCAGCAGTAGTCTAGGTAGCTATTACATTTGTCTTAACAACAAATGTATACGTCAGCTGCACCAGCCCCTGCTGTTGAACCTGTCGCAGTAGCTGCTCCGGACCCTAAGGAACCAGCTGATGGTAAATAAACGAGTAACAATTCAAGCTACTGAAGATCTATGCTTGCCCATTTATTAGTAAATTCAGTAAACTTAACTAAGCCTACATGCCTTAACAGTAGCTACTAATATTTAGCCTACATAAGACTAGCCTGTAACCTCGTAATAGTTCCCCTTGTTTTCTGTATATTGACTTTCAACAAGAGATCTGTGACATTCTACAGCAATATATTAACATCTAACATCTAACATCTAACGTTTAACATCAGCTGCAGCTGCCACTGAAGAACCTGTTGCCCCCACTGAGCCGGAAGCTGAGAAACCAGCTGGTAAAACATGATTTTGTAACATAGGGATGCTTGGCTACTTGCTACAGTATATTATCCAATAATGACTGGTATTATACAACATTATAATTGTATATAATATCATAATCATAATATTATAACTGCCCCAGCAGATGGTAAAGTAGTGTAAAATAGCGCATCAAGATTAGACAAATTTCTTATCCCTCCACCCGCAAAGCACAACAGCCTTCAATTGGCTCAGAGGCTAGTGACGCATCTTGATTTGAGACTAAAGTATAATTGTTGGAAGAGGGAAAAGAAAGGCTTGGTTAACTTATCTTACACTGCAAAAAAAAGAGAAGGAAATCTTAACTAGAATTTTAGTCTTATATTTAGACTAAAAATCATATTTGCATGACTTTTTTGCCAAATAAGATACAAACAGTTGTTTAATGAACGATAATCTATCTATAAAGTATCTATCTATCTATATATCTATATATATATATATATATATATATATATATATATATATATATATATATATCTCTATAACCATATGGTGCTATTGTGTTGTCCACATGTGAAGCTGTCCTTTAACATCTCAAATTTAACATCAGCCGCCGTCGCTACTCCTGCTGCAGAGGAACCTGCTGCCATCACTGCCCCTGCTCCCGACGCCGAGGCGCCTGTGCTCGGTAAATTAACACAAAGGTTGGAGGAGTTTCTTTTCCCTCTGCAGAGGATAGCAAACTTTTGATCTTTTGAACTTTTTGTCTCAGTAGAGCCATGCGATGAATTTGAGATAAAAACCCCACTGTTAGCGGAAGGAAAAGAAACTCACCGTTACTTGGTTTTACCGTATATAATGAGTAGTTATACTCAGTGGCCACATTAATTTTTTTATTGAGTTATTTATTTTCTAGTGCTGGGTTAGGAATCCACCTTTTGCCTGAAGAACAACCTACATTTTTGCATGGATTCAACAAGGTGCTGAAAACTTTCCTCAGAGACTTTGGTTCATGCTGACTCATAGAATCATTGCATTGCCTTTATCCTACCTCCAATTGTCCAGTTTTGGAGATCACATGCCCACTATAGTCTCATCTTCCTCTTTTTAGCTTGGGGAAGTTGAACCGGGTGTGGTCTTCTGCTGCTGTAGTTAACCCATTTCCAACAAGTTCAACATGTTATTTGAGATCTCTGATCTCTCTCATTAACAATGTGTTTTTGCCCACAGAACCACCACTCACTTTTTTCATTTTTGTTTATCATTCTTTGTGAACTCATGAGACTGTAACGCATTCAAATCTCAGGAAGGCAGTTGTTTCTGACATGCAGTAATAATTAGGCTACGACCAGCACCAACAATCGTCAAAGTACAGTACTGTGCAAAAGTTTTAGGCAGGTGTGGAAAAAATGCTGTAAAGTAAGAATGCTTTCAAAAATATAAATGTTAATAGTTTTTTTTTGTTTTTTTTGCAATTAACAAAATGCAAAGTGAGTGAACAGAAGAAATTTAAATGAAATCAATATTTGGTGTGACCACCCTTTGCCTTCAAACCAGCCTCAATTCTTCTAGGTACACTTGCAAGTCAGAGATTTTCTAGGCATATAGTCAGGTGTGTGATTAACCAATTGTACCAAACAGGAGCTAATGATCATCAATTTAATATGTAGTTTGAAACACAAGCATTACCTGAAACAGAAACAGCTGTGTAGGAGGCTTAAAACTGGGTGAGGAACAGCCAAACAGCCAAAGGTGAGGTTGCTGAAGACAGTTTAATATCATGTTAAAGTCATACATCATAGCAAGACTGAGCTCAGCAACAAGACACAAGGTAGTTATACTATATAGTTATACTATATATGCATCAGCAAGGTCTCTCCCAGGCAGAAATTCCAAGACAGACAGGGGTTTCCAGATGTGCTGTTCAAGCTCTGTTGAAGAAGTACAAAGAAACGGGCAACGATGAGGACCTTAGACGCAGTAGTCGGCCAAGGAAACTAGTGCAGCAGATGAAAGACACATCATGCTTACTTCCCTTTGCAATCGGAAGATGTCCAGCAGTGCCATCAGCTCAGTATTGGCAGAAACCAGTGGGACCCAGGTACACCCTTCTCCTGAACCGAGACGTCTGGTCAGAAGTGGTCTTAAATACCTCCGATGTGGAAACAAGGCCAATCGACTCACCTATGCACGAAAACACAGGAACTGGGGTGCAGAAAAATGGCAGCAAGTTATGTGGACTGATGAGTCAAAATGTGATATATTTTGCTGTAGCAGAAGGCAGGTTGCTCGCCGAAAGGCTGGAGAGCGGTACGAGAATGAGTGTCTGCAGGCATCAGTGAAGCATGGTGGAGGTCCCTTGCAAGTTTGGGGCTGCATTTCTGCAAATGGAGTTGGGGATTTGGTCAGAATTAATGGGCTCCTCAATGCTGAGAAGTACAGGCAGATACTTATCCATCATGCAATACCATCAGGGAGGCATCTGATTGGCCTCAAATTTATTCTGCAGCAGGACAACGACCCCAAACATACAGCCAATGTCATTAAGAACTATCTTCAGTGTAAAGAAGAACAAGGAGTCCTGTAAGTGATGGTATGGCCCACAGAGCCCTGATCTCAACATCATCGAGTCTGTCTGGGATTACATAGAGACAGAAGCATTTGAGGCTGCCTAAATCCACAGAAGAACTGTGGCTAGTTCTCCAAGATGTTTGGAACAACCTACCTGCCGAGTTCCTTCAAAAACTGTGTGCAAGTATGCCTAGAAGAATGCTGCTGTTTTGAAGGCCAATGGTGGTTCCACCAAATATTGATTTGATATAGATTTTTCTTCTGCTCATTCACTTCTTCTGTTTGTGCATTTTGTTAATTGATAAAAAAAGAAACTATTAACATTTCTATTTTTGAAAGCATTCTTATTTTACAGCATTTTTTCACACCTGCCTAAAACCTTTGCACAGTACTGTACATCTTGCTCATTACAATGTTTGGTCGACAACAACTAAACCTCTACCATGTCTGTATGCTTTGTATATTGAGTTGCAGCTAGATGATTCATTGTTTTGGGGGACTGTCTATTTGCGTTAACAAGCAGGTGTACCTAATAAAGTGTCCACTGAGTATATAACGACAAGTTGCATATGGCTCGGTAGCTAGCCACTGGAACCTAGCTAATCTCACCAAATAGCTCCACTAGCTACCAAGCTGTGCAACTAGCTATATTAACACCAATTGCATTTGGTTTGTAACATTGATTGCATTTGGCTGTCATTCACCATCTAACATTTAACATTAGCCGACGCTGCTGCCCCAGCTGCAGAAGAGGTCACTGCTCCCACTGCCCCAGAAGCTCCTGCTGATGGTAAACCGACATTCCGAGGAAAACCTAGAAAAACTTTGCAATAGAGTTTCTCCAGGTCGGGTACGCCTCTGGAGAACAAAATGGTACCCTCACCGCTCTTAACTTAACGGACTTATACGATATGCACCAGGCTTCAGAATTCCAATTTCGTACCTTCCCTATGTTTGTTAAGTGCAATTGAATCACTTCAACTTGTGCGTATGTGCTGCTGTAACGAAGGTAACATCAATTGTTTAATATAACAGCTGCCATCGCTGTTCCTGCTGCTGATGATGCTGCCGCCCCAGCTGCCAGTGAAGCGCCGGCAGAGGGTACGACTAACCCTAGAATTCAAAAACACGATTTCGGAATGCTCAATTATCCTTCTTCCCAGGGTTGCAAAATCACTGCGGTAACAAACGACTGAATGTTCTGCAGTATTTTAATGATAAAGCTACGGAAGTACGGATTTTGAAGAGATGTTTCAATTTGACACTAAGCCTAAAGATATTTTTTGCATTATCCTACCATCCGACACGGTTTGGGTGTTGGCCTCATTGGGATCTTTGAAGGGAATGCAGTTGAGGGAAGCTAGTTGAATAAATCTAATATAACTGCGTGTTTGACATACTGTCGCACCAGTTGCCGAAACCCCAGCTGCTGAGGCACCTCCAGCCGAGGAGCCCAAACCTCCAACACCCCCTCCCCCAGCAGGTAAGCTGAACTGAAGAGAACCTCCTCTCATCTGCTATTTCTGGATGACTTAAATTATTTAGCAGTGGTTTGTTTTTGTTATAATGTGGTTGTTGTTGTTGTTGTTGTTGTTGTTGGTGTTGTTGTTTCGGTTTGATGACCAGTTCCCACTAGCGAACCTCTGAAGTTGACGCTTGAAGATGTCAATGATAGCTCGGTAACAATCAAGTGGAGGCCGCCAGAGACCATTGGCAATTCCGGTCTGGATGGGTACACAGTGGAGTATTGCAAAGACCAAAGTAAGTATAACTCTATGTCAAAATATGCTTGAGGTGGGGTGCGGAGTGGCTCTCTGGGAAAAAGCGCCTAGATACATGGACATATTACAGAAAGTAAAAAGCCTGATTTGTCTCCAAATTTGTTTGGGACTTCTAGCAGTCAAGAGGGAATAGCAGCAACAAACACCTTCTAACCACAACACTGTTTCCCCCTTCTCTGTAAACGCGCTGACGTTGAAACACCATTGGCTGTGGCAATTAGAGCCAATTTTCAACTAATTAAATTGAATTACTGTGCAGTTATACAATGTTTTGTTACAGTTTCGGGCTGTCAATTATATATTTTGAGTCCTAAATTTGAGGACTATAAACACAGGCAGAGGGTAAGTCAGTGAGCCTTGTTTTAGCACAAATATCTTACCTATTTCAAAGCATTTAATTCATTAAAAATCTGTAACTGTTTATGAGTTTGCCAGCCAATGCTAAACACCATTTCACTCTGGACAAGTTGGGAGATGAGGTCATGGAATAATTTTAAAAACCAGCTCTGAACTCTTCCTCCCATTAGCGTGCTTCGTCATGCTTGGCCTTTTGACCTCAGGTCAGGTCTGAATGTAGCAGGAAATGCAGCTCATTTGAACAGTATGCGATGAGTTCATTAGGCTATGTTCATCCCTGCTGATGTAAAAATTCTCCGCATTTATTTTAAAGCTCACATACATTAAATAAATTTCATGTTAATTTAGTTAATTCATGAAGCATGTTTTTGTGAAATTAAATAAATAAATAAATAAAAACATTTGCCAGCATTTATTAGCCTACATTTGCTATTTGTCCATAAATGTTACTGTGTATCTCACAATACAATATAAATAGTTATTGAATGACACTAAGGTTCAGGAGAAAAATATGTGGAGGTTGATTCTATTTGAACTTGCTTGCTCAAAGTCTTGCAAGGCCATGGAATTGACCCCTTATGCCAAATTTGTTGAAGCTCAGAATAAATTATGGGGCAGTTTCATAGACAGATTATGTTTACGTCTGGACTAAAGAGTTTTGTATGGATAATTACCATTCAAAATAAAATGTAATAATTGATCTGTCAGTGAAACTGGTCCTATATGATGAAACTGTCTGTAAGTCTACAGAAATTCAGTCTGGAAACTTGTCCTGGAGCCTCAGACCCATCGATAGCACCTGTCCCCAGTATGTCAGCGCTAGATTTCTACATAACTTTCTCCTGCCCGTATTAGGAAGACTGCTTGTCAAGGACTGTCACTGTATCTGCAAAGCCCACATTTAGAACAGGGGGTTATGCCGATGTCACAAAGGCATGCCTTTAAAATTGCATTATACTAACGGAAGTGAACTGCATGCTATACTGTGGAGCGACGCTTTGGATTGTAGGTTTGAACAGTTTGCATTATAAAGGCATTTGATTTCCATAGGAATTTCATCAGGGCCTTGAAGGAAGTGTATAATATGATACGGATAGTAGCCGAGTAGCAAGTAATTTTTAAAAATCAAAAGGTATGCAGAAGAAATTGATTATTAGTGTGTATGACCCAGTTTGTAAGTTTGGAACTGATGAGTTTGGAGCATCCCAGAGATTTCTTGGCCTTAGAATCTTAAAATATGACTGAAATAAAATGAAATAAAAAGAAAGGCAGGAGCTACTTGATAAAGCTTCTACAGAGTCCATGGTAGTAGGATATGTTTTCAAGCAGCATGTCGTATCAGTATACATTACCCTCTAGAAAATTACAACATTTTGGTCATTTATTGTGGTAGTACACACAATGGTACTGATTTCTTTTAGACTAATTGTTCTCTGATATTTGTCACATTTTATTATGTACCTGAATTCTCAAATATGGTAGCGAGTACTTCTTTGTGTTCCTGGTTTGGACAGTGTGCCAACATTAACATACTGAGGAGTTATGTGTCATATGTTATATATGGGTATAGGTGTTATACTATATGTGTCAACGATGATACTGTGGTACTTGCTGTACTTGATGTTGTAAAGAGGGCTGTGTTTCAGATGTTATATTTGGGTATAGGTGCTATACGACATGGGTCAACCTATGATACTTGTTGTAAAGATCAAAGATGTAGATCTACTCTGGCCCAGATCCTAGCTGGTTCTTGGGAAAACCAAAAAGGCAGGTTATGTGAGCATCGTTGCGTGGTATTGCTGTTTGGCGTTATCACCATTCCATGCATGTTGTCACCCCCTCCCGCAGCGCCTGATTGGGTGGTGGTGAACGAGAAGCTGACAGAGGCCAATCGCATGGTCATCAGTGACCTGACGAAGGGGGACCTTCTGCACATCCGTGTGGTGGCTGTGAATGTGGCTGGCCATAGCCCCCCCGCTGTGCTCGCCGAGCCCGTCAAAGTCACAGAGATTGTGGGTGAGTTTCTGGGAGGAGGAGGAGTAGGGGCGGGGGGGGGGGATCACCAGTAGTCCAGTAACACCTGGGCCATACCACCCTCAAGGGGGATGTTTCGTTTATAATGGTACATGTGGGCCAAGCAAAATTCCACACACTATACTTTATAAAGCAATGCATGAATAAGATGTCATGCACGTACAGTTGTGTTCAAATAAATAGCAGTGCGTAAAAAATTTTTCAAGTGTAGTTCAAACATTAGACATTCAATTCCAAATCAATGCATTAACACATTTAATCAGGTATGTGTTTTTTTCTTCAAACAAACACTTACTGTATAAACTCAAGATTTAACTTCACTTTAAATTACAGAACAAATATTTGTTGCCCATCTGCGTTGCATCAATTCAACCAGAGATGGGGACGAGACGGACTTGAGTCTCACATACACAAACTCCAGACTCGACTCAGATTCGACTTGGACTCGTCAATAAGAACAATAAGAGTCTGCCAAATGGCATCGTGAAAATGCCGAAGTGAATAATGTCACAGCCAATGATTATTTTTCAATTATTTATATTAAAGATATTCCTTCATTAAAACACCCAACGTCATTTTACGCGCAACACCCTACAATGTATTTCTTGCAGCATAGCTCGCTAAGATTACAGTTCCGCATGCTGTGGCCTTTTGAGTTTAAATAATTCAGGCTCATGGAGCCAAACAAAATGATTGCAACTAGCAAAATGTGGAGAATGGAAAACATTTTCTATAGCCATACTGTTGTTTAGGCTGCACCATTCTGGAGACTTGAGACTTGGACTCTAGCTCAGAGACTTAACACTTGACTTGGACTCTAGCTCAGAGACTTGACACTTGACTTGGACTTGCATTTGATGACTTGTGAACATCTCTCGAGTCCACCGTTCCTGTACATTTTTGGGTTTTGCTTCAGAAACTGCATTTTTAATGTCACCCCACAAGTTTTCAATGGGGTTGAGGTCGGGGGATTGAGCTGGCCACTCCATTACCTCAATCCTTTTTGTCTGGAACAAAGATGTTGCTCGCTTATTTGTGTGTTTGGGGTCGTTGTTGGGCATTTCCTCTTCGGCATATGGCAACATAATCTCTTCAAGTATTTTGATATATTCAAACTGATCCATGATCCCTGGTATATGACAAATCGGCCCAACACTGTGGTATGAAAAACATCCCCATTCCATGATTTTTGCGCCACCATGCTTCACTGTCTTCACAGTGTACTGTGGCTTGAATTCAGTACCCGGGGGTCATCTGACATACTGTTGACGACCACTAGACCCGAAAAGAACATTTCTACTCTCATCAGTCCACAGTATGTTACGCCATTTCTCTTTGGGCCAATTGATGTGTTCCTTGGCAAATTTTAACTGACATTTCACATGCCGTTTTTTCAACAATGGTGCTTTACGGGGGCTTCTTGCTGATAGCTAAGATTCAAATCTGTCTTCTGACTGTTACAGCACTTACAGGTAATTGTAGATCATCTTTGATCTTTCTGGAGCTGATGAATAGCTGAATATTTGCGATTCTGACTATTCTTCGATCCGTTTTAACAGTAGTTGTTCATTTTCTTCTGCGTGTTTCGGGGTTTTGTTGTTATTTCAACGCATTTGCGATAATTTTAGCTGAGCATCCTATAATTTGCTACACTTCTTTATACGTTTTCATCTCTCCAATCAACTTTTTAATGAAATGACGTTGTCCCTCCGAACAATGTTTGGAACAGCCCATTTTACTTAGCAATTCAGAAGGAAATATATTTTATAACAATTTGTGAATGAGTCAATTACTCCGAACAAGCAGCATGCATTTCATGACAGTTGGGTCTATTGTTTTTCTATTACACTACTAAATTATTTGCCATGCAGAAATATCACTACTACCAACAATAGCGTTTCATCAGGTTACTGATTTTGTTCTGCTGTATCGAACACAACTGTACATGTATCATTACATTACATTACATTACATTACATTATCAAACTAGTAGGTTCCTTCCTATTGGTAGAATGGCCAAGAGTTTGTGCAGCGCATGTTGACAGAATAACACTTAACACTGCATTTCCGGCAGTGTTGCAGTACATTCTCCATCTGATATCTGCCATTGCAAAAATAACATTGCATTTGTTGTTGTTTAGGTATGTTAGGACATATTGAAAGATTGTTTTGTATTTAAAATAACAAAAATATTGAAATTCCAATATTTTACATATGTATACTCTCTTAGAATAAAAACCAGGCTTATACTAAAAGATAATTTCAGATGTAAATAGAATCAATACCCAGATAGATTAAAATAGAATGGCTGTTAATGATGAATGATGTTCATCTTATTTCTCCTTATTAGCAGCATTTGTGTTAGAACCAGTGACAATGTGTGTCGCCTGGCTCAAATGGTTTGATGAGATTGATTATATTTGTTACATATAGGCATATTTTTAAGCCACATATTTAGGAAAAATGACACACGGGGAGAGTCATTATTTTCATGACAGCAGACTTATTACATATTTGAATACCCAATGCAAAATACTCTGCTGTGTCCATTCCAGTGCATGGATATTGCTTTTTATTCTTTCCCTTGGGGGGGATATATGTTGATTCTGTACAGATTTAGATTAGTCCTGATACCTGCCTACCTTCTATCAGAAGAAATTGGGCTAGGATCCAATTTGCTTGGCGTGTCTGTTTATTGACATAATCTGTATGTGTCATGTCTTTGTTGTGAAGCAGCCCTGGTATAGATTGCTTGAGGCGTTTTGATTTCATAATTTTAACTGACTTTGGTAACTAAGGTGTTACTACCCTACAGAAGCATGGGAGGGGCCCCTGAAAGGTGCAGCCAAACTGCCCTCTCTGTTGATGTCATGTTGGCGTGCTGATAAGGAGTTGAGGTGGCAGGGCTTCCTGCTAGCGCCTCTCACCCCACTGGGCTCTGCAGATGTGCAGCCGTAAATCCAAGACCCTGCGATGACAAGCGCTTTCATTGCTCTTAAATTATATAGCATAAAACTGTGCTGTTACTCTCACCCAAAACAAAGATGGCTGCCAGTGACCTCTTGAACTCTTGGTTTCACAGTTCTTTTTCCTCCTGGCAAAAGTTGACTCATTAATGGAGCTCTTTTTCTTAACCAGGCCAGGCAAAGTGGTCATGCTGAATTGAGTTTCGAATGAGAAGCCGTGCTAGGAGTAAATGTATTGGTCTCCAGCTAAATACATCAGGAGAATAATTTCCAGTAATACAGCGGCACCACTGTAGGTCCAAAACAGGACCCCGCTGGGGCATGATGAGTACTAGGCTGTATGCTACACATGTCGTACAATTAATTAGTAACCCCTTCTAGTTATGTTTGGGGGGCCTTAGTGTGGTCAAGGAAATGGTGTACACAGAAGAGTGGCCGTGTTTTGAATTCAAGCTTCTGTGGAAGTATGTTTATTTTTGGTTCAATATTGGTTGATCTTGTTGGGAATCAAATTTGTTGGGAATTCTGCACCCATAACTGTTCTTTGTGGTTGAATCGGCTATTTGCCTGCCAATTCTCACCACTCAGTTATTGATCAGTCACAATTTTTAAAGTCATGCGTCAAGCCGTGGTCCTTGGCCCGAAACAAGAGGCACTATTTGTAAACGGCATCGTATCCCTTGCTGGGCAGGGAACTGTAACTCAAGCCTGATTGGTGCACTCTGGGCAGCACCCTCTAGTGGAAGCCATAGGGTCGGATGAACATGGGTGCAGATATAATGGAACGTTATGAATCATATCCCTCAATGAGAACAGCCAGGTCAGTCGTAAATAGCCGGAAAATGACTGGGAAGCGTGGCTATTAGCACGGATTAGGAACAGAACGTTTTGTGCGGCTTTGATTCCTCGGAAGGGATGTTTACCGGAGCTGGGTTGGGTCTTGGTGGCCCTTGAAGAGTGACAGTGACAAGTGAGTGTGCACGACAGGGGGGGAATTCAAGCTGGTCAAAGCCGGCTCGGGGCACAGTAGGGGATCGCTGTCTATATCGTATGTCATGTTCGCCCGTCAGGGCACAGCGAAGATTTGTCAGGTCGTCCAAATCTGGCATCTAGGATTTTGCTTAAATGGAGAAATCCTGCAAAGTGTCTCAGGTTGCGACAGCAGGTAAATAATCCATGACATCAGATGATTCCAGAAACCTGAGAAGCTTTTCCCCTCATCCACAAATACTTAAGAATCCAAGAGGAACGATGCGTCAGTCCACATCAATAATCATTTTAAAGTTGGAAAAGTCTGAATATGGTTATCTTAAAACCGGACTACCCCCTGCTGGAAAAAATCTCAAGCTTGGTTTTGAAACAGCTAGGAGCTGGTTGACCAGGTCAGACCAGCTACCAGCTTGACATGGTTTAGCTGGTTGACCATTTAGGACCAGCTTCACAAGTTTGGTTTCCAAGCAGGCATGGCTGGATTTTGCCGCAGGGTTCAGGGCTTTTGTATTTATTTTAATGATGTATTCATTGATGGGTGAGGTTTCCTTGTTGCAACTTATGTGAGGTGTCTCTCAGATGATTATGGGGGATTTCTGTACAGGACCACATTACTGCCTGCTGACCAGACCATGTAATTCCAGGGTTGGCCTTCTCAGTTGCTTCAGGTCAGCAGTAAACCTGTCACCTTGAGTCTGTGAACTTTATTAAGGTAGTCGTTGGACTTGATTTATTTTTCTTTAATCTTCTTGAAACTTTCCAACCACTCATTTCCAAAAGTACTGGGTGTCCAAAGTCCAAAAGTCAGTCAAAAATGGCAGGAAATCTATATTCTTTGTTTAAAATGACACACAGTATTTTCACCATTTCTGTGTAATCAGCATCCTTTTACCATCCAATTCCAATTGTGATCATAATCTTCTCTGAAAAGCAGAACCCATAATGGTTAAAAAGTAATAATGTTATCCCTGCTTGGATTGTGTCGGTGTTTTAAGTACTAACAGAAGGTGGTACGGTGTTGTACGTAATGACCAGTTGAGTGCTGGGTTTAATTTTAACTCCTTAACATTTGTCTCCCAGTGCAACTCTGGTCTATTTTTGGTCTCAGTGATTTGTCATTCCCTACATGTGTGACCCCTCACATTAGATACATTTTGCAGGTTTCACACTTGCAGATAATGTCCACAATGAAGTATCACAATGGGTGGTGTTGCGGTTAAACACCAAATATGAGGGATATGGGTTTCATTTCCTCCCACTGCCCAGGCTGCAATGAGACTGAATATTAATTTCCAGATGGCTGTGAGAAATAGGGAAGTAATATCAGGATATACATTTTTTAAAATATAGTATGCAGTGTCATTTTGCCTGGATTATGGTATCTGCTAAGCAAAGCAATACATGCATTATATGACCTTTACATTTCATATGTATCTTAAACTATGTATTGTGGTGGTAACACTTTACAATACGGTTCCATGAATTGGCATGAACTAATGTAGCTGTTAACGAACTACTACTGAGGAGTTCATCTTTACAGCTCTGTTAATGTGTACATAATTAATTCATGTTAACATCTACATTAGGTATTGGCAATTCATTGACAATTCATCCTGTGGTTTGCTACTGTATAAATATCATGTAACAAATGTATTGTTTGAGGTTTGAGGTCTTCCACGTTTTCAATATCGGTTAGGATTTGAAACGTCCTGTAGTGCGCACCAGGCTTAAGGATATGTTCCACCGAAAATGCATCCCTGGTCTTCCAGATCATTTCAGAGGTACATCCTTCAATTACCATGAGGTTTGGACTTGAAAAGATTAGGTAAATGGTAAATGGTAAATGGCAGGCATTTATATAGCGCCTTTATCCAAAGCGCTGTACAATTGATGCTTCTCCATTCACCCATTCATACACACTCACACACTCACACACCGACGGCGATTGGCTGCCATGCAAGGCCCCGACCAGCTCGTCAGGAGCATTTGGGGGTTAGGTGTCTTGCCCTGGGACACTTCGACACAGCCCAGGCGGGGGATCGAACCGGCAACCCTCCGACTGCCAGACGACTGCTCTTACCGCCTGAGCCATGTCGCCCCAGGTCATTTGCATACGTTATTCAAGATGGCGGAAATGACAGATATTTGTAACAGTCTATGATCTGAACCAAGTAAGATATCATTATCATTATTTCAGATTCTGAATTAGACTGTTTGAAGTTTGAAGATTGTTTTGAGGCATTTGTTCTTATCACCAGTACCAAATGGTAAAATTTCTTGACATTTTGGAGAAATGTATTATAAAAAAATTATGAAATTTCATGATCTAACAATGAGATGCTGTACCCACCCCTCAAGTTTATAACAACAAAAAACAAAAAACAATTGACTCACAACACTCTCCTGGATATGGAGTAAAAGTTTAATGATGATAGGATGACTACGCACTGAGAAAAATGGTTCTGTAATATCGCCAAAAATTAGGTTTCGAGAAAATCGACTCCAAAGTAGTTTCTAAATAATTATACTCGTTTCACCATACACATGGCGTAATCATTCAAACAGTGGTATTATCCTGAAAGTTGAATAGTTGAGGTATGATTTGCAGTAGAAAATATAAAATGTTTTTTTTTTAAGTTTTTTTTTTTCATTGGAGCAGATCCTTAAGTGATGTAGAGAACCGGGTCTTCTTTTGCTCATCCATCCTTCTATCTCCTCTCCCTAAACAGCACGTCCCAAAGTCCGCCTGCCTCGCTCCCTCCGGTCAAGAATTGTCAAGCAGGTCGGCGACCAGGTCAACCTTGTCATCCCGTTCAATGTAAGTCAACTGCAGGAAAGCCTACCCCCAGGAATCCCATTAACATGACGGGGGGGAGTGGTGGTGGTGGTGGCCCCTGCCCAGATCTAAAGGCAGCTCCGTATTCACTCTTACATAGGTGGGAATATGTAGTAAATACAGTGTCTTATCAATGTATTGCAACACTGTACCACGTATAGGCAAATAAAGTGCAGTCTGTAAGTATTTGGACAGTGGTGCAATTTCTGTTCTTTTGGCTCTGCACTCCAGCACATTGGATTTGAAATGAAACGATGCAGACTGTCACCTTTAAGATATGTTGCACTCTATACAAACTTTCAGCTATTGCAATATACACTCACAGAGCACTTTATTAGGAACATTTTTACTTTATTACACCTACTTATTCATGCAATCATCTAATCAGCCAATTGTTTGGCAGCAGTGCAATGCATACAATCATGTAGGTATGGATCAGGAGCTTCGGTTAATGTTCCTATCAACCATCAGAATGGGGAAAAAATGTGATCTAAGCGACTTTGATTGTTGGTGGCAGACAGAGTGGTTTGAGTATCTCAGAAACTGCCGATCTCCTGGGATTTTCACGCACACTAGTCTCTAGAGGTTGCAAAGAGTGGTGGAAAAAAAAAAATCCAGTGAGCAGCAGTTCTGCACACAGAAATGCCTTGTTAATGAGAGACGTCAGAGGAGAATGGCCAGACTGGACAAAGCTGACAGGAAGGTGACAGTAATGCAATTAACCACACATTACAACAGTGACATGCAGAAGAGCATCTCTGAACACACAATGCATCATAACTCTAAGTGCATAGTCTCGAGCGTTCTAAAAAATAAGGCTAATAAATACCTAATAAAGTGCTTGGTGAGTGTAGTGTCATTTTTATATTTTCCAAAAAGAACTTGTATTATGTTACGGTGTATTCCATAGATGGAGTTCTTCGTTCTTTGTTTTACTTGTGCAGGGCAAGCCAAAGCCTCTGGTGACTTGGACAAAAGATGGCGAGCCTTTGGATACCAAGACGATCAATGTTCGCAACAGCGAAAAGGACAGCATCCTGTTCATCCGCACGGTTGACAGGAGCCACTCCGGCACGTACCAGCTGTCTGTCAAGGTGGAGAGCTTTGAGGACAAGGCCTCCATCGTCATCCAGATTGTTGGTGAGTACCCTGTCACAGGTACCGACACTGGCTCGACATTTACCTGCCTAGGAACTGATTCCAGAAGATGGGTGTCTCGAGCTACAGTCTTTCAGTCTTACAGGTTTTTGTGATTTCCTTTCAAACAGCAGCCATTTTAGGCTTCAGAAAGACTGGGTGACCAGTACAGCTTCAGTCAAGCACTGTGTGCTGACACGCACAAAAGACCAGCAGGCACTGCAGCCCTCTCTAACGAGAGAATGCTCAAGGCAAATTGATGCGACTATGGGCTTTAATCAATACTAATTTCTGCATTTTTTCCCAAAGCAAAAATAATAAAATTTTCTCTCCATACTAATCACTGCTGACCTCTCTAAACCATGGATGGGAAGAAACAATCTGAACAGTTGCATTTATTTGAATGAAGATGTTCAATCGACGAAGCAACATTGATTTAGGCCTATCTGTACATTGGGCCTGTAATGCAAGAATATTTTTATATTGTTATCATACATTTATCTTACTTTTTTTTTTTAAAGATTTTTTTTCGGCCTTTTTCAGATTTATTGGACAGTATATAGTATAGAGAGACAGGAAGAATGGGAGCGAGAGAGAGAGGGAAAGACATGCAACAAATGTCAGACGGTCGGATTCAAACCGCCAAAGTCACGGCTCGCACAATGAGCATGCGGTCAGTGCTCCACTGAGACTCATGCAAGTGTGCCAGGTTGGATTAAAAAAACGCTTCTAACTTCAGTCAACTGTCCTAAACGAAGATATCATTTATATTGCAGTATATACGGGATTAATAATAATAATAATAATAAACTTTATTTATAAAGCACATTTAAAACAACTATGGTTGACCAAAGTGCTGTACAAAACAAAACCAGGCAATAAAATTAAAGATAAAATGAAATAAAATGAAATGAAATAAAATGAAATAAAATGAAATAAAATGAAATGAAATGAAATGAAATGAAATGAAATGAAATGAAATGAAATGAAATGAAATGAAATAAAATGAAATACAAGTACATCATCTGGATTCCCCATTTATGTCTGACATAAAGGCCTCACTAAAAAGGTGGGTTTTTAACAGGGATTTAAAAATATCTATGTTTTGGGCAGATTTAATATGTGGCGGTAGGCTGTTCCACAACTTGGGGCCAGCTACCTCAAAGGCCCGGTCACCCCTCCTAGCTCTCCTCGACATAGGGACATCCAAAAGTTGCTGATTGCATGATCTAAGTGATCTAGCTGGGGTATACATATTGAGGAGTTCAGACAAGTATGTAGGTGCTAGACCATTCATTGCCTTAAAAACAAATAATAAAATTTTAAAATTTATCCTGTAACGGACAGGAAGCCAATGTAGGGATGACAGTGCTGGTGTAATATGCTCCCGTTTTTTTTTGCCAGTCAGAAGGCGGGCAGCAGCGTTCTGCACTAGCTGCAGACGGCAGAGAGAGGACTGGTCTAAGCCTATATATAGAGAATTGCAGGATTGTAGGTGGGTTCCTTCGGATAGATGGCCAATGGGATTAACAAGAATAAGGGACATCTCATGGAGTTGATAACTGATTGGGTAGACTGTGGTTCATTGTTTTTTTAGCAAACTATAATAATATGGTGGACCATCGATAGACTTCATCTTATTCCTTCCAGCAGTTGCTGAATCTTGATTCATATTTACTGTGCAATGCCCAGTTTGAATGTTTGAGCCGAGGCTCTCCACAGGAAACAAATGGAATGCGTGTTTCCATGATATGTAGGACAGGTTGGGACTACTCATAAATGTTGTTCCTACCGAAGAGAAAAACTAAAACAAGAAAATTGGTGAATGCAAAGTTATCTTAAATCGCTCATAAAAGTGATTAAAGAACAAATCTGTTAGTATGACTGGTTCTTGCCTGGGGCCCATTGTTCGCAAGTGCTGATGGGCGTCTGTCTCTGTACTCATTCATGCTCATTGGTTGAAAATTGGTTCTAATTGCCACCGCCAATGGCGTGGGGGCTTATATGTAGGACAGGTTGGGACTACTCATAAATGTTGTTCCTACCGAAGAGAAAAACTAAAACAAGAAAATTGGTGAATGCAAAGTTATCTTAAATCGCTCATAAAAGTGATTAAAGAACAAATCTGTTAGTATGACTGGTTCTTGCCTGGGGCCCATTTTTCGCAAGTGCTGATGGGCGTCTGTCTCTGTACTCATTGGCCTGCAGACCTGCCTGGACCCCCCGCCAGCATGAAGCTTGTGGACAATTGGGGCTTCAGTGCGGCCCTGGAATGGGCCCCACCCAAGGACACTGGCAACACCGAAATCACAGGCTATACCATCCAGAAGTCTGACAAGAAGACTGGGGTGAGTAGCTTCTGCTCAAACCCACAACGGTGGTTGATAAATGTTTTGTATTTCCTGCATAACATAAACTGTCAGCCATACTATAAAACACAAAGTTGATGACAGTGTTAAAGAAAACTACAAATTCATGCACCCCATACTTCAGACAACCATTTCCTGGATATCTGTTGTCTTAGCTTTTGGTGATTACTCCTGATTCTCCAGTCAGGAGTAGTTCATGGTAAAAATACTGTGGTTGTTTGGTATCATAGTGACTGGTCATTTTGAGTCAAGTAACTACTGTTTCCTCAAATTATGTAATGTTTACTAAACAGGCTGCTTACTTATATGAGTAATCGATGTATTCTTGAAAGCAGGCATGGAGCATAGTGGATGAGAAAGTTGTTAAGTAGCCACATTCTCTCTCAATGTAGTCTACTTTAAAGGTACAATAGGCAAGATTTTTGTGCTAAAACATTGTTGACCTTTGTAAATCCCTTCCTATCATGGAAAAAGGCTCACTAACATGTTGACTCACCCTCTGCCTGCGTTTGTAGTTCTTAAATTTAGTTTCAAAATATACAGTTGACGGGCCGTCACTCTGGACCAAAACATTGTGCAGCTGGACAATAATTCATGCTCATTGGTTGAAAATTGGTTCTAATTGCCACCTCCAATGGCGTGGGGGCTTATTCTGATTGTTCATGTGTAGCTGCCAAAATTGCACTCCAGGCAAACGATAACTAAAACTCTGTATAATATTGCTTATTATCCGAGCAAAGACTACATATCTAGTTATAAAAAAAATACCAGTTCGCTATCAGTAGCAACAAGCAAATGATCCATTTAGGATATTTGCATATTCGGCAAGCTAATACGCTTGTTGCTACCGATAACAAACTGGTATTGTTTTAGAGCTAGATATGTAGTATTTGCTTGGATAATGAGCAATAGTATAGAGTTTTATTGATTGCTTGTCTGGAGTACAATTTTGGCAGCTACACATACCTTTTATCTCTTTATGTGTACAATCATCCGTGTTTAGCTAAACCTTGATTTGTCTCAAACTGTAAGTCGCTTTTGCATCGGTTGTGGCAGACTATCATATTTTTAGAATAAATAAGTTGCTTGCTCATAATATAGTTGGTTAGCTATAGTGAAAACTTCAAAAAGACGAAAAATATAGTGTTGTGTAGCACACTAAAATCAACATTTCATGAAGTCACCTGTTAGGCAAACATTTTTTTACTCAAACACTACGAAAAGACAGCAGACTCTGTCACGTTTGTCACTGCCAGCTTTCCAAAAGAGTGCATGAGAACACGCTTTATATTACGCAATATATTCATAGCAATTCCTCTCTTGACCGTTAGGAGTCTGAAATGACCTATTGTACCTTTAATATAACTATTTCCAGGATTTTCGCTGAGTTTCGCTGAGGTTCCCCAGAGAGAGGAAGTGGTGGAGCCATCTTGGGGTTCAATCACAGTCCAGTAAATCATAGAGGGGCTTTTCATTACAAGGGCGGGCACCTTACCACACTTACGCAGTTGGGGTGGCAGATAGTATGGGGAATATGTTGCAGTCAGCAGTCTGTTTAGTAGGCTGTAGTTTCAGGTACGCCCACACTGGGCTAATCCATGGAAATACGTATATCATATCATATTACATTTACATTACATTTACATTACAGATACTTCTCACCTACTTTACAACTTTCTCATCCACTGTACTCCATTTACTTATGCAATAATAAGCAAGTAAGCGGTTTCGGACATGGCCTATAAATACCTGGATAACGCAAATGCAGAAGTGCTAAATGTTTTCAAATGTGTGATTTGCTTTTGAGGTCATCAGAAAGAACAGACTGTCCTGCACTGTCTCAATGATGACTCAAGCAAGGGAACCCATTCATGTGTAGACACTCCAAGACAGAAACTGCCTTATATTGCCTGATGATTTCTGGAGAGAGGAGTGTTTATTTATGGCACAGATGGTGCAGTGGGTAGCACTGCCGCCTCACATCAAAGAGGTCCTGGGTTTGAATCCCGGCCAGGGCCTCTCTGTGTGGAGTTGGCGTGTTATCCCCGTGTTCGAGTGGGTTTCCTCCGGGTACTCCGGTTTCCTCCCACAGTCCGAAGACATGCATGATAGGCTGATTGGAGAGTCTAAATTGCCCATGGGTATGAGTGAATGGTGTGTGTGCCCTGCAATGGACTGGCGACCTGTCCAGGGTGTATTCCTGCCTTTCACCCAATGTATGCTGGGATTGGCTCCAGTGACCCTGTTCAGGATAAGTGGGTTAAGATAATGGATGGGTGGGGAGTTTATTTAGTGGACAGTGCAATGTAAACAGTATAACAGGTTTTGTTCATTTTAGGGATCAATCTGATTCATGGGCTGGCAACACTGCTTAACATGGTTAAATTGTGAATTATTAAACCTTAGTCATGAATAATTATTAGTTGTGGATTTCAATAAACTCACCGCGCCTCCCAGCATTTTTGAGGAAGTGAACATTGGGCCTCCTTTAGCGACTTTCTCTTCTCCTAACCTAGTCACTCCATGGCTTAGAATCGGCATCTGCGGGCCTTGAGATTTGACTCAAGCCTGTTTTACGCCCAGATAATGATGCCATATCTCTTTTGGGATGTGAGTTATGGCACCTCTGACAGGACTGTCGCTTATGGGTGGTGTCTGGCTTGACTCCCAGAGAGTGATAGGAGGGGACACGTCAGTGATGGAAAAATCTTTTTCTTAAGATGGTGGCAAGGGAGGGGGTGAGCTGGCGGGCAGTGTGAGGTGATGTTAGGACTAATTTAACTGCTTACCAAGCCTGTAAATCTACACCGGGTATTGAGGCTTTGGGCTCTGTCTCAGGCTGTCCCTCCTGATCCACAGCTTGTTTGCCTGACGTGCGTTCAAGACCGCATATATTTGCGCCGAACTATGTTTGCAGCAAATGGTTACTATTAAATTATTTGAAATGAACATTCCATTTAGTTTGCCACCAACGCCTTTTTATTAGAAATGGATGCGACTTGGGTCTAACAATGCCAGCTGGATGATTTGTTGCTTACCTATGATTAATTGTTTAAGGTAAGAACAAATAATACATTGATTAAAGTGTCCTCTAACAGCCAAAGAATTGTCAACTGAAGTTTCCCCCATCAGCAGCCATTTTTGTTTGCCACACACTACCTTTTCAAACTGTTAGCTAAAGTTATCTAAAACTTTTATGTTGGTGAACGTTAGCTAAAGTTTGCCATCTTGATCGCACGTCTGGTGTTGTGAGTGATGGACACACTTTAACAGAACGACAGAACTCAGTTCTGGCGTGGGTGATGGAGAGTAGAAGGCAGGATATAGCACATGGGATGTTCACTGGGCCAAAGGAAAACCTGACACTTCATAACAAGGTCAAACCATGAGATGATTAAATTGCTCTTGAAAAGAAACACCATGCCGTGTTATTTTATTGCTGCGTATCAAGTGCATTCCTATAATCAACCATGTCTCCACTGGAAAAGCTAATGAGCATAATATGGAAGACACTTCAGTTTGAAAGATGTCAACAGATCACTTTGCTTTCTAATTGCATTGTACACTCTTTCTTGAAATAAATGCCTTGAAAGATATGTCATGATGTTATTCCAGTAACTTTCATGAAATGTTTTAAATGTTTTAATTTCATAGCAAGTTTATGAAATGTGAAATGACCAAACACTCAATGAAATACTGTGGACAGTCTATATGACCCAGCACAGACGCCAGAGAAACAAAGTATATTGCTTGGATGGACTTATCGGGTGAATTAATGTTTTTACCTCACGGAAACCATCTATGGTCTGGTTTTATTCCCAAGGTCTTAATAAGTAATTATTTGGTTACATGCCCTGATGTCAATTACTCATGCACTCCTTTGCCTTGCATTACATTACATTACATTATTTGTCATTTGGCTTATGCTTTTAGCCAAAGCGACTTACTTGCTCAAGGGCCCAACGGCTGTGTGGATCTTGTGGCTACACCGGGGATCGAATCACCGACCTTGTGGGCCCCAGTACCTTAAGCACTACACTACAGGCCGCCCCTTGCAAAGTCTTAACTTCCCATTTCTCGTTGACAGGAGTGGTTCACGGTCCTGGAGCACTACCACAGGTTGAGTGGCACCATCTCTGACCTCGTCATGGGGAACTCATACGGCTTCCGTGTCTTCGCTGAGAACAAGTGCGGCACGGGCAAGGAGGCGACCGTCGCAAAGGGGCAGGTCACCATCGACAAGATAGGTGAGGGTCGCCTCGCTCTCCGTAGCCGGTGGACTTCAGCACGTCTGACATTTCCTTTAGCGCTCAGTAGGAGTTAAATTCAAAGTTTGACCAGGCAGGTTGGATGTACCAGTGAGGGATTCATAGGATTTGCACACAAAAAAAACCCTGGGACAATGCACTAGGCCCTGGGTAAGGTTTCCACAACCTCCTTTTGCCGTTGTTGCAAAGCTATCATGTTGCTTCAGAATTATAACAGCATTAGGATGAGGATGGTATGCGTTACTTAAGGCTTAATTTATGGCAGTGATTAGGGGGCCATGATTGTGTGCCCACAGGGCTGGGCTCAGGTCCCGAGGCACTCAAAGGAGAGCCCTTGCTAAGCACTGAGGACCGAGCAGCCCACACTTTCAAGTCCCAAAATTACACTGGGCGTCAAGTCCGGTGGCATTAAGATTTGTCCTCTTCCAAAAGGTTCTACTCTCTAGGCCAGGGATGGCAAGGAGGACCGTATCTGTTTCTGGATTTCAGACCAAATTCTGCTCTTAATTGTTGAATTAGCCCAATCGTTTACATGATCTGACATTCATAGCCACATTCCATGACATAAACAGCAGCAGATAAATATAAATATATAAATATTCTTGTCCTGTAGCATTTTATTGTGGCCTAGTTTATGAGTGAATCGGTCATGCTGCATATAGCTGATTGAGCCGGGGTAACTGGTGGCTGCACAATTCTGCACAACACACCGACCCTCCAGCACTGGAGTTGACCATCCCTGCTCTAGGCCCTGTGCAGTATGGAGAGAATTTAGCAGTTTGAGCGGGAAAACGTCTCTCTCTCCTAGGTATCGAGTACACCCCCCCGGAGTACCCAGCCTTTGACTTCAGCGAGGCTCCCAAGTTCACGGCTCCCCTGAACGATCACGCGGCGACTGTGGGCTACACCACCAGGCTGCTGTGTGCTGTGCGCGGGACCCCCAAGGTAACGCCTTCACTGCACACTTCCCCTCAACCCACATTCCCATCATGGCACATCCAATTCGTATTTTCTGTAGTTACCGAGTATGACAAAAGGACAAAAGAAAAGCATATCCTCTGATACCCGGCCTGTATTTATTAAGATGAGATCCGATAGACTTTGATAGATTTGTTTTATCCTGAAAGTTCAGACCAGCTCCATACTCAACATTGTTTGACCAGCTCAAGCTAGGTTTTGAAACAGCTGGTAGCTGATTGACCAGTTCAGACCAGCTCCATACTCAACATGGTTTGACCAGCTGAAGTTATGTTATGAAACAGCTGGTAGCTGGTAGTTTAAAGCTGGTCATAGCTGGATTTTTCACCAGGGACAGACTTTATTTATTTTCTTAATTATATTTTTCTTGGAGAGAAATCTACGGAAGCAGAATTAAATCTTAATTTGTTGCTGTGAATGTAGTTTTTCACAGGTTTGATATCACTGGTGAAAAATGTGAAAATGTAATTCTTGTGATGCTTGAGCTATAGGCTTTATCATGAATTAATTATGAATTATAGTCGTTGTGTGGGAACCTCATTTGAAAAAAACACAGCCTGCACATTCCAGGTCAGCAGGCCACAGTTCCTGTAACGATGGGAATATTGCTCTTAGTTGACCAAGGTGCCCTTGCTGCCACAGGCAATAAACAAGCAGGGACTCGTACAGTCGCCCTGCCAAGCTAGAGCTCTAAATGAGGCCCACAGCTGCCCAGTGGGTGTGACAATGCAGCTGCTACTGTAGACTTCTTTTTTAACATCTCTCACGAAAGCAGGCAGGCGCCCCCTAGAGGCTGCATACGGTCAAACACCCCTGAGTGTAGGGGCCACAACCATGAGCCGCAACAGGAGACTGCTGTGCACCCCATGTGTGGGTCCACTTAGGTTAAGCCATCAGCACAGGAAACTGTGTCAGTGGTTCCCCAACCCCTCTGGCCTACCGGTGTGCCCTGCTACAGTACAGTAGGCTCATGCAATCTTTCTGCAAAACAAGCCAGGAGCCTCCTAGAGATCGGCTATAGAGTCGGAACAGCTAAACGAGGGGAGCGTGCAAACTCTCCTACCAAACAATGTTTGATCCTTTCCATAAGCATCAGTGGGCACTTCATAAGCAGTGTTGCTAGCTGTGGTGGTTTAATGCAATAAACTAATTTCAGTCGCGATTATATCACAAAATGAATGTATCTTCATAAGAATGTATAATTGTTTTTGTCTTCAGTTAAAGCACTTGAAACCACTGTACTGCTTTGAATATGCAGTGTAGCTTCCGCTTAATCAAAGACTTTGTGATGATATCAGTCTTGCAGAGACTATTAAATAATGTTGTTGGTAATATTTCATGTACCCCTCTCCACATTCTGAATCGTGATCAGTCTTTGCAAACCTTGTCTTTGCAAACCTTGTCAAATTTGGAAGGCAGTAGGTGGATATGACATTTTAAAACCATCTCATTGATAAATTTAGAATTCTGAGCAGTCACTTTAAAAATGAGTGCGACTGACCACCGATGCCCTGGATTAATTACCGCATATCTAGTTTCTGGTGCATGTAGTATGCAGTACTGTATGCAATGATTGTGCATGGGTGCAACAATGATTGGGCATGGGTGCAACAATGAGCGTGCATGAGCGTGCGTGAGCGTGCGTGAGCGTGCGTGAGCGTGCATGAGCGTGCATGAGTGTGCGTGAGCCTGCATGAGTGGGCATGAGTGCAGCAATGAGTGCGCATGAGTGCAACAATGATTGTGCATGGGTGTGCATGAGTGCAACAATGATTGTGCATGGGTGTGCATGAGTGTGCATGAGTGCAACAATGATTGTGCATGGGTGTGCATGAGTGTGCATGAGTGCAACAATGATTGTGCATGGGTGTGCATGAGTGTGCATGAGTGCAACAATGATTGTGCATGGGTGCAACAATGAGCGCGCATGAGCGTGCATGAGTGGGCATGAGTGCAGCAATGAGTATAAAAATGGGATTTCTTCTCTTTGACAATACAGTGGAAAAATACAGCATACTCTGAAACCAGTTGTACTCAGAGAAAGCTTTCACTTCCTAACCACGAGACATATCTGTGGATATGAGCTTGGTTGGCATATTGGTTAAAAATAATATCATTTGTTTGATGTCAATAATGTCAATGTGGACCGGCGGATCTTTTTCTTGCACTTAGGAGAAGCAAAGTGAGCATTTATGGGAATGCACCATAGAAATTAACCCTCAAAATACAGGTTCATACTTTACCATGCCACCCTAGGGTCATGGCCAATACAAATCAATCATGCTTGATGCTTGATTGCTAAACTTCTCAATTGTAGCTCATCAGATTTTTGCTGTTTATAATAATTCTGGATTGTGCGATGGTCAAATCAGTGTATAGCTGATGTTGGTTCTGTCTGAATTTTTTATGCCACTATTAGTTTCCCCAGTGGTCCGATAGGGCAATGTTTCTCAGTCCTCAAAATCCACTTGCCAGAAGGATTTTGTTGTAACCAGAAACTCACACAACCAATTTAAATGGATCATTTTGGACTTCAAGCAGCCAAGAGAGGAATTGCAGCAACAAACATCCTCAAACCACAATACTGTTTATCCCACCCCTTCTCTGTGAACATGCTTATGTTTCAACCAATGACTTTGAATTATTGTACAGCTATACAATGTTTTGGAACTGTGCGTCGGTCCGTCAATTGTATATTTTGAAGCCCGAATTTAAGGACTATAAACACAGGCAGAGGGTGAGTCAACATGTCAGTGAGCCCTTTTCAATGATAGGAAGGGATTTACAATGGTCTTCTAACAATGATTTAACACTTTAAAAAAAAAATTAAAAAAAAATTAAAAAACACACGTAAAATCTTACGTGCTGTACCTTTAATGACTGAACCAAACGAACTACCAAACATGTCCTTGGTGTGTTTGTTCCTGGTTACAAGCACAAACTTTCTGGCAAGTGGCTGAGAAACACTGTAGTAGGGGACCTCTGAGGAATATTTTGCCCTTGCCAAGAGAAAAGTCCCAGTGCCCTGCCAGACACCGTCTACTTTTGGAAACCCTATCAGGCCTTGTGACTCCCCTGTGACACTGTGTGACAGAGTGCAGCCCAGGCAGGGACAGGGCTGATAAAACGTATCCCTGGGAACAGGGTGCTGATAACCGGGAATGCGGCCGGTGCCATCTCCGTCTCCAGAGCCTCCACCTGGGTCTCTTTGGCAGCCATTTTGAGCAGCAGCTGCCCGCTTATCAGCTCTCTCCCCCGCCCTCCTCTGTTTTAAAGGAGTAACATGGTGATTGGTCACACTTTGTCGCTTTTCATGTGCAATTTGCACAAGAGGGCATTGAAGAAACACAATGAAAGTATTAGTTTGTGTCCATTCTGTAGTTTTGGAGAAGTAAGCGTTTAAAATGTATCATCCTATATTCAAGCGGTTGAGAATGTTCTCCTCGTAGCGTGTCACACAAGGATAACCACTCCCCTATCCACAAAGTTTGCACCGCTGGCCTCCAGGCAAGACCGGGCCTCCGCCCCGCCACTAAGTTACTCCTGTTGGTGGAAAACCAATGATGACCGCAAAGGCCGAAATTTAAAAATACGGACACATTGAGAGACTGCCTAGTGTGTTGGACATTGGGGGCGAAATCCTTGGCTAAAATGAGGACCGGTTTGCGATAAGTCATCGACCCACTGGTGGCTCGCGTTGCGGTATGTTTGGATGTAGTGTTCCGGGCAAAGGACAGAACGTGGGTTGCCTTGGCAAGGCTTTGCCGGCACAGATTCTGCGCAGGGGGTTGGGCAGTTAATCTGTCAGTGCGCCATTTAGCAACATCTCCAGGAGTAGAGAGATGTGCAGTGTGGAGTCGAGTTGCAGCATACGCTTGTCAGTGCCCATGGCCTGTGTGGACCCAGTGCCGGGTTTCAGAGTGAAAGTTTGGGATGAGTGCTAAAATGCACTCCCACTGGGTCAAGGGTCTTTTTTCCACTGTGGGTCGGGAACTTGAAAAGGGATGGATTCGAGGTGTACTAAGGTCCTTCTTCCGGATGTTACCAACTCTGGCACTCATGACGGGACATGAGCCCCCCCCCCCCCCCCCCCCCCAACAAGGAGACCATGGCCCTGTCTGTTATGGGAAATGGCCTTATTATGTTAACCTGGGGAGATAACGTTGACTGACATATGATACAACCTAGCTATTATTGAACAATATTCATTTAAATAGTGACTCGTCATGAAGTGCAGTCATGAAGTCAAATGCCAAAACACAGTATAGTAAATAACATCTATAATATACTGTAGTCCCTGCAATTAACTCCCAGTCTCCCTCTGTGTGACAGGGGGGCTTCAGTATTAGATGATGGTCTAAAAGGAAATTATTCTGTGTAACCCATGCAGCTAGAGCTGATACCCAAACTCCTCACTTTGAAGAGTAATGAATAATTGCGGCAATGTGGCACAGTGTTTTGAGGTAAACATGCATGCTGTGTAGCACAAGTGCCCTTAATATACACCTAGTGAGCAATTTATTTGGTAGACCTGTACACCAGCTTGTTAATGCAAATATTTAATCAGCCAATCATATGGCAGCAACTAAATGCATAAAAGCATGCAGACGTGGTCAAGAGGTTCAGATGTTGTTCAGACCAAATGTCGGAATGGAGAAGAAATGTGACTTTGACTGTAGAATGGTTGTTGGTGCCAGACAGGGTTGTTTGAGTATCGCAGAAACTGCTCATCTCAAAGCTCAAAGCTGACAGGAAGGTGACAGTAACACAAATGACCACACATTACAACAGTGGTATGCAGAAGAGCATCTCTGAACACACAACACATCAACCCTGTGGATAGGCCACAGCAGCAGACGACCAATAATAAGTCTAAAGAAATAGGTTGAATAAATACCTAATAAAGTGCTCAGTGAGTGTAAAAGGAGTATATAATAATATTACATTACATTATAATTGTTTAGCCAACAATGTTATCAAAAGCGACTTACAGTTGATTTGACACAGGGGACAATCCCCTATGGAGAAATGTGAGGTCAAGGGCCTTGTTCAAGGGCTCAACAGCTGCACGGATCTTATCATTGGCTGCATTGGGGCTTGTGAACCACCAACCTTCCAGGTCCCAGTCATGCACGCTAGCCACTAGGCTTATTCTGCTCCACGCAACATGCTGCTCATGGTGACGCTAACGTGACCAAACTCCCCCCTTCCCTCCCTGTCCCCAGCCCAAGATCGAGTGGCTGAAGAACCAGATGATCATAGGCGACGATCCCAAGTTCCGGCAGATCAGCAACCAGGGTGTGTGCTCCCTGGAAATCCGCAAGCCATGCAGTTTCGATGGCGGGATCTACACCTGCCGGGCCCGGAACCCCCACGGGGAGGCCGCCGTGGCCTGCAAGCTGGAGGTCAGACGTGAGTCACCGCAGTCGGCCCGTCTCATTGGACCAGGACGGAAGCCGTCCTCCTTTGAACCTGCTGAACCAACGCCGAGTCTGGCCCTGTGATTGAGTTTCATTGGGGAATTATAATACTCCGGCTTGCGAAGTGTCACTCATTCAGACAGAAGCAGAACGTGATCTGGCTTAGTTTTGTGAACATTTTTTTAGTAAGGAGTTACAAACAGGAACTTGTTCATTCAGGGGCATGGATATTGTTCACAGTGAAACAATTTTTTTCTGTTTTAATGAATAATTTCCTAAATCTAGTAAATGCTTATTTAAAATAATATAGTAGATAAATGTTTTGCAAATTTCATTTATGAGTGAATATGTCTAAGATATTTAAATCTGAAAGTAATTGGTGACTGGTTATTCAAACATGAGTAAATAAGTCATTGGTGACTGGTTATTCAAGAAAAGAGGAAAAAAGTAATTGGTGCTTGTTATTAAAGATTTTAAGTGTTGATTGGTTATAACCAATTTAACTCTTTTTGCAAATTATTAAGCAACTGTGAACTTCAGTTTTCAGTACAATGTATACTTCAGTCTTTACATTTTACAGGACCAAACTAATTTAGATCTCGATGGTTGGAGCCCTCCATTATCATAATATTTCTCCTATATTATTCTTATAAATTATATTTTAAATTATAGTATTATATTATTGTGATGT
This sequence comes from Conger conger, assembly GCF_963514075.1. Classification (NCBI taxonomy): domain Eukaryota; kingdom Metazoa; phylum Chordata; class Actinopteri; order Anguilliformes; family Congridae; genus Conger; species Conger conger. The sequence goes on from NC_083769.1 coordinate 11,451,765, forward strand.
TGAGGCTTTGCTTCTAGTTTTTCCAAAGAATACTCAAAGCAAGATGAAAATGTATACATTTCAATTAGCATCATTTTATTTGTGCTGTGCCTAATGTATAATTTTTATCTTCCTTAACAGAGGTCATACTTCCTGAGGCTGTCAAGGGAAGAAAGTAAACCCTCAAACATACACACAGGTCAGTGGACAAGTACATACGCTAATGTGCAGTAGAGTATTGCTACACAACTGTACTGCGTACTGCGAATTTAAACAGCACTCAAACACAGTCACATCCAATGGGCACTGTACAGACTTCAGGTTAATCTGAATACCGACTAATACCGACAGTTTTTTTATTTATTTCTGTTTTTTATGAGTGGACTGTCCTCTAGAGCGAGGATTACAGATCGAGACAGGATAGCAGTACAGGAAGTGCCATGGCCAACGAGGGCTTTTTATATGGGCTGAGTGTCGGCCATTTTAAGAAACTGAGCTGAAAACGTATACTTTTTTTTGTGTCTCTTACATGTGCAGTGTTGACATGGTATGCCAAAAATATTTGAGTTTTTATATTTCAACAGAAACATTGGGGCAAATATTTGTTATTATATTGAACTGCTACTATATATTTTGCCAACTTTTATTTATATATATATATATATATATATATATATATACCGTAAATCCTCAAATTGTGTCCGGGGTCTTTTATTTTTTAGGCCTTTATTTGGGGCAGGCTTGTAATCGAGGCAGGCCTGTATTCCTTATTAGGCTTCTGTTTTAGAATTTTATTCTTAGAAATAAAGTAAAAGGCTACACTTAAAGTGGGCCAACACTGTTCAACACTTCCTGTAACCGTTCAGAAATCAATTAGTGTAGGCTAATCAGGAAACACCGTTTGGTAAGTCATAGTGTCAGTCTTAACAGACTTAGTTTATTGCAAATATTCTCAAACATAATAAATCACATGCATGTCCAGAATCCATAAAATAACAACTTGCCAGACATGCCTTCATGAACAATAACAAATTAGCATAGATAACAGCGTGCAGTGGGTAGCACTGCCGCCTCACAGCAAGGAGGTCCTGGGTTCGAATCCCCGTCGGCCGGGGCCTCTCTGTGTGGAGTTTGCATGTTCTCCCCGTGTCTGCGTGGGTTTCCTCCGGGTACTCCGGTTTCCTCCCATAGTCCAAAGACATGCAGGTTAGGCTGATTGGAGAGTGTAAATTGCCCATAGGTATGAGTGTGTGAGTGAATGGTGTGTGTGCCCTGCGATGGACTGGCGACCTGTCCAGGGTGTATTCCTGCCTTTCGCCCAATGTATGCTGGGATAGGCTCCAGCCCCCTGCAACCCTGTTCAGGATAAGCAGGTTAAGATAATGGATGGGATGGATGGATAGATAACAGCAAGTTAATGATCTTTTTTTCCTAAAGTGCGTTTTATTGTGAGACATGCGTTTCGTTTGGGGCAGCATACCGGTAGGCTATCAAAAGATTTTCGTTTTGGTTTAGGATTTTAATTTACTTTTGGACTGTTTGATTCTATTGCTAAATGTTGGGACTGATGGGTACTGAAATCTGGGGGGTATTTGATGGTTCACTGTTAAGTTTTATGTAGTTGAAAGAGTGTTGGGATTTCCCCCCTTCTGTTTCATTCATTCATTGAACGTGCGCTGTGCTGTAAATACATGGAAACCTTATTGCGTAGCCAAGTAGCCTAAATTGAGTTAATTTTGCCTGATTTACTTATTAAATTTGTAGGCTGGAATTGTGTTTAAATGTATACTGCTTCAGCCTTTGGCAAGCTACTTAGAAGGGGACGGCAAGCGACTGGTAGCTTGAGAGCAACGTGTTGGAGACCCATGGTGTAGGACAATGACTTTTCATTGGCAACAGTATTAAACCAACCAACAATATAAAATATTAAGAAGAGCTCTTTTATTTAATTAAGTTAAATCGAAACAATGTCTTCTAGTGCTCATGGAGTGATAGCCCTACTGGTAGGCAATATTACCCCGGCTTGTATTTGGGGGCCAGCCTTTATTTGTCCGAATCAGCCACGCCCCCGGCTATTATCCGAGGCCCGGCTTCAAATAGAATCCCGGACACAATTTGAGGATTTACTGTATATTACTTTTAATTTATCAAGTGGCATTTTCTCATCTCCACTTCCAACACCTGAGCAGTATCCTCCTTCTTGTTGCCTTGAGGTTTTTTCTGATTGCTGCAATCAACTCGTTGTTGAAATAGTGGCTTGACCAGCTCAAGTTAGGTTATGAAACAGCTGGTGGCTGATAATTTCATGCTGGTCAGAGCTGGATTTTACAGTAGGGAAGCCACTGAATTGGGTGCATTTGAAGGGATACATGGAGGGTGGCACCTGAAGTAGGAGATCAAATGCACAATGACTAGTCAAGTATATAATCATGAAGTGGATAATCTTTCTCAAACATGGCAGAATTAGCTGCATATCATGATACTTTTCGCCAGGGATTATTAGTTTTATTCCAAATTGTCACAAGCCTGTTTTACCTTATGATAGGACTGCTCATCTGGAAATTATTTACTTGTTCCGTTTTCCATTTTGTACAGGCAAGCACTGGGCTTATGTTCTCATTTCAGCTTTAAAGAGCAGCTGGGTTTTTTGTTTCACAGGAAACATAAAGAAAGAATGCAACTCTCCCTACAACTGGATATTTGTAATAGAGCACCGTTTGGCATCGTGTTTGGCTTCCATATGCCTCCCATCATGAGAATGCAAATGTTACTCGTTACACAAGGCAAAATGCTACTTACTCTTACTCTGAGAGACTGCCTTCTATCTAGCGCAAACTCATACATTTTTTAGAGATTAAGGAGCACTGAAGATTTGCAGAGAACTGCAGAGGAACATTAGGAACTGGTGGTGGATCCTGTATGGCGACTGCATAGCTGTGAGTTTGGGCCGGGGAGCAGAGAGAAGCCATTTGAACTCTGTAGGGAACCAAGAGCCGACTTGGGCCTGGCTCGGAGGAGGAAATGTAGACACCAGGGAGTAGGGGGGGGGATTGCCTGCCTCTACATTTGAACATTTTGCTCACATATTTGATGATCTATTTGGGTCCCGGTGGGACAGAGGCAGCTGTGGGACCAGGCTGGTCTCTTGAGTAAGGGGGAATGCAGCCTCTCCCATGTAAATGTTCTCAATGGCAGGGTTCTAAAAATGACCCCGTTACGGCTCCATATGGTCCTCCGCCCGACATCTTCACATTTCCATGAGTCGACAGCCGTGGCCCGGAGCTACGCACTGACCTCTCCAACGCAACGCTGCACAAAAAAGAGGCATGATAATGAAGTTTTCCGCCGGTCTTTCTGAGAGTCCGCCTATTTGGCTGTTAAACGGTAGACAAATACAGACCACTCTTGTGCCAGATGTTATGGCAGTAACCAGTCATCAGTAACCAGTCTGAGGTGGCAAGCCAGCTATCAGCTGTTTCAAAACCTAGCTTGAGCTGGTCAAACCATGTTGAGTATGGAGCTGGTCTGAACTGGTCAACCAGCTACCAAAAGTGGAGCAGCTTCCATTTTTACATGCACTCTCTTTGTACAACTGTGTGTTTCCTGTGCTGTACCGAGCAACCACACCTGCATTGCAAGCCCAGCTCCAAACCCTACTGTATATATAGTGATGAATGGCTGTGTACAGTGATGTCCGCTGTGCATTACCTGTTTATCAGCAAAGACAAATCTTTTATGTTTGAAATTAATCAAAAATAAGTGGTGTAATGTACTGTATTTGAGGAACCTGTTGGCCACAAATGTTGAAGCCCAGATAGGATGCGGCTATTGTACCCAAGAAAATGGTAAGAATATTGAATTTATAAACGGGTCTTATATAATGGTATGGGACTGTAAACAATCCAGATTGCCGCCTTTAATGAGCAAGTGACTTTATGCTATGCAGAAATATAATATTAATAAATGGTGATTTGCTATAAAATAAGTAATGTCAAACAAATGCTCTTGTCTCTTGTCCCAATGTGTCTAGTTTGACAGACAAGAGTCTGAGCAGGAGCAGGAGGAGCTAAACCATAACAAAGAATGATGAGAGGACCAGGTTGGACCAGTGGTCTCCAACCCTAGTCCTGGAGAGCTACGGGGTCTGCTGGTTTTCGTTGTTACTCTGCACAGAGACGGCCTGTAGCGTAATGGTTAAGGTGCATAACTGGGACCCGCAAGGTCAGCGGTTCGATTCCGGGTGTAGCCACAATAAGATCCGCACAGCCATTGGGCCCTTAAGCAAGGCCCTTATCCCTGCATTGCTCCAGGGGGGATTGTCTCCCGCTTAGTCTAACCAACTGTAGGTCGCTCTAGATAAGAGCGTCTGCCAAATGCCAATAATGTAATGTAATGTTAATTAAGCAATTAGAGCAGTTAATTACATGGTTACGTCACCTCACCTGGTTACCTGAGTCTCAACAGAGTGCTGATTTTAACGAGAGAAAAAAACCCCAGCATAACCAGTAGCTCTCCAGGACAGGGTTGGAGACCACTGGGTTGGAGTGCTCACACATACCTTCTGTTCCACCTGCTGGTGGAGGAAGGAATTAACAGGGATGCTCATATGTTGCTATATCAAAACCGATGTGCTGAATATGAATCTTAAAAGTGCATTTTGAAGTACAGCATACTGATTGACGTGCTTAACTTAATGTTCTTATCTTTCTTCATTTCAGATGAAGGATCTTCCAGGACATTTATGGAGGTGGTTGAAAGAAGAACAAAAAAGTGTAAATATAAAGAAAAAGAAAGTATGTTTATTGACTCCAGCAGTTGGTCTGTACTCTGTGAGTTCACAAAGCCAGGTCCTTGACAGTGTCCTTTCTGGTCAGAAAAATAACTATCCACAAATAATATGGTCAAAGCAAAGATGGAACCAGATATCTGGTGGGGTGCTATTCCTGGCTGTGTCCTCTATTGTGGCTGTATAAGTTAAGTAGTTGTGCCAAGAAAATGACAATCAAATGAACATTGTATCAAAATGGACATTGTTTGAAAATGCATAGATATTTATTAAAACTCATTTTCATTCTGTTCCAATTTTAGAGGTAGCCTGTCTGTGTCTTCATTACAGGCGTCTGTTTCGTCTCAACAAGCTATTTTAATGTCGGACTTTAAATGTTTCTTCTGGGCAGTGATATCATGCCCATTGACTTAGGGCAGGCATATGTTTGCCCAAACTTGGCCAATAACAAAGAAAGCAATAAAAAAAGAACAGCATTTGTTTGAAAATATATGAGCGTCATTGATGGTTGCTTCAAAATGTAGCTGCCCACGGTCTGGTCAGTTTTTTTAGAGTTTCTTCCACTTTATTTGTTTAAGCTTAAGTTGGAAATTGCATTGTTCAAACTTCCTGGGGGGAGGACTCCGAGAACCACATTGAGGTAATTCTTAAAGCAGTATGCAGTGAACTACAGCAAGCTTCAAGCTGTTTTTATGCCAGCAATATGCAAACTCATAACATTGACGATTAACTCTCTAATGCTAATGTGAGGCTATGCATACGATTGGATTACCCATGTATTCTTCATATAAAATGAATGTACACATACAACTTCTAGAGACATGGATTTGCTGTACATGGAGAAACATGTATTTTATTGATTTAAAGCACAAATACCTGACTCTTTTTTCATTGATCAAAACAACATTGTTTATACACAGGGCTCATTTGAGCTGGGTTTCAAGTCCAATGTGTGTTTATCCAGTATGGAAAAAATGACATCAAAGGTATTTGCACGACAGCGACAGTATGCTAAATTTCTACATTCTATTAAAATACTCATCTGAGAAAAAAGATGAATAACATCTTTCATTATAGCAAGGTAAATAAACTTGTTTTGAAAATGAAAATGGGAGCACATACAGTGTGGGAGCAAAATATGAAACAATATGTAGTTAATATTGCTACACTGTCTACCCTCCAGTAACAGAAGTTGCCCAAGACATGAAACCCCCCATCATTCTCCCCTCAATGGAAATTCATGCAAAAGCTAATTGAACGCAATGTTTTCAAATTACAATATTTAGAATCGAATTAATACAATGCCAGATATTACATTTAGCTCTCAAGCCCCTACGATGCACATAATTATATACGTTCTAGCAGATCTAATTTTAATAAGTGATACATATGTCTTGTAATATTTAGCAAAGCTAGAAAAACCGCAATGTGTGGTCAGGCATCTGCAGTTTGTTCTGCCATTTCCTCTTCACTGTGCACCACGTCCTGGCCTGACACTCTTCTCCGGAAGGCGAGTCTGACAATGACTGACAGAAAGAGGAGGACCGCCACAGCCACACAGATGCGAACAACATTCTCCACAGCATGGTGAACTGAGGGACCAAAAAACAAAGAAGTCACGGCCTGAAAGACGTCAAGGGCTACCGTAATGCAAACTGGATGCATTTCACAACTTTTCAACAAATTTTAGTCTGCATGGACATGCATTTCATGATTATTGTTGCTATTTTGTGACTCCGTTACTGTATATATCATCGGAGTCAACAAAATGATAATGATATAGGTTGACCAGCTGCCAGTTACAACTGAGACCAGGTTTTTGAAAATCTCAAATGGATACTCGTATTCTCTGTGGATCTCAATTACTTTCTTTCTCATTTGTTCCTGAATTTCTTTAGATCTCGGCATGATGTCTAGCTTTTGAGGATCATTTGGTCTACTTCACTTTGTCAGGCAGGTCCTATTTAAGTGATTTCTTGATTGAGAACAGGTATGGCAGTAATCAGGCCTGGGTGTGGCTAGAGAAATTGAACTCAGGCTTGATAAACCACAGTTAAGTTATGTTTTAACAGGGGGGGCAATCACTTTTTCACACAGGGCCATGTAGGTTTGGATTTTTTTTCTCCCTTAATAATAAAAACCTTCATTTAAAAACTGCATTTTGTGTTTACTTATGTTGTCTTGACTAATATTTAAATTTGTTTGATGATCTGAAACATTTAAGTGTGACAAACATGCAAAAATAAAAAAAGAAAAGAAAAAAAGAAATCAGGAGATCTGTGCTCCGTCTCTGTACCATATGTACTTCCAGTTGGCCGAGGTTCCCTGAAGCTCACATCTCATTGTTAGACTGCCTTCAGTGATGATCAAGAAGATCTCCAGCCATCCATTATCCAGGGTCACTACTGCCTGAGGCTGAGCTGCAAGATCCCATAATGCTTATCTATGAAATCCAATATCCTTAATTGAGTCTGAAATCCACTAACCTTATGTGACAAGGCGAGCTAGACTCGCTGTTGTCCCTAATAGTGCAGTAATTGAGGTGGGGGGAGTGGCACCGGCAGGATCTCACCCGATGAACCAATCTCTTGAACTCTTTCTTCACTTTGTAGGTGCAACAGTCACTGCTGTTTTGCCTCGGTGCTGTTTTGTTTGAAGTTTGTTTGGTTGCGCTTGTCAGGCAGGCGGAACCCTGTCGGGCACGTTCGCTAGTGTCCCGTGTTGCACGGCTATAGACTAGTTGTTGGCCGGACGACCTAAGGTGCGCGCGCGCGTAGCGGCTGGTGCGCGTGGTGTGTAGCCTATATTACACCTCCGTGCCTTGAGTCTTCTTGGCTTGGCTTAGAGGTGCACTTGGACCTCTTCACATTGGTGAGATTTGTTGATGAACAGCAGGTGAAAATCATTGCCTTCTTAACAGGCGTAATTAGTGTGTTGCACTCTTGTCATAATATGACAAAGCCATGTTGTTGTTTGACATAGTAAAAATAATAAAGTAAATAATCTGGCAGATGAACTCATGAATGGAACAAATAGCTAGGAATATTATGCCCAATACTGCATTTGGGTATTTCCATAACGTTTTCACCAATTTAGTTTCAGGCCTGACATCACAAATGTACTCAGAACTGTGTCAAAGCCATGATGAACAGTGATTTATTTCACTCTATCAGTTGATCTATCAAAACATAAAGGGGTAGGCCATTACTCTGCGGTGCCAGCACTTTCTTGTAGAAAACTGCAAACTTCAGAGTTGTCACAAAAGGTTGTATGAAATCATGGATTAATTAGCATATTTCAGTGACTCCAGTGCTGTCATTTATATAGACATTCCCATTCATTGCATTATGCACATGATAAGGAGCTGAATGGAAGCTCTCACTCACTCCTCATACACTAACTACTTTATGGCACCAATAATTGCCAAATGTTTTTTTTTTTTTCTCACAATCTGTCAAGGGAACAGCTTTTACTTGGTTAATGTAAGGCAAGCCAGTCACAGATCGTGGTAATTTTTGACAGGGGCTTTGTTCTAGAACCTTATCAGTTAACTTTGGTTATGCTAATTGTTTAGAGAAAATCGATCATATTTACCTAGTACATTCAATGTAGCAGCACTGCTAATCAGACAGTATACAGCAGCTCTCTGAAGTTTTCCTAATGACAGTTTCTAATGATGAAATTAAAGCATCATAAACACTCGCTTCATATGTTTTTCATTATTAAAGCACATCAATCAAAGCCACATTCTTCTTTTGTAATAGTTCTCACCAGATATTTGTAAAGTCATAGGATCACTGTAGTCTGAGTAAAAAGGGTTTCTTCCTCTTGCAGCTCTACACCGGTACTCTCCACTGTGGGCCAGAGCAGCAGGGCTGATGGTGTAACTGGACCCTTCAGACCTGCTGCTTTCAGTGTTGGGCAGAACTGTTCTCCATGTGTCTTTGTACCAGGAATACTCCCAGCCAGCAGGATCTCCCCCAAACCCACAGTTCAGGGTGACACTCTCTCCTGTGTACATCTCTCCGCTGGGGGCATTCTGGGTAATAACAGGCTTCGGCTTTCCTTCTGATAAAAGTAAACGTGCTAAGTTTTAATTTCTGCATTTATACATACAAGATCATATGCTTAAAGACAGGAGAAAAACTCACCAGACACATTTAACACAAGTGATCCAGGGAAAGACTGTATAACAGGGTTTTGTCCTTGGTCACCCTGACATGTGTACTCTCCACTATCTGACTCTCTCACAGAGTGCAGGATGTGCCTTTGTTGACTTTCATTACTGCGGACACTGAGATGCTCCAATGTTATGTTGGTTTTTCTCATCCATGAATATCTCCAGCCAGAGCCTTTCCTGATGTCACAAGTCATGGTAACGGTTTCTCCTGTGAACATCACTGAGGCTGGGGGATCTGTGACTATGACAGCCTGAGGACGAGTAGCTGAAATGCACACGGGAATACAGGATGGATTTTGTTTCATAATTTCATTTCATATTGTTTCATGAAGCAAAAAATAAAAACATGAAACACTAGTTGAGGGGATTAGTTTTCAATTACACAACTTACCAGATGCTGTTATGTTATGAAAGTTACTGGAAACTTGGTCATTCCCTTTTACAGCGACACACTGATACATTCCATTCTGTCTCTCTGCATCCAGGACCAACACAGAGCCATCACCACTGGAGCCTGTTAGGCCCCCCTGTCCATGTCTGTTCCACTTAAATGTCCACCCCTCAGATCCATTAAACTGACAGGTGAGATTAATCGTGTCTCCTGGGAACACAGCTGACCATGGAGGATTAGCTGTCAGATGAACCACCGGACTGGACTCTGCAGCTGAACAAGTTATAACAGCATGAAAAAAGTGTTTAACAATGAAGAGTTTGATTTAATACACAGTATCAATGAAAATACACAAATTCTAAATTCAATTTAACTTCATAACATTTTCTAAATGCAAAACTTTCCTAACTGTATCATTTTCCTCATTACTTGCATTCCTTATATTGTAACACCAGCCAGAGAGCATGTGTTTTGTAAAGCTCCCATGATATTTTTTTATTCTGGATTATAATGACTGTGTGTGTTCCACAAAGCAAATGCACAGTAATTATGTCCTGACCAAAGCATGGATTGAAGGAGTGTAATATCTATACCTGTCTGTTCACCAAAAAACAGCAATGCTGCTGCAGCTGAAACAGAGAGAAAGCAATTTCCATGTCTGTTCCAGTGTGAATAAAAGTTGACATGAAATTAGTTTATTATTTTCTTATTGAAAACAAAAATACATTTTTGTTGAGTGGATTTTCATGGAACAGTACATTTTCCATTTTTGAGTAGCTATTTTTGAAAGCAATGTTCTTGATCGTTTCACTCCCAACATTTTTCATGTAATATTTTAAATTGATTAACTCCAAATGTTTGAGTATGATTGGTCACAAGAGACAGTTATAAGTTTGAAAATACAATACAATAATTTTTTTTCCCAATATTGTTCAGTGAAATTAAATAAAAATGAAAGCAGTCACAAATGTACACTCTGTGACTTGTGTCCAAAGCAATATTATGAATGTATTCAGGTTTTCCACAACAAAGCTGTTTTTGTAATGTCCCACATACTACATATTATGCCTTTTTGTCATCATTCTCATTTTATCATAACAAATCATTATTGCTTGAATTCGCATTATTAAAGTTCTTTTACTTACAAAGCAGAAAGGACACTGTGGGCAGCTCCATTCTGATTACTCTGCCTCAGCAGAGGCCAGGAGGTCTATTTAGCTCACCTCAGTTTCCACACAAAGAGGAAATGCAGCAGGCAAGATGAGACAAATACAATGCCTGCATCCAATGATGGTCTTCTCAGGTCTGTCCGAAAAAACCCCCCAAAAAAACCAATTTAAAATGGGTGTAATATAGGCATGACATTGCATGCATATTCACTTAGGCTCATCTGCTCAGAGATACAGTATCTCCTCTCTTTCTCGATACTCAAAGTTATAAGCTACTCTCCAATAGCCCTCATAAATAGTTCCCCAGCTTTTCTTATTGTGCTCATTGGGCTATTAATTAATATTTTCATATTTATCAAGTTTATAATTTGAGTTAACAATACTACTCTTGCGGTGATCAGTTGTTCACAATATTGGGTATGAAGAGTCTACTTGTATACAGATCACCTGACCTGATGAAGGATCCAAATCAAAGAAGGTGCAAGTATACCTAGAAGAAATGATGCTGGTTTGAAGGCAAAGGGTGGTCACACCAAACATTGATTTGATTTAGATATTCAGCATTTTGTTGCATTTTCTTTCACACCTGCCTAAAACCTTTGCACAGAACCGTATGTATAGTGGGCTGGCTCTCTCTCTTTCTCTCTCTCGCACTGTTTGGGAAACATTTTAACTTTATTACACCAACTTATTCATGCAATTATCTAATCAGCCAATTGTGTGGCAGCAATGTAATGCATACAATCACATAGCTACGGGTCAGGAGCTTCAGTTAATGTTCACATCGACCATCAGAATGGGGGAAAAATTTGACCGTGGAATGATCGTTGGTTGTAGATTGGTCTCAGAAACTGCTGATCTCCTGGGATTTTCATGCACATTAACTAGATTTTGCAAAGAATGGTACAAAAAAACAAAAAACATCCAATGAGCAGCAGTTATGCAGACAAAAACGCAATGTTATTGAGAGACGTCAGAAGAGAATTAACAGGCTGGTCAAAGCTGACAGTAACGAAAAACAAAGTTACAACAGTGCTATGCAGAAGAGCATCTCTGAACACACAACACATCATAACTCTACGTGGATAGGCTACATCAGTAGAAGTCTAAAAAAATAAGTTTAATGAGTGTAATTTTTAAAATAAACTCAAAATGCCACCAAAATCATGGTTCCATAATTATTGGAACCCCTGGTTTAGTACTTGGTGCATCCACCTCTGGCAAAGATAACAGCATGGAGTCTTCTCTTGTAATACTTGACAGGGTTAAGGAACACATCTGGAGGGAGTTGTGGCCCTCATGTGGCCCTCTTCAGTTCAGGCCACATGTTTTCGATTGGATCATCTCAGGTCCGTCACCTGAGATGGCCATTGCAGGCGAATCTTAGCCTTGTGGGAGACGCAACCAGACTGTCAGCCAAAATTGTCTGATACTTGTTGGAATCCTTTAAACCATTGATCTTAACCAGTGTCCCTGGGCCTCTCAAATTAAAACAAGCCCCAATGCATCATTGACCCACCACCATGTTTCACTGTGGGTAAGAGGTGCCTTTTATGCATCTCTCTTTTGATGCTAAAAATGTTGATCTGACCAACAGGTTTATCAGGTTTCCACATGTTTGTGTATCTGACCAAAACATTTGATTGGGTCTCATCAGACCACAGCACCTTTGTTCAATCATAATTTAAATGACTTTGTGAAAGACTGGGGTTATATATATTACAAACATCTATGGAGAGAAATCTGTGGAGAGATCTCAAAAATTCTGTACATGCAAGGAAGCCAAAGAATATTCATGAGCGAGATGTGTTCTGCCAGGAAGAATGGCAAAGAGGTCAGGTTCACTTCTATTCACTTAGATATTAATTGGAAAATGCTTTTTGAGCAGGGGTGCCAAAACTATTACATTCTACTGTACTGTAATGCAGTATCTGCATCTGCATGCAATCAAAATGTTTCTGAAATCAATTTTGTGAGAAGTGCATTGCTCACAGATACATTGCTTTTGACTCAAGTTTGTTCATACAGCGTAGGTTTTACAGCCAATGCCTTTTCACAGCTGAAATGTCACCTCACCACAGTGATGGCTGTAGAAGTTAGATGTTGAAGTGAAACTACTGAAGTGGTCTGGCTTTCACAGGGTTCTTTCCGATGTAACAATTCAAATTTACCAAGTAAATACCATTTACTTCAAATCAATCAAAAGCTATGGACAATGTTCCCAACTGTTTCAGCTGATAAAATCACTTGCCACACACGCAGTTGCCAGTTTGACCATTGACCTTGGTTATGCAGTCAGCCATCTAAGGGGAGTCTGCAACTTTCATATTTCAATAGCCATTGTATTTTAACATACAGTCTATGTCCTTATATGGTGTGATGAAGAGGTCGTACCTGTATCACACAATGCTTTCTTTGCTTGTAAGAGAAACAACTTCTCTGTTAGTAGGAATTCAAGCTGCAGGTCAGTGGGTAACCTTGAAAATGACAGTGGTGTGAGATACGGTATAATTATAGCTGCCCGTGAGAAACACATTACTGTCAAAACAGTTTGATAGGCAACTATAATCATTTGAATCTAAGCCTGTCGCCTTGTGGCTAAGTTGCTTGACTAGGACCCAGGAGGTTGGTGGTTTCAAAACCGAGTCTATAATTACAGTAGAGCCTGCACACACTGCACACCCAAACTCAATATAATTCTTTATAATATAAATGCCAAGTGAACATGTGTAAAAGGCAGGAATTTTAATTATGTAGTTAAAAACAATTTTGTTTAGCTTACATTTTTCATTCTTCTACAGCTTCAACATGTAATCACCAATTTAATCAAGTTTAGCATATAAAAAAGATAAGATAACACTTTCTTTATCATATGTAGTTTTATTCAATATATTTAATATAAAATATGTAAAAATATGGTTCCAGTTGGCTTTATCTAATGTTAACGTTATCCACTAGAGGGCAGCACTCTATTCGTATTTAGAGTGAATTTCCTCACAGAGCAACAATTCGGTAATTTGATATGGAAGATTATTAAATTGACTTGTAATAAAACGAAATGGACTACATTAAAAATAAAACTGTTCAATAAATCCCAAATGGTGTCTAACATGACCTATTGAATGTCATTCTCACTCCCTAGTATCTGGAATCTGCATATCTCCAGCCCAAGATCTCAAATTGCGCTAGAATCTCGCCGACTTCCGAGGTAGTTTTAAGCAAAAGTGTTTGGCCAAATGAGCTCCAGGGATGATAGCCAGGGGTGTTCTCTAAATTTCCTGAAAAGCACAAGTTGATAGGACACTCGTAGCCACTATGGCGAGTGTTTGTTTGACTGAAGTGACTAGCGAATTCTCAAAATGGCTTCTGTGTTGAATAGAAAGGAAAGGATAGTTGATTCCAAATGAACCAGTAGCATGTGATTGGACGAACAAAATGTCAATCTTTCAGCCCTGGACACAATGCATGGTGAGGCCAGGCCTCCGTTGCCCACCCATTTTCAGTGATCTGGCCAATCACATATTGACATGAAAAAAAATGCATTACATTGACTTCTATGAGAATCTCATTTCCTAGGGGAGGCCTGGCCTGGCCTGGCCTCCCTTAATACAAACTGATAGGGAAATCTGGCCTGTTGCTTTACAATTGCAATATTGGGTTTTAGCCATGGGAAAATTTAGATTTATGAACAAAACTAAAATAATATGAATATAAAAAATAAGAAAAAATATGTTTTTTGTTAAAATAAATAAATAAAATAAATATATTTATTGTTTTTTTTTAATCTCTCTCTTCTCTCAAATTATTGGGGAGGCCAGGCCTCCTCCACCTCTATGGAGGAGCCTCCACTGTTTATCCACTATGGTTTTAAACGCCCTTAAGCAAGGTCCTTAACACTGCATTGCTCCAGGGGGGATTGGCCCCTGCTTAAGCAAATCAATTGTAAGCTAAATAACTGAAATGTAATAGAATGTAAATGTTCAAGTTTCAAGTGTGCATTATTATTCAGCCCAGAATTAAGACTGGAATAGAAATGGAAAATGTATTGTAGTGTTAGGAAAGCTGATAAAATGCTGAAGTGATAATTAAAATTTCACTTTCCCACTGCTCAGAATTGGGAAAAAAGGAGCAGCCAAGTGTGTTCCACAAAACTGATCTTCACATTCATCGATTTGAGATTTTCCCTCAATCCTTGACAAAGCACACTTCATTCTACAGCTAGAGATCTTGTTGAGCTCCTAATTAGTATATAGTCAAGTGCCTAATTACAGGAAACCTAAAGGAAACCTACAGGATGGCGGATCTCCAGGAACAGGGTTGTTTACCACCATCTTAGAAGATGATCCTAAAAGGGCAACTGTCTTGGTAGGATGAATAATATAACTATAACATTTGTCTCATCTTTAGCCTGCTGCATTTCCTCTTTGTGTGGAAACTGAGGTGAGCTAAATAGACCTTGTGGCTTCTGCCGAGGCAGAGTAATCAGAATGGAGCTGAACACAGTGCCCTTTCTGCTTTGTAAGTAGAAGAACTTCAAACAATAATTATTTGTTAACATGTAAGAATGACATTACATTCATAATATTGCTTAGGACATAAGTCACACTGAATTTCACTGAATATTATTGTGAAATATTGTGTTTACACAGTGTTTACAATTAACTTTCTGAAAATGTGCAACATGTATTTTCAAACTTGTCTGTCTCTTGTGTCTGAATAATCGACTCTAACATTAACTGGTGTGAGTTCATCAGTGAAATTATCGAGAACATTTAGCTACTCAAAAATGGACAGTGTATTGTTTCATTAAAATGTGTGTTTTCAAAATGAAAATAATAAAATCATTTAATGTCAACTTTTATTCAACCTGGAACCGACATGGAAATTGCTTTCACTCTGTTTCAGATGCAACAGCATTGCTGTTTTCTGGTGAACAGACAGGTATAGATATTACTTCTATGATTTGGCAGGGACATAACTACCATTCATTTGTTTTGTGGAAAACACACAGCAATTATAAACCAGAATTTAAAAATATCATGGGAACTTCACAAAACTCATGCTTTCTGAGAGACAGGAAGGGTTACAATATAAGGAATGCAAGTAATGAGGAAAATCATACAGTGAGGAAAGTTTTGCATTGAGAAAATGTTATGTAGTTAAATTTAGCTTAGTGTATTTTCATTGATACTATGTATTAAAGCAAACTCCTCATTGTTAAACACTTGTTTCATTCTGTTCAGCTGCACAGTCCAGTCCGGTGGTTCATCTGACTGCTAATCCTCCATGGTCAGCTGTGTTCCCAGGAGAGACGATTACTCTCACCTGTCAGGTTATTGGATCTGAGGGGTGGACATTTTACTGGACCAGACACGGACAGGGGGGCCTAGCACAACTTCCAGGCTCCAGTGGTGATGGCTCTGTGTTGGTCCTGGATGCTGTGAAAGAGAGAGAGAGTGGAATGTATCAGTGTGTAGCTGCAAAAGGGAAAGACCAAGCTTTCAGTAACCTCCATAACATAACAGCATCTGGTAAGTTGTGTAATTGAAAACTAGTCTCCTCAAATAGTGTTTCATGTTTTTATTTTTTGCTTTATAAAGCAATATAAAATTAAATTATGAAACAAAATCCATTCTGTATTCCCATGTGTATTCCAGCGACTCGTCCTCAGGCTGTTGTTGTCACAGATCCCCCAGCCTCAGTGATGTTCACAGGAGAAACCGTTACCTTGACTTGTGACATCAGTAAAGAGTCTGGCTGGAGATATTCATGGATGAGAAAAACGAAGGGAACATTGGAGAGTTTCAGTGCCCACAGTACTGAAAGCCAACAAAGGCACATCCTGCACTCTGTGAGAGAGTCAGACAGTGGAGAGTACTTCTGTCAGGGTGAACGAGGACAAAACTCTGTTATCCAGTCTTTCCCTGGATCACTTGTGTTAAATGTGTCTGGTGAGTTTTCCTCCTGGATATTTTCTCCTGTCTTTAACCATATGATCTTGTATGTGATGAAGTCTATCTATATTTTTAAATGCTAAGAGATTAAGACTAAGCACATATTTACTTTTACTTTCATCAGGGAGAAAGCCAAAGCCTGTTATTACCCAGAATACCCCCAGCGGAGAGACATACACAGGAGAGAGTGTCACCCTGAGCTGTGGGTTTGGGGGAGATCCTGCTGGCTGGGAGTATTTCTGGTACAAAGACACACAGAGAACAGCTCTGCCCAACACTGAAAGCAGCAGGTCTGAAGGGTCCAGTTACACCATCAGCCCTGCTGCTCTGGCCCACAGTGGAGAGTACCGGTGTAGAGCTGCAAGAGGAAGAAACCCTTTTTACTCAGACTACAGTGATCCTCTGACTTTACAAATATCTGGTGAGAACTATTACATTATAAGAATGTGGGTTTGATTGATGTGCTTTAATAATTATTTAAAAATACGAAGAGAGTGTTCATGATGCCTTAATTTCATTATTTGAAACTGTTGTATTGAATTGCAGGTATACCTCAAACACAGCTGACAGTGCAGTCTGGATGGACAGAGGTCTTCCCCAATGAAACAGTGACTCTGAGGTGTATAATTCAGGCCAGCTCTGCAGGGTGGATATATGAATGGTACCGAGATGGACAGGAGCTTCCTGTAGACAAGGCTGACTCCAGCATTGTAAATGGAGACATATACACAATCCTCTCTGCTGATCAGTCACATACTGGACCATATACCTGCAGAGGAAAACTCACAAGGAGAGCAGTTCAGTCTTTAACCAGCAGTCCTGTTAACTTGAATGTTTTAGGTAAGTGTGAAACCTTCTTTATTTTCAATATTGACAGCCACAGGCATACCTTATTTATGTTAATCAACCCAGTATTTAGAATTGTTATTTTTTGTGATGGTTCTGAGCTCTTTTCTGATGTATTTTCAGGCTCTACCTTTTTGTGTCATGAGGCCCTCTTTCAGTGGCTAAGACTGGCTCAGACTTTTTTCAGCTTTGGTCAGGCGTAAGGGATAAGTCAATGTTTCCCCTATCCGTACATGGAAGTTATTCTTGGCACTGCTGTGTATCTGTTTCCTGTAGCTTGCTGTTTCCAAGTTTGACTGCCACAGTGCGTTTACTTTGGTAGAGTGAGGTGTTTCTTTTGGTCACTTTTCATATTCATTGTTTTCGTTGTTGTTGTAATTGTTCATGTCTGTTCTTGTGTGTGTATAGCACTCAAGACACCCTGTCGCAGAAGACATCCTTTTAGATTTTTACACACCTCCGATGGTCTGGGGATCTGTGGGTGCAGATCTCCATGGCGGATTGTGCATTTAGGTTACTTCCACATAGGTGTCATGCACGAGATACTTATGCTTTCTGTTGCCTTCTTAGTGCAGGTTTGTTTATCTGTATAGCATTAAGATTAATTACACAAGTTTGAAATCATCGCTCCTCCCGGTCGTAGTTTAGTGAATCTCAAATAGTTTGTTGTGGGAGATCTTTGCGGCGGATGTTTATCTTGCTTCCGCTTAGGGCTCATGCACCGGTGGTGGAGCCGAGAAGCATATTGTTGTTGCGTTAATGTTACTGCATGTGTGCTATTAGTGTGGGGTTTCACCGAGACTAAATGCATGGTCGTGGGAGACCGCCCCTCTTATTTAAGAGCCTCGCGAGACTCCTCGAAAGCTGACAGTTCTGTATCTGAGAACTCTGTCACTGTTCATGTACACTTCCTACCTCTGTATTTCGTATTCCTGTTTCATCAGTTAAATTACAAGGTTAATGAGTTTCATGTATTCACGTCTCTTTTTAAGTAATCCTGTTTCGTCAGGAAAATTAGATAGTTAATATGTTTTGTGTATTCTTGTGTTAGAGTCAGAAGTTCTGCATTGACATTGGAGCCGAGATGCTCACTGTCTTCGTTTTCTTCTGACTGCATGTTTGTGAATATTTTATGCATTTCACTAATTCTAAATATACAGTTCTTGGAGTTATCACCCCTCTCGGTGGAGAGCTTTGCTAACTCCTGATATCTGGGGTTCTGTGTTTGAGACCCCGTGACCCTGTGCTGGGGTTCTGTGTCTGAGACCCTTTGACCCTGTGACCCTGTGCTGGGGTTCTGTGTCTGAGACCCCGTGACCCTGTTGCTGTTTGTGTATACAGGTCTGTGCAAAAGTCTTAGGCACCTGTATAACATTCTGTACAGATCAGATTCTTTCAAAAATAATTAAATGAACGGTTCTCGCAGCAGACTCGCGGTTGCAGTTCGCTGCAGTTGCACACCGGGGATTAGATGTTTATGGGCGATGCAGCCCAAAAGTTAAGCTGCGGGCACCTTTTCTTGGCCAACTTTTGTCTCAGTTGCCCAGTTGCTCATGCTGCTGGCCATCACTCCTTGAAAATGAATGACTTCTGGAAACTGGTCGAAAAAAAAGTCACTCACTGTGAGAACACAGGGTGAGAAAAACCCATAGGAAAAACTTTAATATTAAAGTTTATATACAAGTGAAATTATATTCACTTGTATCGAAACAATCATCATTGTTAAACTATTCCAACTTTGTTTTGTCATATTTTATGTTGCTTCTTCTACATTTCATTTCCACTGCAGTAATCAGGTGTTATTTAAAATATCTGGTAAAAATCCTTGAAAGTGTTTTCTTCTGAAGCCTTCTATTTGCAGCAATACACTGTCATATTCATTTTCAGCTCTCCCAGAAGCCCAGCTGACAGTGCAGTCTGGATGGACAGAGGTCTTCCCCAATGAAACAGTGACTCTGAGGTGTGTAATTCAGGACAGCTCTGCAGAGTGGATATATGAATGGTACAGAGATGGACAGGAGCTTCCTGTAGACGAGGCTGTCTCCAGCAGTGTAAATGGAGACACATACACAATCCTCTCTGCTGATCAGTCACATACTGGACCATACACCTGCAGAGGAAGACTCACAAGGAGCGCAGTTCAGTCCATAACCAGCAGTCCTGTTAACCTGAATGTTTTACGTAAGTGTGAAAAGTTATTAATTTTCAATATTGCCAGTAAGAACCACAACCCAAATGAAGCCAGAACCCAAAAATTATTTTTTGTATTTTTGAAAAAGAAAAGTGATACTGATCTCTCTCTCTCTCTGTGTCCATCATTACATTATTTCTAGTTTGTGGATATCTGACCCAGTGTTCTCACTGTGAGCGACTTGGTTGACGGGTTGCTCAAGTGTGCTAGGTTGAGGGAGGGGCCAGAGCTTGAATTAATTAATTTAATAGCTAGATCGTTAGCAATAGCCAGCTCTCCGGTGCTGTAAAAAAGCTCTACGTGTTTTTGGTGTTAATGTGACTGACTTTGGTGGAGCAAGCTACATATTTGCCACAGTTTACTGCCTGTCATTAAGTTTTTAGCTGCTTCTCCAGTGCATTGAGTGAAGCCAGGCAGAACAATTATTCACAAAATAGGATCAAATCGGTTCAGAAACTAGAAAGCACAGAACTCTGATTGGATGTTGACGGGCAACACAGCCCAAAAGTTAAGCCATGGGCATTTTTTTTTTGGGCAACTTTTTTTGGCCAACTTGTGTTGTAGTTGCTCTTGCTGCTGGCCATTGCACAGCTTCATAGAAAATTAATGACTTCTGGAAACTGGTCGACCAAGTCACTCACTGTGAGAACACAGGGTGAGAAAAACCCAAAGAAAAAATATAAATATCAATGGTAAATTATATTCAATTGCATATAAAGTCATCATTGTTAAACCATTCCAACTTTGTTTTGTTGTATTTTATGTTGCTTCTTCTACATTTCATTTCCACTGCAGTGATAATGAGTTATTTAAAATATCTGGTAAACATCCTTGAAAGTGTTTTCTTCTGAAGCCTTCCATTTACAGCAATGCACTGTCATATTCATTTTCAGCTCTCCCAAAAGCCCAGCTGACAGTGCAGTCTGGATGGACAGAGGTCTTCACCAATGAAACAGTGACTCTGAGGTGTGTAATTCAGGGCAGCTCTACAGAGTGGATATATGAATGGTACAGAGATGGACAGGAGCTTCCTGTAGACGAGGCTGACTCCAGCAGTGTAAATGGAGACACATACACAATCCTCTCTGCTGATCAGTCCCATACTGGACCATACACCTGCAGAGGAAAACTCACAAGGAGAGCAGTTCAGTCCATAACCAGCAGTCCTGTTAACCTGAATGTTTCATGTAAGTGTGAGAAGTTCTTCATTTTCAATACAGACAGTTTGAGCCACAGACATACCTTATTTATGTTAATCAACCCAGTACTTAAAATAGTTTGTTTTGTTGTATTTTATGTTGCTTCTTCTACATTTCATTTCCACTGCAGTGATAATGAGTTATTTAAAATATCTGGTAAAAATTTTCTTTTGAAGCCTTCTATTTGCAGCAATACACTGTCATATTCATTTTCAGCTCTCCCAAAAGCCCAGCTGACAGTGCAGTCTGGATGGACAGAGGTCTTCCCCAATGAAACAGTGACTCTGAGGTGTGTAATTCAGGGCAGCTCTGCAGAGTGGATATATGAATGGTACAGAGATGGACAGGAGCTTCCTGTAGATGAGGCTGACTCCAGCAGTGTAAATGGAGACACATACACAATCCTCTCTGCTGATCAGTCACATACTGGACTCTACACCTGCAGAGGAAAACTTCAGAGAGCTGCTGTATACTCTCTGATTAGCAGTGCTGCTACATTGAATGTACAAGGTAAATATGATCCATTTTCTCTCAACAATTTGCAAGATAAGGTTGAAGAACAAAGCCCTTATCAATAATTACCATGATCTTTGACTGGCTTGCCTTACATTAACCAAGTAAAAGCTGTTCCCTTGACAGATTGTGAGAAAAAAAAGAAAACATTTGGCACTTTTTGGTGCCATAAAGTAGTTAGTGTATGAGGAGTGAGTGAGAGCTTCCATTCAGCTCCTTATCATGTGCAATGGGAATACAAGGCAATGAATGGGAATGTCTATGCAAATGACTGCACTGAAGTCACTGAAATATGCTAATTACTCCATGATTTCATACAATCTTTTGTGACAACTCTGAAGTTTGCAGTTTTCTACAAGAAAGTGCTGGCACCGCAGAGTAATGGCCTACCCCTTGATGTTTTGATAGATCAACTTATAGAGTGAAATAAATCACTGTTCATCACGGCTTTGACACAGTTCTGAGTACGATTGTGATGTCAGGCCTGAAACTAAATTAGTGAAAACGTTATGGAAATACCCAAATGCAGTATTGGGCATAATATTCCAAGCTATTTGTTCCATTCATGAGTTCATCTGCCAGATTATTTACTTTATTATTATTACTATGTCAAACAACAACATGGCTTTGTCATATTATGACAAGAGTGCAACACACGAATTACGCCTGTTGATGATTTTCACCTGCTGTCCATCAACAAATCTCACCAATGTGAAGAGGAATTCAATTATTTTGGTATCATGTGGGAGTGAAACCTATCACTCCAACGACAGTAACTTTCTGCTCTTAATCAGTAGTGTAAGGCTTAGTGGATCACAGACTCAATTGATGATATTGGTTTTGACATATAACATGTTGACTTGGATGATAAGCATTATGGGATCTTGCAGCGCCGCCTCAGGCAGTAGTGACCCTGGATAATGGATGGATGGAGATCTTCTTGATCATCACTGAAGGCAGTCTAACAATGAGGTGTGAGCTTCAGGGAACCTCGGCCAACTGGAACTACATATGGTACAGAGACGGAGCACAGATCTCACTAAATCACACTAGGGAGAGGCACACAGTGGGATTTTGGAATGGCTCCTATGATGGTGAATACAAATGTCAAGGAAACAGGAAGGACAGAGCGTGCTACTCTCTCATCAGTGCAGGCTTCATGACAACTAATATTCGTAAGTTTAATTAATAATTAAGACCACAGACAAGTAAAAGGTGAAATCCAGTGAAATATCCATTGTACCCTAATGTATAACATAACTGGCTTCTTGCAACATTCATTTAATCTTATACAATTCTTTTTCTTTTTTCATATGAACGACTCGTAAACAGTCCACGAACATACATTTCTTAAAACATTTGTGGCAAGAAATAAGCAATACAGTTGCTGAATGATTAATATTTGATCTGCATTGCCTTGTTTTAAAGTTTGAGCTGAGGTTCTGCACTGCAAGCCTCTCCATAGGAAATTAATGGAATGCGTATTTACATGATTCGTAGGACAGGTCGAGACCACTCATAAATGTTGTTTCTACATAATAAAAAATACAAGTGATGGAAGAACAAATCTGTGCTTCTTGCATGAGGCCCATTGTCACTATTAATGAAATGTATTAGATTGCATTATTTTATTTTTGAATTGCAATCGGTATCTGATTGATTGTATATTTAGGCAATGCTTTGAAAACATTCAAAAGATGATATTATGTCTCATTACATCTTCCTGTTCTACCTCCACTGCAGGGCTGTACTTTATTGTGGGTGTTTCTGGTTCAGTCATCATTTTCATAAGCCTGGTGGTGCTGGCAGTCAAATGCTTTAAGAAATGCAGGAAATCAGGTGTGTAGTAGCACTCTTTTACCACAGCTATACATTAGGCTATGCACTTTAACAATGTATTAATGTATCAGCATTGCAAGTAAAACTGAACATTTTGTGTAGAAATGTAAATATATGCGCAATTAATTTCATAAGTTAATATATTTTCCTTTTTTTTTCTTTCAGATTACAGACCTAAATTTTATTTTAAAAATCTTTTGTGTCTCAGACTTTTGCGCAATACTGTATATCTGGAAATAAATTAATAAATAAGAATGGAAATAAATAGAAATATTTTATATAACTTCATATATTCATTGTACATACATATATATTTATGTTACCAGATTTATTAATTCATTCATTTTTTAAATTATTTTATTTATTTTAGTATTATTACATGAGCTCATTTTTTCTATTAACACATTTATGTATTCTTTTTTTATTTATTTATTTATTTAAACTCTTATATAAACTCTCTATGGCCCATAGGGGAGTCAAAAGTGAATATTTTAATGTGTGTCATTGTTTGTCATTGCTTGTGTGTCATTGTTTATCATTGCTTGTGTGTCATTGTTTATCATTGCTGGTGTGTCATTGTTTATCATTGCTGGTGTGACATTGTTTATCATTGCTGGTGTGTCATTGTTTATCATTGCTGGTGTGTCATTGTTTATCATTGCTGGTGTGGCATTGTTTATCATTGCTGGTGTGTCATGATTTATCTTTGCGATTTCAGAAGTTCGAATCAAAAACCAGCTTGATGGGGATGAGTTTTACTCCAGGTTAAATGGATCTTACATAAGTGCAGGTGAGAATGGATTTTTCTGAGTTCTGTTGTTGTTACACTGTGTGCCAAGTGTTTGTTGAATTCTGGCTTTTTTTCCTCTCTTCTCCAGATCATGGATTACCAACTGCTGTGTATGAGGACATACCCCTTTCTACAGAAACTGAAGGTCAAAATACAAATTTCACACCTATTGACAAATTACCCTGGCACTAAACTAAAAACCATGATACTTTGACAGATGTTGTCTTCATTTATACATTACTCTATTGAGATCAAGCTCCATATGTTCTTCCAATGTTTTCCCTCAACCCCTCTGATTTATTGGCAATAGGTTCTGAAGCAGTAATCGGCCAGCATGGTTTCTACTCAGCTGTTCAGTTGACACCATTAAACCAAGGTAAGTTATTATGTTAATTTTTTTTCATAATCATTCTCTGTGATTGTGTAGAGTGATTTCTTATATTTTTCTTGCTTGAGTGTTGTTAAAATCGTATTAGTTAAAGTGCTGTTACTGATATTATGTTATGATCAGGCATTTAAAAAAATATATATTGGCGTAATGCTTGCATGCACTGTGATTGCAGGTCCTGTTCTATAAGTGGACACAGGAATCCATATTCACTCAGTCTTACCTTCATATGTGAGGGAATATACTATATCATACTATATGTATATCCCACTCTGTCATACTATATATTTTTAATATCTTATATAATTTAAGGTCACCATCTTGCCCATTAAATAATGATATGCTGTTGGATCACTATTCATTTCCTATTCTGAAGCAGTCTCCAGAACTGACTTGATGAAAATGTATTAAATAATTAAAGGTACAATAGGTCAGATTTTTGTGTTAAAACATTGTTACAAGACCATTTTAAATCCCTTCCTATCACGGAAAAAGGCTCACTGACATGTAGACTCACCCTCTGCCTGTGTTTATAGTCCTTACATTTGTGTTTCAAAATATGCAGTTGATTGGCCAACACACCAAAACATTGTATAGCTGTACAATAATTCAAGCTCATTGATTGGAAAGTGGTTCTAATTACCACAGCCAATGGTTTCAACGTCAGCACAGAGAAGGGGGAGGGATAAACAGTGTTGTGGTTTGAGGGTGTTTGTTGCTGCAATTCCTCTCTTGACCATTAGAAGTCCAAAATTACCTATTGTACCTGTAAATTCTTCTAATACAGGAGTCCTCAACCCTGGTCCTGTGGGGCTGTAATATGTATTTATTTTCATTGTTACTCAATGCTTAATTTTTCAAATGAATTTAATTTGTCATTTTGCTGACGGTTTTATTCAAAGTGACATATTCATAAACTTTAGTGACAGATCTTATCGTGGCAACACCGGGAATTGAACCACTAAACAAAAATATTTTTTGCCTATTTTTTACAATTTACAATACAACTTATATTCTTTTGACCCTGTACACCAGCACATTGGATCTGAAATGAAACAATTTTTATGAGGTTAAAGTGCAGACTGTCACCTTTAATTTGAGGGTATTTACATGTATTTTAATTTGTTGGGTGATCCGTGTAGGAATTACATCCCTTTTTATAAATCTTCCTGTCATTTTATGTGACCAAACGTAATTGGCTTTTTCAGTTTTGTCCAGTGTATTCAATAATTTCCTAAGTGCAAGTAGAAGAAAGCGTTGAGTATCTAGTTCTGCTTTGGAAATGAGAATAAAACAGTCATAGACGTAGGCCAAACAAAAGGCTCACGGAAAACAGTGTAAATACCCTCAAATTAAAGGTGACAGTCTGCACTTTAACCTCATATCCATCATCCAATTTCAAATTTCATTTCTTCTTAAATTCCTTCAAAGTTTCACGGAGGTGTGTGTATATGTGGCATGTTTCTAGAATTCTCTTCCCACTTCTTTGCTGTGCCTCAGCTGACAAGTGACCATCCAACAGCCCGGTGTGCTCAGTTCTGCTCTGACAGGCTCCCACACATTGGTTTCTCTGAGCTTAATTACCCCTGATGGTTTTTAGCTGTGTGAGCTCTATATTAAGGTCTCTGTTGCCTAGGCAGCCCCTAGCCATTTGCCGAAGAGCAGCAGCCTGTGTTGCCTTGCTAGTGTGTAGGGGGTGTCCGAATCTGCAGAAGTTACTGTGTCGATCTGCGAGATTTGGGCACAGTTTAGTGGGTTCTCTTAGCAAGACGTAGGTTTCTTTTTTGAGACAAGCATTTGAGCCTGCCTAAATCCACAGAAGAACTGTGGCTAGTTCTCCAAATTGTTTGGAACAACCTACCTGCCGAGTTCCTTCAAAATATGTGCAAGTATACCAAGAAGAATTGATGCTGTTTTGAAGGCAAAGAGGGGTCATATCAAATTTTGATTTGATTTAGATTTTTCTTCTGTTCATTCACTTATTCTGTTCCTGCATTTTGTTAATTGATAAAAATAAACTATTAACATTTCTATTTTTGAAAGCATTCTAATTTTCCAGCATTTTTTCACACGTGCCTAAAACCTTTGCACAGTACTGTATATATATATATATATATATATATATATATATATATATATATATATATATATATATATATATTTATATATATGTATATATATATATATATATATATATATAGGTATGCTAGTTAAATTTTCAAATCAATCAAATCAAATCAAACCTGTCCAGGGTGTATTCCTGCCTTTCACCCAATGTATGCTGGGATAGGCTCCAGCCCCCCTGCGACCCTGTTCACGATAAGCAGGTTAGGATAATGGATGGATGGATGGATAATGATTTCCTTGACTTTCATTGGCATGACTGTGGCAATAGCAGACACCAAAGGCTATCAAAAGCCTCAAAACAAGACTCAATAATGAAAGCTCTCATAGCTACCTGCACTAAGGAAGTGATCGAACACACATGACTAATCAGAAACACGCGAAGTCATTTGTCCCGAACATTATGGTGCCCTGAAATGGGAGGGACTACATATGTAAAAAAAAGAGCTGTAATTCCTACATGGTGAAACTAAAATAAAAATACCTTTTTAAAGTTGCTGAGAATGTGAATTGAACCACAGGTGAATTGTTTGATGACAAATGTAAAATTGTGGGGTACAGAGCCAAATGTACATTATGTAGCTTGCCGTATATTTTAATATTTATTTCTAGCATCTCAATATGAATTTGATAGTGTATGTGGATGTTATGTGGAAAATTAAACCAGTGGAATGTGTTTTGATGAATGTGAGGGCTTTATATTTTCTGGTGAGATGTTGCATGCAATAAATCACACAACTGTCCTAATTGCTTCTGGTTCCTTCCTAAATCAATTCAGAAGGCAAAAAGTCTCTTGGAGGTGTACATTCTAAGCATTATGCATGTATTCTTTTACATTAATTGTGAGGATAATTAATAAGATTATGCTCTAACCTAATAAAACGTTGTATTTCAACCTTTTAGGTATGTGACTGGGTTTTTCTTTACAGACAGGAAATGGAAACCTGAGAACTTTCACTTATCTAAATCTAGGTACAACATTTTTTTTTTTTGCATGTTCTGACCATGTCCCCCAGATACTGTCTGTTACCTTGCATTCTCTTCTGCAAATAATCACATGCTTTAAGATTAGTACCTGCGCTAAGCTGTCCTACTGAAACTGGCGGTAGCCTGCTGTTGTTTCACGTCTGTTCTCGACTGGAAGCCATTTTGTGTCATCTCCCCACTTCAGAACTACTCAAATGCATCAAAATCAAAGATATGTTGAAAGCCATAGATGAAATCAGAAAAGGTCGCTAAAATACTTCCGGGTGGCCACTCAGCCGCGGAATGGAGTAATGTTACTTAAAAGTTTTTATTCATTCTTTTTATATTCCAACATTGACCTTATGTGTTCAGACCTTGGTTAAATGACACAGAAAACACTGCCTGCTATTAACATTCCTCAACCTTATCCACCCAGAACTAAGTTATTTGCTGTTGTGACATCAAGGTGATTTCATCTATAGGCCTGCAATGAAATGCAATTGACTTCAGTTAACATGGCAACAAATTTAAATTCCAAGTATTAACACATTAATTTTTGCTAAATATGTTCTTTCTAGAGATCCAATTTGTGCAGGCCTTCTTCATATTTATTACCTTTTAAACATGGGCTACAGTTAATTTGTTAATTCAAAACATAGCTTCAGCTGCTCAAACCATTTCAAGCTGGGAGTTGGTCTGAACTGGACACCCAGCTTAACCATGTCGGCAGGGAGCTGGTCTGAACTGATCACCAAGCTAAACCATGTCGAGCTGGGAGCTGGTCTGAACTGGTCTGGTAAGTATCCATTGGAGTCTAAGGAGATGAAGGAGGAGTGGGGCAGGCAGATCAGCTACCAGCTGTTTCCAAACCTAGCTTGACCTTTTAAAATGGTGACCCAGCTCTTTGTGAGAGGATGACAGACCCTCTCAGACCTCAGGCACCAGTGTTGCTGCACCTCCAATACCTTTCCTGGTCTGGACTTTGCATTGTATGTCTTTCTTCAAGTAGTTTGTTTATATAGTACGCTTATATATTAAGTCAAAAATCTTGAAGCAAAAGATTAATCGTTCACTGTTAATATTTATTTTCTTTTGGAGTTTCTTTTCATAGAATAGATAGATCTGCATCTTGTAATTCCTTTTCAGAAGCCATTAAAGGCTATTCGGAGAAAATAAGATTCAAGATTACTTGTATCACTGGCCTAAGTCATTTCTGGTTCTTAAACCTTCTTGTCTGGAAGCTTGTTTGTGGGTGGGGCGACATTAGCTCAGGCGGTAAGAGCGGTCATCTGGCAGTCAGAGGGTTGCTGCTTCAATCCACTGCCGTGGGTGTGTTGCAGTGTCTCTAAGCAAGACTCCCGACAAGCTGATTGGTACCTTGCATGGCAGCCAATCGCCGTTGGTGTGTGAATGGGTGAATGAGAGGCATCAACTCTAAAGTGCTCAATTGATTAAATGCAGTCCATTTACCATTTTAATGTCTCAGAATGCAGAACAGGAGGGCCAGAGCATCACTCTGCTTTAACAAACCAGGAGAAAACCCTGCAGTGTTTCACATGAACTATTTGCCGTGTGCCGTCTGACCCTTATCAACAGCAGCTCTTTAATCACAAATTATTTTTTTAATTATTAAGAATCCCTTCAGCGAATGTGAGCTAAAGCAGTATCATTCTGAAAGAGAATGAATGGGGCCCTGAATGGGGAAGTGAGAGAAACAACAGGGAACAGTGTTGTGTAATGGTAAAGGCTGCAGACACAGGAACGTCATTTTGTGAAGGCTTGTACCACGATAGCCCATAGCTTTGTGTACAGTCCAACAGGAAACTGTCAGGTTCATTTTCCTAAGGGCTATTTTGTCAGGGGTACAGTTCAGTTTTTGAAAATTGTAAATCACATACATGAGCTTGAACGTATGACTGCCTGTAATTTACTTTAGAAAATGTACAGTACTAGTTTTATTTGGTTCCTGTATGGGTTGGTCCCTTCAACTATATAAAAGGTAGGCCTGTCTTTACTTTAGGCTTGCATCCAGGTCTGTTCTATTTCATCACTGGTGTTTTTAGAATATTCTGCTTTCTGTTGGTCTTGGCATATTCTTGGAATTACTTTTGGAGAGACAAGCTGTGGTTTGGCATCTTCTTTCATTCAGTTATTTTGTGATAACATACGTAAATGTTGGTAACTGAGCACTGACAGGATAAGTACCTCATGCATTTGCATGAGTCGTGTCGGTGTACGAGGGCAGGAGACTGGGGCGGCCTGTCGCGTAGTGGTTAAGGTAAATGACTGAGACACGCAAGGTCAGTGGTTCTAATCCCGGTGTAGCCACAATAAGATCCGCACAGCCGTTGGGCCCTGGAGCAAGGACCTTAACCCTGCATTGCTCCAGGGGAGGATTGTCTCCTGCCTAGTCTAATCAACTGTATGTCGCTCTGGATATGAGCATCTGCCAAATGCCAATAATGTAATGTAATGAGATTGAAGACCTGGAGTCACTGCTGCGAAAAAACATGAAAAGCAGCTCAATGCTGACCCCCAGTGGACACTGCTGGTAACACAAGACCCAAAGAAACTCTGGCTTTGCCTCTCTTCCTGCCTTGCCGCAAAAGGATGCGCTGATGTTTTCTTGCTCTAAGGAAAGATTGGGAGTTCATAACTTCTACTTATAGCTCCTAGAAGGAATATTTAATTGGTTGAATGTCCTTAAAGATGTCAGACCTCAGTCAATGTCTGGGTCAGGAGCAAGGAATGAAAAGCACTTTCATCCACATACCCCTCCACCCAATAAAAAGCTCAGGCAATGAGAACAACATCAGTCATGGCCCTCATGGGAGGTTATCAATCCAGAGACCAGATTCCATAATTCCCCTTTAAATTGAGCTGTCATTAGCAAGGCCGTTTAATCAATGGTCCAGGAAAACGCAAACTTAAAGTTTCATATCTCATTTAGCGACATTCTCAAATGAAATATACTTTATCTGGCTTATACAGAATATGCATGTAGTTATTGAGTATAATCATAGTGTGAAGTAGGTATGTGTTGAATGTGGTTCCATCAATCTTTTTAAGGATCTCAATCTCCTTTCAAAATTTAACAGTGAAGGCCATTCTAAAGGGGCTTGCATGCTGGATATAGCAGTAGGAACAATGCTTTCGCAATGCTTTCCAGCCCTCAGCAGAATGGCCTCATCATTAGAAGAAGAGCCCCTTGATGAACACAAAAAGCATTTCAATGCTTTGGATTGATACATGTACAGTCATGTGAAAAAACTTGGACACCCTATGGACAATTGTGTGTTTTTTAAACATTTTCAGACATATGGATATTTAATATCAATTTGAACAAAACTGAGAGATTCAAGTAATATAACTAAACAAGTAAAACTGAAGAAAATCCTTTTTAAAACTTTCTGTAAAATGTAATAATATAAAAATGCAATTTCTGGTGAGGAATAAATTAGGACACCCCCACATTTTTTCCCACCTAAAATGGCTGAAATCACACACAGGTAAGGGTAAGTCTGGTAAGGGATTTAAAAAGATCTCAAAAGATTTTGAAATCAGCCTTTCCACTGTCCGGAAAATAGTCTACAAGTGGAGGACATTCAAAACAACTGCCAACATGCCCAGGTCTGGCCATCCAAGCAAGTTCACCCCGAGAGAAGACCGCAAGATGCTAATAGAAGTCTCCAAAACCCCTCAAATGTCATCACGGGACCTACAGCAGGCTCTGGCGACTGTTCATGTGAAAGTGCATGCCTCTACAATCAGAAAGAGACTGCACAAGTTTAACTTTCATGGAGGAAACCTTTATTCTCCAAGAGAAACATGAAGGCCAGACTGAAGTTTGCCAGAGAGAACATGGACAAAGACCAGGACTTCTGGAATAATGTTCTTTGGACAGATGAGTCTAAAACTGAATTATTTGGACACCAGAACAGAGGACGTTTGGCGCACACCAAATACAGCGTTCCAGGAAAAGAACCTCATACCAACTGTGAAGCATGGAGGTGGAAGTGTCATGGTTTGGGGATGCTTTGCTGCAGCAGGACCTGGCCAGCTCACCATCATAGAATCTATCATGAATTCTACAGTGTACCAGCGGGTGCTTGAGGAACATGTGAGACCATCTGTAAAAAAAATTAAGCTGAAGCGGAACTGGACCCTGCAACAAGACAATGACCCAAAACATACCAGTAAATCCACCAAGGACTGGCTGAAAACTACAAAGTGGAGAGTCCTGGAATTGCCCAGTCAAAGCCCAGATCTTAATCCCATTGAGATGCTGTGGGGTGACTTGAAACAGGCTGTACATGCAAGAAACCCCTCAAACATCTCACAGGTTAAAGAATTCTGCGTTGAGGAGTGGGGCAAACTTTCCTCAGACCGATGTCAGAGACTGGTAGATGGTTACAAGAAGCGTCTCGCTGAAGTTATTTCAGCCAAAGGGGGGTAACACTAGGTATTAGGGAGTAGGGTGTCCTAACTTTGTCCTCAGTTAGAATATGCATTTATGTTGATGTCTTTTGTTTAATGAGTAAAAAAAGGTTAATTTTTGTTCTTCGATATGTGATCATTTCTTAATGAATAACTGAATATTTAACGGGGTGTCCTAATTTTTTCACATGACTGTATGCTGGTATGTATGTAGGATTATAGCAGGGAAGGATGACTCCAGTCCTGGTCCCTGGTGTAAAATCCAGCGATGACCATCTTGGAATACCAGCTACCAACTGTTTCAAAACCTAGCTTGAGCTGTTTTTTTCAGCAGGGGTGCATCAGTGTTTTCACAGTATTGTTTTTGCCTTTTTTTGGGAATGATCTTATGATGAGTGACAAAAATGGAGCAGCTTCCATTTTTACATGCACTCTCTTTGTACAGCTGTGTGTTTCCTGTGCTTTACCTAGTAACCACACCTGAGTTGCAAGCCCAGCTCCAAACCCTACTGTATATAAATGATGAACAGCTGTGTACAGTGATGTCTGCTGTGCATTACCTGTTAATAGTCATCAGAAAAGACAAATCTTTTACGTTTGAAATTAATCAAAAATAAGTGGTTTAACACCAGTAATATATTTGAGGAACCTGTTGGCTACAATTGCTGTTTGAAGATTTGATTCCCAGATAGGATGCAGCTAGGATGCAATACCGAAGAAAATGGTAAGAATATTGGCTTCATAAACAGCTTTTATATAAAGGTATGGGACTGAAAACAATCCAGATTGCCTGCTTTAATGAGCAAGTGACTTTATGCTATGCAGAAATATAATATTAATATATCTTCATTTGGTATAAAATAAGTAATGTCTGATAATTGCACTGTTTTAATATTCACAGTTGCCTTCACTCTTGTCTCTTGTCCCAATGTGTCTAATTTGAGCAGGAGCAGGAGGAGCTAAACCATAACAAAGAATGATGAGAGGACCAGGTTGGGCCAGTGGTCTCCAACCCTGGTCCTGGAGAGCTACGAGGTCTGCTGGTTTTTGTTGTTACTCTGCACTTAATTAAGCAATTAGAGCAGTTAATTACACGGTTACCTCACCTCACCTGCTTACCTGATTCTGAACTGAGTGCTGATTTTAACGAGAAAACAAAAACCAGCATAACGAGTATCTCTCTAGGACCAGGGTTGGAGACCACTGGGTTGGACTGCTCACACATTCCTTCTGTTCCACCTGCTGGTGGAGGAAGGAATTAACAGGGATGCTCATATGTTAAATCAAAACTGATGTGCTGAATATGAATCTTAAAAGTGCATTTTCAAGTACAGCATACTGATTGACCTGCTTAACTTAATGTTCTTGTCTTTCTTCATTTCAGATGAAGGATCTTCCAGGACATTTATGGAGGTGGCTGAAAGAAGAACAAAAATGTGTAAATATAAAGGAAAAGAAAGTATGTTTATTGACTCCAGCAGTTGGTCTGTACTCTGTGAGTTCACAAAGCCAGCTCCTTGACAGTGTCCTTTCTGGTCAGAAAATAAATATCCACAAATAATACGGTCAAAGTAAAGATGGAACCAGATATCTGGTGGGGTGCTATTCCTGGCTGTGTCCTCTATTGTGGCTGTATAAGTTAAGTAGTTGTGCCAAGAAAATGACTGAATCAAATTAACATTGTATCAAAATGGACATTGTTTGAAAATGCGTAGATATTTATTAAAACTCATTTTCATTCTGTTCCAATTTCAGAGTTAGCGTGTCTGCGTCTTCGTTACGGGTGTCTGTTTCTTCTCAACAAGCTATTTTAATGTCAGACTATAAATGTTTCTTCTGGGCAGTGTTATCATGCCCATTGACTTAGGGTAGGCATGTGTTTGCCAAAACATGGCCAATAAAAACGAAAGCGATCGAAAAAAAACAGCTTTTGCTTGAAGATATATGAGCGTCATTGATGGTTGCTTCAAAATGTAGCTGCCCACGGTCTGGACAGTTTTTTTTAGAGTTTCTTCCTCTTTATTTGTGTAAACTGGAAGAAACAGCCTGAGGTCTATAAATACAGCAATGACAAAGGGAGGGGGAAATTGTATGTTTTGCCATCAGCAGTGACACCAGCTCGTCCAGTCGATCTTTTAGCAATGTTTACAGAGAACACATTAAAATCTCTAACGAAACATACAGTAGGCCTGCTTACCCTACTGTATGGTGGGAAATTATTTTGTAACAAAACTGATTTAGTGGAATTGAAGATAACAAGTCCCCCCAAATCTTTGAGTCAAACTCTTAAGTTGGAAATTGCATTGTTCAAACTTCCTGGGGGGGGGAGGA
Source organism: Conger conger (assembly GCF_963514075.1). NCBI lineage: Eukaryota > Metazoa > Chordata > Actinopteri > Anguilliformes > Congridae > Conger > Conger conger. The sequence continues at coordinate 11,485,848 of NC_083769.1, forward strand.
CCCTGAGAACCACATTGAGGTGATTCTTAAAGCAGTATGCAGTGAACTGCAGCAAGCTTCAAATACCTCTTTTTACATTGATCAAAACAACATTGTTTACACACAGGGCTCATTTGAGCTGGGTTTCAAAGTCCAATGTGTGTTTATCCAGTATGGAAAAAATGACATCAAAAGTATTTGCACGACAGCGACAGTATGCTAAATTTCTACATTCTATTAAAATACTCATCTGAGAATCTTTCATTATATCAAGGTACATAAACTTGTTTTGAAAATGAAAAAGTGGGAGCACATACAGTTTGGGAGCAAAATATGAAACAATATGTAGTTAATATTGCTACACTGTCTACCCTCCAATAACAGAAGTTGCCCAAGACATGAAACCCCCCATCATTCTCCCCCTGATGGAAATTCAAGCAAAAGCTAATTGAACACGATGTTTTGCAAATTACAATATTTTTAATCAAATTAATACAATGCCAGATATTACATTTAGCTCTCAAGCCCCTACGATGCACATTATTATATACGTTGTAGCAGATCTACTTTTAATAAGTGATACAATATGTCTTGTAATGTCTTGTAGGGCTAGCGTAATGCAAACTGGATGCATTTCACAACTTTTCATCAAATTTTAGTCTGCATGGACATGCAGTTCATGTACAATATTGTAACACAGATTATTGTTGCTATTTTGTGACTCCGTTACTGTATATATCATTGGAGTCAACAAAATGATTATAGGTTGACCAGCTGCCAGTTACAACTGAGACCAGGCTGTACATGTATATGACGTCGACCTCTGGAATTATTGTTGCGTTCATATTTATATCATACAAAAAACAGTAATATAATAAAACCGCAAGATTGTTGAAAAGACTCCACTAGCGAGAATACCAATTCAGATTTTTATCAACCTCATTTGCAAAGCAGGCCAATAAAACTCCACCCTCCCCCAAGTCCTTGATACCATTTCTCTTTGTCAAAAAATCATGTTCCAATATAAGAACAAAAATACACTCACCCCTTCCTGATTTCTTATTTTTTTGCATGTTTGTCACACTTAAATGTTTCAGATCATCAAACAAATTTAAATATTAGTCAAAGGCAACACAATTAAACACAAAATGCAGTTTTTAAATGAAGGTTTTTATTATTAAGGGAGAAAAAAAATCCAAACCTACATGGCCCTGTGTGAAAAAGTGATTGCAATAATAAGGGTTTAGAAATAAGATGCTACTTACCTGTACATTGTCCACAGAGACGGACAAGTCCGCTGGATTTAAGGGTTTAGAAAACCAGGGTTAAATTATGCAATAGGTCCCGAATCCTTTTTTAAAGCACTTGGTGGTATGACCAGGCTTCTTTCAACAAACTGAAATACGGGGCTTGAATGTCATTTTTTAAACTTACTAACTGTCAGCGCAAGCACACAAGTTTCTGCCTAAGCACCCAGTGCTTGAGCAAAATGTTGGATGGTTTTGATCAGTAATGTTTTCCAAACTTTGTACGGTGGTTGGTCTTACCAAGTGATTTTGAAACTGATCTTGTTCTGAGAAGGAGCAGAGCAAGAGCAGCCATAATAAGACACGCCAACATGCCCAGAGCTGCACCAACCACAACCAGGCTGTCTGTAACACCTAACAGAAAGCAGTAGTTCAGGAAGTTCAATCTTTTTTGAAGATCCATGACACATGCAGAAGCAATTCACACATTCAATTTTGCAAAAATATTTTTAGATTTTAGATTTAAGATGAATAACATTAAAAGGGTTTTTCCCATTTCAGTGCTATAATTTGGATTATTTCTGCAATGATTCTGCAATAATCCAATAATCTATGCCAAAGTATTTTTTATCAGACATATTTGACCTTGTAATGAATGCATTTCCCTTAAAAACCCATCATCATTTGATGCACTATAGTGCCGGTGCTTCAACTAGTCAACTAGTGCAGCATTCTACCCTGTACTGTGAAACCTTGAATGAATCTAAAACTCAGTTCAAAGGTTTAATTCCAATTACCGTTGTTTCCATCCAATGTCAGTGGGACTGTGGCAGTTTCCATTGAGTAATCTGTAAAAGAAGGCAGTAGTAGATCACTTATTGAATGTTACAATCAAGAAATGATGGATCCACATAAAACTCGAGTGAAATTATTTTACTTCTCTCTAAAGCATAGATGGATAACATAGCTGTACCTTAGACCAGCATTTTAGTGAAATACTTTTTATTTAAAAAAATATAACAGAAAAGGACTCTCAACATGTGAAGGAATTTCAGTGTATTTGAAGAAGCACTGTGCCTTTTTAAATAATAGACTTACTATATACAGTACATATACCTATATTTCATATATTGTAAGGTATTACATTTCTGAAACTAACCAGTTTGGCCAGTACCCCAGATAGTGTCAAATGTCATGTGTGGGCTTAAATTATATATGTCCAAGAATATATCTGCAGCCAAATGAGCAGTTCGTAGTGCACAAGATCATCGCTATGACTTCCTAAAACTGCACTCATTTACAGTATACAGCTTATTTTGGTTCTTTATCAGTTCCTATTTTGGTTAAGATGTTTGCATGTTCAGATCTGAATGAAAGCCAAGCAAGAATGGCTGGCAAGTGCATGGGGGACGCACCGCTCACAAACTCACAAGTTGAGTTTTTGATATACATCTCTCGGGTTACTCTAAAATCACATGCACATTTTTTGATCATGACACAGATGCAAACATTGTGGGAAGAGTTGTCTGCATATGTAAAGTGGTGTGAAAAAGTGTTTGCCCCCTTCCTGATTTCTTATTTTTTTGCATGTTTGTCACACTTAAATGTTTCAGATCGTCAAACAAATTTAAATATTAGTCAAAGACAACACAAGTAAACACAAAATGCAGTTTTTAAATGAAGGTTAAAAAAATTCCAAACCTACATGGCCGTGTGAAAAAGTGATTGCCCCCCCTGTTAAAACATAACTTAACTGTGATTTATCAAACCTGAGTTCAATTTCTCTAGCCACACCCAGGCCTGATTACTGCCACACCTGTTCTCAATCACGAAATCACTTAAATAGGACCTGCCTGACAAAGTGAAGTAGACCAAATGATCCTCAAAAGCTAGACATCATGCCGAGATCTAAAGAAATTCAGGAACAAATGAGAAAGAAAGTCATTGAGATCTATCAGTCTGGAAAAGGTTATAAAGCCATTTCTAAAGCGTTGGGACAGTGAGAGCCATTATCCACAAATGGCGAAAACATGGAACAGTGGTGAACCTTCCCAGGAGTGGCCGGCCGACCAAAATTACCCCAAGAGTGCAGCGACGACTCATCCAAGAGGTCACAAAAGACCCCACAACAACATCCAAAGAACTGCAGGCCTCACTTGCCTCAGTTAAAGTCAGTGTTCATGACTCCACCATAAGAAAGAGACTGGGCAAAAATGGCCTGCATGGCAGAGTTCCAAGACGAAAACCACTGCTGAGCAAAAAGAACATTAAGGCTCATCTCAATTTTGCCAGAAAACATCTTGATGTTCCCCAAGACTTTTGGGAAAATACTCTGTGGTCTGATGAGACAAAAGTTGAAGGTGTGTGTCCCATTACATCTGGCGTAAAAGTAACACCGCATTTCAGAAAAAGAACATCATACCAACAGTAAAATATGGTGGTAGTGTGATGGTCTGGGGCTGTTTTGCTGCTTCAGGACCTGGAAGACTTGCTGTGATAAATGGAACCATGAATTCTGCTGTCTACCAAAAAATCCTGAAGGAGAATGTCCGGCCATCTGTTTGTGACCTCAAGCTGAAACGAACTTGGGTTCTGCAGCAGGACAATGATCCAAAACACACCAGCAAGTCCAGCTCTGAATGGCTGAAGAAAAACAAAATGAAGACTTTGGAGTGGCCTAGTCCTGACCTGAATCCTATTGAGATGCTGTGGCATGACCTTAAAAAGGCGGTTCATGCTCGAAAACCCTCCAATGTGGCTGAATTACAACAATTCTGCAAAGATGAGTGGGCCAAAATTCCTCCACAGCGCTGTAAGAGACTCATTGCAAGTTATCGCAAACGCTTGATTGCAGTTGTTGCTGCTAAGGGTGGCCCAACCAGTTATTAGGTTTTCACACAGGGCCATGTAGGTTTGGATTTTTTTTATCCCTTAATAATAAAAACCTTCATTTAAAAACTGCATTTTGTGTTTACTTGTGTTGTCTTTGACTAATATTTAAATTTGTTTGATGATCTGAAACATTTAAGTGTGACAAACATGCAAAAAAATAAGAAATCAGGAAGGGGTGAGTGTATTTTTGTTCTTATATTGGAACATGATTTTTTGACAAAGAGAAATGGTATCAAGAAATTGGGGGAGGGTGGAGTTTTATTGGCCTGCTTTGCAAATGAGAGGTTGATAAAAATCTGAATTGGTATTCTCGCTAGTGGAGTCTTTTCAACAATCTTGCGGTTTTATTATATTATTGTTTTTTGTATGATATAAATATGAACGCAACAATAATTCCAGAGGTCGACGTCATACGTTCTGTACATGTACTTTTTGTTTACAATTGATTGGTATTCATCATACACTTGTGATTCCAAAAAATGCTACACCTGTTCGATAAATCTGGTGGAATTTGTTTGGTTGGTTGATCAAACATAAATTTGGACACAGATTTCTGAAATTATTGATGAATGAGGACATAATGCAACAGAAATCAGCTGTGAATACAAAAACAGAAACCTGCACCACAGCACAAGGCAGCAGCTGTGACAGATGTTGCCACCAGCTCCAATACAGCCACCAGGTTTGGGGCAGGAGGATGGCTGGCAGAGTGTATGAAGGGAAAAGCCAAAAGCGAGGCTCCCGGGAGGCTCCCCATCTTCTTTTTCTTTCGTTTTGTTTAACGGTGGTTATATGTGGCTAAAGGTGCATTACCGCCACCCACTGAGCTGCAGTGTGGACTGGAGAGGCTTACAGACTACTTGAAATAAAATATCTCTGTTGAGGAAAAATAGATCATATTTACCTTGTACATTCAATGTAGATGAGCTGCTAATCAGAGAGTATACAGCAGCTCTCTGAAGCTTTCCTCTGCAGGTGTATGGTCCAGTATGTGACGGATCAGCAGAGAGGATTGTGTATGTGTCTCCATTTACACTGCTGGAGTCAACCTCGTCTACAGGAAGCTCCTGTCCATCTCTGTACCATTCATATATCCATTCTGTAGAGCTACCCTGAATTACACACCTCAGAGTCATCGTTTCATTGGGGAAGACCTCTGTCCATCCAGACTGCACTGTCAGCTGGGCTTCTGGGAGAGCTGAAAATGAATATGACAGTGTATTGCTGTAAATAGAAGGCTTCAGAAGAAAACACTTTCAAGGATTTTTACCAGATATTTTAATGCATTATCACTGCCGTGTAAATGAAATGTAGAAGAAGCAACATAAAACATGACAAAAGAAAGGGGGGTTTTTTCTCACCCTGTGTCCTCACAGTAAATGACTTTTTTCAACCAGTTTCCAGAAGTCATTCATTTTCTAGGGAGCTGAGTGATGGCCAGCAGCATGAGCAACTGGGCAACTGAGACACAAGTTGCCCAAAAAAGGTTCCGCGGCTTAACTTTTGGGTTGCAATGTCCGTAAACATCCAATCAGAGTTCTGTGCTTCCTAGTTTCTGAACCGATTTTATCCTATTTTGTGAATAATTGTTCTACCCGACTTCAATAAATGCAATGGAGCAGCAGCTAAAAACTTAAGAACTGTGGCAAATACGTAGCTTGCTCTACCAAAATCAGTCACATGAACTTTTTTACAGCACCAGAAAGCTGGCTATCGCTAATGATCTAGCTGTTAAATGAATTACTTCAAGCCCTGGCCCCTCCCTCAACCAAGTACACTTGAGCGACCTGTTAACCAAGTCGCTCACAGTGAGAACACTGGGTTAGATATCCACAAAGTAAAGTCGAAATAATGTAATGATGGGCAGAGAGAGGCACTGAAGATAAGTTTATCTCGTCTTATTCACCTCTTGGATACAAAAAGAACAATTTAAAGTACTGGGTTCATTAAAGTAAATAAGGTATGTCTGTGCCTCAAACTGTCTATATTGAAAATCAATAACTTTTCACACTTACTTAGAACTTTCAGGTTAACAGGACTGCTGGTTATGGACTGAACTGCTCTCCTTGTGAGTTTTCCTCTGCAGGTGTATGGTCCAGTATGTGACTGATCAGCAGAGAGGATTGTGTATGTGTCTCCATTTACACTCCTGGAGTCATTATATTACATTACGTGGCATTTAGCAGACGCTCTTATCCAGAGCGACGTACAACAAAGTGCAAATCAAACACAAGAACAAGTGCAAAAGTGGACCTGAGAGGACAGTACAGTTCCGAGTCCTAGTGTAAACATACAGAAATTCAGAACCCTTGAAGAGTCAGCCTCGTCTACAGGAAGCTCCTGTCCATCTCTGTACCATTCATATATCCACTCTGTAGAGCTGCTCTGAATTACACACCTCAGAGTCACTGTTTCATTGGGGAAAACCTCTGTCCATCCAGACTGCACTGTCAGCTGTGTTTGAGGTACACCTGCAAGTCAATACAACAGTTTCTATTAATGAAATGAAAGCATCGTAAACACTCTCTTCATATTTCTAAATGATTAAAGCACATCTGTCAGGATCTGTGTTTTTCATTATCTTGAGTATTTTTCTACTTGCTTTGCGTTTCCGTGTTTTGTTACCCTCTGTGCACACCATAATCTGACTGTCAGTTCAATTCACCTCACTCATTTGTTTCACCTGTGTTTCACTTCTTGATTGTTTCCCACATCTGATTGTCATTCCCTTTTGTTAGCTGTGTTATAAAAACCACTTTCTTGGTCTTGATCATCTCCAGATTGTTATGCGTCCTGACCATAGTCTCCAGTGTTTATTTGTGATTGATATCTGTAAGGCGGAAATTATTAAATCTGGTCTCGCTGGTCAGCTCGCTCACCTCCTCTGATACAATGGCAATATGTGGCTATAAAGTAATTTAACTATCCCCCCCAGGGCATACATCTTTAGCCCCCACTTTCTCGGCACCCATACAGGCGGGAGCCTGTGGCGGAAAAACTCATGCATTTTTCGCTAAACAGCTGTCTTCCTGAACCCCCTGTAAATCCCCCCTCCTCTCACATTCCTTTCAGGGTTGGAGCGCTGAAATGGTGTATATGGCATAAAGATGTTTCATGACAATCCTAGATCAGAACATAGTTCTGATTGTTTCAGTGTGACTGGTGCAATGGTCTAATTTCCACAATAGTATACCTAGGACAACATAACCATCCAGGAACCTAAGGGGAAACTGTGTGGAAATCTGTCCCTGTGAAAGCCATTGGCCTCATCCCCTGACCCCCTGCTCACTGCCTGGGGAGGCCTGGCTCTAAATTCCAAATGGGCAAGATCAAAGGCCTGATTTTGGCTTCAAGGAGACTAAATCAAGCAATCTGGGAAGATTGTAACTGTCTTCCCACACCGTGCATATTCTGTGTCTGTGTTACAAGCCTATCAGGGAAGATCGTAACCGATTTCCCACACCATGTATATTCTGTGTCTGTGTGTAGCTGAAGCAGGCTGGGTAAGATTATTAACTTTGTCCATCCATCCATCCATTATCTTAACCCACTTATCCTGAACAGGGTCGCAGGGGGGCTGGAGCCTATCCCAGCATGCATTGGGCGAAAGGTAGGAATACACCCTGGACAGGTCGCCAGTCCATCGCAGGGCACACACACCATTCACTCATACACTCATACCTATGGGCAATTTAGACTCTCCAATCAGCCTAACCTGCATGTATTTGGACTGTGAGAGGAAACCGGAGTACCTGGAGGAAACCCACACAGACACGGGAAGAACATGCAAACTCTACACAGAGAGGCTCCGGCCGATGGGGATTCGAATCTAGGACCTCCTTGCTGTGAGGCAGCAGTGCTACCCACTCCAACATCCGTGCCGCCATTATTTACTTTGTATTTCTATTTGTAATTTCTGTATGTTGTAATTGACTTCTGAATTCTAAGCTAATGACCTACCTGCCTGTCAATAAATTCTTCTGATTTTAACTTCTGTGATCTCCATGACTCTAATCCATTTTTATACCTTTTTCAGCCTAAATTATGACTGAACTGATCAGTGGATTGGTACTTTAGTGGAGTCCCCAAGTGGGGATAGGCAGGTAAGCTAAGACTGGTGGCGCATGGTTCTGGTGATTTGACGTGAAGAGAACCCATGGACGTTCTTCTTCGGTTCTTGTCAAATTAGCGTTAAGGAGCCCTCTGAATGCACGCTGACCAGGGATCACAACTAGCTATGCACAATATAATGCATGTATTGTGTTGGCTAGACCCCCAACCTCTGTGTTCTCCAATGAACTGAGATTCGGCAACAGTGCTAGCAGGGAGCATATATTGAGTAATGGTGGCACACAGGGAAGAGTCGAGTGTAACCACTCCAAGATTTGCGCATGATTAAAACCAAATTCTAAATTCTAGTTTCATTTGGAGGCAAATAATGAGTTAAACAATAGCAACTGCTTAGCTTACTTTTTGTGATTATAGATATTCGGTGTTGTTCAGCTCCTTTGTGAATGTCCTAATGCTACTATAGAATATTGACATTTGGACGACAGATCGGATATATCCGTGATGACAACATGGCCCCGTTTGCAAGCGGAGAATATTAAGAATCTTTCTGATCTGTTTCAGGCCTGTTTTAAGCGGGATATGGAGCAGGGTGATTCATATCTGACTCGTGGCAACGGACCCAGTATATTCTTAAATGTGATTGTGCTCTGTTCATAAACGGAGGATAAAATAACTGACAAATCCCTTTTTCGCATCAACAACACCAGTAGGAAAAACACCAGCTATTCCCTCATTGGTCTAGCTGTGCGGGTTCTACATACTCGATACGACCTGTTTTGGTTTCGACTTCCGCATTTTGCTTATCCCGTCTGTTTAGTTTTGATCCACTGTTTATCAACCTGTTTTTGTTTTTTGACCTCTGTCTTTGGATTATGTTTTTGTCTGGTCTGCCCGCTTGTATTCAACCTTTCACCTGTGACCATGAGATTTGGATTATACTTGATATACCTGTTTGCTGGAGTATTGACCCTTTTTCTGGACACTTGATAACAAACTGCCTATTCCGTGCTTTTCCTGTTTACTGGCTATCAAACCTCGCCAGTCTGACCTGCCTTTGCTTCAATAAAGACTTTGAACAAAAAGCTATGCCTTGGTCTTGCTTCTGGGTCTGGTGTTCTATAAACCTGATGACATCAATCAAAGCCACATTCTTCTATTGTAATAACTCTCACCAGATATGTTCAAAGTCAGAGGATCACTGAAGTCTGAGTAAAAAGGGTTTCTTCCTCTTGCAGCTCTACTCTCCACTGTGGGCCAGAGCAGCAGGGCTGATGGTGTAACTGGACCCTTCAGACCTGCTGCTGGCAGTTTTGGACAGAACTGTTCTCAGTGTGTCTTTGTACCAGGAATACTCCCAGCCAGCAGGATCTCCCCAAAACCCACAGCTCAGGGTGACACTCTCTCCTGTGTACATCTCTCTGCTGGGGGCATTCTGGGTAATAACAGGCTTTGGCTTTCCCCCTTCCAAAAGTAAACATGTGCTTAATCTTAATTTCTTAGCATTCATAAATATAGATAGGCTTCATCACATACAAGATCATATGGTTAAGAAAAAATTGGTCACACTTTATAATAACAATCATTTATATGTTACTAGTTACAGTTCTAGCCTCCTTGTTTCCTTGCCCTTGCCCTTGTTCCTGAGTCCTTGCCCTTGCCCTTGTTTATCTGGATTTCCGGTTCTGACCCCTGCCTGGTTCCCTGGACTCTTCTTTGCCTTGTGGATATCTATACCTCTGCTTTGTTGGACTGACCCCCTGCTTTTTGACCCTGGCCTGTTTTTTGACTCTGCTCTGTCTGCCCCTTTTGAAATTAAACCTGCCATTTTTCTGCACCCCTGTCTGCATTTGGTTCCTCTGTTCCCCCTCCGGCATAACAGTCACTGTTGATGGCAAAACATATAATTCCCCCCTCCCTTTGTCATTGCTGTATTTATAGACCTCAGGCTGTTTCTTCCAGTTGAAACAAATAAAGAGGAAGAAACTCTAAAAAACTGACCAGACAGTGGGCAGCTACATTTTGAAGCAACCAGGAGGGGCGGGGGAAATCAGGAGGGAGGACTAAGGTAGAGTTTGAAAAGGTGTTTTTTTTAGTCTGCGTTGAAATAGGGGGAGGGATTCTGCTGTCCTGACAGTTGTAGGCAAGTCATTCCACCACTGAGGAACCAGAACGGAAAACAGGCGTGAACGGAGTGGTCTAGCTGGGGAGTAGGGAGTGATCAAGGATTGTATGTAAGGTGGCCCAGTCCCTTTAGCAGCTTGAAATGCCAACACTAGGGCCTTGAATCGGATGCGTGCGGCAATAGGAAGCCAGTGGAGGCCAATGAGAAGCGGGGTGACATGAGCCGACCTGGGCTGACTGGTGATCAGGCGGGCTGCAGCATTCTGGACCAGCTGGAGGGGCTTGATGGCACACGCTGGGAGACCGGCTAGGAGGGAGTTGCAGTAATCCAGGCGGGAAATGACGAGCGTATATTATACAGAAAGAACTTGCAGGTTCTAGCAGTGGAGGATACTTGTGGAGCCAGGGTGAAGCAGTTATCAAGAGTTACCAAGATTCTTTGCCCTACGGGAGGAAGAAACTACAAAGTCCTCAACAGTCAGTGAGAGGTCGATTGACGGAGAGGACTTAGCAGGGATGTAGAGAAGCTCAGTTTTGGCAAGGTTGAGCTTCAGGTGGTGGGAAGTCATCCACACAGAGATATCAGCCAAGCAGGCAGAGATCTGTGTGGTGACTTGGGTGTCGGGGGGGGGGAAATAAAGAGTTGGGTGTCATCAGCGTAGGAATGATAAGAAAAGCCATGGGAAGAGAACAGAACCGAGGGACATGGTGTATAGCGAGAAGAGGAGAGGCCCAAGAACTGAGCCCTGCGGGACTCCAGTTTGTAGGGGGTGAGGGTCAGAGACTGAGCCCCTCCAAGTCACCTGGTAGGAGCGACCAGAGAGGTAGGAGGAAAACCAAGCGAGTGCAGACCCTGTGACACCCATCCCAGACAGCAATGAGAGCAGAATCTCATGGTTGACTGTATCGAAGGCGGCTGACAAGTCGAAGAAGATGAGGACAGAGGAGAGGTATTTGGCTTTAGCAGAGTGGAGTGCCTCAGTGACTGCGAGCAAGGCGGTCTCAGTGGAGTGGCCACTCTTGAAGCCAGACTGGTTGGGGTCATCGAGATTGTTCTGGAGAAGATAAGTGGACAGTTGGGAGCAGACCGCCCGTTCCAGAGTTTTAGCGAGAAAGGGAAGAAGAGAGACAGGCTGGTAGTTGTTCAGGGCAGAGGGGTCAAGAGTAGGTTTGTGTGGTATGGGCTCTGGCGTGTGACTCTGGCCCTCATCAGGGAAGATGGTGCTGGAAGAGAGGGAGTTGTTGATTAGAGAGGAGAAAAGGGAGAATGTCATCAGATATAGATTGTAGGAGGGGAGAGGGGATGGGGTCAAGAGGACAGGTGGTCAGGCGGTGGGATGTAAGGAGTTTCAATGTGTCGGAGTCAGAGAGGGGAGAAAAGGAGGCTAGGGAGTTGGGGAAGGTAGGAGGGTCAGCGGGGGGAGAGGGTTGGGAGAAGGAATTGCGAATGGCATCGACCTTCTTTTCAAAGAAGGAGACAAAGTCATCAGGTGTGAGTGATGAGGGGAGTGGGGGGGGAAGGGGGGCCAGAAGGGAGGAGAAGGTTGAAAACAGTTTGCGGGGATTAGAGGTGACTGCGTTAATTTTCGAGTGAAAGAAGGAAGATTTAGCTAGAGAGACAGGAATGGAAAGATAAGAGGGCATGGAAGGAAGCTATATCACTGGGGAGACAGGACCTTTTCCATTTTCCATCCGCTGCCCGCAGTTCGGTTCGGACAGCTCGTAGAGCATCAGAAAGCCAAGGACTGAGGGGGGAAGGCCCGAGCTAGTTTGGTGGTGAGGGGACACAGAGAGTCAAAGGAAGATGAGAGGGAGGACATGAGAGTTGTAGCAGCATCATCGGGAAACAGTCGAGAGAAAGACTCCGTGGTTGGTAGGGAGGAGAGGATTGTAGATGAGGGGGTGGAGGAAGACAGGTGGCGTAGGTTCTGCCGACAGGTGACAGTGGATGGTGGGAGAGATGGATGGGTGTTAGAGGAAAGTGGAAGAGAGTTGAAGGAGTGGTCAGATATATGGAGTGGTGTTACAGAGAGGTTGGTTGTTGTGCAGCTACTTGTGAAGATGAGGTGAAGAAGGTTGCCTGCTTTGTGGGTGGGAGGGGAAAGAGTGAGGGTAAGGTCAAAAGAAGAAAGGAGGGAGAGAAAGGTAGACTGGGTGGACTCTGAGTTGAGGTTGAAGTCACCCAGGAGGATCAGGGGGGTGTCATTGACTGGTGAGGAGCTAAGGAGGATGTCCATCTCATCCAAGAAGCTCCCAAGAGGACCCGGGGGGCAATAAACAACAATAATAAACAGTTTGCACGGCAAAGTAGCCAAAGTAACAGAAACTGCATGAAATTCAAAAGAGGAGAAGGTGAAGGATGAGGAGAAGACACTAGATCTCCATGAGGATGAGATTAGGAGACCTGTGTCACCTCCTCTGCCAGAGGTTCTGGGTGTGTGGGAAAAAGAAAAGGCAGAGGAAAGGGCAGCCGGGGTGGCTGTGTTCTCTGGTGAGAGCCGCATTTCAGTTAAAGCAAGAAAGTCAAGGTTGAGGTGGGAGGCATAGGCAGATATGAAGTCTGCTTTCTGGACAGCGGACTGGCAGTTCCAGAAGCCACCAGCCACACAGAGATCAATACCAGCGGTCCGGGAGGGAAGATGAGGTTTGAGATATTCTGCCCATGTGGGAACACATGGAGGGAACTAGGGAGGACAAGAGAAATACTACATAGTGAAATGAGGGCAGGCAGCGAAAACAAAAACACTCATCAGGCTCTCAGACAGCCTGGATGGACACCCGTAGATAGACACCCTCGACTTTGTACGCCTGCGACTTCGTATGCCGAGGCAAGTAGCTGAGGCTGCCGCACCCAGCTGCCGCTGGTGCGCTACACAACTGCTTAAATAACTAGCTGACGCTGAATACAGAAAATGCTACCAACCCACTGCAGAACACTAATGCACACTGAAGTGAGTTCAGTTGTGCCAGTAATTATACCCTAAGCAGGGTGCAAACTATTGGCTCCTCCTACAACAAAAGCTGTGGCCTGTCAGCCAGTAAAAACAATAGCCTAACTCAATAGCCTAGCTCACCTGAGAGAAACAAACATCTAACCCAGTTTCACTGTAATCTAAATAAACACCACTTGTATTAACTAACAAACAAATACATAGCAGAACACTATAATGACAATTAAACTGAATTAGAAACAGCAAACAAACAAATGATACTTAACTAATCCAGGAGAAAATGCTACCAACCCACTGCAGAACACTAATGCACTAATGGCTACACCCGGAATCAAACCACTGACCTTGTGGGTCCCAGTTATGTACCTTAACCATTACGCTACAGGCCGTCTCTGTGCAGAGTAGCAACGAAAACCAGCAGACCCCGTAGCTCTCCAGGACTAGGGTTGGAGACCACTGGTCCAACCTGGTCCTCTCATCATTCTTTGTTAAGGTTTAGCTCCTCCTGCTCCTACTCAAATTTGTCTGTCAAATTAGACACATTGGGACAAGAGACAAGAGTTAAGGCAACTGTGAATATTAAAACAGTGCAATTAGCTGACATTACTTATTTTCTACCAAATTACCATTTATTAATATTATATTTCTGCATAGCATAAAGTCACTTGCTCATCAAAGGCGGCAATCTGGATTGTTTCCAGTCCCATACCTTTATATAAAAGCTGTTTATAAAGCCAATATTCTTACCATTGTCTTGGGTACAATAGCTGCATCCTATCTGGGTGTCAAATCTTCAAACAGCAATTGTAGCCAAAAGGTTCCTCAAATACATTACTGGTATTTAATCACTTATTTTTGATTAATTTCAAACATAAAATATTAGTCTTTTCTGATGGCCATTAACAGGTAATACACAGCAGACATCACTGTACACAGCTGTTCATCACTTATATACAGTAAGGTTTGGAGCTGGACTTGCAACTCAGGGGTGGTTGCTCGGTAAAGCACAGGAAACACACAGCTGTTCAAAGAGAGTGCATGTAAAAATGGAAGCTGCTCCATTTTCGTCACTCATCATAAGATCATTCCCAAAAAAAGGAAAAAACAATACTGTGAAAACACTGACGCACCCCTGCTGAAATAAACAGCTCAAGCTAGGTTTTTAAACAGTTGGTAGCTGGTATTCCAAGCTGGTCATCACCAGGGACCAGGTCTGGAGTCGCCCTTCCCTGCTATAATCCTGCATACATACCGGCATACATGTATCAATCCAGAGACCTTTCTTTGGGTCTTGTGTTACCAGCAGTGTCCACCGGGGCCAGCATTGAGACGCTTTTTGTGTTCATCTAGGGCACAGGTGTCAAACTCCAGTCCTGGAGGGCTGTAATGTCTGCTGGTTTTTGGGGTGTTCTGGGTTCATTCAAGTCATTGATTGATTAAAGTATCCACACACCTTGTTCTCAAGGCCTTAATTGGCCTTAATTGGAAGCTGATTGAAAGGAAACCACAAAAACCCGCAGACACTGCGGCCCCCTGGGGATTCAGTTTGACACCCCTGATCTAGGGGCTCTTCTGATGATGAGGGTTGGAATGCAAAAGTACTGTTCCTTCTGCTATATCCAGCACGGAAGCCCCTTCAGAATGGCCTTCACTGTTAAATTGGGAGTGTAACACTTTGAAAGGAGATTGAGATCCTTAAAAAGATTGTGTTGTCATGATGGAACCACATTAAACAAATACCTACTTCACACTATGATTATATTCAATAACTACATGCATATTCTGTATAAGCCAGATAAAGTATATTTCATTTGAGAAGTAGGTATGTGTTTAATGTGGTTCCATCATGACAACACAATCTTTTTAAGGATCTCAATCTCCTTTCAAAGATTGCGTTGTCATGATGGAACCACATTAAACACATACCTACTTCACACTATGATTATATTCAATAACTACATGCGTATTCTGTATAAGCTAGATAAAGTATATTTCATTTGAGAATGTCGCTAAATGAGATATGAAACTTTCAGTTTGCGTTTTCCTGGACCGTCTACTTGCTAATGAGCCCAATAGCTCAATTTAAAGGGGAATTATGGAATCTGGTCTCTGGATTGATAACCTCCCCTGAGGGCCATGATTGATGTTCTTCTCAATGCCTGTGCTTTTTAATGGGGGGAAGGGGTATGTGGATGAAAGTGTTAATGTATAGTGGGCTATCCATTCCTTGCTCCTGACCCAGGTCTGACATCTTTAAGGACATTAAACCACTTAAATGTAATGTTCAAGCTCATGTGTATGATTTACTATTTTCAAAAACTGAACTGTACCCCTGACAAAACAAGTTTCAGCCCAACCCTTAAGAAATCGAACCTAACAGTATCCTGTTGGACTCCCCCCCATGCTATGGGCTATAGTGGGACAAGCCTTCACACAATGATGTTCCTGTCTCTGCAGTCTTTACCCACCCAGCACTGTTCCCTGTTGTTTCTCTCACTTCCCCATTCAGGGCCTATTTCTTTCAGAATGATACTGCTTTAGCTCACATTCACTGAAGGGGTTCTTAGACTTCCAACCCAAATAATTTGTGCTTAAAGAGCCACTGTTGATAAGGGTCAGACGGCACACAGCAAATAGTTCATGTGAAACATTGCAGGGTTTTCTCCTGGTTTGTAAAAGCAGAGTGATGCTCTGGCCCTCCTGTTCTGCATTCTGTGACATTAAAATGGTAAATGGACTGCATTTATATCGCACTTTTTTCAAGAGCACTTTACAATTGATGCCTCTCATTCACCCATTCACACACCAACGGCGATTGGCTGCCATGCAATGCTCCAATCAGCTTGTCGGGAGTCTTGCTCAGGGACACTTCAACACACCCACGGCAGGGGATTGAAGCAGCAACCCTCTGACTGCCAGATGACCGCTCTTACCGGCTGAGCTAATGTCGCCCCACCCACAAACAAACTTTCAGACAAAGGTTTAAGAACCAGAAATGATACAAGTAATCTTGAATATTATTTTTTCCGAACAGCCTTTAATGGCTTCTGAAAAGGGATTACAAAATGCAGATCTATCTATTCTATGAAAAGAAACTTAATCTTTCACTTCAAGATTTTTGACTTAATATATAAACATAATATATAAACAAACTACTTGAAGAAAGACATACAATGCAAAGTCCAGACCAGTAAAGGTATTGGAGGTCCAGCCACACTGGTGCCCGAGGTCTGAGAGGGTCTGTCATCCTCTCACAAAGAGCTGGGTCTACATTTTAAAAAGTCAAGCTAGGTTTTGAAACAGCTGGTAGCTGGTTGACCAGTTCAGACTAGTAATGGGCAGTTTGGCTCTCTCCCCAAGCACTGAGATCTGCCCGCCCCACTCCTCCTTCATCTCCTTAGACTTAGACAGTGTCCAATGGATACTTACCAGACCAGTTCAGACCAGCTCCCAGCTCAACATGGTTAAGCTGGGTGACCAGTTCAGACCAGCTCCCTGCCGACATGGTTAAGCTGGGTGTCCAGTTCAGACCAACTCCCAGCTTGAAATGGTTTATACAGCTGAAGCTATGTTTTGAAACAGCTGACAAGCTACCAGCACTAACTGGTTTATCTATTAATGCGCAGCTAGACCATCTTCATGACCAGCTTGACCAGCTCAATTTTCAAGTTAGTCAAACTGGCATAGCTGGATTTTACATCTTTGGAAATTGAGATTGAGTCCATTGGGGATTGCATATTAAAGCATTTTCAGTGATTAAATGCAATCTGCAAATCACTCAATCAGCAAACTTATCTTGATTGTAACCCTTATTTTTGTAGGGGTAGCTTTCTCCAGTCCTTCTGGCCTGAGTAACGCACGGGTTACAATGGATATTATCACTGTTTATTTATTCCAATAACGACAACCAATACGGCACGACAGTAACTGACAACTCCACACTGTCTCCCCCACTAAACTGTCCCCCGCACACAAGAGCAGGTAGGAACCAAAACCCAACAACTCAAAAATGTTACACCTGCATAAAACAATAGTCAAAGAGCAATTAATATACTTGAAAATGTAATGGGTCTATTAACTAAGGTTACAGTCTTCCCTTGCTACAAGAAGAAATGTCCTCATTTCAATCAACCTCTCAAAACAGTGTAACACCAACAAATCCCATCATGAAGTCAACAGTCACAACCCAGTAATCTGAATACACTCAGGATGTAGCAACTCAGCAACACATGAAACACTTTCTGTAAGAAAAAAAAAAAAAAAAAAAAAAAACACAAACCAATGTAGTTGAAAGGAAGTCCTTGATCTGACGTATAACCCAAATAACAGTCAGGTACATATAAACAATGTAACACAAGATCGCAACACCTCAACAAGAAAAACAACATGTAAGGGTCTGTGAAAGTCCAATCAAAACACCTCAAGTAACAAAGTCTCCGTACTTGAGTGGCTGCTTAATCAGGCATCCACAACGTGACGTGACACGAAGGGGCTCCTGAAGAGACGAGGAATGGCCATCAGTTGAGGAGGGGGAAGGGGGGGGAAGATTGGGAGGAAGAGGAGAAGGTGGAGCACTGCACTGAGGAGCAATACTGACAGGAGCAGGGAGAGGCTCCCTCCCAGCTCTGGCAGGCACATACGGGGGAGTAGGAGGGCGAAAAGGCAGGGCCCCCGACAAAGCGGTGAGAGAAGGGGCTGATGTCACTGATGTACCCGCATCAGCTGGCACTGAGGGTGTCCGGCTGTTGACAGGGGTAGCTGGCAAAGTCCCTTTATAGGTTTTTAGTCTATTATGGTGAACAATCCATGTCCGTGAGCGTGCATTCCTCGGATCTGTGATCTCATAGGTGACGCCAGGTTGTCCATCTCTGCTCATCCTTTGCTGGACCACAAACGGGCCCTTCCATCTGGGAGCAAGCTTGTTCATCCTTTGTGCTGGGTCATCCAGGAGAACAAGGTCTCCTGGCTGGTGAGGGTGAAATACCACCTTTTTGTCGTACTGAGTCTTTTGATGCTGTTTGTTTGCAGCAGAGTTTTTGCCTGCATCCTTGAAAGCAAGTGACAAGCGTGTGACAAGGTCCTGGGCATAAGCTGCTGGTGTACCTGGTGGGGACAAGGTCACAGCAGGACTACAGTTCAACATGACATCCAGTGGCAAGTTAGGTTCTCTCCCATGAACGAGGAAGAAAGGAGAAAATCATGTACTTGAATGAACACTTGAGTTGTAAGCAAGCTCAAACTGTGGCAGGTACTGGTCCCATTCGCCACCACTTTGTGATATGTACTTAGCAAGTTGATCTTTCAATGTCCTGTTTAGTCTTTCCACCATACCATCTGACTGAGCATGGTATGGTGATGTGCGTGTTTTGCCAATTTCAAGTGAGCTGCAAAGATGCTTGATGAGATCTGACTCAAACTGGCGGCCTTGGTCAGTGTGAATTGACTCTGGCAAGCCATGATGTCTTATATAGTCTTCAAAAATGCACTTTGCAACCGTAGTGGCACGCTGGTCTTTCAGTGGAAAAAGGTTAACATAGCGCGTAAAATAGTCCATTACTACCAGAACATACCTGTTGCCTTGTGTAGTGACAGGTAGCTCCGTGATGTCTGCAGCAATCTTCTGAAATGGCCTCTCTGCTTGAATTGACTGTAATGGGGCTCTTTCATGTGGAGTTGGGGAACCCCGTGTTTGACATGGCAAGCACTCTGCACAAAACTTGTGAATATCGCGGGTCATGTTTGGCCAATAACAGATGCGTCTGGCTCTTTGCAGTGTGTGCTCTGCGCTCAAATGACCACTGAACTGATTTCCATGCAAACCTGTCAAAGCTGTGGGAATGAGAGCTGCAGGTAGAACAACTTGAAAGGTTGCAGGTTTGTGTGGGCTTTGTTTGACTGTCCTGCAGAGGATACCATGTCGAATGGTCAATTTGGGACACTCATGCCAGAGTTTCCTCAGTGTAGGGGAGGAATATTTGAGGCGACCTATAGGTGGTCTATGAGCATTGTCCTCTAGCCATGCAATGACTGTACTGAGACATTCATCCTCGCCTTGCTGTTCCTGGAGTTTTCCCAAGTCAATTGACAGTGTGTG
The DNA here is from genome assembly GCF_963514075.1 of Conger conger. Lineage (NCBI taxonomy): Eukaryota > Metazoa > Chordata > Actinopteri > Anguilliformes > Congridae > Conger > Conger conger. The sequence continues at coordinate 11,505,203 of NC_083769.1, forward strand.
GCTGATTTCAGGAATACCTGAGGTAGTGTTGTCATGGCTGTCTGTGGAGGTGATGGTAGAGATGACACACTGAACAGCTTTGTTGTGGGTCCCAGAGTTGGGACGCCTAGACATGGCATCTGCGTTGGCATGTTTTTTACCTTCCCGGTGCAGGAGGGTGTAGTCATACACATCCAGCTCAAGTATCCACCGACTGCGTCTGCCAGTAGGATCGTTATCCACTGGAGCTTTCCTCAGACTCAGGAGGGGCTTATGATCAGTGATCACTGTGAATGAGCTGCCAGACAGGAAGTGTTTAAAATGCCTCACAGACCAAACAACTGCCCAGAGCTCACGGTCAAAGGTAGACCATTTTCTTTCGGGAGGCCTGAGTGTGTGGCTAGCATAGGCAATGACACGTTCTTTATTGTCTTGACGTTGAGCCAGCACAGAGCCAATGCTATCCTGTGAAGCGTCTGTGTACAACAAGAAAGGCTGTGTGAAGATGGGGTGTGCCACAATCGGTGGGTGAGTGAAAGCATGTTTCAGTGACTGAAAAGCATCCTCACATTCAACAGTCCATGTGAACCTCGCTCCTTTTTGTGTGAGAGCGTGTAGTGGAGCGGCCATGACAGAGAAGTTTTTGACAAACCTACGGTAGTAGGAGCACAGTCCAACAAATGCTCTCACCTCTGTGGTTGTTCTGAGTGTAGGCCATCCACGAACCTTTTCAAGATTCCTTGCATCTGGTTGGAGTCCATGATTGGAGACTACATGTCCCAGGAAGGTCACTTGTGTTTGTGCCAGCTGGCACTTTCTGGCTTTCAACTTGAGACCAGCGGAGCGAAACCGGCTGAACACCTCTTCCAGGCTCTGTAGGTGACCTGCAAAAGAGCGACTGAACACAAGGACATCATCCAGGTAAATCAAGCATTCCTTCCAGTGTAGACCATGGAGCACCAGCTCCATCAGCCTTTGAAAAGTTGGTGGGGCGTTGGTTAAACCCATAGGCATAACTTTGAACTGGTACAGAGCACTGCCAGTGCTGAATGCTGTTTTCTCCTTGTCAAGTGGCTCAAGCTCAACCTGCCAATACCCACTAGATAAGTCCATTGTGCTGAACCAGCATGCACCTGACAGACTGTCAAGCGCATCGGCAGGGTGTGGCAGGGGGTATGAGTCTTTGATGGTGACTGCATTCAACTTTCTGTAATCGATGCAGAATCTGTAGCTACCATCTTTTTTTCTTACAAGAACAACAGGGGAAGACCAGGGGCTATAACTGTCCTCAATGACGTCTTGTGAAAAGAGCTGCTGAACCTGCCTGTCTGTCTCTGCTCTGATGTTGGGTGAGGTTCTGTATGCTCTTTGTCTGATAGGTGGAGCATCTGTTGTCTTGATACTGTGTCTGACTATGTTAGTGCGTCCATAGTCTTGGTCATGAGCACTGAAAACATCACTGTAAGTCAACAATAAAGCTTCAAGCTGTTGTCGCTGGTTGTCAGTAAGTGTTAACTGATTGAGGTCAACATCTGGTAATGTCTGCTGAGGGGAGGATTCTGCTATCATAGCAACTGTAGCTACGTCCGTTCCGCTATAGAGTAGTCGTCTTCACTATTTCTGCCTAGTGGATGAAAGTCTCCTAGCCTAGTGTCACAGGATACTTGTAGGTCAGCATTAGTCGGGTTCATTACTCTGACGTAAATCAGCCCTGCCTTTACAGGAGCAAGTGTGCGTGCAGCTAACAGGCCTTGAAAACTAGGTGGACCCGGCTCCAAGATACCTGTGTAGTCTGCTTCGAGATCCAGTACACCAATAGTGGGCTGAACCTTAGCCAAAACAGTCATCTGTGACATAGCAGGGACTACAACAGGAGATAAAGTGACAACGTTGCAGCTCAAGGGAGCAGTCTCAGTAGCACTCAAGAGAGGGACGCTAGTACGATTCCGTACTTTAAAAATTCCTTCCCTCAAATCAAAAACTGCATAATGTGCAAGTAGGAAGTCCCAACCTAAGATCACTGGTTGTGTAACATTTCTGACCACTTGAACCGTGTGGGTGAAAACCTCATTACCTACCCTGATGGTAATAGGAAGTGTGCCTAGACTGTCTAAATAATCACCAGTCACTGACTTAGGAAAAAGTTCAGAGCGTTGCATAGCTTTTGTTCTCAGAGATGGAATAGACATTCTAAAGGCTTCACTAATTAGTGATATGTCTGAACCTGTGTCTAAGTAGGCAATGTGGCAATGTCCTCAATGACAGCCATTACATAGCGTGTGGCCTTTTTGTGAGAGGGTGGCAACACCTGTTGTGGGGCCTCATCACCAGTAGCAGCAGATATTTGGCCCACAGCATCTGCTACCATTCGTTTCCCCGCTCAAGGGGGTCTTCTTCAAAGCTCACATGATGGTTCCTCTCCCTGTGTGGTGGGTGTCTTTCCCCAGCAGGGTGGGCTTGGTGTGAGTCATACCTGGGTCTAGCTGAATCATATGGGGAAGAGTAGGAGGCGTGACTGTAGGAGTCATTTTGGTGTGTGTATCTTGCATTGAAGCGGTCAGGAGAGCGGCACCTGTCTGGGCTGTAGTGCCTGAAGCGATCCTGACTGCTGGCAGAATGATGATCACGTCGATGATGTGGAGAAGATGGAGGAGTAGGTGAGTAGCGCCTATCACGGCGACCAGGAGAGTATCTGGGATGGGGATAATCACTCTGAGACCTGCTGGATCTCTGATGGTTGGTTGCAGAGGAGTAGGCACCACGCTCAGGAGACACAGATGGAGAGCGGCGATATCTTCCTCTGCTACCCTCACCCTCGTACTTGTGTTTGAAGAATTCAGCATGGGGAGCTCGGTGACTAGCAGAGTGGCTAAAATCTTGTCCCAGCTGAGTAACTTCAAGCCTGAGTGCATGAACATCCTTTGAGAGCTGCTTGACAGCATCAAAAAGTCCAGCAGATGGGTCAGAGTGAGGTTTTCCATGGTTGGTGGCAATCATAGCTGAAAGTGGCTCACCTTGTGGAGCAGGAGGAGCAGCATACTGTGTGGTTGCATGTGAAGAAGCAGGTGGAGGAAGGAATTTCAAAGCTTCCTGTGCACGTTCCCATCTACATGCAACAGCTAAGGCATCCTCCAGTGTAGCAGCGCCATGTTCATGACATTTTGCTTGAAGAATGGGATCTAAACCAGCAACAAATCTTCTGAAGCGTTCCATTGTAATAGCTGGCCCGCCATAGTTAGGAAATGCCTCCAGTACCAGCCTTGTGATTTCCGCAGCATAAACCTCTAAAGGTTCCTTAGGCAAATGCTGTCTGGCATTCACAAAAGACTGGAAGTGAAGCAAAAATTCTTTCCTCCCAAAAACATCATTTAGCTTAGCTGCACAGTCGCCATAGTCCCGCTGCACGTCTGGTGATAACGACAGCCAATATGCCAGTGCATCTCCACTAAGGCGGGTGGGAAGTATCGTGGCAATATCTAACTGCTGTCCATCTGCACAGGCTTTAACTGCCAGCTCCAATCTACTTTTCCACACTGAAAAACTGTCTTTATCCTTACCATCTCCATGGAAATAAGGCGGTAATTCCACTCTGTAGTGAAACACAGTCTTTGTCGTCTCTCGTTGGGCCGCGTCGCCATTAGAGTCGGGAGACTCGTCCTCAGCATCATTGAATACTGACCGCAACGACATGCTGAAAGTACTGTCCAACTTAAACAGCCTGGCGAAAATAAGTTAAAAAAATATTCGGTCTGCTTTTCCTTCTACAAGTGTCCGTTTCTTATTTAACAGTCCGTTTGACTGAAACAAACTCACGGAGTGCACCCGTAGACCGCAGCCGTTATTCGATAATTCCGGCCGGCGTCTGTTAGTTGAGTGCCTTGGCTCACGTCGAAAATTAAGAAAACACCGCTGCCACCAATCTGTAACCCTTATTTTTGTAGGGGTAGCTTTCTCCAGTCCTTCTGGCCTGAGTAACGCACGGGTTACAATGGATATTATCAGTGTTTATTTATTCCAATAACGACAACCAATACGGCACGACAGTAACTGACAACTCCACACTGTCTCCCCCACTAAACTGTCCCCCGCACACAACAGCAGGTAGGAACCAAAACCCAACAACTCAGAAATGTTACACCTGCATAAAACAATAGTCAAAGAGCAATTAATATACTTGAAAATGTAATGGGTCTATTAACTAAGGTTACATGATCATGGTTATTACACTTTCTTTGTACAATAATCAGAGATTACGTTTTAGCCTATATGCCAATTCTACAGAAGACGTTGCCTATTGTTTAAAACATTCAATTGAATAATTTGTGGTCAGTTTCTGTGGTTATTTTCTGATATGCAAAGTTTGCGGGGAAATATGTCTGTGTAGGCCATTTTGTTCAATGAAACCATCATGTCCTGCAGTATAAACGCTTTATAAACACTGTAGCTTTTTTTTTTTAAAGAAGCAATTGCCACATAATAATATAATCATGATAATACGCCAAATATGTTTTTCAAATAAACTGTAGGCCATATTTAACAGGTAATATGAAGGCCTGCACCAATTGGATGTCTAGAAACAACATAATTAGCAAATACTAATGTGTTATTCTTCGAATTTTTATTTTTTGCCAGGTTAACTGTCAAGTTAACGTTTAATCGTTTCATGTAAAGTTATCATCCCAGTGTTTCTCTGTACAGCCGCTGATGAGCGTCTGGTGTTTATTAGCTAATGTTAGCTGCCAATAACATTTGTTAAGGAAATGAGCAATACAATTTGAAGTTCTGGTTTTCTTTACTTACATAGTTAACTAGCTAATGGTTTCTACACAGCTCTGGTTCAGTCGATTTTTAAATAACATTACTCGCGAGTGGCCACCCGGAAGTATCTCAGCGAACTTTGTTTACAAACATTCTGATTTCATCTATGGCTTTCAACATATCTTAGATTTTGATGCATTTGAGTTGTTCTGAAGGAAGTGGGGAGATGACTCAAAATGGCTTGCAGTCGAGAACAGACGTGAAACAACAGCAGGCTACCGGCAGTTTCAGTGGGACAGCCTAGCGCAGGTACTAATCTTAACACACAACACACAACATAAAAAAACAGAGAAATTTAAGGCCAAGCCAATATATATATACAGTACTGTAGAAGCCATTTGACTAATTATTTCTAGAAGGTTATTGTAGTTGTATAGTTTGATTATTTTTGGGCACTAGGGGGCGCGCCTTAAGCACTACAGGAGAGGCTGTAATTGGTTAACCAAATGCACCTGGCAGAGACGCACTTTAATCAGGCAATATAGGTAGTGCGGGAGAAGGGGGGAGGTATGCATGTGGCTGGGAGAACATATGGTTTTTACCAGCAGCAGACAAAGTCAGCAGCAGACAAAGCCAGCAGCAGCAGAATTCAATACATGTATGTTTGTTCACATGGATTATTTTGGAGTAAACGACCAAAAAAGGAAAACTGGTTTGGAACTGACTTTATTGCTGCATACAACCTGTTTTCGACCATGTGCATCAAATGGCATAAAAGGAAGTAAGACAGTCAAACAGAGTGCCACTACAGTACTGTGCAAAGGTTTTAGGCAGGTGTGAAAAAATGCTGGAAAATAAGAATGCTTTCAAAAATAGAAATGTCAATAGTTTATTTTTATCAGTTAACAAAATGCATGAACAGAATAAGTGAATGAACAGAAGAAAAATCTAAATCAAATCAATATTTGATGTGACCACCCTTTGCCTTCAAAACAGCATCAATTCTTCTTGCTATACTTGCACAGTTTTTAAAGGAACTGGGCAGGTAGATTGTTCCAAACATCTTGGAGAACTATCCACAGTTCTTCTGTGGATTTAGGCAGCCTCAAATGCTTCTGTCTCAAAAAAAAACTGCCCACCACAAAGCTAAGAATATGTCTTGCTAAGAGAACCCACTAAACTGTGCCCAAATCTCATAGATTGACACGGTAACTTCTGCAGATTCGGACACCCCCTACACACTAGTGAGGCAACACAGGCTGCTGCTCTGCAGCAAATGGCTCGGAGCTGCTTACACAGAGCCTAGGCAACAGAGACCTTAATATAGAGCTCACACAGCTAAAAACCATCAGGGGGAATTAAGCTCAGAGAAACCAATGTGTGGGAGCCTGTCAGAGCAGAACTGAGCACTTGTCAGCTGATGCACAACAAAGAAGTGGGAAGAGAAATCTAGAAACATGCCACGTACATACACCTCCGTGAAATTTTGAAGGAATTTAGGAAGAAATCCATCCATCCATCCATCCATCCATCCATTATCTGAACCCGCTTATCCTGAACAGGGTCGCTGGAGCCTATCCCAGCATACATTGGGCGAAAGGCAGGAATACACCCTGGACAGGTCGCCAGTCCATCGCAGGGCACACACACCATACACTCACACACTCACACCTACGGGCAATTTAGACTCTCCAATCAGCCTAACATGCATGTCTTTGGGAGGAAACCGGAGTACCCGGAGGAAACCCACGCAGACACAGGGAGAACATGCAAACTCCGCACAGAGAGGCCCCGGCCGACGGGGATTCGAACCCAGGACCTCCTTGCTGTGAGGCGGCAGTGCTACCCACTGCACCATCCGTGCCGCCTGTAATTTAGGAAGAAATGAAATTTTAAATTGGTTAAAGTGCAAACTGTCACCTTTAATTTGAGAGTATTTACATCCACGCTGGGTGATCTGTGATTTTTTATTTCATAATGTTCTAAACTGTTTTCCATGAGCCTTTTGTTTGGTCTATGTCTATGACTGTGTTATTCTCATTTCCAAAGCAGAACTAGATACTCAAAGCTTTCTTTTACCTGCACTAAGGAAATTATTGAGCTAATCTGAAAAAGCCAACTGTCCAATTACGTTTGGTCACATAAAATGACAAGAAGATTTATAAAAAGGGATTCCTACACGGATCACCCAACATGGATGTAAATACCCTCAAATTAAAGGTGTCTGCACTTTAACATCATTTCAGATCCAATGTGCTGGTGTACAGAGCCAAAAGAATAGAAATTGGATTGTAAATTGAAAAAATAGGCAAAAAACATTTTTGATTGGTGGTTCAATTCCCGGTGTTGCCACGATAAGATCTGTAACTAAAGTTTATCCTGTTGCTTTGGATAAAAATGTCGCTTTGGATAAAAGCGTCAGCTAAATGACAAATTAAATGAATATGGAAGATTAAATATGGAACAATAAAACAGAAGACATATCACAGCACCACAGGACCAGGGTTGAGGACACCTGTATTGGAATTTATAGGTAGAATAGGTACTTTCAGACTTCTAATGGTCAAGAGAAGAATTGCAGCAACAAACACCCTCAAACCACAACACTGTTTATTTAAGGACTATAAACACAGGCAGAGGGTGAGTCAACATGTCAGTGAGCCTTTTTCAATGATAGGAAGCGATTTAAAATGGTCTTGTAACAATGTTTTAACAAAAGAATCTGACCTATTGTACCTTTAATTGTTTAATACATTTTAGAATAGAATACTGCTTCAGAATAGGAAATGAATAGAGTGATGCAACAGCATATCATTATTCAATGGGAAACATGGTGACCTTAAATTATATAAGATATTAAAAAAATATAATATGACATAGTGGGGTATACACATTGTATGATATAGTATATTCCCTCACATATGAAGGTAAGACGTGGATTCCCGTGTCCACTTACAGAACTGGACCTGCAATCACAGTGCATGCAAGGATTATGCCAATATATATTTTTGAATGCCTTACCATAAAATAATATCAGTAACAGCACTTTAACTAATAAGATTTTAACAACACTCATGCAAGAAAAATATAAGAAATCAATCTATACAATCACAGAGAATGATCATGAAAAATCACTGAATTAATCACAGTTCATTTTAAACTTACCTTTGTTTAATGGTGTTAACTGAACAGCTGAGTAGAAACCATGCTGGCCCATGACTGCTTCAGAACCTATTGCCAATAAATCAGAGGGGTTGAGGGAAAACATTGGAAGAACATATGGAGCTTGATCTCAATAGAGTGTCATGTATAAATGAAGACAACATCTGTCAAAGTATCATGGCTTTTAGTTTAGTGCCAAGCTAATTTGTCAATCACAGGTGTGAAATTTGTATTTTGACCTTCAGTTTCTATACTAAGGGGTATTTCCTCATACACAGCATCAGTTGGTAATCCATGATCTGGAGAAGAGAGGAAAAAAAGCCTGAATTCAACAAACACTTGGGGCGCAGTGTAACAGGAACAGAACTCAGAACAATCTATTCTCACCTGCACTTATGTAACATCCATTTAACCTGGAGTAAAACTCATCCCCATCACGCTGGTTTTTGATAAACAATGACACACAAGCAATGATAAACAATGACACACCAGCAAAGATGAACAATGACAATGACATAAAATATTCACTCCCCTATGGGCCACAGAGTATCCCAGAATTAAATAAAAAAATAAAAAATAAACAAATACAGAAATGTGTTAATAGAAAAACGAGCACATGTAATAATCCAGCCATCCATCCATTATCTGAACCCGCTTATCCTGATCAGGGTCGCAGGGGGGCTGGAGCCTATCCCAGCATACATTGGGCGAAAGGCAGGAATACACCCTGGACAGGTCGCCAGTCCATCGCAGGGCACATGCACCATTCACTCACACACTCACACCTACGGGCAATTTAGACTCTCCAATCCGCCTAACCTGCATGTCTTGGGACTGTGGGAGGAAACCCACGCAGACACGAGGAGAACATGCAAACTCCGCACAGAGAGGCCCCGGCCGACAGGGATTCGAACCCAGGACCTCCTTGCTGTGAGGCGGCAGTGCTACCCACTGCACCATCCGTGCCGCCCGACATGTAATAATACTAAAATAAATAAAATAATCGAAAAAATGTGAAGAAATAAATCTGGTAATATAGAAATATACATATATGTACAATGCATTTATGAAGTTATTATATCATTTCTATTCATTAAAATAATAATCTTCCGATTTATTTCCATTCTTTCCAATTACTTCCATATCTACAGTATTGCACAAAAGTCTTAGACACCATAGATAAAAAGAAAAATTGTTCTGTAACCTGAAAATTACAAGAAATATAATGAAAATATATTAACTGTGCATATATTTACATTTCTATACAAAATGTTCAGTTTTACCTGCAATGCTGATACATTAATACATTGTTAAAGTGGATAGCCTAATGTATAGCTGTGGTAAAAGAGTACTACTACGCACCTGATTTCCTGCATTTCTTAAAGCATTTGTCTGCCAGCACCACCAGGCTTATGAAAATTATGACTGAACCAGCAACACCCACAATAAAGTACAGCCCTGCAGTGGAGGTAGAACAGGAAGATGTAATGAGACATAATATAATCTTTTGAATGTTTTCAAAACATTAAAACTAGATTCCAATCCTGTACCAATACAGGATTGCAAAATCAGCCTTGTGTATTCATGTACAGTGTAGTGCCATCCAAAATTGTTCATACCCGTGATGAAGATGAGCAAAGGCCCCATAAAATTAACTAAAGTTCAGCAAGAGAGCAGGCAACAAGCACAGAGCAAAAGGTCTGAAGGATTTTAGTCAGTGATCCTACCCATACTGTATGATCACCAATCTCATGAAACGCTACATAAGAGGGGCAGCAGTGTTATCTTTACAAGGAGGGGGTGCACAAAGTACTGAATAGTCCTGACACCTATCTCTACATTACAAATACATTAGTATAATATGATATGATCTATTTTTTTGCTCATCTTAATCAAGAAGGGACATGAATGGGATTGTATTTCCCCTTTTTTGGGCCTTAATTGCCAAAATATACAATCATTCAGATACGGATTGGTATTAAAAACAAAAAATAATGCAATCTAGTACATTTCATTGACATTTCTCATTTATAAATGACATCTTAAATCAAGAATGGAGGTCAACTAATATAAGTGACAATGGGCTCATGCAAGAACCACTCGTACGAACAGATTTGGTCTTGTATTTTTTGTAATGTAGAAACAACATTTACGACTGGTCACAACCTGTCCTACGAATCATGTAAATACACATTCCATTCATTTCCTATGGAGAGGCTTGCAGTGCAGAACCTCAGCTCCAACTTTAAAACTAGGCATTGCAGATCAAATATTAATCATTCAGCAACTGTATTGCTTATTTCTTGCCACAAATGTTCATGGACTGTTTATTGAGTCTTTCATATGAAAAAAGAAAGAGAAATGTATGATAAGATTTAACAAATGTTCTTGCATGAAGTTGTTATACATTATGGTACAATGGCTATTTCACTGGATTTAACCTTTTACTTGTCTGTGGTCTTAATGATTAATTAAACTTACGAATATTAGTTGTTTTGAAGCCTGCACTGATGAGAGAGTAGCACACTCTGTCCGTCCTGTTTCCTTGACATTTGTATTCACCATCGTAGGAGCCATTCCAAAATCCCACTGTGTGCCTCTCCCGAGTGTGGTTGAGTGAGATCTGTGCTCCGTCTCTGTACCATATGTAGTTCCAGTTGGCTGAGGTTCCCTGAAGCTCACACCTCATTGTTAGACTGCCTTCAGTGATGATCAAGAAGATCTCCATCCATCCATTATCCAGGGTCACTGCTGCCTGAGGCTGAGCTGCAAGATCCCATAATGCTTATCATCCAACTCAACGTGTTATATGTCAAAACCAATATCATCAATTGAGTCTGTAATCCACTAAGCCTTACACTACTGATTAAGAGCAGAAAGTTACTGTAGCTGGAGTGACAGGATTCACTCCCACATGATACTGAAGTAATGGAATTCCTCTCACATTGGTGAGATTTGTTGATGGACAGCTGGTGAAAATCATTGCCCTCTTAACAGGTATAATTAGTGTGTTGCACTCTAGTCATAATTTGACAAAGCCATGTTGTTGTTTGAAATAGTAAAAATAATGAAGGAAATAATTTGGCAGATGAACTCATGAATGGAACAAGCAGCTAGGAATATTATGCCCAATGCTGCATTAGGCTATTTCCATAACGTTTTCACCGATTCTGTTTCAGGCCTCACATCACAATCGTACTCAGAACTGTGTCAAAGCCGTGATGAACAGTATCAGTTGATCTATCATTCCCAATGCACATGATAAGGAGCTGAATGGAAGCTCTCACTTTGTTGTTCAACCTTATCAGTTAACTTTGGACATGCAAATTGTTGAGAGAAAATTGATCATATTTACCTTGTACATTCAATGTAGCAGCACTGCTAATCAGAGAGTATACAGCAGCTCTCTGAGGTTTTCCTCTGCAGGTGTAGGGTCCAGTATGTGACTGATCAGCAGAGAGGATTGTGTATGTGTCTCCATTTACACTGCTGGAGTCAGCCTCGTCTACAGGAAGCTCCTGTCCATCTCTGTACCATTCATATATCCACTCTGCAGAGCTGCCCTGAATTACACACCTCAGAGTCACTGTTTCATTGGTGAAGACCTCTGTCCATCCAGACTGCACTGTCAGCTGGGCTTTTGGGAGAGCTGAAAATGAATATGACAGTATATTGCTGTCAATGGAAGGCTTCAGAAGAAAACAGTTTCAAGGATTTTTACCAGATATTTTAAATAACACATTATCACTGCAATGGAAATGAAATGAAGAAGAAGCAATATAAAATACGACAAAACAAAATTGGAATGGTTTAACAATGATGATTGGTGATATGCACGTGAATATAATTGACCATTAATATTAACATTTTTGATATGGATTTTTCTCATCCTGTGTTCTCACAGTGAGTGACTTGGTTGACCAGTTTCCAGAAGTCATTCATTTTCTATGAAGCTGAGCGATGGCCAGCAGTATGTGTAACTGGGCAACTGAGACATAAGTTGGCCAAAAAAAATGGCTTAACTTTTGGGCTGCGTTACCCGTCAACATCCAATCAGAGTTCTGTGCTTTCTAGTTTCTGAACCGATTTGATCCTATTTTGGGAATAATTGTTCTGCCCGGCTTCACTCAATGCAATGGACAAGCAGCTAAAAACTTAATGACAGGCAGTAATCGGTGGCAAATACAGAGCTTGCTCTACCAAAATCAGTCACATTGACACCAAAAATGCGTTGAGCTTTTTTACAGCACCGGAGAGCTGGCTATTGCTAACGATCTAGCGATTTAATTCATTCATTCAAGCTCTGGCCCCTCCCTCAACCTAGTACACTTGAGCGACCTGCCAACCAAGTAGCTCACAGTGAGAACACTGGGTTAAATATCCATGAAGAAATAAAGAAATAATGTTATGAGGGGCAGAGAGAGGCACTGAAGATAAATATCTCTCTTCTTTTCACCTCTTGGATACAAAAATAATTTTGGGGTTCTGGCTTCATTTGGGTTGTGGTTCATACTGTCAATATTGAAAATGAATTAATTTTCTCACTTACGTAAAACATTCAGGTTAACAGGACTGCTGGTTATGGACAGGACTGCGCTCCCTGTGAGTTTTCCTCTGCAGGTGTATGGTCCACTATGTGACTGATCAGCAGAGAGGATTGTGTATGCGTCTCCATTTACACTGCTGGATTCAGCCTCGTCTACAGGAAGCTCCTGTCCATCTCTGTACCATTCGTATATCTACTCTGTAGAGCTGCCCTGAATTACACACCTCAGAGTCATTGTTTCATTGGGGAAGACCTCTGTCCATCCAGACTGCACTGTCAGCTGTGTTTGAGGTATACCTACAAATCAATACAACAGTTTCTATGAACTGCATCATGAACACTCTCTTCATGTTTTTCATTATTAAAGCACATCAATCATAGCCACATTCTTCTATTGTAATAGATCTCACCAGATATGACTAAAGTCAGAGGATCACTGTAGTCTGAGTAAAAAGGGTTTCTTCCTCTTGCAGCTCTACACCGGTACTCTCCACTGTGGGCCAGAGCAGCAGGGCTGATAGTGTAACTGGACCCTTCAGACCTGCTGCTTTCAGTGTTGGGCAGAACTGTTCTCCATGTGTCTTTGTACCAGAAATACTAAACCCACAGCTCAGGGTGACACTCTCTCCTGTGTACATCTCTCCACTGGGGCCATTATGGGTAATAACAGGCTTTGGCTTTCCCCCTGATAAACGTAAACGTGTGCTTACTCTTATTTTCTTAGCATTTATGAATATAGATAGGCTTCATCACATAAAAGATCATATGGTTAAAGACAGGAGAAAATATCCAGGAGGAAAACTCACCAGACACATTTAACACAAGTGATCCAGGGAAAGACTGGATAACAGGATTTTGTCCTCGTTCACCCTGACATGTGTACTCTCCACTGTCTGACTCTCTTACAGAGTGCAGGGTGTGCTTTTGTTGCCTTTCAGTACTACGGACAGTGAGATGCTCAAATCCTATTTTAGTTTCTTTAATCCATGAATATCTCCATCCAGACCCTTTCCTGATGTCACAAGTCAAGGTAACGGTTTCTCCTGTGAACATCACTGAGGCTGGGGGATCTGTGACTACGACAGCCTGAGGAGGTGTAGCTGAAATGCACATGGGAATACAGAATGGATTTTTTTTCATAATTTCATTTCATTTTGTTTTATGAAGCAAAAAACAAAAACACGAAACACTAGTTGAGGGGACTAGTTCTCAATTGCACAACTTACCAGATGCTATTATGTTGTGAAAGTTACTGAAAGCTTGGTCATTCCCTTTTACAGCTACACACTGATACATTCCACTCTCTCTCTCTTTCACAGCATGCAGGACCAACTCAGAGCCGTCACCACTGGAGCCTGGAAGATGTTTTTGATAAACCTGTCTGAGTCTGATCCAGTAAAATGTCCACCCCTCAGATCCAATAACCTGACAGGTGAGAGTAATCGTCTCTCCTGGGAACACAGCTGACCATGGAGGATTAGCAGTCAGAAGAACCCCCGGACTGGACTGTGCAGCTGAACAAGTTATAACAGAATGACACAAGTGTTTAACAATGAAGAGTTTGCTTTAATATATAGTATCAATGAACATACACATTCTAAATTCAATTTAACTACATAGCATTTTCTAAATGCAAAACTTTCCTAACTGTATAATTTTCCTCATTACTTGCATTCCTTATATTGTAACACTTCCAGTCTCTCCATTATGAACCATATGTTTTGCTTTATAATTCATGTGTGTTTTCCACAAAACAAATGCTTGGTAGCTATGTCCCTGCCAAAGTATAGATCAAAGGAGTGTAGTATCTATACCTGTGTGTTCACCAAAAAACAGCAATGCTGTTGCATCTGAAATAGAGAGAAAGCAATTTCCATGTCTGATCCAGTGTGAATAAAAGTTGACATGAAAGGATTTTATTATTTTCATATTGAAAACACAAATACATTTTTGTTGGGTGGATTTTCATTAAACAATACATTTTCAATTTTTGAGTAGCTAAATGTTCTCGAAAGTTTCACTCCCTACATTTATCATGCAATATTTTCAATTGATAAACTCACACCAGTTAACCAAATGTTAGAGTATGATTGTTCAGACACAAGAGATAGTCATAAGTTTGAAAATACATGTTGCACATTTTCATTAAATTAATTGTAAACACTGCACAATATCTCACAATCTTTCACAATATTGTTCAATGAATATTAAATTCAAATGAAAGCAGTCACAGCTATACACTGTGTGCCTTATGTCCAATGCAATATTATGAATGCATTCAGGTTTTCCACAACATAGCCATTTTGTAATGTCCCACATATTATATATTATGCCTTTTAATCATTATTCTCACATGTTAAAAAAATATTAATGATTAAATAATTATTGTTTGAAATTGGATGATTAAAGTTATTCTACTTACAGAGCAGAAAGGACACTGTGTGCAGCTCCATTCTGATTACTCTGCCTCAGCAGAGGCCAGGGGGTCTATTTAGCTCACCTCAGTTTCCTAACAAAGAGGAAATGCAGCAGGCAAGACAGAGACTAAAGATACAAGATGAAACAAATACAATGCCTGCATCTATTCATGGTCTCAGGTCTGTTTGAGAATACATTAAAAACATTTAGAATGGGTGTAATGATAGGACATTGCATGAATATTCATCCTACCAAGACAGTTGCCTTCTTAGGGTCATCTTCTAAAATGGTGGTAAACGACCCTGTTCCTGGAGATCCACCATCCTGTAGGTTTTCTTTATGTTTCCTGTAATTAGGCACCTGACTCTATGCTAATTAGCAGCTCAACAAGATCTCTATCTGTAGAATCTGCTTTGTTCAGGCTTGAGTGAAAATCTCAAATCGATGAATGTGAAGATAGGTTTGTGGAACACACCCACAAAACTGATAGATTGTACAATTGTAAAATGAAGAACTAAGCTGCTCCTTTTTTTCATTCTGAGCAGTTGGAAAGTGAAATTTTCATTGTCACTGCAGCATTTTATCATGGCGGAATCTTTACTAACACTACAATACATTTTCCATTTCTATTACAATTTTAATTCAGGGATGAACAATGCTGCACACTTGAAACGTGAACATTTACATTCTATTACATTACAGTTATTTAGCTTACAGTTGATTTCCTTAAGCAGGGGCCAATCCCCCCTGGAGCAATGCAGGGTTGATGACCTTGCTTAAGGGTGATTAAAACCATAGTGGATACATGTTATAGTCATTTTGAAATGTTGTTTGATACTAATAAAGAATTATATTGAGTTTGGGTGACTACTATAATTATAAACTTGGTTTTGGAACCACCAACCTTCTGGGTCCCAGTCAAGCAACTTAGCCACAAGGCTACAGGCTGTCCCTGTTAGGTTCAAATGATTATAGTTGCTTATCAAACTGTTTTGACTGTAATGTGTTTATCAGGGGCAGCTATAATTATACCGTATCTCACACCACTGTCATCTTCAAGGTTACCCACTGACCTGCGGCTTGAATTCCTACTAACAGAGAAGTTGTTCCTCTTACAAGCAAAGAAAGCATTGTATGATACAGGTATGACCTCTTCATCACACCATATAAGGACATATACTGTATGTTAAAATACAATGACTACAACTGAAATATGAAAGTTTCAGACTCCCCTTAGATGGCTGACTGCATAACCAAGGCCAAGGCAACTGGCAACTTTGTGTGTGGTGAGTGATTTCATCAGCTGAAACAGTTCGGAACATTGTCTGTGCCTTTTGATTGATTTGAAGTGAAAGCAAGACCACTTCAGTAGTTTCACTTCAGTATTTAAGTTCTACCGCCATCAGTGTGGTGAAGTGACATTTCAGCTGAGAAAAGGCATCGGTTACAAAATCTATGCTGCATGAACAAACATATGCATCAGTGTATCTGTGAGCAATGCACTTCTCGCAAAATCAATTTCAGAAACATTTCGATTGCATGCAGATGCAGATACTGCATTAGACAGTATTGTGCAGAAATGTGGGCACCACTGGTCAAAAAGCCTTTTCCAATTAACATGTAAGTGAACCTGACCTCTAAATGAGAACGAGATTGCGGACACAAGCAGCCAAAATGAGCTTCCTCCGTAGGGTGGCTGGTCTCAGCCATAGAGATAGGGTGAGGAGCTCAGACATCCGGAGGGAGCTTGGAGTAGAGCCGCTGCTCCTTCACATCGAAAGGAGCCAATTGAGGTGGTTCAGGCATCTGGCCAGGATGCCTCCAGGGCGCCTCCCTTTGGAGGTTTTCCGGGCACGTCCAACTGGACGGGGACCCCGAGGTAGACCCAGAACCCGCTGGAGAGATTATATATCTCTCCCGGCCTGGGAACGCCTCGGGATCCCCCAGGAGGAGATGGAATGCGTAGCTGGGGAGAGGGACGCCTGGAATACTCTACTCAGCCTATTACAACCGTGACCCGACTCCAGGTAAGCCGGTGATAATGGATGAATGGATGGATGTCTTCATGGTCTAGTCCACCGTTAGCCTGCAAAACACCCCTATATCCATGTAATGGTACAGCTGCTCAATTTCCCAAGAGAACCAGGGCTGAGGTTATTTCTTTGTGAGGTCCGCGCCCTTATTACTGCTGTGACTTTGTGTGCTTTCTGTGCTCGCCTCATCTAGTATCTCTATTATTATAAAGAGAGCTGCAGGCAAGAGCTTTAGTTGGTCTAGGGTTGTCACTTTTTGGTTATTCACAAAGCCACCTACATGGTTAACCACTCTTGACCCCTCTGCCCTGAACAACTACTGGCCTGTCTCTCTTCTTCCCTTTCTCGCTAAAACTCTGGAACGGGCGGTCTGCTCCCAACTGTCCACTTATCTTCTCCAGAACAATCTCCATGACCCCAACCAGTCTGGCTTCAAGAGTGGCCACTCCACTGAAACCGCCCTGCTCGCAGTCACTGAGGCACTCCACTCTGCTAAAGCCAAATACCTCTCCTCTGTCCTCATCTTCCTCGACCTGTCAGCCGCCTTCGATACAGTCAACCATGAGATTCTGCTCTCATCGCTGTCTGGGATGGGTGTCACAGGTTCTGCACTCGCTTGGTTTTCCTCCTACCTCTCTGGTCGCTCCTACCAGGTGACTTGGAGGGGCGCAGTCTCCGACCCTCAACCCCGACAAACTGGAGTCCCGCAGGGCTCGGTTCTTGGGCCTCTCCTCTTCTCGCTATACACCATGTCTCTTGGTTCTGTTATCTCTTCCCACGGCTTTTCTTATCATTCCTACGCTGATGACACCCAACTCTTCATTTCCTTCCCCTCCAACACCCAAATCACCACACGGATCTCTGCCTGCTTGGCTGATATCTCTGCGTGGATGACTTCCCATCACCTGAAGCTCAACCTTGCCAAAACTGAGCTTCTCTACATCCCTGCTAAGTCCTCTCCGTCAATTGACCTCTCATTGACTGTTGAGGACTTTGTAGTTTCCTCCTCCCATACGGCAAAGAATCTTGGGGTGACTCTTGATAACTGCCTCACCCTGGCTCTACAAGTATCCTCCACTGCCAGAACCTGCAGGTTCTTTCTGTATAATATACGCCGTATCCGTCATCTCCTGACTGAGAAAGCCACCCAGCTCCTAGTCCAGGCGCTCGTCATTTCCCGCCTGGATTACTGCAACTCCCTCCTAGCCGGTCTCCCAGCATGTGCCATCAAGCCCCTCCAGCTGGTCCAGAATGCTGCAGCCCGCCTGATCACCAGTCAGCCCAGGTCGGCTCATGTCACCCCGCTTCTCATTGGCCTCCACTGGCTTCCTATTGCGGCACGCATCCGTTTCAAGGCCCTAGTGTTGGCATTTCAGGCTGCTAAGGGGACTGCCCCACTTTACATACAATCCCTGATCACTCCCTAATCCCCAGCTAGACCACTCCGGTCTGCCAGCTCTGGTCGCCTTACGGTTCCCTCTCTACGTGCACCTGGCGGTCGAGCTGCACGTTCACGCCTGTTTTCCGTTCTGGTTCCTCAGCGGTGGAATGACTTGCCTACCACTGTCAGAACAGCAGAATCCCTCCCCCTATTTCGACGCAGACTCAAAACCCACCTTTTCAAACTCTACCTTAGTCCTCCCTCCTGATTTCCCCTGCCCCTCCTTTCTGATATCCCTATCCTTGTCTAACCTTGTCATTTAGAACACCCTACTTACTTGTACTGTGTGTAGGTTTGTTAGCCACACAGCTGTAATGTCTGTCTCTAACTAACAGGCACATATATATTTAGACACGATGTTACATCCCTAAGCATTTATGTGTTCTTGCTGTGCTGTCATTTTGTCTTCCTGTGTTTTTCAGACAGTCCAGCAGGAGGCTTAATTGCTGTTTGAGCCTGATTGGGGGGCCGGTCCTATAAAAGGTGCCGGCTGACGTCACTCCGTGGGGGTTGGCTCACTTTGGGGGGGGAAACTTTGGGGGGGGAAACTTTGTTTCCGGTTTTTGGCTTCGTCGCAGCTGACACGCCACACTTCGCGCTCGCCCAGCCTCTCCTGCCATTCTCAGAGTGAGAGGCTCGGAGCGAGGCCTGGAAAATTGGGTGGCTTCGTTGCGGCCTTCTGGCTTCTTTTTTTATCTTTCGTTTTGAATACTTATGTTTTTTTGTAATTATAATAAATTGATTATTTTTGAAAGTTATCCTCCGTTGTCTGCCGTTTTCTTGCCCTTGCTTTATTTAGTAATTTGTTATAGTTTCCTGTCCCTAGTAGGGAACATAACACACGATTACACGTGAGTTCTCAGTGTTCGGTTTATTACAGGTCTGCCAGCATAACAACAAAAGCATCCCCTGTCTATCCGGCTTCCTCTTCTTCTACTCGGCACAGAACAATGCCCTAGGCTATGACAATGACCTCTTCAGGTCATTACCTGTCATTACAACAGCGTTGCACTGTCTGTAGTGCTAATAGGACTAGAGGTGGAGTTTGCTGGGACTAAGTCACCAAACCAGGTAGATGTTAGCCGGATGTCTGATTTCTGCTGCAGGAAGGGCTGGCCTTAAGTTAGGCAGTCATGACATCAACTGTTGTTGTTTGTCAAAATTTGTGTATGTTTGTTTAGTGTATGTAGTGTTCGCACTCGGTCCTTGGACCGCACTCACTGACAAAAACTCCCTCACTGTCGTGCTTGGTCCTCTGAACCCACAGCTTTACAGATGTGTGCTTTGGATCAGTGTCTTCCTGGAATACCCATCCTCTCTTCAACTTCAATGTCCGGACTGACCTTTGAACATCCATTCATTCATTATCTTAACCCACTTATCCTGAACAGGGTTGCAGGGGGGCTGGAGCCTATCCCAGCATACATTGGGCGAAAGGCAGGAATACACCCTTCACAGGTCGCCAGTCCATCACAGGGCACACACACCATTCACTCACACACCCATACCCATGGGCAATTTAGAATCTCCAATCAGCCTAACCTGCATGTCTTTGGACTGTGGGACAAAACCGGAGTACCCGGAGGAAACCCACGCAAACACGGAGAGAACATGCAAACTCCACACAGAGAGGCCCCAGCCGCAGTGCTATCCACTGCACCATCCGTGCTGCCTGTTTGAACATTAGTCTCTACAATTTCTTGATATTTGGTGGAATACATTTTTCCTTCTACTCGCACAATATTTCCTGTGCCCCCAGCTGCCACGCAACCCCAAAGCAGAATGGATCCACCTCTATGCTTCACAGTTGGTAGAGGTCTTCTCTACAAAGATGTTTTCTTTTGCATACTTACTTGATTTGCCGGTCTTTTGCAGTAATGTGTGGGTTCTTCTGAACATTTCTCATCAGGTCTCAGGCCATTCTATCTGAAAACTGTCTTGGTCTTCCAGACCTTGGCTTGACTTCAACTGTTCCATTTATCTTCCATTTTGTAATAATATTTCTGACAGTGTAAATAGGTAGTTTGAAACATTGTGTGTTTTTGTAGCCGTATCCTTCTTGGTGGAAATGAACCATCTTAACTCTGAAATCCTTGGACAACTGCTGTAGAGAAACCCATGGTTGTTAACACCAGACAGATCAGCCACTGCAGTTGGATAGAAGGCATGGAGTTACTTCAGAATAAAAAGTTCAGCCCTGGAATTATATTCACCTGAATCACTGAAGCCCTAATGAGTAAATCACCTGGGTCTGGGCCTTAGTAATCATATTTTTTTAAAGTAACAATTTTTTTAAAGTAATAATCCAAAAAGGGCCCTTTTCCTTTTTTCATAATTTAAAACAGTAAAAAATGAAAATAAAACGCAATCTTGCTTTAAAATATGAAGAAAGGTGTGTTTAACGCAACCACTTAGAGTTCAGATTTGCTTTCGATCACATACAGATTCGATGTTCACAGACATTTAAACCAGGGTTGCCCAATTTTTTGCACCCCACTGTGTACAAGTATTCATATTGAACTCTAGTGATAAAATGGTATTAAGATCAATTGTGCTTAATGGAGTATAGAGAATATACAGTGAGCTCCAGAATTATTGGCACCCCTACCTGGCAGAAAATGCACAAATAATTAAATAAATGAATAATATAATTATTGTGATGCATCTCTGTTTCGATGCCAAACATGATGATGTATGTGCATTATACATTATAAACATTCACTTTTGGTCTCATTTGGTCATTTAAATTATGATTGAACAAAGGTACTGTTATCTGATGAGACCAAATCAAATAGGTTCCGCGTCAAAAGAGAGCTATATAAAAGGCACCTCATAGTCACAGTGAAATATGGTGGTGAGTCAGTGACTTACTCCATCAAGTATTACACAACTTTGGTTGACAATCTGGTTGCCTCTGCCACAAGGCTGAGACTTGGCTGGAGGTAGACTTTCCAGCAGGACGAAGACCCAAAGCATTCGAAAATCCACAGAGAAATAGTTCTGTGGCAACAAAATCTGTGTTCTGCAATGGCCATCTCAGGCGACGGACCTCAATGCAATCGAAAACATGTGGCCTGAACTGAAGAGGGCAGTTGATAAACAGAAACTCAATAATGTGAATGATCTTGCAAGGATCTGCATTGAGGAATGGTCCAAAATCCCTCCAGATGTGTTCCTTAACCCTGCCAAGCATTATAGGAAAAGACTCCATGCTGTTATCTTTGCCAGAGTCGGATGTACTAAACCAGGGGTTCCAATAATTATGGAACCTTTGATTAAATCTATTTCTCTGACATCTCACATTAACAAGGCATTTCTGTCTGCAGAACTGCTGCTCACTGTAATTTTTGTTTCATTCTTTGCAAACTCTAGTGTGTAATGTGCATGAAAATCCCAGGAGATCAGCAGTTTCTGAGATACTCAAACATCCCATCAACTTTGAGTATTGAGAAAGAGGAGATACTGTATCGCTTAGGAAATTAGCCTAAGAGGGTGAATATGCATGCAACGTTCTGCCTATATTACACCCATTTTAAATGTTTTTTATTTATTTTCTAACAGGCCTGAGAGACCATAACTAGATGTAGTTGGCGCGGGCGGGTCCGGTCGCCTCCATGCTGGCTCTGCTAAGACTGTGATATTTATTTGTTATTTACGTTATTTACTTTTTTTTCTTGCTATTTTTGACAATACTACCAGGACACTCACCACATACAATTTCGGGAAAATGATAAAACTGATCAAAGTCAACTGACTGTTGGCAGATCTCTCTACCTTGCTGCCTGAAATTGTCAAAAACATACAGCAAACAAAGCAAAATATGTAAACAAACTGAGACGCCAGCGACCGGTGGCGAGGGAGGTCACGTATTGGACTAATCAATCAGAAGCCGACTTTCAAGTAGCACTGCATGCCGCTATCTGGGGCCCGTTCCAGAGCACCTCCATTGATGACATCAACAAATTCACAGAGTCTGCACTGGAACAAATACGTAAAACAACTGAAGCAACTGTACCCAAAGTCACTGTTAAGACATTCCCAAACTGTGGATTAAGAAAACCATCTGTGATGCTCTGAACATGCGCACTACTGCCTACAATTCAGGGCTGGAGACAGGCAACATGGATGATTACAAGGCAGCCTCATACAATGTCAGGAAAGCAGTGAGGGAGACAAAACGGAAAAATACGGCTAGAAGGGGAATCACAATTCCAACAGGGTGATCCCAGAAGCATTTGGTGAGGAATAAGAACGATGACGCCGATGCGTCACTCATGGAAGAGCAAAACGCTTTTTTTGCGTGCTTTGAGGTGAGAAATCGCCAACAAGCCATCGCAGCTGAGGCAGAGGCTGCAGGCGGGGTAGAGACCCCTTTCACAGCTTTTGCTCTTTCTGAGCATGACGTTAGAAGGATGTTTAAGCGTGTGAACACCAGGAAAGCTACAGGACCAGGTGATATCGCAGGACGAGTCCTCTAGACAAGCGCCGACCAACTGGCACCAGTGTTCACAGAAATATTGAACCCGTCCCTGGCCCTGTTTGTCATACCCACATGTTTCAAGGAATCCACCATCATCCCCATACCCAAGAAACCGAGGCCAGCCTGTCTAAATGACTATTGCCCAGTAGCTCTTACTTCTGTGGTGATGAAGTGCTTTGAGAGGCTGGTCAAGGACCACATCTGCTCCTCACTGCCCTGCACACGGACCCTTTACAGTTCACCTACCAACCCAACAGATCCACAGAGGATGCCATCGCCCACATCCTCCACACTGCCCTATCCCACCTGGACAAATGAAAGGGGAATTATGTGAGATTGCTGTTCATTGACTACAGTTTAGCTTTCAACACCATAATCCCCTCTAAATTCATCACCAAACTCAAGAATCTGGGACTAAACACCACCCTGTGCAGATGGATCCTTGACTTCCTGACGGGCAGACCTCAGGTGGTGAGAGTGGGCAGCCACATGTCATCCTCCCTCATCCTCAACACGGGAGCACCCCAGGGCTGTGTTTTGAGCCCCCATGCTATACTCCCTGTACAGGTATGACTGCAAGGCCACTTTTGACTCCAACTCCATCGTCAAGTTTGCTGACGATACAGCTGTGGTAGGCCTGATCTCCAACAATGATGAGAAGGCCTACCTGGAGGAAGTGGGGTGTCTGTCCCAGTGGTGTCTGGACAACAACATCCTCCTGAATATCAGCAAAACGAAGGAGATGATTGTGGACTATAGAGTAACAGGTTGCAAGTACTGATTACTCACTAACACCCTAACTAGTGAATAGGCTAGGTGAATGTGCATTCCAGTGTCTGGTTTACTGACAGGCATATCAATAATTTCTGGGGGCCTATAAATAGTAACAAGGTCCAAGGAAATGCCTTACCTGTTGGTGGTTTGTGTTCCTCCCTGTTCCGGTATGCAAGTCCCTGTTTGACTTCACGGTATGTTGCAGTTTGCTCTGTTACTTGCAGCCACGTAATGTTCCATGTAAGCCTGATGAGAATTTTTATTGTAGGTCGCCATAGACGAGGTTGTGGAGCTTGAGACTTTACATGTGCATAGCCTATTGAGGTATTTATTTTAATCTATCTTGTTAATGGTATGAGTAGGAAAGCATTTAGCTTCTGAGGTAATGTAGTTGTTAAAATGCGCTACAATATTGCGTTTTCCAGAACGCCACACTGCCTATGCACTAAGAAATGTTTTTCTGCCATTATAGGACATTGCTAGCTGCTGTTTTGCTGACATTAATAATTTGCATTTATCGCATAGGCTCATTAAAGAGCTAAGGAACGTGGATAGCGGGGCGACAATTCTATTAATACGCCAGTAACTGGCTACGTGGAGCATTGGTGATTTTAAACTGTTGTACCCACTGTGGCGCCCCGTGGGGAGAGAGAGACAGAGAGAGCAAGAGTAGATCAAAAAATAATATTTTAATTATTTCCCACGTGCCTTCAGGGCACTTTCACAAAGTTCCAACAAAACAGCTTTCTCAAAAAACGGGAAAAAAAATAACCGGCCAAAAAATTAGGTACACCGGTCCGTCGGTGACTGTGGGTGGTCCGTTCCGCCTTCGCCTTTCTGTAGGGCCTCCGAAGACCCGCGGTTCCACCGTGGTGTCGTTGCTTGTTTCTAATGGCTGTTTTCCAACTCACTGGGCTTCGCCTCCGTCTCCCTCCGTACTCAGCCCCGCTCTGTGGTTGCGCCCCGTCTTTTGTACGGCCTCTCGTTCTTCCTTGGAGTCAGTCCGGCTGCGCCTGTCCAATTAGAAATGTTAATTCATTTCTAGCTCGCATTCCTCACGCGTCTTTTCTCCGTGTCGCTGGCCATGGTGCTGATTCTCCCCGCCGGCTCTCTCTCCTCGGTGCGACTCTGTTAGATACGAACAGGGGAAATACACGTGGTTAAAGATCTTTCCCAGTGCTTGGCGCCGGTGCACGGGCCGTTCCACTCCAGTGGTGTACCGATTCCTGATCGGGCCACCACACCACCTTTCCCTGGGGTTCTGTATTTATTTGTATTTTTAATATATCCTTACTATTGACAAACCAACTGTTGCTTGAGTTGGGGCTTTGGGGCGACTTACTGTTTACGTTGCAGTGCGTAGTTTGGGATCTGGGTTGGCGTGGAGGTTGCTATGGTGCCGTCGGAAGTGGTATTGTTCTTTTCACTGCATGGTATAGTGTGTGTGTAGAAGTAGAATATTTCATTCACCGTGTCCGTATCTCACTGCTATACAGTGCGTATGTTTGTATGTCTGCTGGCACCTTCACGAGTGAGTGACCTTTCGGTTCCACTTCCGGTAAGTCCACCCTCCATGGACCCGTACCCGCACGCACCCAGTAGCCCCCCCAGCGGCAGGGAAGACCTACCGGCTCATTTATTATATTTAACTATTTCCTTGGGCATAATTCCCAAGGTGGCGTAATCGAGTGGTGTTATGCCAGGTCACATATAGGAGCTTCAGGTATCTTGGTGCCCAGATCACCAAGCACCTGACATGGAAAACCAACACTGAAATGAGGAAGTGAGGAAGTCACGGCAGAGACTGTATCACCTAAGACGTCTGAGGAAATTCCGAGTGTGACAAATAAACTTTGATTTGATTTAGATGCAGGCATTGCATTTGTTTCATCTTTAGTCACTGCCTTGCCTGCTGCATTTCCTCTTTGTGTGGAAACTGAGTTGACCCAAATACACCTCCTGGCCTCTGCTGAGGCAGAGTAATCAGAATGGAGCTGCACACAGTATCCTTTCTGCTTTGTAAGTAGAAAAACTTAAATCATGCAATTTCAAGCAATAATGATTTGTTAACATGAGAATGATGATTAAAAGGTTTAATATGCAGTATGTGGGACATTACAAAAACAGCTATGTTGGGAAAAACCTGAATACATTCAAAATATTGCTTTGGGCATGAGTCATACAGTGTATAATTGTGACTGCTTTCATTTTAATTTCATTTCACTGAACAATATTGTAAAAGAAGTGCATTGTTTATATTTAACTTTTTTTAACATGTATTTTCAAAATGATGACTGTCTCTTGTGTCTGAACAATCATACTCTAACATTTGGTTAACTGGTGTAAGTTTATCAATTTAAAATATTGCATGAAAAATGTAGCAAGTGAAAATGATGTACAATATGAACATTTGAAAAATTGATAATGTTAAAAATAATTGTTTCATGAAAATCTTGGAAGAATGTATTGGTGTTTATTATGTAAAAAAAAAAAAAAAAAAATCATTGTATTTTATTCAACCTGTATCAGACATGGAAATTGCTTTTTCTCTATTTCAGATGCAACAGCATTGCTGTTTTTTGGTGAACAGACAGGTATAGATATTACATCTATGCTTTGGCGGGGACATAACTACCATACATTTGTTTTGTGGAACACACACAGCTATTACATTTGACAACGAACATGGCAACTTTACAAAACACTTGCTTTCTGAAAGACTGGAAGTGTTACAATAAAGAATGCAAATCATGAGAAAAAATGCAAGGCATTTAGAAAATATTAAACTTAAATTAAGTTTAAAAATGTCTATTTTCATTGATACTATGTATTGCAAACTCTTCATTGTTAAACCCTTGTGTCATTCTGTTATAACTTGTTCAGCTGCACAGTCCAGTCCGAGGGTTCATCTGATTGCTAATCCTCCATGGTCAGCTGTGTTCCCAGGAGAGACGATTACTCTCACCTGTCAAGTTATTGGATCTGAGGGGTGGACATTTTACTGGATCAGACATAGACAGGGTTATCAAAAACATCTTTCAGGCTCCAGTGGTGATGGCTCTGAGTTGGTTCTGGATGCTGTGAAAGAGAGAGAGAGTGGAATGTATCGGTGTGTAGCTGTAAAAGGGAATGACCAAACTTTGATAACATAACAGCATCTGGTAAGTTGTGTAATTGAAAACTAGTCTCCTCAACTAGTGTTTCGTGTTTTTATTTTTTGCTTCATAAAACAATATGAAATGAAATTATGAAACAAATTCCATTCTGTATTCCCATGTGCATTTCAGCTACACCTCCGCAGGCTGTTGTAGTCACTGATCCCCCAGCCTCAGTGATGTTCACAGGAGAAACAGTTACCTTGGCTTGTGACATCAGCAAAGGGTCTGGCTGGAGATATTCATGGATAAGAAAAACCAAGAGAACATTGGAGAGGCTCAGTGCCCACAGTACTGAAAGCCAACAAAAGCTCATCCTGCACTCTGTGAGAGAGTCAGACAGTGGAGAGTGAACGAGGACAAAACCCTGTTATCCAGTCTTTCCCTGGATCACTTGTGTTAAATGTGTCTGGTTAGTTTTTCTCCAGGAGATTTTTTCTTAACCATATGATTTTGTATGTGATGAAGCCTATCTACATTTTTAAATGCTAAGAAATTAAGACACATGTTTACTTTCATCAGGGGGAAAGCCAAAGCCTGTTACTACCCAGAACGCCCCCAGCAGAGAGATGTACACAGGAGAGAGTGTCACCCTGAGCTGTGGGTTTGGGGGAGATCCTGCTGGCTGGGAGTATTTCTGGTACAAAAACACACTGAGAACAGTTCTGTCCAACACTGCCAGCAGCAGGTCTGAAGGGTCCAGTTACACTATCAGCCCTGCTGCTCTGGCCCACAGTGGAGAGTACCGGTGTAGAGCCGCAAGAGGAAGAAACCCTTTTTACTCAGACTACAGTGATCCTATGACTTTACAAATATCTGGTGAGAACTATTACAATAGTACAATGTGGCTTTGATCGATCTGCTTTAATAATTAAAAACATACAAAGAGAGTGTTTAGAGTGATGCCTTAATTTCATCATTAGAGACTGTTGTATTGATTTGCAGGTATACCTCAAGCACAGCTGACAGTGCAGTCTGGATGGACAGAGGTCTTCCCCAATGAAACAGTGACTCTGAGGTGTGTAATTCAGGGCAGCTCTACAGAGTGGATATATGAATGGTACAGAGATGGACAGGAGCTTCCTGTAGATGAGGCTGACTCCAGCAGTGTAAATGGAGGCACATACACAATCCTCTCTGCTGATCAGTCACATACTGGACCATACACCTGCAGAGGAAAACTCACAAGGAGCCCAGTTCTGTCTATAACCAGCAGTCCTGTAAACCTGAATGTTTTATGTAAGTGTGAAAAGTTCTTCATTTTCAATATAGACAGTTTGAGCCACAGACATACCTTATTTATTTTATTCAACCCTGTAAATTCCTTTTTTTATACAAGAGGTGAATAAAAAGAGAGATACTGATCTTCAGTGCCTCTCTCTGCCCATCATTCCATTATTTCTAGTTTACTTTGTGGATATCTAACCCAGTGTTCTCACTGTGAGTGACTTGGTTGACGGGTCGCTCAAGTGTACTAGGTTGAGGGAGGGGCAAGAGCTTGAATTAATTCATTGAATAGCTAAATTGTGAGCAATAGCCAGATCTCCGGTGCTGTAAAAAAGCTCAACGTGTTTTTGGTGTTAATGTGACTGATTTTTTTAGGGCATGCTATGTATTTGCCACAGTCTACCACCTGTCCTTAAGTTTATAGCTGCTTCTCCATTGCATTGAGTGAAGCCAGGTGGTACAATTATTCACAAACTAGGATCAAATCGGTTTGGAAACTAGGAAGCACAGAACTCTGATTGGATGTTGACAGGCGATGCAGCCCAAAAGTTAAGCCACGGGCACCTTTTTTGGCCAACTTGTGTCTCAGTTGCCCAGTTGCTCATGCTGCTGGCCATCGCTCAACTTCATAGAAAATGAATGACTTCAGGAAACTGGTCAACTAAGTTACTCACTGTGAGAACAGAGGCTGAGAGAAACTTTTTTTTTTTAAAAGGTTAATTATATTCATTTGTATAAAACAATCATCATTGTTAAACCATTCCAACTTTGTTTTGTCATGTTTAAAGTTGCTTCTTCTACATTTCATTTCCACTGCAGTGATAATGTGTTATTTAAAATATCTGGTAAAAATCCTTGAAAGGGTTTTCTTCTGAAGCCTTCCATTTACAGCAAGACACTGTCATATTCATTTTCAGCTCTCCCAAAAGCCCAGCTGACAGTGCAGCCTGGATGGACAGAGGTCTTCCCCAATGAAACAGTGACTCTGAGGTGTGTAATTAAGGGCAGCTCTACAGAGTGGATTTATGAATGGTACAGAGATGGACAGGAGCTTCCTGTAGATGAGGCTGACTCCAGCAGTGTAAATGGAGGCACATACACAATCCTTTCTGCTGATCAGTCACATACTGGACCATACACCTGCAGAGGAAAGCTTCAGAGAGCTGCTGTATACTCTCTGATTAGCAGCTCTGCTACATTGAATGTACAAGGTAAATATGATCTATTTTTCCTCAACAGAGAGATTTTATTTCAAGTAGTCTGTAAGCCTCCCCAGTCCACACTCCAGATCAGTGGGTGGCGGTAATGCACCTTTAGCCACATATAACCACCGTTAAACAAAACTAAAGAAAAAGAAGATGGGGAGCCTCTCGGGAGCCTTGCTTTTGGCTTTTTCCTTCATACACTCTGCCAGCCATTCTCCTGCCCCAAACCTGGTGGCTGTATTGGAGCTGGTGGCAACATCTGTCACAGCTGCTGCAATGTGCAATGTGTATAGACTGACTGTGGCAGAGAAATGGATGGATGGATGGATAGATAGATTGGTTATGAAGCCTGGCATATTGCTCACATTGTCAAACAACAGTGGGGCTCTTTCATATTATGACTGGAGAACAACACACTAATTACACCTGTTAAGAAGGCAATGATTTTCACCATCAACACATCTATTTTGTCCAAGAACCACAAAGATGTGCTTGCTGAATTAAGCTTTTACTGGTTACTCAACCACATACACTCGTGAATCATAGCAAAACAAACCGATCCAAATCTCCTGCCGTAAATCGTTCGAACCCCTTTTTCCGACATTCCATGTAAAAACACTTCACGTCTAACATGAGTTCTTAAAGGAACACTAACACTCATTTAGACATATTCCAAACATAACATCTCACCAATGTGAAGAGGAATTCCATTATTTTGGTATCATGTGGGAGTGAAACCTGTCACTCCGGCTACAGTAACTTTCTGTTCTTAATCATGAAATGTAAGGCTTAGTGGATTACAAACTCAATTGAGGATATTGGTTTTCATATATAACACGTTGACTTGGATGATAAGCATTATGGGATCTTGAAGCTCAGCCTCAGGCAGTAGTGACCCTGGAAAATGGATGGCTGGGGACCTACATATGGTACAGAGACGGAGCACAGATCTCACTAAACCACACTGGGGAGAGGCACACAGTGGGATTTTGGAATGGCTCCTATGATGGTGAATATAGATGTCAAGGAAACAGGATGGATAGAGACTACTACTCCCTTATCAGTGCAGGCTTCATACCAACCAAAAATAGTAAGTAGAATTTATAATTAAGACCATAGTCAAGTGAAGGGTTAAATCAATTTAAATCATGTTTCACTTATTCTTATTAGTTGACCTGTTTTTTTAAAGATGTAAAATAGAAATGAGAAATATTAGACTGTGAATTACTTATGTTGTATTTCTTTATTAGCTTCACTTTTATTAGCTTCATATGGGAATTGTATTTTACCCAATCTCGAGAAAAACGATCTACGCAACGTCATCTTGATGTCCGTGAAGTTTTGGACAAGGACGCATCAATTGTACACAATTTGAGATACGTAATAAATACAAAATCACATGTGGTTAAAGTCCACATTGTCAGATATTAATAAATTTGAATACACTTTGGTTTCACCCTCTAAAAATTACAGCAGTGTTTATTAATAGTCCCCACATTTCAGACTCTCAGCTTTCTTATACCTGCACTAATGAAACAACTGAATACACCTGACTACTCAGAAAGACCATCTGTCCAATTACTTTTGGTCCGCTAAAATGGGGGGACAAGGTATAAGAACGGAGATAATTCCAACATGGATCACCCAATATGGATGTAACCTCAAATTAAAGCTGACAGTCTGAACTTCAACTTCATTGTTTCATTTCAAATCCAGTGTGCCAAAGTAGAGGCAAAAGAAGAGAACTTGTACCACTTTCCCAGTGTTTTTCTCAGAGCAATTGTATTATTATAAAATTAAATAATTTTTCAATTTTGGAGCACACAGTATATCATTATCTGTATGGTTTTATTTATACAGCCTTTGCTCAGCTTCATGAGGGATGTGAACCATATTAGATGGCACTGTATGCAAAGACGTGAGGCTGAATTTGCAATATGAGTATCCATTTGAGATTCATACGTTTCATTTTTTTCAAAAACCTGGTCTCAGTTGTAACTGGCAGCTGGTCAACCTATAATCATTTTGTTGACTCTGATGATATATACAGTAACCGAGTCACAAAGTAGCAACAATAATCTGTGTTACAATATTGTACATGAACTGCATGTCCATGCAGACTCAAATTTGTTGAAAAGTTGTGAAATGCATCCAGTTTGCATTACGGTAGCCCTTGACGTCTTTCAGGCCGTGACTTCTTTGTTTTATGGTCCCTCAGTTCACCGTGCTGTGGAGAATGTTGTTCGCATCTGTGTGGCTGTGGCGGTCCTCCTCTTTCTGTCAGTCATTGTCCGTCTCGCCTTCCGGAGAAGAGTGTCAGGCCAGGACATGGTGCACAGTGAAGAGGAAATGGCAGAACAAACTGCAGATGCCTGACAACACTGTGTGCTATGAGGTTTTTTCTTGCTTTGGTAAATATTACGAGACATATTGTATCACTTGTTGATCTGCTAGAACGTATTTAACAATGTGCATTGTAGGGGCTTGAGAGTGTAAGACGGAAATTATTATATTATTATATATTATTATTATATCTGGCATTAGCACTCAGGGCTGGTCAGCTTGCTGGCTTCCTCTGGTATTGTGGCAAAATGTGGCTGTAAAGTAATTTAACCCAGGAGCTTGCACCATTAACCCCCACTATCTCCGCACCCATACGGGCAGGAGCCTGTGGGGGAAGACTCAAGCCTCCAGCCGTAAAACTTGTTACGACGGGGCAACATCCTTTATGGCACGGGAAGGTTTCAGAGGGCACGACCTGTTAGGCCCTGACCTTCTCCTGAACCCCCCTTTATTGCTCTCTCCCTCTTTACTCAGTCACTAAATGATGTGTACAGCCCTGGATGCTTCATGACAAAGTCAGTTTAGATAATATTCATGTTTGGTATTATTCTGATTGTTTCAGTGCGACTGGTGCAATGGTTTTATTTCTGCAACAGCAAACCCTGGACATCATAACCAACCAGGGAGAAACTGTGTGGAGCTCTGCCCCAGTGAAAGCCATGTGCCTCAACCCCCCTACGTTTCCTGGAGAGGCGTGGCTCCAAATTACAGATGGGTGACCCATTTTTAGGGTTAACATCAAAGGCCAGATTTTGGATTTAAGGACAGTAAACTAAGCAATCTGAGAGAATGCAATCAGTCTCTCTCGTGCACACTGTGCACGTAATTTCTACGTACAGGGTGTCTGTAGCCAGACTCCCGTATGTAGCTTTTATTACCAGGTATGACTTTTAAGACTCCGTAATTTGGTTTCCGTTGTAATGTTCTTTGATTTGGAACTAGTATGTAATTACGTGTATGTAACCTGCCTGGTAAAATAAATTGTTAAAACTTGATCTGTTTGGTTTTCCTTACTGACACTTAATGTTACACAGGGAATGCATGGTTTACCCCCCGAACTGGTCTAGGGAGGATGATTATTTCCACTTACTGTATCACGGCGTATAGCACCCGTAGACCTATGTTGGTAAATCCCTCGCCTCTGCATGGTAGTTCATTCATGTCGAGTACAGCCGTAGCTATGTTGGTCTGCTTGGGTCCCTAGGCTGTAAACAGATATACCCGAGACTAGCTATTCCTGCGACCTCTGTAATGACTACAGATAGCTTGTCAGTTTGTGAGACGTGCACATAAACCGCAATGTGACATGCGGTGGTACCAGCGGAGGATTGTTCAGCGAGTTCTTCTCAGTACAGGATTCCTATAGCGATCAAGTCAAAATTATAAATAAGACATCCACTAAATGTGAACAAGTAATCTAAATTATTATTCTAAAATGGAGTCAGATAAACGAAGGTGAATATATTGGCCCTATTGTGGAGATTCTTGGTCAGCCCGGACCAGTAAAGAGCGGAAGGCAGAGTGGGCCACTAATTTTTAACCCTATTAGTATTCTTTCAGCAACACCAAAAGGACGAGCACGCTGATACCTTCAGCCCTCGCTAAATTCCGTTGTTGGGTTAGCGTGGGGTTTTACAAGAGCTAAATGTAATATCTGGCATTGTATTCATTAGATACTAAATTTGCAAAACATCACGTTCAATTATAGCTTTTGCATGAATTTCCATGGAGGGGTATCACGGGGGGTTTCAAGTCTTGGGCAACTTCTGTTCCTGGAGGGTAGACAGTGTAGCAGTCCCACTTTTTCATTTTCAAAACAAGTTTATGTTCCTTGAAATAATGAAAGATGTTATTCATCTTTTTTCTCAGAGTATTTTAATAGAATGTAGAAATTTAGCATACTGTCACTGTCGTGCAAATATCTTTGATGTCATTTTTTCCAAACTGGATAAACACACACTGGACTTTGAAACCCAGCTCAAATGAGCCCTGTGTATAAACAATGTTGTTTTGATCAATAAAAAAATAGGTATTTGTGCTTTAAATCAATAAAATACATGTTTCTCCATGTACAGCAAATCCATGTCTCTAGGGGTTGTATGTGTACATTAATTTTATATGAAGCATACGTGGGTAATCTAATCATATGCATAGCCTCACATTAGCATTAGAGAGTTAATTGTCAATGTTATGAGTTTGCATATTGCTGGCATAAAAACAGCATGAAGCTTGCTGCAGTTCACTGCATACTGCTTTAAGAACCACCTCAATGTGGTTCTCGGGGTCCTCCCCCCAGGAAGTTTGAACAATGCAATTTCCAACTTAAGAGTTTGACTCAAAGATTTGGGAGGACTTGTTATCTTCAATTCCACTAAATCAGTTTTGTTACAAAGTAATTTCCCACCATACAGTAGGGTAAGCAGGCCTTCTGTATGTTTAGTTAGATTTTAATGTGTGCTGTTGTAGGCTACCTCTGTAAACATTACCAGCGACAAGATTACTGGATGAGCTGGTGTCACTGCTGATGACAAAACATACAATTCCCCCCTCCCTTTGTCATTGCTGTATTTCTAGCCCTCAGGCTGTTTCTTCCAGTTTAAACAAATAAGGAGGAAGAAACTTTAAAAAACTGTCCCGACAGTGGGCAGTGTTTTTTTTCCGATCACTTTCTTTTTTATTGGCCAAGTTTGGGCAAACATGTGCCTGCCCTAAGTCAATGGGCATGATGACACTGCCCAGAAGAAACATTTATAGTCTTACATTAAAATAGCTTGTTGAGAAGAAACAGACACCCGTAACGAAGACGCAGACACGCTACCTCTATAATCGGAACAGAATGAAAAGTTTTTTAAAAGAGTTTTAATAATATCTATGCATTTTCAAACAATGTCCATTTTGATGCAATGTTCATTTGATTCAGTTATTTTCTTGGCACAACTACTTAACTTATACAGCCAGGAATACCACCCCACCAGATATCTGGTTCCATCTTTACTTACAGTTTGACCGTATTATTAGAGGATATTTATTTTTCTGACCAGAAAGGATACTGTCAAGGACCTGGCTATGTGAACTCACAGAGTACAGACCAACTGCTGGAGTCAATAAACATACTTTCTTTTTCTTTATATTTACACATTTTTGTTCTTCTTTCAACCACCTCCATAAATGTCCAGGAAGATCCTTCATCTGAAATGAAGAAAGACAAGAACATTAAGTTAAGCAGGTCAATCAGTATGCTGTACTTCAAAATGCACTTTTAAGATTCATATTCAGCACATCGGTTTTGATATAGCAACATATGAGCATCCCTGTTAATTCCTTCCTCCACCAGCAGGTGGAACAGAAGGTATGTGTGAGCAGTCCAACCCAGTGGTCTCCAACCCTGTCCTGGAGAGCTACTGGTTATGCTGGTTTTTGTTTTCTCGTTATAATCAGCACTCTGTTGAGACTCAGGTAACCAGGTGATGTGAGGTAACCATGTAATTAACAGCTCTAATTGCTTAATTAACATTACATTACATGATTGGCATTTGGCAGACGCTCTTATCCAGAGCGACTTACAGTTAATTCGACTAAGCGTGAGACAGTCCCCCCTGGAGCAATACAGGGTTAAGGGCCTTGCTCAAGGGCCCAAAGGCTGTGTGGATCTTATTGTGACTACACCCAGAATCGAACCGCTGACCTTGCAGGTCCCAGTTATGTACCCTAACCATTACGCTACAGGCCATCTCTGTGCAGAGTAACAACAAAAACCAGCAGCTCTCCAGGACCAGGGTTGGAGACCACTGGTCCAACCTGGTCCTCTCATCATTCTTTGTTATGGTTTAGCTCCTCCTGCTCCTGCTCAAATTAGACACATTGGGACAAGAGACAAGAGCGAAGGCAATTGTGAATATTAAAACAATGCAATTTTCTGACATTACTTATTTTCTACCAAATTACCATTTATTAATATTATATTTCTGCATAGTATAAAGTCACTTGCTCATTAAAGGTGGCAATCTGGATTGTTTCCAGTCCCATACCTTTATATAAAAGCTGTTTATGAAGCCAATATTCTTACCATCGTCTTGGGTACAATAGCTGCATCCTATCTGGGCGTCAAATCTTCAAACAGCAATTGTAGCCAACAGGTTCCTCAAATACATTACTGGTGTTAAACCGCTGATTTTCGATTAATATCAAACATAAAAGATTTGTCTTTTCTGATGGCCATTAACAGGTAATGCACAGCGGACATCACTGTACACAGCTGTTCATCACTTTTATACAGTAGGGTTTGGAGCTGGGCTTGCAACTCAGGTGTGGTTGCTAGGTTAAGCACAGGAAACTGTAAAAATAGAAGCTACTCCATTTTTGTCACTCATGACTAGAGCATCCCCAAAACAGCAAAAACAATACTGTGAAAACACTGACGCACCCCTGCTGAAAAAAACTGCTCAAGCTAGGTTTTGAAACAGTTGGTTGCTGGTATTCCAAGCCGGTCATCGCTGGATTTTACACCAGGGATGAGGACTGGAGTCGTCCTTCCCTGCTATAATCCTGCATACATACCGGCATACAGTCATGTGAAAAAATTAGGACACCCCGTTAAATATTCAGTTATTCATTAAGAAATGATCACATATCGATGTCTAATCTTGTTTTTATTTATCTCTGGAAAAGAAAGTGATCTAATTGCAGGTAAACAACAAATATTAACCTTGTTTTACTCATTAAACAAAAGACATCAACATAAATGCATATTCTACCTGAGGAAAAAGTTAGGACACCCTACCCCCTAATATCTAGTGTTACCCCCTTTGGCTGAAATAACTTCAGTGAGACGCTTCTTGTAACCATCTACCAGTCTCTGACATCGGTCTGAAGAAAGTTGGCCCCACTCCTCAACGCAGAATTCTTTAACCTGTGATATGTTTGAGGGGCTTCTTGCATGTACAGCCCGTTTCAAGTCACCCCACAGCATCTCAATGGGATTAAGATCTGGGCTTTGACTGGGCAATTCCAGGACTCTCCACTTCTTAGTTTTCAGCCAGTCCTTGGTGGATTTACTGGTATGTTTTGGGTCATTGTCATGTTGCAGGGTCCAGTTCCGCTTCAGCTTTAATTTTTTTACAGATGGTCTCACATGTTCCTCAAGCACCCGCTGGTACACTGTAGAATTCATGATAGATTCTATGATGGTGAGCTGGCCAGGTCCTGCTGCAGCAAAGCATCCCCAAACCATGACACTTCCACCTCCATGCTTCACAGTTGGCCTTCATGTTTCTCTTGGAGAGTAAAGGTTTCCTCCTTGCACACCTCCCATGAAAGTTAAACTTGTGCAGTCTCTTTCTGATTGTAGAGGCATGCACTTTCACATGAACAGTTGCCAGAGCTTGCTGTAGGTCCCGTAATGACATTTTAGGGGTTTTGGAGACTTCTATTAGCATCTTGCGGTCTGCTCTCGGGGTGAACTTGCTTGGATGGCCAGACCTGGGCATGTTGGCAGTTGTTTTGAATGTCCTCCACTTGTAGACTATTTTACGGACAGTGCAAAGGCTG
This sequence comes from Conger conger, assembly GCF_963514075.1. Taxonomy (NCBI): domain Eukaryota; kingdom Metazoa; phylum Chordata; class Actinopteri; order Anguilliformes; family Congridae; genus Conger; species Conger conger. Next base: position 11,542,271 of record NC_083769.1, read on the forward strand.
ATTTCAAAATCTTTTGAGATCTTTTTAAATCCCTTACCAGACTCATAAGCTGCTACAATCTTCTTTCTGAAGGCCTCAGACAGGTCTTTCGATCTCACCATGGTGTTCACTCTCATGTCAACAGTCAGGAGCACACCAAACTAAATGTCTGAGGTTTAAATAGGGCAAGCCTCCTTCAAAATGCTGAGTAACAATGTTCTAATCATGTGCACCTGACATGTGTGATTTCAGCCATTTTAGGTGGGAAAAAATGTGGGCTTGTCCTAATTTATTCCTCACCAGAAATTGCATTTTTATTTTATTGCATTTTACAGAAAAGTATTTTCTTCAGTTTTACTTGTTTAGTTATATTACTAGAATCTCTCAGTTTTGTTAAAATTGATATTAAATATCCATATGTCTAAAAATGTTTAAAAAACACAATTTTCCATAGGGTGTCCAAATTTTTTCACATGACTGTACATGTATCAATCCAGAGACCTTTCTTTGGGTCTTGTGTTACCAGCAGTGTCCACCAGGGGTCAGCATTGAAATGCTTTTTGTGTTCATCAAGGGGCTCTTCTTCTAATGATGAGGCTGAGGGCTGGAATGCGAAAGCATTGTACCTACTGCAATATCCAGCATGCAAGCCCCTTCAGAATGGCCTTCACTGTTAGGAAAGGAGATTGAGATCCTTAAAAAGATTGTGTTGTCAGGATGGAACCACATTCAACACATACCTACTTCACACTATGATTATATTCAATAACTACATGCATATTCTGTATAAGCCATCCATCCATCCATCCATCATCACCCGCTTATCCGGAGTCGGGTGGCGGGGGCAGTAGGCAAAGCCGGGTATTCCAGGCGTCCCTCTCCCCAGCAACGCATTCTAGCTCCTCCTGGGGGATCCCGAGGCGTTCCCTGGCTAGGAGAGATATATAATCTCTCCAGCGGGCTCTGGGTCTCCCTCGGGGTCTCCGCCCAGTTGGACGAGCCCGGAAAACCTCCAAAGGGAGGCGCCCGGGAGGCATCCTGATCAGATGCCCGAACCACCTCAATTGGCTCCTTTCGACGCGAAGGAGCAGCGGCTCTACTCTGAGCTCCCTCCGGATGTCCGAGCTCCTCACCCTATCTCTAAGGCTGAGCCTGGCCACCCTACGGAGGAAGCTCATTTCGGCCGCTTGTATACGCGATCTCGTTCTTTCGGTCACTACCCAAAGCTCGTGACCATAGGTGAGGGTTGGGACGTAGATCGACCAGTAAATCGAGAGCTTCGCCTTCCGGCTCAGCTCCTTCTTCACCACAACGGTCCGGTGCAACGCCCGCATTACTGCTGACGCTGAACCGATCCGCCTGTCGATCTCACGCTCCCTTCTACCCTCACTCGTGAACAAGACCCCGAGATACTTGAACTCCTTCACTTGGGGCAAAGACTCGTTCCCAACCCGGAGGGAGCAATCCACCGTTTTCCGGCAGAGAACCATGGCCTCGGACTTGGAGGTGCTGACTCTCATCCCGGCCGCTTCACACTCGGCTGCAAACCGCTCCAGTGCGTGCTGAAGGTCACGGTCCGATGAAGCCAGCAGAACCACGTCATCCGCAAAAAGCAGAGATGCGATTCTGAGGTCACCAAACCGGACACTCTCCTCACCTCGGCTGCGCCTTGAGATCCTGTCCATGAATACCACAAACAGGACCGGTGACAAGGGGCGACCTTGGCGGAGTCCAACACCCACCGGAAACGTGCTTGACTTTGTGCCGAGAATGCGGACACAGCTCTCACTTTGGTTATACAGGGACCTGATGGCTCGTAACAACGGCCCCGGTACCCCATACTCCTGCAGTACACCCCACAGGGTTCCCCGGGGGACACGGTCGAAAGCCTTCTCCAAGTCCACAAAGCACATGTGGACTGGATGGGCAAACTCCCATGACCCCGCCAGCAACCCTGCCAAGGTAAAGAGCTGGTCCACTGTTCCACGGCCAGGACGGAAGCCACATTGCTCCTCCTGAATCCGAGGTTCGATCGTCGGTCGGAGCCTCCTTTCCAGTACCCTAGAGTAAGCTTTCCCAGGGAGGCTGAGGAGTGTGATACCCCGGTAATTGGAGCACACCCTCCGGTCCCCCTTCTTGAAAATGGGGACCACCACCCCGGTCTGCCACTCTACAGGTACTGTCCCCGATCTCCACGCGACACTGAAGAGGCGTGTCAGCCAAGACAGCCCAACAATGTCCAGAGCCTTCAGCATCTCAGGGCGAATCTCATCTACACCCGGCGACTTGCCACTGAGGAGCTTTTTGACTACCTCAGCAACTTCCGCCAGGGTTATAGGTGCAGATTCCTTCAGAGTCTTCAGGCTCTGCCTCTTCCACAGAGGACGTGTTGTTCGGGTTCAGGAGCTCCTCGAAGTGCTCTTTCCACCGCCCGACAATATCCCCAGTCCGGGTCAGCAGTTCTCCTCCCCTGCTGAAAACAGCCTGAGACAAGCCCTGCTTTCCCTTTCTGAGTCGTCGGATGGTTTGCCAGAACTTCCTCGAGGCCAACCGAAAGTCCTTCTCCATAGCCTCCCCGAACTCCTCCCATACCCGGGTTTTTGCTTCAGCAACTGCCGAAGCTGCAGCCCTTCTGGCCACCCGGTACCTGTCTGCTGCTTCAGGGGAACCCCGGTGTTTGTTATCGACAATCCATGACCAGCACAGAAGTCCAATAACAAAATACCGCTTGGGTTCAGATCAGGCAGGCCGTTCCTCCCAATCACCCCCCTCTAGGTTTCTCCCTCATTGCCCACGTGAGCGTTGAAGTCGCCCAGCAGAACTATGGAGTCTCCGGGTGGCACCCTTTCCAGGATGCCGCCCAGTGACTCCAAGAAGGCCGGATACTCTGAACTGCCATTTGGTACATAAGCACAAATGACAGTCAGAGCCTTCCCCCCAGCGACACGTAGTCGCAGAGAGGCGACCCTCTCGTTCCCCGGGTGGAACTCCAACACAGTGGCGCTCAGCCGGTGGCTTGTGAGTATCCCCACACCCGCCCGGCGCCTCTCACCTTGAGCAACTCCAGAAAAGAACAGAGTCCAGCCCCTCTCCAGGAGTTTGGTTCCGGAACCAGTACTGTGCGTGGAGGTGAGCCCAACTATATCTAGTTGGTACCGCTCCGCCTCCCGCACTAGCTCCGGTTCCTTCCCCACCAGAGAGGTGACATTCCACGTCCCCAGAACCAGTCTGCGACGCCGAGGATCAGCACGCCCGGATCCCCGCCTTTGCCTACTGCCCGTTGGGCAAAGCACCCGACTCCGATGCCGACCCCTGCAGGTGGTGAGCCCACAGGGCGGAGACCCCACGTGACCAGTTCGGGCTATGCCCGGCCGGGCCCCATGGGATAAGGCCCGGCCACCAGACGCTCGCCGACGAGCTCCCCTCCCGGGTCTGGCTCCAGCAGGGGGCCCCGGTTTCCCTTTTCCGGGCGAGGTAACTGGGTCTTTGTGTGACAGTGCCCCCGACATCCTAGCTCCCAGGATCACCGGGACACACAAACCCCTCCACCACGTTAAGGTGGCGATTCCTCGGAGGGGTGTATAAGCCAGATAAAGTATATTTCATTTGAGAATGTCGCTAAATGAGATAGGAAACTTTCAGTTTGCGTTTTCCTGGACCATCTACAGCATTGATTAAATGGCCTTGCTAATGATAGCTCAATTTAAAGGGTAATTATGGAATCTAGTCTCCGGATTGATAACCTCCCCTGAGAGCCATGACTGATGTTGTTCTCATTGCCTGAGCTTTTTATTGGGGGGAGGGGTATGTGGATGAAAGTGCTAATGTATACTGAGCTATCCATTCCTTGCTCCTGACCCAGAAATTGACCAAGGTCTGACATCTTTAAGGACATTCAACCAATAAAATATTCCTTCTAGGAGCTATAAGTAGAAGTTATGAACTCCCAATCTTTCCTTAGAGCAAGAAAACATCAGCGCATCCTTTTGAGGCAAGGCAGGAAGAGAGGCAAAGCCAGATGTTTCTTTGGGTCTTGTGTTACCAGCAGTGTCCACTGGGGGTCAGCATTGAGCTGCTTTTCATGTTTTTTCGCAGCAGTGACTCCAGGTCTTCAGTCTCATTACATTACATTACATTATTGGCATTTGGCAGATGCTCTTATCCAGAGCGACGTACAGCTGATTAGACTAAGCAGGAGACAATCCTCCCCTGGAGCAATGCAGGGTTAAGGGCCTTGCTCAAGGGCCCAACGGCTGTGCGGATCTTATTGTGGCTACACCGGGATTAGAACCACTGACCTTGCGTGTCTCAGTCATTTACCTTAACCACTACGCTACAGGCCGCCCCAGTCTCCTGCCCTCGTACACCGACACGACTCATGCAAATGCGTGAGGTACTTATCCTGTCAGTGCTCAGTTACCAACATATACATATGTTATCACAAAATAACTGAATGAAAGAAGATGCCAAACCACAGCTTGTCTCTCCAAAAGTAATCCCAAGAATATGCCAAGAGCAACAGAAAGCAGAATATTCTAAAAACACCAGTGATGAAATAGAACAGACCTGGATGCAAGCCTAAAGTAAAGACAGGCCTACCTTTTATATAGTTGAAGGGACCAACCCATACAGGAACCAAATAAAACTAGGACTGTACATTTTCTAAAGTAAATTACAGACAGTCATATGTTCAAGCTCATGTATATGATTTACGATTTTCAAAAACTGAACTGTACCCCTGACAAAACCAGTTTCAGCCCTTAAGAAAATGAACCTAACAGTTTCCTGTTGGACTGTACACAAAGCTATGGGCTATCGTGGTACAAGCCTTCACACAATGACGTTCCTGTGTCTGCAGCCTTTACCCACCTGACACTGTTCCCTGTTGTTTCTCTCACTTCCCCATTCAGGGCCTATTTCTTTCAGAATGATACTGCTTTAGCTCACATTCGCTGAAGGGGTTCTTAGCCTTCCAATCCAAATAATTTGTGATTAAAGAGCCGCTGTTGATAAGGATCACGGCAAATAGTTCATGTGAAACACTGCAGGGTTTTCTCCTGGTTTGTTAAAGCAGAGTGATGCTCTGGCCCTCCTGTTCTGCATTCTGAGGCATTAAAATGGTAAATGGACTGCATTTAATCAATTGAGCACTTTACAGTTGATGCCTCTCATTTATCCATTCACACACCAACGGCGATTGGCTGCCATGCAAGGTACCAATCAGCTCGTCGGGAGTCTTGCTCAGGGACACTGCAACACACCCACGGCAGGGGATTGAAGCAGCAACCCTCTGACTGCCAGATGACCGCTCTTACCGCCTGAGCTAATGTCGCCCCACCCACAAACAAGCTTTCAGACAAAAGGTTTAAGAACCAGAAATGACTTAGGCCAGTGATGCAAGTAATCTTGAATCTTATTTTCTCCGAACAGCATTTAATGGCTTCTGAAATGGAATTACAAAATGCAGATCTATCTATTCTATGAAAAAAAAAAAACTCCAAAAGAAAATAAATATTAACAGTGAAAGACTTAATATTTATAAGCATAATATACAAACACACTACTTGAAGAAAGACATACAATGCAAAGTCCAGACCAGTAAAGGTATTGGAGGTGCAGCAACACTGGTGCCTGAGGTCTGAGAGGGTCTGTCATCCTCTCACAAAGAGCTGGGTCTGCATTTAAAAAAGTCAAGCTAGGTTTTGAAACAGCTGGTAGCTGGTTGACCAGTTCAGACTAGTAATGGGCAGTTTGGCTCTCTCCCCAAGCACTGAGATCTGCCCGCCCCACTCCTCCTTCATCTCTTTAGACTTAGACAGTGTCCAATGGATACTAACCAGACCAGTTCAGACCAACTCCCAGCTTGAAATGGTTTGAGCAGCTGAAGCTATGTTTTGAAACAGCTGACAAGCTACCACCAGTCACTCGTTTATCAGTTAATGCGCAGCTAGACCATCTTCATGACCAGCTTGACTAGTTCAATTTTAGTTAGTCAAATTGGCACGACTGGATTTTACACCTTGGGAAATTGAGATTGCGTCCATCGGGGAAAGTGATTGCATATTAAAGCATATTCAGTGATAAAGTGCAATCTGCAAATCACCCAAAAAGCAAACTCAAAAATGTAAGCAATTGCCACATAATCAGTGAACAATACACCAAATATGTTTTTCAAATAAACTGTAGCCCATGTTTAACAGGTAATGAATATGAAGGCCTGCACAAATTGGATCTCTAGAAAGAACATAATTCGCAAAAACGAATGTGTTAATACTTGGAATTAAAATTTTTGGCCATGTTAACTGAAGTCAATTGCATTTCATTGCAGGCCTATAGATCAAATCACCTTGATGTCACAACAGCAAATAACTTAGTTCTGGGTGGAGAAGGTTGAGGAATGTTAATAGCAGGCAGTGTTTTCTGTGTCATTTAACCAAGGTCTGAACACGTAAAGTCAATGTTGGAATATAAAAAGAATTAATAAAAACTGAACGAGAAATAATTAACTAGCCAATGGTTTCTACACAGCTCTGGTTCAGTCAAATTTTAAGTAACATTCCTCCATTCCGCGGCTGAGTGGCCACCCATAAGTATTTTAGCGACCTTTGTTTACAAACATTCTGATTTCATCTATGGCTTTCAACATATCTTTGATTTTGATGCATTTGAGTTGTTCTGAAAGAAGTGGGGAGATGACACAAAATGGCTTCCAGTCAAGAACAGACGTGAAACATCAGCAGGCTACCGGCAGTTTCAGTGGGACATCCTAGCGCAGGTAGTAATCTTAAAGTATGTGATTATTTGCAGAAGAGAATGCAAGGTAACAGACAGTATCTGGGGGACATGGTCAGAACATGCAAAAAAATAAATAAAATGCAGTACCTAGATTTAGATAAGTGAAAGTTCTCAGGTTTCCATTTCCTGTCTGTAAAGAAAAACCCAGTCACATACCTAAAGGTTGAAATATAATGTTTTAATAGGTTAGAGCATAATCTTATTAATTATCCTCACAATTAATGTAAAAGAATACATGCATAATGCTTAGAATGTACACCTCCAAGAGACTTTTTGACTTCTGAATTGATTTAGGAAGGAACCAGAAGCAATTATGACAGTTGTGTGTTTTATTGCATGCAACATCTCACCAAAAGCAGAAAATATAAAGCCCTCACATTCATCAAAACACATTCCACTGGTTTAATTTTCCACATAGCATACACATACACTATCAAAATCATATTGAGATGCTAGAAATAAATATTAAAATATACGGTGAGCTCCATAATGTACATTTGGCTCTGTACCCCACAATTTGTGATTTGTCATCAAACAATTCACCTGTGGTTCAATTCACATTCTCAGCTACTTTAAAAAGGTATTTTTATTTTAGTTTCACCATGTAGGAATTACAGCTCTTTTTTTACATACGTATTCCCTCCCATTTCAGGGCACCATAATGTTCAGGACAAATGACTTCACGTGTCTCTGATTAGTCATGTGTGTTCAATCGCTTCCTTTGGAGCTATAACAGAGCTTTTATTATTGAGTCTTGATTCGAGGGTTTTGATTGCCTTTGGAGTCTGCTATTGCCACAGTTGTGCCAATGAAAGTCAAGGAAATCATTATGAGGATGAGAAATTAAAAAACAGAGACAAGGCCAAGCCCCTATATATACAGTACTTTGCAAAGGTATTAGGTAGGTGTGAAAAAATGCTGGAAAATAAGAATGCTTTCAAAAATAGAAATGTTAAGAGTTTATTTTTATCAATTAACAAAATGCATAAACAGAATAAGTGAATGAACAGAAGAAAAATCTAAATCAAATCAATATATATATATATAGGCGGCACGGATGGTGCAGTGGGTAGCACTGCTGCCTCACAGCAAGGAGGTCCTGGGTTCGAATCCCCGTCGGCCGTGGCCTCTCTGTGCGGAGTTTGCATGTTCTCCCCATGTCTGTGTGGGTTTCCTCCGGGTACTCCGGTTTCCTCCCACAGTCCAAAGACATGCAGGTTAGGCTGATTGGAGAGTCTAAATTGCCCATAGGTATGAGTGTGTGAGTGAATGGTGTGTGCCCTGCGATGGACTGGCGACCTGTCCAGGGTGTATTCCTGCCTTTCGCCCAATGTATCCTGGGATAGGCTCCAGCCCCCCTGCGACCCTGTTCAAGATAAGCGGGTTAAGATAAAGGATGGATGGATGGATGGATGGATATAAGAATACATAAATGTGTTAGTAGATATAATAAATATAATACTAAAATAAATAAAATTATCTAAAAAATGTGAATAAATCAATCTGGTGATATAGAAATATATATGTACGTACAATTAATTTATGAAGTTATTTCTATTCATTAATATAATAATTTATTAAATATTTATTTCCATTCTTATTTATTCAATTATTTCCATATATACAGTATTGCGCAAAAGTCTTAGACACCATAGATTTTTAAAATAACATTTTGGTCCGTAATCTGAAAATGTAAAAAAAAAGAAGGAAATATCTTATTCAATTAATTGTGCATATATTTACATTTCTATCCAAAATGTTCAGCTTTGCTTGCAATGCTGATACATTAATACATTGTTAAAGTGGATAGCCTAATGTATAGCTGTGGTAAAAGAGTACTACTACACATTTCCTGCATTTCTTAAAGCATTTGACTGCCAGCACCACCAGGCTTATGAAAATGATGACTGAACCAGCAACACCCACAATAAAGAACAGCCCTGCAGCGGAGGTAGAACAGGAAGATGTAATGAGACATAATATCATCGTTTTCAAAACATTAAAACTAGATTCCAAACCTGTGCCAATACAGGATTGGAAAATCAGCCTTGTGTATTCATGTACAGTATAGTGCCATCCAAAATTGTTCATACCCGTGATGAAGATGAGCAAAGGCCCCATAAAATTAACTAAAGTTCAGCAAGAGAGCAGGCAACAAGCACAGAGCAAAAGGTCTGAAGGATTTTAGTCAGTGATCCTCCCCTTACTGTGTCGTGAGCCATGAACCCCTTGCCGAGCTCTGACCTCACAGTACCTCACCAGGAGGTGTCTCGGGGACGAACTCTCTTTTCCTTTAAGTACTCCGAACGTCCTGGAGCCCTGGTAAGTTCTACTGAACTTCCAGCCCAGTCTCGAAGTGAAGGGTGTGATGCAAATCTGGTATACGATGTCCTGTATTCACTGTATTCCTCTAAAAGAACCTTCATCACATATGATTATAGTAAGATATACTTTATTATAATCAATCAAAAGAATAGAGTTATACAGCTGACAGGTTATACATCATCTTTCAGTTTGCTAATCACATGGAAATTCCATATACCCCTTTAGCTCTTTCTAATTTACCTTTCCACCAGATGTTAAATTCAAGGTACACCCCTCAAATACCCATCCTCTTTGGCCTTAGCCTTATCCTATAGCTCCCCCTTCTGGACGTTTAAAAGAAACTATTCCTAGAATATTATGTTTATCTAAACTCTAAAAACTTCTCTACATTTTTCTACCTTATATAGTACCTTAATTAAAAATAAGACATAAAAATAAAAGGAAACTTATAATGTATTACTTCTATGTATTACTTTTCCTACTTCTACAAGTAATATAGATTATAATTACCACTCAAGCTTGATTATAGTTGTTCTGCGTTGCTCTTTCGACATCAGTCCTGTTGCCACAACTCTTGGGCTAAGTCTGCACCGCGTACATCACTCTGTTCTCCATATCCAGATCCTGGAGTGGCGCGCAGAGGGAGCGCGCCACTCCAGCTTGACTACAGCAGTCCTGCGCTGCTCTCTCTTCAACAGCCCATAGATATCTTCTGAAGCAAAATTCTAAGATGCTTTTTTTTCTTTCTTCTCCTTCTTTTTTCCTGCTTTTTTAACGTCTAAAAGCTCACTCCTTGTATATCCTTAGCTCGTATGAAAGTGTACCTTTTTTTGATAAGAAATGTCCCCAGTATACCCTGTGGGAAGACATTTGTCTCTTATGCAACTTTTTTAATGAACATATTCATCACTATTGTTTGTCTCATTGTCATTTTCTCATACCTCAAAGGAAGTTTCCCCAATACTTTATCTCATGTGCCCCTCCAGTTGGGAGTTTCCACCATCTCAATATACAAGTGGAAAAACACTAGCTCTTATGTAATTTTTTAAGGAACCTATTCATCACTGGTGTCTGTCTCAATTTCATAGTCTCTCCTTGACTTTCTCCACACTTTGACCTCATGCAAGCCCGAAGTTAGTGCCTGCCACCATCTCAATACACTCTTCAAGTGCCCTTTTTTGTGGCGCCTTAAGGGATCTACAAAGGACATCCAGCTAATAGCTGAGTGTAAATCATCCCCTAACTCCTCTACAGTCAGTCCTTTGAATCTATCCAATACATTATCAGATTATAATCAGGAAGGCCCTTAAAGTCTCTTAATATTCTTTCGGTATTGACATCCCTTCCGTTTTCCTTATCTTTTTGCTTTAGCCAGGCATTGTGCTCCTCCCCTGTAGGGTTGGGGTATTCCCCGACTGCTCGCTCAGCATGTTGAATCTCCTCCAAGGTCATGCTGGAACTCATTCTAGTCTATATAGAGTCCCCCGACTTCAGACTCCTCCGCTGACAAGTAGGGCTGCTCATTATCTCTGAACCGCATATTTTTCCTCTTACGGGCGTTCTTGCTACCACCTCAATGGCGTGTGCGAGGGGTTAACAATGCATTCCTTCCTAACCCATCCCCCGTCAATCTCTCATCAGGTGGGCCTAGGGCCGGGTCCTCGACACCCCCTTCAACCCCTCGCACTAAGCCAATCTTAGCCCGTATGTGCCTCTCAATTAACCCATACAGCTTTAATATCCAGGTATCAAACGGTAGGGAGTACCAAGTACTAACTGGGCTCCCATCTGTCATCCTCCTCATTGTTTTTTATCATCAACCAAGCCCATGAGCGCACCTACCAATGGGAGAGTGTTCTGCCCTATCTCCTGCACATATGCCTATATGACGTAAGCTGAGGAGAGCACTCACCCCTCCCTTACATTTTTTCTGGTTATCTGTCATGAGCACAATTTATTCTTTTAAGCAGTCCTCTGACTATATGCATGAGAATACATATCTGGATATATAAATCCTAGGTTATATTATTCTTTTCTTCCATAATCCCTCCTTTTATCAGATAAACGATAACATGTTTAAAGAGAAAATAATTTGTCTACTTTGCTCATCCTGATACATAGAATAACATAAGATAATCATACTGATTCATAAGATTATCATAGAATAACTAGGAATAACTATGGAAAATATTCTATATAATTTTCCCCCTTTTGCGGCTTCTAAGCCACACACATAGCAAGCTTATCCAACAGTAATGTGCCTGTTTCGTGCCTCACTCCATCGTTACCCACCTCATTTTAGACAGTTGCACATCCGCAGTGTGCTAATATAAAAACAAAAATAAAAGAACAAAACAATGATGCTACCAATAGTCCCAAAAGCCACTCCTCTACAGAAGCCTCGTATTCAATTCAATTCATTCCTGAGCGTTGTCTTCATGTTCAAGCAGACGCATTCCAGGCATCCACGCACTCCCTGGGAACTTAATTCTTTCATGAATTTACACTGTTTCAACTAGGCCCGGTGGACAATTTGGGGGATTATTATTATTATTATTTTTCTTATGGACACGCACTACGAGATTTCTCTTTTCACTTTGAGAATGGTTATTTATTAACCAGCAGGATTTTTCCAATCAATCTTAAACGTCCAACGGATCAAGTTACATCTCTGTTGGATGCGTGGATTTATGTATACAGTTTGCTGGTTTGGTGAAGGAGGCCATGCAACTGTTCTTACATGGGACACCTCTCTTTGGAGTTTAGTCTTGGATTTGTAACTTTAGTGTGAGGACTCCTGTGAACTATGATTGGATAGTTTGAGGACTCTGTTAAATCCCCTTCTTTGTTTGGAGGCCCTAGGCTTCAGGTGACAGTTTTGATTTCTAGGTACACGAGAGATATAAATCATTCTCTGGGCTCCTGCCCCTACACTTTGATTCACAAGTATCCGCTTTTCCATGGACAACTGAGGACTGTTATTATTTGTGACCCATCAAACACGAGCATGACCAGGTATATAATTTATATTAATTCTTAACACTTGCCTACTAGAAAAATTAGAATTTAGATAACCCACAGTCAATGCATGTTGTACTAATACCAGCCACTTAGTAAATTTGTAATTCCATATTTGTATTCATAAGGTGCCTGTTATTGACAAAAAAAAATCAAATGTCATATTTAGCATTCAAATTATATCTGTCATCTTTGTCTGAAATCTTGCCCTTCCGCATTCCTAGTAACCAAATAAAACCATGCTTTGGTTTTAGAACTCAATTAACAATTTTTCCTCCTAATGAGTTTAATTACTGTTACTATGTTACCAAGATTCAAATCAAGAGCTCGGAGGAGGGATCTCACCATGGATAGAGCTAACGGTACTGCTTCACCATTCTCCTGCACTCCCAGATTTCCTTCCCCTGATACATTCCCGGTTTGGCTCATGGGGCTCATGGGGGCTCATAGGAACTGTTCCAAGTTGCCATTATTATGTCTATCGTAGGCCTCCCTTCTTAAAAATCAGTGATTTCCTGCCGGAGTCGTCTGGACAAGATTTCAGTACGATGATGCTCATGCTCTTGTTCTTGAGACTCGAGCTTGTGGTATGCATACTGTTGTCTATGTCGCCTGCACCTTAAGCATACAAAAATGACATATAGTATTCCTCTGATTAGTATTTATCATTAAAATTAATTAGTTGAGGCTTAACTCCATGTTCTTGCTTCCCTGTGTAATTAGTCCTGAGTGGTGGCGTAAAGTAGTCAGGGATATCATTTTTGAAATAATCCTGGTTTTGTGCATTATTCCCTATATCTCCAGCATAGGCCTCCCACCAACCACTCATTAACGTATAATGAATCCATTCTGCCCTGTAATTTGTTTTTTCCTTTCATAACTTTAGTCCAGTACCAACTTATCCAATTTCTAAGTTGTTCTTCTACGGGCCTATATCTGAAGGTTACGTATTCATCGCCTTCCCATGTGCATGCCATTGTCATTACACCCTTTTTAACGTCGTTTTTAGAGATTGATTTTTCCCTTATATCTTTTTCGTCTTCCGTATTTACCGATATTGCATACTGCCTCATTTCTTCTATCATCTCCTTTTCTTTCTGAAGTATCTCCTCTACTAATTCTCGAGAAGGTATTACTGTCTTAATCAACAAAGATGGCCGTGCTTGGATTGTATCGGCTGCCCAAATGCCCTTTCGAAATTTACCTTGACTCCAATAGGCTAATGTACACAGTAAAGTTCTATTCTGATATACATATGTATTTGTCCACCCTAGTTCCTTTTGCATCATTATTGACTTATCTATTTTTGGATATTGTTGCGGGTCCCCTATATATAGACTAGTGAGTAGTGGTGTTGTGGGTCCCCATATTATTCCTCGTTGTTCTAATTGCGACCATCGAAGTCCAGTTTGACTCGCTAACCCTTTCCTTATAATCAAGGGGTATTTAAGCTCTCATCTCCTCGCCCTTTGAGTATTTTTTGTCGGGACCTCCCGCTTTACTTTACGCCCCAATGAGCTTGGACAATATTGAGTTTGCCTGCCTCTTGAACATTTCTGTTTCCCATCTGTGCTGATACAGCTGACATCACATTCTATCATACTGGATTTCTGACCTCCGCAAGTTAAATAGTGACAGCATGTTTCGTTTTTCATTTTCTGACTGCAATTTTCAGTACTGTTTTTACTTCCTGGTGATGTCATGTTGTATTCACACCAGATCACATTTATTTCCTTAGTAACGCATGTGTATTGGTAAGGGACTCTATATTTCATTACATAACTTCCTAATCTTAGGACTGCTATAAGAAATATTAACCCTATTATTGCTAACCCTTTCCTTTCCCGATCTTGTTCCTTCTTCAAAGACTCACTGCGTAGGATTTTTTGATTTTTCTTTTGGTTTCTGATTTTCATGTACTCTGTCAGCAGTTCCTGATCGGAAACACCCGCTGAAACACGACATTCTCGGCCTCCTTGGGCGTCGTTGCTGAGAAGCATCACTAGGTCCTCCATTGCTCAGGTTATCTCTCAGTGGTATTGGAGTAGCAAAATCGCTGACGTCCTTGTACTCTGGCTCGGTGTCTGGAACTACAGGTTCAGCTGCTTTTCCCGTAGCGTCTGCTTCTCCTCCCTCTTCGTCTGCAGACTGGGGTTCAACTGAGTGCCTAGCTGAAACAGAGTATACACCTTCGCCAACCACAACTCTGGTGGTAACTGTTATGGTTAGTGTGTAGAGAGGCCCTGTGGCCTCATCTTTATCATCAGAATAGTTGTGGCGAGGGTTTATCCGCCCTGTGGCTCCCCGCCGAGATTCCTCAACCACAATTGTTTCTCTCACTTGCCCTTTATCATCAATTAGGCCTTCTGCGCACACAGTTAATTGTCTTCTCACCCCTTTTAATATCCCTTCTACAGGGAAAGCGTGCAACCTGAAGTAAGCCACTTGCCCTACTTTTTGTGCTCTAGCTTTGAACTTTCTCATTAATAGGTCTGTATTACTGCTGTACCATGCTGTACCATGGTTGTATGATCCCCAAAAGGTACGTATAGTACTTCAGCATCTTCTGGTGGGTACAGACAATTTTTAACTTCCTCTTTATAATCTGTTAATCTCCATACTACTCTTCCTTCTCTATTTATGGCTTTTCACCTAAACCTCATAGGTCTGGTATCTGTTTCCCCCCTTCGGTTAACCATCAGCAGGCCAGGTGGGCCCGTAGTTGTATGTCTGTTCAATAACATTTCTTAGTTGGTCGTCTCGTTGTCTACCCATAATGGGCTGGGCGTATGTTGACTTTTCCTGACCTTTGGAGGTCTCGTTTTTATCATAGGGGATTAATTCATGAGTGAGGCCTGCTGCTACAGCTGATCCCTCGAAAGTGAGTTCTCTGCACTCATTACATGTCACAAGTTCCCCTTCTGCTGTTTCAAGGCAGTAACATTTTTTCCTAGGCTGCCCCCCCTTCTCAGGCCCCTCTATCTAGCCATGAGGAAAGTGGTATTTGTCGCAATGCTAATTCTGCATTGTCCACAGACCACTAATCTGTGCATCATCACTACTGGAGAATGCCCTGTCTGGGTTGTCATTCCCCATAGGGCATCCCCTGGTAACCCCTCTATTTTTGGGGGTACTCTTGCCCCACCAGGTCCCTGATATCCTGGCCTTAACTCATTACATGAACACAGGATGCAACAGCCTGGTCCTTTAATATCTTCCAGCACTGGACAGGGTTTTATTAATTTCTGGCCTCCATTTTCTGCCAGGTCATAACATTTTCTAGCTGTTAAAACTCTAAATGTCCCATCTGTCTGTCTGACCACCTTGACCCAGACTTTAGGGAATAAGCTTTTAGGCAGTAAATATTTATGTGGTCCTACCTCCATTATATTTTCTTACACTGTGCCACTGAGGTTATTCCTCCCTTTTCCAATTCTACCGTATTTTTATCTAACACTTTTTCTACCCATCTATTGGTCCGAACCTCACCTTTACAGGGACACCTGGTTGTGGGCCTTGATTTTTAGTTCTGACTTGATCTCCTACCTGTAGGGGGCACAGAGGAGCGGTATTTACTACTGGTCTCCCTGTTTCTTTGGTTTCATATTCCCTTTGGAACATTTTATAAAAGGCCGTGTGTAACTTCCTATGCCCCATCTGTACAGCTGCTTTTACTCCAGCAACGGCTGCTGCTACTTCAGCTTTCTGTGCAGTTCCTATCACAGAAAAAGCTTTCCTGTCGAGTTCCTCTGTATCGCTTTTAATTATATATCCTGATTACCCATTTGTTTAGTCTTACTTCCATCTGAAAATATAGTTATCCTTTTTCCTTCTAATTGAGGATATTGGGGAATCGTTTCTTGATCCTCTACATACAGTTCGGGTAATTCTTCTGTCTCATATTCCCAATCTGTGTTTAACAACATGGCAGACCAGGCATCCCATCTGGAGTTATAGGCTCGGGCAGTTTCAATGTCCTTTTTCATGATTCCTTTTATTGCGGGTAACGAGGTAACAATTACCGTCTTAGCTCCTTGAGCTATGTTCATCATCTCGAGCTGATATTTTCTCATAAGAGTTAGTATCTTCTCTTCTGCAGTATATTTTATTTCTGTCGGTGAAAAGGCAGAGGTGTAATACGAAATGACCTCACCTCCATCATTTGCTAGAATTACAGACCCTATTTTTATCCCTGCTCTCAGCTCTACTCTGAGTTTTAATGTGGGATTTCTAGCCACGGTTATTTTGGCTTGGCTGATACCTTTGACCAGTCTCTCTAAATTTTCCTGATCCTCTGCCTTCCATTCAAATGGATCTCGCTGTAGCACTTTGTAAATGGGTTGAGCTCGTGCTTGATAGTCAGGGACATGCCCTCTCACATAGTTACATAATCCTAAAATTTGTTGCAGCTGTCGCTTGCTTTTGGGTTGTGCAATTTGACTAATCTTATTTTTGAAACTTTCCGCTAGGGCTCGTCCCTCCCCTATTTCAAATCCCAGATAGTTTACTTTGTTTCGCCCTATTTGACTTTTCTTTAGGGATATCAGTAACCCATGTTCCTTCAATCGTTTGAGAATTTTCGCAAATTGCTGCTAGATGCTCTTCTTCAGTGTCATGAGAGAAGAATATATCATCAATGTATATCATACAATCAATACCTTCAAGGATTCTTATAATTTCCACCTGAAACACATTTGGGCTATTACAAAAACCCTGTGGGAGCCGTGTCCACACATATGCCGTGTTCTTAAACGTAAATGCTGTTTTGGCTTGATTAGCTTCATCGATTGGTACACTCCAGAACCCATTAGCTAAATCTAGACATGTTTTGTATTTTAGTGCCTGTATCATTTTCAAACTGGCTGACAGGTGAATCATTTGTCTCCTATCGGGTGTGGTGACGCGGTTCAGTGCCTTATAATTAATCACTACTCGAAAAGTGCCATCTGGTTTGCCCACGGCTTGTAACGGGCTATTTGTTATAGTTGAAGTTACTCGCTTCAGTACCCCCTGTGGTTCTAATTCAGCAATATTTACCACCAGCTCCTGGATAGCTGCTGCTTTTACAGGGTATTGTCTTTGGTATTGATGTATTCCTCCTTCTATTGTGTATGGTTTCATATCGATCAAACCACATTGATTTTTACCTATAGCATATTTGCCTTGCATTAACACTTCTTTCAGCTTTTTAGGGTCGCAGTTAGTTAACTCAATCTGTTTGTTAATTTCATCAGCTATGCATATCGATCTATACCAATTTATCCGTTTTAATAATCCTAGTTGTTTAGCTGTTGGAAATCCTATTATGTTTATGTCTCCTCCTATTGCAGGTCCAAATGGCCCTTTAACTTTTTCCATCAACTGCATAGTTCCACCTATTCCCATTACTATCACTTAATTTCCTGTTGACTCCAGGTCTGAGCCTCCGGTTACCATATCTAGTTGGGCGCCAGTATCGATTAGGTACTCAACTCCATCAATCTGTACATAGGGTAGATTATCTTTCTCAACTATTGTGTAATGTTTGATCTCTTTCCCAGGGAGGCTCATGCCCTTGTCAATTTCCTATTGTGGGGCCGTCTGCCGGCGTTTTTCTAAAGCTGCTTGTCTCTGGGCCCGGATTTCCGCTCTCTTCTCCACTGTAAGAGCAGCCCACTCCTCGTCAGAGTATTTTTGATATTGCGTTCTTTTTGACCCTGGGTCTGATCTAGCCTGAGCGGGTGAGGAGCCTTCCCTTCTCCTGAGATGTTCAGGTATTGGGTTTGACAGAGTTCTGGGTGCAGAGGGGGTTGCTGTCCCTCCCTTTTCTGCCTTATCTTTTCTTCCTTTTTCTTTTTCCTTCTTATCAGCTGCCCTTTGAGTGTAGTATTTTGACACTCGATCTGAGCATTTCACTGCTTCTCTCATTTCTGTCATAGTGCTTCCTTCGGGGAGGGCCAGGAACCTTTCATGTCCAGGCCTGTTTCGTGTAACCTCGATTAGGGCCTCCTGCAACTGAGAGGCGGGAACAGTAGCAGCCAGGTCATTAAAAACATACAGAAGGCTGCTGCCTTCTTTTAGGCTTACTTTTGCATCTCTTAATGCTGAGATTAGCCCCTGATTTAGATGATATCCAGCTTCTGCCAACATCTCTTCCTCTTCTGCATCAGCATCATATACTCCTGCTCCAGTCCTGGCCCACCACATTTTTCGAGCCATTACTGAGGCCCCTGCTTTGGTCAGTTTTTGTCATGTTCTCCGCACATAAGCGTCCATATCCTCCCCTGGACGTGGATCAGGAATGGCTTTGATTTCATTAAGTACATTGGTGCAGTTGTCTATCTGACTCAACAACTCACCAGTTTGAAAAGGGGCAAACTTGCTCATCTGAATTCCCTGAGGTGTAGAGTGTCGGTATTCTTTTTCCTTTTCGTTTGGGCCTAAAAATTCCCTACTAGGTATTTCGACTGTATCTAGGAATCCCACCCTCGTTCTTTCTCTTGTTCTTGATCTGGTTTCAGGTCTTTTCCATATTTTCTCGCTAGGAGGTTCAGGGGGTCTTGGATCATAGTCATACTCCATTTCTTGAATATCATAAGGTAGGCAGGCGTTGCCTGCTATATCTTCCATCTGGATCTCTTTCCTCTATGATTGGGTTATCCATGGCATCTCTAACTACTCCTCTCAGGTGGCTGTATCCTCCTTTGACTGCAGTTCTTATTACCCTATCAGTGTAGCCGGCCAGTCGCATGTCTTCCTGCTCAGGTAAAGACATAAGCTGTAGGGCCTGTGTCTGAGGGACTACTATCTTCCCTGTCACCCGGGAAAGTGGCCCTACGCTCCTGATAGGGAGGTCTTCGGGATAGCCACATCTTCGCTGGGTTCGGAGAGGGTACATAAAGCTTCCCCCTTCTGCTATAATTGGTCCTGGTTCAGGCTCAGCCGCAAAGGGTCTACTAGCTTCACCTAAATCATATGATTTTCTGGACCTAATTCGGCCCTTCATCCGCTGAACAGGGATTGTTTGCCACACGTTAGCCAGTTCTGGCTCGGAGTCCTCCTCTTCATCTGTATGTGGGTATGGAGGAGGTCTGTTCGTCTGTATAGGACCCCAAGGTCCATCTGCTCCCCTTCTTTGTGGTTCGGGTGATCCCCCAGCAGGCCCTCGTGTCCCACCAGAGTCTCTCCCCTCACCTGAGGGCTCACCTGAGGTCTTCCCACACTGATCAGTGCAAGTGGTGCCGTTGGAGGTGCAGGCCTTGCCCCCTCATCACCCCCTCTAGGGGTTGGGCCTAGGGGGTTTGGTCTTTGTAGGGATTCAGGGACTCTTGAGTTTGGATTTAGGGGTGTGGAGGGTAGTAGGGATTCTAATTGCCTGTTCACTGTGTCAGGTAAAGGTTGTGGCCATGTTAATCCGTCGTTTGGATCAGCAGGGGGAGGATTAAATGGAGGGGGTGGTGGTGGTAGTGGTAATACGGGTATGCCCCTAGGCTTAGGCCCTTCCGGCCCTAGCGACGATGGTGGCAGTGATGGATATGGAGTCCCTGGCCTTACTAAGGCCCCAGGCTGCAATCTGCAGGGGCCTAGCTGAGGATCCTCATCCCACTCATCTCCGACGGGGTCAGATCCTCGTGCTCCTGCAACCGTGCTGGTAGGATTTATGCGGCTCCTCTTTCCTTGTATGAGTGAATGCCATGGAATCCCCTCCCAACCAGGGGGATGTTCAGAACGATCAGGAGGAGGCGCCGAAGGGGCTATTCCATCCCAGTCTTCAAGGTCTTCTCTGAGCCCTGTCATAGAAATCAAGGAGTCCCTCCTCCGGCCTCCGGCCCTTCTGGAATCGCCTGGCCCTCCTAGGCCTGGATAGGCCATATCCCAGATTTCATTTAACAATTTTCTTTCTACTTTATCTGTCGGTTCAGTGCCTTTTTCAAAGTGCTCAGCTTGCGTTGCGTATTGAGAAGGCATACGATATGGTTTACAGCCTCGATACAACCTCCCCATTTCATCCTCGGTGCGATTCCATATTATCAGGAACACGGGGGAACCAATGGAATTGACATTGACAGCCTGAGCTACCCCCATTAACGCCTCTAAGCTATCTTTACTACTGCCACCAAAGTTCCCACTCCCTGCTAAGGTTGTGGCTACTATTCCCCCATCCCCAATTGTCTCTGAGGCTCGTATTAATCTCATATAGTAACTGTACAACAGGGCCTTCGATCTAGTAGGGTGTTGCCCATAAGAGGGCACATGACTCAAAATTGCAGTTATATTTGGACCCAATTGAGCGGGATGTACATCTGCTGCTTGGGAGATTATCACCTGACGTGCCGTATCTTGTTGAGCCAACAGTAATCTCCGTTCATACCATCCTCCCCTTTGATTATGCCGATCTAATATTCTACTAATTGCCCATGACACACCTGCACCAGCACTCTGGCCAAGGTTGAATGGATCCGCTAAGTGCAGCGGCCAGGGATATCCCACGAGGCTAGATCTTGCGTGGACCCCCAGACCGAGGGAGATTGGTGGTGACTTTCTTCAATTTTCTAATAATTGCTCCAACAGTTGTTAACTTCTCACCAAGCTGCTTGCTTATTTTCTTGTAGCCCATCCCAGCCTTGTGCAGGTCTACAATTTTGTCCCTGATGTCCTTCGACAGCCCCTTCGACAGCTCCTTTGTCTTGGCCATGGTGGAAACGTTGGAATCTGAATGATTGTGTGGACAGGTGTCTTTTATACAGCTACATAACGATGTAACAAGTTGACACAGGTGTTTTGGGTAATGAGTTGAGATTAGGAGTGCTTCTTAATGGAAAACTAACTGGTCTGTGGGAGCCAGAATTATTGCTGATTGGTAGGGGATCAAATACTTATTTCATGCAAAAATACGATAATACATTTATAAAATGTATATCATGTTGTTACTGTGGAATATTTTGTGATATTCTGTCTCTCAATGTTAATGGGCAAACCTACAAAATCAAGCAAGGGATCAAATAATTATTGCTCCCACTGTATATATTTGGGTACAATGGCTATTTCACTGGATTTAAGCTTTTACTTGTCCGTGGTCTTAATGATTAATTAAACTTACGAATATTAGTTGTTTTGAAGCCTGCACTGATGAGAGAGTAGTACGTTCTGTCCGTCCTGTTTCCTTGACATTTGTATTCACCATCATAGGAGCCATTCCAAAATTCCACTGTGTGCCTCTCCCCAGTGTGCTTTACTGAGATCAGTGCTCCGTCTCTGTACCATATGTAGCTCCAGTTGGCTGAGGTTCCCTGAAGCTCACATCTCATTATTAGACTGCCATCAGTGATGATCAAGAAGATCTCCATCCATCCATTATCCAGGGTCACTGCTGCCTGAGGCTGAGCTGCAAGATCCCATAATGCTTATAATCCAACTCAACGTGTTATATGTCAAAACCAATATCATCAATTGAGTCTGTAATCACAAAGCCTTACACTACTGATTAAGAACAGAAAGTTACTGTAGCTGGAGTGTCAGGTTTCTCTCCCACATGATACTGAAATAATGACATTCCTCTTCACATTGGTGAGATTTGTTTTTTTCATTATAAAAACACATCAATCAAACCCACATTCTTCTCATGTAATAGTTCTCACCAGATATGTCTAAAGTCATAGGATCACTGTAAAAACGGTTGCTTCCAATTGCAGCTCTACACCGGTACTCTCCACTGTGGGCCAGAGCAGCAGGGCTGATGGTGTAACTGGACCCTTCAGACTTGCTTGTGTTGGGCAGAGCTGTTCTCTGTGTGTCTTTGTACCAGAGATACTCCCAGCCAGCAGGATCTCCCCCAAACCCACAGCTCAGGGTGACACTCTCTCCTGTGTACATCTCTCTGCTGGGGGCATTCTGGGTAATAACAGGCTTTGGCTTTCCCTCTGATAAAAGTAAACGTGTGCTTAGTTTTAATTTCTTAGCATTTATACATACAAGATCATATGCTTAAAGACAGGAGAAAAACTCACCAGACACATTCAACACAAGTGATCCAGGGAAAGACTGGATAACAGGGTTTTGTCCTCGTTCACCCTGACAGAAGAACTCTCCACTGTCTGACTCTCTCACAGAGTGCAGGATGTGCCTTTGTTGGCTTTCAGTACTGTGGGCACTGGTCCAATGGTCGAATGGTCTCTTGGTTTTTCTCATCCATGAATATCTCCAGCCAGACCCTTTCCTGATGTCACAAGTCAAGGTAACGGTTTCTCCTGTGAACATCACTGAGGCTGGGGGATCTGTGACTACGACAGCCTGAGGACGAGTAGCTGAAATGCACATGGGAATACAGAATGGAATTTGTTTCATTATTTAATTTCATAATGTTTTAAAAACATGAAACACTATTTGAGGGGACTAGTTTTCATTACACAATTTACCAGATGCTGTTATGTTATGAAAGTTACTGAAAGCTCGGTCTGTCCCATTTGCAACTACACACTGATACATTCCACTCTCTCTTTCTGTCACAGCATCCAGGACCAACACAGAGCCATCACCACTGGAGCCTGGAAGTTGTGTTAGGCCCCCCAGTCTGTGTCTGATCCAGTAAAATGTCCACCCCTCAGATCCATTAAACTGACAGGTGAGATTAATCGTGTCTCCAGGGAACACAGCTGACCATGGAGGATTAGCAGTCAGATGAACCACCGGACTGGACTGTGCAGCTGAACAAGTTATAACAGAATGAAATAAGTGTTTAACAATGAACTGTTTGCTTTAATACACTTTAATACTAAATTCAATTTAACTACATAACATTTTCTAAATGCAAAACTTTCCTAATTGTATAATTTTCCTCATTACTTGCATTCCTTATATTGTAACCCTTCCTGTCTCTCAGAAAGCATGTGTTTTGTGAAGTTCCCATGATATTTTTAAATTCTGCTTTATAATTGCTGTGTGTTTTCCACAAAACAAATGAATGGTAGTTATGTCCCTGCCAAAGCATAGATATCTGTACCTGTCTGTTCATCAAAAAACAGCAATGCTGTTGCATCTGAAACAGAGAGAAAGCAATTGCCATGTCTGCTCCAGGTTGAAAAAAAGTTGACATTAAATTATTTTATTGTTTTCATATTGAAAACACACATTTTAATTAAACAATACACTGTCTATTTTTGAGTAGCTAAAGGATTACATTTTTCATGCAAAAATTTAAATAGATAAACTCACACCAGTTAATGTTAGAGTCGATTGTTCAGACACAAGAGACAGATAAGTTTGAAAATACATGTTGCACATTTTCAGAAAGTTAATTGTAAACACTGCGTTTTTATTTCAGAATATTGTTCAGTGAAATTAAATTAAAATGAAAGCAGTCACAACTATACACTGTATGCCTTATGTCCAAAGCAATATTATGAATGTATTCAGGTTTTCCACAACATAGCCATTTTTGTAATGTCCCACATACTACATATTATACCTTTTAATCATCATTCTTTCATGTTAACAAATAATTATTCTTTGAAGTCGCATTATTAAAGTTCTTCCACTTACAGAGCAGAAAAGGACACTGTGTGCAGCTCCATTCTGATTACTCTGCCTCAGCAGAAGCCACAAGGTCTATTTAATAATTACACTCATTAGACTTATTTTTTTAGACTTCTACTGCTGTAGCCTATCCACACAGAGTTATGGTGTTGTGTGTTCAGAGATGCTCTTCTGCATACCACTGTTGTAACTTTGTTTTTTGTTACTGTCAGCTTTGACCAGCCTGTTAATTCTCTTCTGACGTCTCTCAATAACAATGCGTTTTTGTCTGCATAACTTGTTACATCCCTAAGCATTTATGTCTTCTTGCTCTGCTGTCATTTTGTCTTTGTGTTTTTTTTCAGCCAGTCCAGCAGGAGGCTTAATTGCTGATTGAGCCTGATTGGGGGGCCGGCCCGATAAAAGGTGCCGGCTAACGTCACTCCAGGTGGTTGGCTCACTTTGGGGGGGAACTTCGTTTCCGGTTTTTGGCTTCGTCGCAGCTGACACGACACGACACGCCACGCTTCGGGCTCGCCCTCGCCCTCGCCCAGCCTCTCCTGCCATTCTCAGAGTGAGAGGCTCGGAGCGAGGCCTGGAAAATTGGGTGGCTTCGTTGCGGCCTTCCGGCTTCTTTTTGATCTTTCGTTTTGAATACTTATGTTTTTTTGTAATTATAATAAATTGATGATTTTTTAAAGTTATCCTCCGTTGTCTGCCGTTTTCTTGCCCTTGCTTTATTTCGTAATTTGTTATAGTTTCCTGTCCCTAGCAGGGAACGTAACATAACTGCTGTTCATTGGATGTTTTTTGTTTTTTGCAAAATCTAGTTAGTGTGCATGAAAATCCCAGGAGATCAGCAGTTTCTGAGACCAATCTACAACCAACAATCATTCCACGGTCAAATTTTTTCCCCATTCTGATGGTTGATGTGAACATTAACTGAAGCTCCTGACCCATAGCTATGTGATTGTATACATTACATTGCTGCCACACAATTGGCTGATTAGATAATTGCAAATTGGTGTAATAAAGAAAAAATGTTTCCCAAACAGTGCTCAAGTGTATATTGTTCATTAATTTTATTTATTGAGAATAATGGTGAGAGAGGGAGAGAGAGAGAGAGAGAGAGAGAGAGAGAGAGAGAGAGAGAGAGAGAGATCCTCAGATTGCCACTGACAAACCGTGCCCTTGCAAAATTTATTGCAAATTACTTTTTTGTGCATTGCCAGCCTGCCCACTATACATACGGTTCTGTGCAAAGGTTTTAGGCAGGTGTGAAAGAAAATGCAACAAAATGCTGAATATCTAAATCAAATCAATATTTGGTGTGACCACCCTTTGCCTTCAAACCAGCATGAATTCTTCTAAGTATACTTGCACCTTCTTGCAGACAGACCTCAGAAAACCATCATTGGATGCAGGCATTGTATTTGTCTCATCTTGCCTGCTGCATTTCCTCTTTGTGTGGAAACTGAGGTGATCTAAATAGACCTCCTGGCCTCTGCTGAGGCAGAGTGAGCTGCACACAGTGTCCTTTCTACTTTGTAAGCAGAAGAACTTTAATAATGCGAATTCAAGCAATAATGATTTGTTATGATGAAATGAGAATGATGATAAAAAGGCTTAATATGTAGTATGTGGGACATTACAAAAACAGCTTTGTTATGGAAAACCGGAATACATTCATAATATTGCTTTGGACAAGAGTCACACAGTGTATATTCGTGACTGCTTTCATTTTTATTTAATTTCACTAAACAATATTGTAAAAGAATTGCATTGTTTATATATATTTTTTTTTTTTCTTTTACATGTATTTTCAAATTTATAACTGTCTCTTGTGTCTGACCAATCATACTCAAACATTTGGATCATTCTCCACCATTTGGAGTTAATCAATTTAAAATATAGGGAGTGAAACTATCAAGAACACTTAGCTATTCAAAAATGGAAAATGTTCTGTTTCATGAAAATCCACTCAATAAAAATGTATTTGTGTTTTCAATAAGAAAATAATGAACTAATTTCATGTCAACTTTTATTCACACTGGAACAGACATGGAAATTGCTTTCTCTCGGTTTCAGATGCAGCAGCATTGCTGTTTTTGGGTGAACAGACAGGTATAGATATTACACTCTTTCAATCCATGCTTTGGTCAGGACATAATTACCATGCATTTGCTTTGTGGAACACACACAGTCATTATAATCCAGAATTTAAAAATATTAAGGGAGCTTTACAAAACACATGCTTTCTGGTTGACTGGAAGTGCTACAATATAAGGAATGCAAGTAATGAGGAAAATGATACATTGAGGAAAGTTTTGCATTTAGAAAATGTTATGTAGTTAAATTGAATTTAGAATGTGTATTTTCATTGATACTATGTATTAAAGCAAACTGGTCATTGTTAAACACTTGTTTCATTCTGTTATAACTTTGTTCAGCTGCACAGTCCAGTCCGGGGGTTCATCTGACTGCTAATCCTCCATGGTCAGCTGTGTTCCCAGGAGAGACGATTACTCTCACCTGTCAGGATATTGGATCTGAGGGGTGGACATTTCACTGGATCAGACACAGACAGGGGGGCCTAACACAACTTCCAGGCTCTGTGTTGGTCCTGGATGCTGTGAAAGAGAGAGAGAGTGGAATGTATCAGTGTGTAGTTGCAAAAGGGAAAGACCAAGCTTTCAGTAACTTCCATAACATAACAGCATCTGGTAAATTGTGTAATGAAAACTAGTCCCCTCAACTAGTGTTTCATGTTTTTATTTTTGGCTTCATAAAAAAAATATGAAATTAAATAATGAAACAAAATTAATTCTGTATTCCCATCTGCATTTCAGCTACTCGTCCTCAGGCTGTTGTAGTCACAGATCCCCCAGCCTCAGTGATGTTCACAGGAGAAACCGTTACCTTGACTTGTGACATCAGCAAAAGGTCTGGCTGGAGATATTCATGGATGAGAAAAACCAAGAGAACATTAGAGCATCTCACTGCCCACAGCACTGAAAGCAAACAAAGGCACATCCTGCACTCACTGAGAGAGTCAGACAGTGGAGAGTACTTCTGTCAGGGTGAACGAGGACAAAACCCTGTTATCCAGTCTTTCCCTGGATCACTTGTGTTAAATGTGTCTGGTGAGATTTTCTCCTGGAGATTTTCTTGTCTTTAACCATATGATCTTGTATGTGGATGAATCCTATCTATATTTATAACTGCTAAGAGATTAAGACTAAGCACATATTTACTTTTACTTTCATCAGGGGGAAAGTCAAAGCCTGTTATTACCCAGAATACCCCCAGCGGAGAGATGTACACAGGAGAGAGGGGTAAATATGAGCCAAGAAGACTCAAGGCACGGAGGTGTAATATAAGCTACACACCACGCGCACCAGCCGCTACGCGCGCAGGCACCTGAGGTCGTCCGGCCAACAACTAGTTTATGGCCGTGCAACACAGGACACTAGCGAACGTGCCCGACAGGGTTCTGCCTGCCTAACAAGCGCAACCAAACAAACTTCAAACAGGCAAAACAGCAGTGACTGTTGCACCTACAAAGTGAAGAAAGAGTCACTGTTTATCTGGTATTTTATAGTTAAAATCCAATCGGAACATACATACAGCGAAACGGTACATTACCAAACAATCCGTGGAATTCTAAGCTGCGTGAGTTGTTACTTCCGTGTTTCGGAGGAGACTCCGCAAACAGACGCATCTTAATGAATGAATTAGAAGAGAATGTAACGTTACTGTCGATGAATGCAAAGTAATTACAGCTATAAAAATATAGCCCACCTACCGAAATCAGGGGACACAGCTAAATCCCGACAAATTACCCAGCAGACAAAGGACAGCAAGCTGCAACCAGAGCATTGCGTTAGTCTGCTGTGTTCTTAACCCAGGCAATATTATCAGGGGGGAAACAATAGATGTTTTCTTACCTCTCGTGGTAAGGCAGGCAGACATGAGAGAAGAGGACGAAACAGGAAACAGGAAATCGATCAGAGAGATCTAAGGGAGAGAAAGGAAAAACATTAAAAAGAAATTGGTTCAACAGGTGAGATCCTGCCGGTGCCACTCCCCCCACCTCAATTACTGCACTATTAGGGACAACAGCGAGTCTAGCTCGCCTTGTCACATAAGGTTAGTGGATTTCAGACTCAATTAAGGATATTGGTTTTCATATATAACATGTTGAGCTAGATAAGCATTATGGGATCTTGCAGCTCAGCCTCAGGCAGTTGTGACCCTGGATAATGGATGGCTGGGGATCTACATCACTGAAGGCAGTCTAACAATGATGTGTGAGCTTCAGGGAACCTCAGCCAACTGGAACTCCATATGGTACAGAGACGGAGCACAGATCTCACTAAACCACACTGGGGAGAGGCACACAGTGGGATTTTGGAATGGCTCCTATGATGGTGAATATAGGTGTCAAGGAAACAGGACGGATAGAGAGTACTACTGTTCTATCAGTGCAGGCTTCATACCAACCAATAATAGTATGTTGAATTCATAATTAAGACCATAGACAAGTGAAGGGTTAAATCAATTTAAATCATGTTTCACTTATTCTTATTAGTTGACCTGTTTTTTTAAAGATGTAAGATAGAAATGAGAAATGTTAGACTGAATTTCTTTATTAGTTTCACTTTAAGCTCATATGGGAATTGTATTTTACCCAATCTCGAGAAAAACGATCTACGCAACGTCATCTTGATGTCCATAAAGTTTGGGACAAGGACTCATCAATTGTACTCAATTTCAGGATGAACATAACCTCAAATTAAAGCTGACAGTCTGAACTTTAACTTCAGTGTTTCATTTCAAATCCAGTGTGCCAAAGTAGAGGCCAAAGAAGAGAACTGCCCAAATACGTATGGACTGGTTTTATTTATACAGCCTTTGCTCTGCTTTATGAGCGATGTGAACCAGTTTAGATGGCACTGTATGCAAAGACATGAGGCTGAATTTGCAATATGAGTATCCATTTGAGATTCATTCGTTTCATTTTTTTCAAAAACCTGGTCTCAGTTGTAACTGGCAGCTGGTCAACCTATAATCATTTTGTTGACTCCGATGATATATACAGTAACGGAGTCACAAAATAGCAACAATAATCTGTGTTACAATATTGTACATGAAATGCATGTCCATGCAGACTAAAATCTGTTGAAAAGTTGTGAAATGCATCCAGTTTGCATTACGGTAGCCCTTGACATCTTTCAGGCCGTGACTTCTTTGTTTTTTGGTCCCTCAGTTCACCATGCTGTGGAGAATGTTGTTCGCATCTGTGTGGCTGTGGAAGTCCTCCTCTTTCCGTCAGTCATAGTCTGTCTCACCTTCCAGAGAAGAGAGTCAGGCCAGGACATGGTGCACAGTGAAGAGGAAATGGCAGAACAAACTGCAGATGCCTGACCACACAGTGTGGTATGAGGTTTTTTCTAGCTTTGCTAAATATTACAAGACATATGTATCACTTATTAAAAGTAGATCTGCTAGAACGTATATAATTATGTGCATCATAGGGGCTTGAGAGCTAAATGTAATATCTTGTATTCATTCGATTCTAAATATTGTAATTTGAAAACATAGCGTTCAATTCGCTTTTGCATGAATTTCCAGCTCGGGTCTTGGGAAACTTCTGTTACTGGAGGGTAGACAGTGTAACAATATTAACTACATATTGTTTCATATTTTTGCCATACTATATGTGCTCCCACTTTTTCATTTTCAAAACAAGTTTATGTACCTTGATATAATGAAAGATGTTATTCATCTTTTTTCTCAGATGAGTATTTCAATTGAATGTAGAAATTTAGCATGCTGTCGCTGTCGTGCAAATACCTTTGATGTCATTTCTTCCATACTGGATAAACACACATTGGACTTTGAAACCCAGCTCAAATGAGTCCTGTGTATAAACAATGTTGTTTTGATCAATGAAAAAAGAGTCAGGTATTTGTGCTTTAAATCAATAAAATACATGTTTCTCCATGTACAGCAAATCCATGTCTCTAGAGGTCGTATGTGTATATTAATTTTATATGAAGAATATGTGGGTAATCTAATCATATGCATAGCCTGACATTAGCATGAGAGAGTTAACCATCAATGTTATGAGTTTGCATATTGCTGGCATAAAAACATTGATAAGAAAAACAGCTTGAAGCTTGCTGCAGTTCACTGCATACTGCTTTAAGAATCACCTCAATGTGGTTCTCAGGGTCCTCCCCCCAGGAAGTTTGAACAATGCAATTTCCAACTTAAGAGTTTGACTCAAAGATTTGGGGGGACTTGTTATCTTCAATTCCACTAAATTAGTTTTGTTACAAAGTTATTTCCCACCATACAGTAGGGTAAGCAGGCCTACTGTATGTTTAGTTAGATTTTAATGTGTGTTGTAGGCTACCTCTGTAAACATTACCAGCAACAAGATTACTGGACTAGCTGGTGTCACTGCTGATGGCAAAACATACAATTCCCCCCTCCCTTTGTCATTGCTGTATTTATAGACCTCAGGCTGTTTCTTCCAGTTTAAACAAATAAAGAGGAAGAAACTCAAAAAAACTGACCAGACCGTGGGCAGCTACGTTTTGAAGCAACCATCAATGACGCTCATATACAGTGGGAGCAATAATTATTTGATCCCTTGCTGATTTTGTAGGTTTGCCCATTTACAAAGAATGGAACTGTGTAGAATTTTAATCATAGGTACATTTTAACATTGAGAGACAGAATATCACAAACTAATCCACAATAACAACATCATATACATTTTATAAATGTATTATCGTATTTTTGCATGAAATAAGTATTTGATCCCCTACCAATCAGCAATAATTCTGGCTCCCACAGACCAGTTAGTTTTCCATTAAGAAGCACTCCTAATCTCAACTCATTACCCAAAACACCTGTGTCAACTTGTTACATCGTTATGTAGCTGTATAAAAGACACCTGTCCACACAATCATTCAGATTCCAACGTTTCCACCATGGCCAAGACAAAGGAGCTGTCTAAGGACATCAGGGACAAAATTGTAGACCTGCACAAGGCTGGGATGGGCTACAAGAAAATAAGCAAGCAGCTTGGTGAGAAGTTAACAACTGTTGGAGCAATTATTAGAAAATGGAAGAAACACAAAGTCACCGCCAATCTCCCTCAGTCTGGGGCTCCACGCAAGATCTTGCCTAGTGGGATACCAATGATCGTGAGAAAGGTCAGGGATCAGCCCAGTACTACACAGGAGGAGCTTGTTAATGACCTGAAGGCAGTTGGGACCACATTCACGAAGAGAACCATCAGTAACACACTACACCATGAAGGATTAAAATCCTGCTGCGCGCCCAAGGTTCCTCTGCTGAAGAAGGCACATGTACAGCCCCGTCTGAAGTTTGCCAAAGAACACCTGGATGATCCAGAGGAGGCTTGGGAGAAGGTGATGTGGTCAGATGAGACCAAAATATTTGGCATCAATTCGACTCGCTGTGTTTGGAGGAAGAGAAATGCTACAGGCCGTCTCTATGCAGAGTAACAATGAAAACCAGCAGACCCCGTTGCTCTCCAGGACCAGGGTTGGAGACCACTGGTCCAACCTGGTCCTCTCATCATTCTTTGTTATGGTTTAGCTCCTCCTGCTCCTGCTCAAATGTGTCTGTCAGACTAGACACATTGGGACAAGAGACAAGAGCGAAGGCAACTGTGAATATTAAAAGCGTGCAATTATCTGACTCCTTATTTTCTACCAAATTACCATTTATTAATATTACATTTCTGCATCACATGAAGTCACTTGCTCATTAAAGGTGGCAATCTGGATTGTTTCCAGTCCCATACCTTTATATAAAAGCTGTTTATAAAGCCAATATTCTTACCATTTTCTTGGGTAAAAGAGCTGCATCCTATCTGGGCATCAAATCTTCAAACAGCAATTGTAGCCAACAGGTTCCTCAAATACATTACTGGTGTTAAACCGCTGATTTTCAATTAATTTCAAACAAGATTTGTCTTTTCTGATGGCCGTTAACAGGTAATGCACAGCAGACATTACATTACATTACATTATTGGCATTTGGCAGACGCTCTTACCCAGAGTGACGTACAACAAAGTGCATACCCATAACCAGGGATAAGTTCGCTGAAAGACCCTAGAGGGAAGTACAATTTCAACTGCTACCTGTACAACAAAGATAAGGACGAGGGCCAATTAATTAATTTTTTTTGAACAAAGAAAAACGGAGCAAAAGTGACCAAAGTTAAATATCCAAACACTAGCCAACTAAAAATACAGAGTCACAGAGACAACAATTAAGGTTCACAGGGAGGTAGGGAGGGATGGGGAGAGGTGCTGCTTGAAGAGGTGTGTCTTCAGCTTGCGCTTGAAGGTGGGGAGAGATTGTACAGTTCTGACCTCAACGGGGAGTTCGTTCCACCACCGTGGAGCCAGAACAGACAGTAGTCGTGAGCGTGAGGTGGAGGTTCGGAGAGGGGGAGGTGCCAAGCGGCCTGTGGAGGCTGAACGAAGAGGTCTGGCAGGGGTGTAGGGTCTGATGATTTTTTGTAGATAAGCTGGGGAAGACCCTTTAACTGCTTGGAAGGCTAGCACCAATGTTTTGAATTTGATGCGAGCCATGACAGGCAGCCAGTGGAGGGAAGTAAGCAGGGGGGTGACGTGTGAGTATTTGGGAAGGTTGAAGACCAGACGAGCTGCTGCATTCTGGATGAGTTGGAGGGGTCTGATGGCGGACGCTGGGAGGCCAGCCAAGAGGGAATTGCAGTAGTCCAGGCGGGACAGGACCATCGCTTGGACCAGGAGCTGGGTCGAATAGGGGGTGAGAAAGGGGCGGATTCTCCGTATGTTGTATAGGAAGAACCGGCAAGACCGGGTCACCGCCGCAATGTTCTCGGAAAGGGACAGTCTGCTGTCCATCACCACGCTGAGGTTCCTTGCACTGGGTGACACAATTCTACACAGTTCCAAGTGGGCAAACCTACAAAATCAGCAAGGGATCAAATAATTATTGCTCACACTGTATGATTTACGATTTTCAAAAACTGAACTGTACCCCTGGCAAAACAAGTTTCAGCCCTTAAGAAAATGAACCTCACAGTTTCCTGTTGGACTGCACTCAAAGCTATGGGCTATAGTGGTACAAGCCTTCACACAATGACGTTCCTGTGTCTGCAGCCTTTACCCACCCGGCACTGTTCCCTGTTGTTTCTCTCACTTCCCCATTCAGGGCCTATTTCTTTCAGAATTATACTGCTTTAGCTCACAATCGCTGAAGGGGTTCTTAGCCTTCCAACCCAAATAATATGTGATTAAAGAGCCGCTGTTGATGAGGGTCAGACAGCACACAACAGATAGTTAATGTGAAACACCGCAGGGCTTTCCCCTGGTTTGTAAAAGCAGAGTGATGCTCTGGCCCTCCTGTTCTGCATTCTGAGGCATTAAAATGGTAAATGAACTGCATTTATATCACACTTTTTTCAAGAGCACTTTACAATTGATGCCTCTCATTCATCCATTCGAACACCAACGGCGATTGGCTGCCATGCAATGCACCAATCAGCTCATCGGGAGTCTTGCTCAGGGACACTGCAACACACCCACGGCAGAGGATTGAAGCAGCAACCCTCTGACTGCCAGATGACCGCTCTTACCGCCTGAGCCAATGTCACCCCACCCACAAACAAGCTTTCAGACAGAAAGGTTTAAGAACCAGAAATGACTTAGGCCAGTGATACAAGTAATCTTGAATCTTATTTTCTCCGAACAGCCTTTAATGGCTTCTGAAAAGGGATTACAAAATGCATCTATTCTATGAAAAGAAACTTCAAAAGAAAATGAATATTAACAATTAAAGATTAATCTTTCACTTCAAGATTTTTGACTTCATATATAAACATAATATATAAACAAACTACTTGAAGAAAGACATACAATGCAAAGTCCACACCAGTAAAGGTATTGGACGTGCAGCCACACTGGTGCCTGAGGTCTGAGAAGGTCTGTCATCCTCTCACAAAGAGCTGGGTCTACATTTTAAAAAGTCAAGCTAAGTTTTGAAACAGCTGGTAGCTGGTTGACCAGTTCAGACGAGTAATGGGCAGTTTGGCTCTCTCCCCAAGCACTGAGATCTGCCCGCCCCACTCCTCCTTCATCTCCTTAGACTTAGACAGTGTCCAATGGATACTTACCAGACCAGTTCAGACCAGTTTAGCTGGGTGACCAGTTCAGACCAGCTCCCAGCTTGAAATGGTTTGAGCAGCTGAAGCTATGTTTTGAAACGGCTGACAAGCTACCA
Organism: Conger conger; assembly: GCF_963514075.1. NCBI lineage: Eukaryota > Metazoa > Chordata > Actinopteri > Anguilliformes > Congridae > Conger > Conger conger. The sequence goes on from NC_083769.1 coordinate 11,576,195, forward strand.
GCACTAATTGGTTTATAAGTTAATGCGCAGCTAGACCATCTTCATGACCAGCTTGACCAGCTCAATTTTCAAGTTAGTCAAACTGGCATAGCTGGATTTTACATCTTGGGAAATTGAGATTGAGTCCATTGGGGAAAGTGATTGCATATTAAAGCATTTTCAGTGATGAAATGCAATTTACTCAATAAGCAAACTCATCTTGATCATGGTTATTACACTTTCTTTGTACAACAATCAGAGATTACGCTTTAGCCTATATGCCAATTCTATAGAAGACATTGCCTGTTGCCTATAAATAATAATTTGTGGTAATTTTTTGTGGTTATTTTCTGATATGCAAAGTTTGTGGGGGAAATATGTCTGTTAAAACTTAGTTCCGGGTAGATAAGGTTGAGGAATGTGAATAGCAGGCAGTGTTTTCTGTGTCATAACCGAGGTCTGTACAGGTCATGTACAGCCGCCGATGAGCGTCTGGTGTTTATATTAACTAACGTTAGCTGCCAATAGCATTTGTTAAGGACATAAGCAATACAATTAGAAGTTCGGGTTTCGTTTACTTACATAGTTAACTAGCTAACGGTTTCTACACAGCTCTGGTTCAGTCGATTTTTAAATAACATTACTCGCGAGTGGCCACCCGGCACGGTATCTTAGCGACCTTTGTTTACAAACTTTCTGATTTCATCTATGGCTTTCAACATATCTTTGAATTTGAATTGAATATATAGTATATTCATCAAAACACATTCCACTAGTTTAATTTTCCACATAACATCCACATACACTATCCAAATCATATTGAGACGCTGTAAAAACTGTAAAATATACAGTGAGCTCCGTAATGTACATTTGGCTCTGTACCCCACAATTTTAGATTTGTCATCAAACAATTCACCTGTGGTTCAATTCACATTCTCAGCTACTTTAAAAAGGTATTTTTATTTTAGTTTCACCAGGAATTACAGCTCTTGTTTTACATATGTAGTCCCTCCCATTTCAGGACACCATAATGTTTGGAACAAATGACTTCACGTGTTTCTGATTAGTCATGTGTGTTCAATTGCTTCCTTAGTGCAGGGAGCTAAAAGAGAGCTTTCAGTATTGAGTCCAAGGCCAAACCAATATATATCTAGTTCTGCTTTGGAAATGGGAACACATACACATACACATACACATACACATACACATACACATACACATACACATACACATACACATACATATATATAGTACTCTGCAAAGGTTTTAGGCACGTGTAGAAAAAAGCTGGAAAATAAGAATGCTTTTAAAAATAGAAATGTTAATAGTTTATTTTTTATCAATTAACAAAATGCATGAACAGAATAAGTGAATGAACAGAAGAAAAATCTAAATCAAATCAATATTTGATGTGACCACCCTTTGCCTTCAAAACAGCCTCAATTCTTCTTGCTATACTTGCGCAGTTTTTGAAGGAACTCGGCAGGTAGGTTGTTCCAAACATCTTGGAGAACTAGCCACAGTTCTTCTGTGGATTTAGACAGACTGTCTCAAAAAAAAAACCTAACACAGAGCTAAGAATATGTCTTGCTAAGAGAACCCACAAAACTGTGGCCAAATCTCGCAGATCCACACGGTAACTTCTGCAGATTCGGACACCCCCAACACTGCTGCTCTGCAGCAAATGGCTCGGAGCTGCTTACACAGAGCCTAGGCAACAGAGACCTTAATATAGAGCTCACACAGCTAAAAACCATCAGGGGTAATTAAGCTCAGAGAAACCAATGTGTGGGAGCCTGTCAGAGCAGAACTGAGCACACCGGGCTGTTGGATGGTCACTTGTCAGCTGACGCACAGCAAAGAAGTGGGAAGAGAATTCTAGAAACATGCCACGTACAGTGGGAGCGACCTTTTGTACCTTTAATTATTTAATACATTATCATCAAGTCAGTTCTGGAGACTGCTTCAGAATAGGAAATGAATAGAGTGATGCAACAGCATATCATTATTTAATGGGCAACATGGTGACCTTAAATTATATAAGCTATCTAAAAATATAGTATGACATAGTGGGATATACATATAGTATGATATAGTATATTCCCTCACATATGAAGGTAAGACTGAGTGAATATGGATTCCCGTGTCCACTTATAGAACAGGACCTGCAATCACAGTGCATGCAAGGATTATGCCAATATTTAAAAAAAAATGCCTGATCAGTAACGTAATATCAGTCACAGCACTTTAACTAATAAGATTAACAACTCTCATGCAAGAATAATATAAGAAATCAATCTATACAATCACAGAGAATGATTATGAAAAATCACTGAATTAATCACCGTTCATTTTAAACTTACCTTGGTTTAATGGTGTTAACGGAACAGCTGAGTAGAAACCATGCTGGCCGATGACTGCTTCAGAACCTATTGCCAATAAATCAGAGCGGTTGAGGGAAAACATTGGAAGAACATATGATCTCAATAGAGTAATGTATAAATAAAGACAACATGTGTGAAAATATCATGGTTTTTAGTTCAGTGCCAAGGTAATTTGTCAATCCCAGGTGTGGAATTTGAATTTTCACCTTCAATTTCTGTAGTAAGGGGTATTTCCTCATACACAGCAGTTGGTAATCCATGATCTGGAGAAGAGAGGAAAAAAATAATTCAACAAACACTTGGCCCGCAGTGTAACAGGAACAGAACAATCTATTCTCACCTGCATTTATGTAACATCCATTTAACCTGGAGTAAAACTTCTCCCCATCAAGCTGATTTTTGATTTGAACTTCTGAAATTGCAAAGATAAATCATGACACACCAGCAATGATAAACAATGACACACCAGCAATGATAAACAAGGACACACCAGCAATGATAAACAAGGACACACCAGCAATGATAAACAATGACACACCAGCAATAATAAACAATGACACACCTGCAATGATAAACAATGACACACCAGCAATGATAAACAATGACACACCAGCAATTATAAACAAGGACACACCAGCAATGATAAACAATGACACACAAAAGTGTGACTCCCTGATGGGCCATAGAGAGTCCAACAATATATATTTATATATATATAAGAATACATAAATGTGTTAATAGATATAATAAATGTAATACTGAAATAAATAAAATAATCTAAAAAATGTGAATTAATAAATCTGGTGATATAGAAATATATATGTACGTACAATTAATTCATGAAGTTATTTCTATTCATTAATATAATAATTTATAAAAGATTTCCATTCTTTTTTATTCAATTATTTCCAGAAATACAGTACTGCGCAAAAGTCTTAGACACCATAGATTTTTTAAATAAAATGTTGGTCCGTAATCTGAAAATGTAAAAAAAAAAAAAAAGGAACATACCTTATTCAATTCATTGTGCATATATTTACATTTCTATACAAAATGTTCAGTTTTACTTGCAATGCTGATACATTAATACATTGTTAAAGTGCATAGCCTAATGTATAGCTGTGGTAAAAGAGTACTACTACACACCTGATTTCCTGTATTTCTTAAAGCATTTGACTGCCAGCACCACCAGGCTTATGAAAATGATGACTGAACCAGAAACACCCACAATAAAGTACAGCCCTGCAGTGGAGGTAGAACAGGAAGATGTAATGAGACATAATATCATCTTTTTAATGTTTTCAAAACATTAAAACTAGATTCCAATCCTGTACCAATACAGGATTACAAAATCAGCCTTGTGTATTCATGTACAGTATAGTGCCATCCAAAATTGTTCATAGCCCTGATAAAGATCAGCAAGAGCAGGCAACAAGCACAGAGCAAAAGGTCTGAAGGATTTTAGTCAGTGATCCTCCCCATACTGTATGATCACCAATCTCCTGAAACACTACATAAGAGGGGCAGTAGTGTTATCTTTACAAAGAGGGGATGCGCAGAGCACTGAATAGTCCTGACACCTATCTCTTTGGGGCAAATACATCAGTATAAAGTTATATGATCAAGAAGGGACATGAATGATTTTGTAAGAGATTGTGTTTCCCCTTTTATTGTGGGCCTTAATTGTCAAAATATACAGTCATTCAGATACGGATTGGGATTAAAAACAAAAATAATGCAATCTAACACATCTCATTAATAGTGACAATGGGCCTCATGCAAGAACCACTCGTACAAACAGATTTGTATTTTTTGTTCTGTAGAAACAACATTTACGAGTGGTCACGACCTGTCCTACGAATCATGTAAATACGCATTCCATTCATTTCCTCTGGAGAGGCTTGCAGTGCAGAACCTTGGCTCAAACTTTAAAACTATGCATTGCAGATCAAATATTAATCATTCAGCAACTGCATTGCTAATTTCTTGCCACAAATGTTTAAAAATATATATGTTCGTGGACTGTTTACGAGTCCTTCGTATGAAAAAAGAAATAGGAATGTATGATAAGATTTAAAAAATGTTCTTGCATGAAGCCAGTTGTGTTATACATTAGGGTACAATGGCTATTTCACTGGATTTCACTTTTTACTTGTCTGTGGTCTTAATTATTAATTCAACTTACGAATATTAGTTGTCATGAAGCCTGCACTGATGAGAGAGTAGTACGCTCTGTCCGTCCTTTTTCCTTGACATTTGTATTCACCATCATAGGAGCCATTCCAAAATCCCACTGTGTGCCTCTCCCCAGTCTGGTTTAGTGAGATCTGTGCTCCGTCTCTGTACCATATGTAGTTCCAGTTGGCTGAGGTTCCCTGAAGCTCACACCTCATTGTTAGACTGCCTTCAGTGATGTAGATCCCCAGCCATCCATTATCCAGGGTCACTACTGCCTGAGGCTGAGCTGCAAGATCACATAATGCTTATCATCCAACTCAATGTGTTATATGTCAAAACCAATATCATCAATTGAGTCTGTAATCCACTAAGCCTTACATTACTGATTAACAGCAGAAAGTTACTGTTGTGTTTCAATCCCACATGATACTGAAATAATGGAATTCCTCTTCACATTGGTGAGATTTGTTTTTTCATTATTAAAGCACATCAATCAAAGCCACATTCTTCTCATGTAATAGTTCTCACCAGATATTTGTAAAGTCAGAGGATCACTGTAGTCTGAGTAAAAAGGGTCTCTTCCTCTTGCAGCTCTACACCAGTACTCTCCACTGTGGGCCAGAGCAGCAGGGCTGATGGTGTAACTGGACCCTTCAGACCTGCTGCTTTCAGTGTTGGGCAGAGCTATATTCTCCGCCTGTCTTTGTACCAGAAATACTCCCAGCCAGCAGGATCTCCCTTAAACCCACAGTTCAGGGTGACATTCTCTCCTGTGTACATCTCTCCGCTGGGGGAAGTCTGGGTAATAACAGGCTTTGGCTTTCCCCCTGATGAAAGTAAACATGTGCTTAGTCTTAATTTCTTAGCATTTATAAATATAGATAGGCTTCATCACATACAAGATCATATGGTTAAAGACAGGAGAAAATATCTAGGAGGAAAACTCACCAGACACATTTAACACAAGTGATCCAGAGACAGACTGTATAACAGGATTTTGTCCTCGTTCACCCTGACAGAAGTACTCTCCACTGTCTGACTCTTTTACAGAGTGCAGGATGTGCCTTTGTTGGCTTTCGGTACTATGGGCACTGAGACTCTCCAATGTTCTCTTGGTTTTTCTCATCCATGAATATCTCCAGCCAGACCCTTTCCTGATGTCACAAGTCAAGGTAACGGTTTCTCCTCTGAACATCACTGAGGCTGGGGGATCTGTGACTATGACAGCCTGAGGACGAGTAGCTGAAATGCACATGGGAATACAGAATGGATTTTGTTTCATAATTTCATTTCATAATGTATTATGAAGCAAAAAATAAAAACATGAAATTCTAGTTGAGGGGACTAGTTTTCAATTACACAACTTACCAGATGCTGTTATGTTATGGAAGTTACTGGAAACTTGGTCTTTCCCTTTTGCAGCTACACACTGATACATTCCACTCTCTCTCTCGTTCACAGCATGCAGAACCAGCACAGAGCCATCACCACTGGAGCCTGGAAGTTGTGCTAGGCCCCCCTGTCTGTGTCTGATCCAGTAAAATGTCCACCCCTCAGATCCAATAACCTGACAGGTGAGAGTAATCGTCTCTCCTGGGAACACAGCTGACCATGGAGGATTAGCAGTCAGAAGAACCCCCGGACTGGACTGTGCAGCTGAACAAGTTATAACAGAATGAAACAAGTGTTTAACAATGAACAGTTTGCTTTAATACATAGTATCAATGAAAATACAGATTCTAAATTCAATTTAACTACATAGCATTTTCTAAATGCAAAACTTTCTTAACTGTATCATTTTCCTCATTACTTGCATTCCTTATATTGTAACCCTTCCTGTCTCTCAGAAAACATGTGTTTTGTAAAGTTCCCATGATATTTTTAAATTCTGGTTTATAATTGCTGTGTGTTTTCCACAAAACAAATGAATGGTAGTTCTGTCCCTGCCAACGCATAGATGTAATATCTGTACCTGTCTGTTCACCAAAAAACAGCAATGCTGTTGCATCTGAAACAGAGAGAAAGCAATTTCCATGCCTGTTCCAGGTTGAATAAAAGTTGACATTAAATGATTTTATTATTTTCATATTGAAAACACACATTTTAATGAAACAATACACTGTCCATTTTTGAGTAGCTAAATGGTCTCGATAGTTTCACTCCCTACATTTTTCATGCAATATTTTAAATTGACAAACTCACACCAGTTAATGTTAGAGTCGATTGTTCAGACACAAGAGACAGTCAAGTTTAAAAATACATGTTGCACATTTTCAGAAATGTAATTGTAAACACAATTTCACAATATTGTTCAGTGAAATTAAATTCAAAAGAAAGCAGTCACAACTATACACTGTATTATGAATGTATTCAGGTTTTCACAACATAGCCATTTTTGTCCCACCTACTACATATTATGCCTTTTAATCATCATTCTTACATGTCAACAAATAATTATTGTTTGAAATCGCATTATTAAAGTTCTTCTACTTACAGAGCAGAAAGGACACTGTGTTCAGCTCCATTCTGATTACTCTGCCTCAGCAGAAGCCACAAGATCTATTTAGCTCACCTCAGTTTCCACACAAAGAGGAAATGCAGCAGGCAAGCCAGAGACTAAAGATGAGACAAATTAAATGCCTGCATCTAGTTATATTATTCACCCTACCAAGACAGTTTCCCTTTTAGGGTCATCTTCTAAGATGGTGGAAAACAACCCTGTTCCTGGAGATCCGCCATCCTGTAGGTTTCCTTTACGTTTCCTGTAATTAGGCACTTGACTGTATACTAATTAGGAGCTCAACAAGATCTCAAGCTGTAGAATGAAGCGTGCTTTGTCAAGGATTGAGTGAAATCTAATAGAACATTCTATTACATTTCAGTTATTTAGCTTACAGTTGATTTGCTTAAGCAGGGGCCAATCCCCCCTGGGGCAATGTAGTGTTAAGGACCTTGCTTAAGGGCATTTAAAACCATTGTGGATAAATGTTGTAGTTGTTTCGAGCCATAGTGGATCATGTAGTAGTAGAAGTAGTAGTATTATATACTAATTAAGAATTATATTGAGTTTGGGTGTGCAGCCTCTACTGTAATTATAGACTCGGTTTTGAAACCACCAACCTCCTGGGTCCCAGTCAAGCAACTTAGCTACTAGGCGACAGGCTGCCCCCGTTAGATTCAAATGATTATAGTTGCCTATCAAACTGTTCTGACAGTAATGTGTTTATCAGGGGCAGCTATAATTATACCGTATCTCACAACACTGTCATCTTCAAGGTTACCCACTGACCTGCGACTTGAATTCCTACTAACAGAGAAGTTGTTTCTCTTACAAGCAAAGAAAGGATTGTGTGATACAGGTACGATTTCTTCATCACACCATATAAGGGCATATACTGTATGTTAAAATACAATGACTATAACTGAAATATGAAAGTTGCAGACTCCCCTTAGATGGCTGACTGCATAACCAAGGTCAATGGTCAAACTGGCAACTGTGTGTGTGGCGAGTGATTTCATCAGCTGAAACAGTTGGGAACATTGTCCATGGCTTTTGATTGATTTGAAGTTAATGCTATTTGCCAAAAAAAATCTATATATGGGAATATATTTGAATTGCTACATCGGAAAGAGCCCTGTGAAAGCCAGACCACTTCAGTAGTTTCACTTCAGCATTTAACTTCTACAGCCATCACTGTGGTGAGGTGACATTTCAGCTGAGAAAAGGCACCGGCTACAAAATCTATGCTGCATGAAAAAACTTGAGTAAAAAGCAATGTATCTGTGAGCAATGCACTTCTCGTAAAATTGATTTCACAAACATTGTGAACAGAAGTAATATCTAAATCAAATCAATATTTGGTGTGACCACCCTTTTGTAAATTCGGGGACTGGCGGAGAGCCAGGAGCGACTAAGGGTAATCCCTTATAAGCGGACACGCGAACGTGTTCGCCCCAAAATCCCGGGAGGTAAAGGAAACAGAAAATAACCCGGAGACAACTTTGTACTTTTAGACAAAATAAAAGTACAACCTAGTATAAAACACTAGGCAAGCAAAATAAATAACCTTGAGACCAGTGGAGGCTCCTCCATAGAGGTGGAGGAGGCCTGGCCTCCCCAATAATTTGAGAGAAGAGAGAGATTAAATATATTAAATATATTAAATATATTTATTTTATTATTTATTTTAACAAAAAACATATTTTTTATTTCTTATATTCATATTATTTTAGTTTTGTTCATAAATCTAAATTTTCCCATGGCTAAAACCCAATATTGCAATTGTAAAGCAACAGGCCAGATTTCCCTATCAGTTTGTATTAAGGGAGGCCAGGCCTCCCCTAGGAAATGAGATTCTCATAGAAGTCAATGTAATGCATTTTTTTTCATGCCAATATGTGATTGGCCAGATCACTGAAAATGGGTGGGCAACGGAGGCCTGGCCTCACCATGCATTGTGTCCAGGGCTGAAAGATTGACATTTTGTTCGTCCAATCACATGCTACTGGTTCATTTGGAATCAACTATCCTTTCCTTTCCTATTCAACACAGAAGCCATTTTGAGAATTCGCTAGTCACTTCAGTCAAACAAACACTCGCCATAGTGGCTACGAGTGTCCTATCAACTTGTGCTTTTCAGGAAATTTAGAGAACACCCCTGGCTATCATCCCTGGAGTTTATACCTCATTTGGCAAACACTTTTGCTTAAAACTACCTCGGAAGTCGGCGAGATTCTAGCGCAATTTGAGATCTTGGGCTGGAGATATGCAGATTCCAGATACTAGGCAGTGAGAATGACATTCAATAGGTCATGTTAGACACCATTTGGGATTTATTGAACAGTTTTATTTTTAATGTAGTCCATTTCGTTTTATTACAAGTCAATTTAATAATCTTCCATATCAAATTACCGAATTGTTGCTCTGTGAGGAAATTCACTCTAAATACGAATAGAGTGCTGCCCTCTAGTGGATAACGTTAACGTTAGATAAAGCCAACTGGAACCATATTTTTACATATTTTCTATTAAATATATTGAATAAAACTACATATGATAAAGAAAGTGTTATCTTATCTTTTTTATATGCTGAACTTGATTAAATTGGTGATTACATGTTGAAGCTGTAGAAGAATGAAAAATGTAAGCTAAACAAAATTGTTTTTAACTACATAATTAAAATTCCTGCCTTTTACACATGTTCACTTGGCATTTATATTACATCCAAATGTCATTTCTCAGCTTAATTATCAGGCAGGCTCATAGACTTACAGCAATGTCATTTCTTCAGGAAGGCACAAGGCTAAGCTCTGCACAATGAATTTCATCAGCCAGAACTTTCTGACTGTAGCTTACACTCCAAATAGTATGCCTTTGGCCAGCACAAAGACAGATAAGAGAACAGGGAACATTCCATCGCGAGTGAAGTGAGCAAGCGGAAAAAAATGGCCTCCTCAATTCTGGAAGTCATCAGCCTCCACTGCTTGAGACACAGCTCAGGAAAAGACAAACCAAAATACAAATCCCGGGGAAAATGTCCCTCACCCACAAGCTCACACAAGCTAGAAATAAAATCAAAACCAAACAAAGAACCTTTAGGAAGGCGTCAGCAGTGCACACAGCACTAGCAAACTGAACACCCTCCTTACCTTTTCTTAAGAACGTGACAGAAACCCGAACCAGCACGATACCTGACTCAAATACACACCGAGTCTACCACGTGCTTACCAGCTTGGTGCAAGAGCGAACAGTTGACACCAAAGCACCGACCAATTGCCAGCGAGCGCTTTAAATACCCACAGGAGGTAGGCTCCCCTGGCACTAATGAGGACCAGCTGAAAATAGTAAACACAACCGGTACTACCTCTCAACCCTGACACCTTTGCCTTCAAACCAGCATCAATTCTTCTAGGTATACTTGCACACAGTTTTTAAATGGCTTCAAACTACATTGAATGGCGTTACTACGGTATGTATTAAACATCAGCCACAGTAGAGAAATCAAATGCTTTGCAATATCAACTTATATCAGTCAAATATTTCCATGTATGCCAATGTTGGAATTAAATGGGTGGAGTTCAATTTATTCCCAGACCAGCTATTGGGTCAGGTACCTTGATGACATCAAGAATTCCTCAAGAACAAATATGATTCAGTTGACATTGTGGTTGTCCATTCAATCTTTAACCCATTTTTTGAGAAGAATTCTGAGAAGCATAAAAAATAGACCTAAAAAGGAAGGAAGAATGACTCTTCATCGTGCCCATTTACTGAACAACTGAATCTTTAATTTGGATCCTCAGGGCTTCATGAGGTCAGGTGACCTGTAGACAAGTGCACTCTTCATACCCAATATTGTGAACAACTGATCACCCAGAGAGTAGAATTATAAACTTGATACATATTACATACATTAATGAATAGCTCAAGGAAGGAATATTTATTAATGCTATTGGAGTGTAGCTTATAACTTTGAGTATCGAGACAGAGAGGAGATACTATATCTCTGAGCAGATTAGCCTAAGAGGGTGAATGTGCATGCAACATCCTGCCTATATTACAGCCAATTTATGGGTTTTTTTTGTTTTTTTCAGACAGACCTGTGAAGATCATCATTGGATGCAGGCGTTGTATTTGTCTCATCTTGCCTGCTGCATTTCCTCTTTGTGTGGAAACTGAGGTGAGCTAAATAGACCTCCTGGCCTCTGCTGAGGCAGAGTAATCAGAATGGAGCTGCACACAGTGTCCTTTCTGCTCTGTAAGTAGAATAACTTTAAAAATGTGAATTCAAGCAATAATGATTTGTTATGATAAAATGAGAATGATGATTAAAAGGCATAATATGTAATATGTGGGACATTACAAAAACGGCTATGTTGTGGAAAACCTGAATACATTCATAATATTGCTTTGGACATAAATGACACAGTGTATATTTGTGACTGCTTTCATTTTTATTTAATTTCACTGAACAATATTGTAAAAGAAGTGCATTGTTTATATCTATATATATTATTTTTTTTACATGTATTTTCAAACTCATAACTGTCTCTTGTGACAATCATACATTTGGTTCATACTCCAACATTTGGAGTTAATCAATTTAAAACATTACATGAAAAATGTAGGGAGTGAAACTATCAAGAACATTTAGCTACTCAAAAATGGAAAATGTACTGTTTCATGAAAATCCACTCAACAAAAATGTATTTGTGTTTTCATTAAGAAAATAAAAAACTAATTTCATGTCAACTTTTATTCACACTGGAACAGACATGGAAATTGCTTTCTCTCTGTTTCAGATGCAACAGCATTGCTGTTTTTTGGTGAACAGACAGGTATAGATATTAGAATCCTTCAATCTATGCTTTGGCAGGGACATAACTACCATACATTTGTTTTCTGGAACACACACACAGCAAATGTTGCAAAATACATGCTTTCTGACAGACTGGAAGTGTTGCAATATAAGGAATTAAAGTTATGAGGAATATTAGAAAATGTTGAAGTTAAATTAAGCTTAGAATGTGTATTTTCATTGATACTATGTATTAAAGCAAACTCTTCATTGTTAAACACTTGTTTCATTCTGTTATAACTTGTTCAGCTGCACAGTCCATTCCGGTGGTTCATCTGACAGCTAATCCTCCATCGTCAGCTGTGTTCCCAGGAGAGACGATTACTCTCACCTGTCAGGTTATTGGATCTGAGGGGTGGACATTTTACTGGACCAGACACAGACAGGGGGGCCAAACACAACTTCCAGGCTCCAGTGGTGATGGCTCTGTGTTGGTCCTGGATGCTGTGACAGAGAGAGAGAGTGGAATGTATCAGTGTGTAGCTGTAAAAGGGAATGACCAAGTTTCCAGTAACTTTCATAACATAATAGCATCTGGTAAGTTGTGTAATTGAAAACTAATCCCCTCAACTAGTGTTTCATGTTTTTATTTTTTGCTCCATAAAACAATATGAAATTAAATTATGTAATTCCCATGTGCATTTCAGCTACTCGTCCTCAGGCTGTCATAGTCACAGATCCCCCAGCCTCAGTGATGTTCACAGGAGAAACCGTTACCTTGACTTGTGACATCAGCAAAGGGTCTGGCTGGAGATATTCATGGATGAGAAAAACCAAGATAACATTGGAGCGTCTCACGGCCCACAGTACTGAAAGCAAACAAAGGCACATCCTGCACTCTGTGAGAGAGTCAGACAGTGGAGAATATTTCTGTCAGGGTGAACGAGGACAAAACCCTGTTATCCAGTCTATCGCTGGATCACTTGCGTTAAATGTGTCTGGTGAGTTTTTCTCCTGGAGATATTCTCCTTAACCATATGATCTTGTATGTGATGAAGCCTGTCTATATTTATAAATGCTAAGAAATTAAGACTAAGCACATGTTTACTTTCATCAGGGGGAAAGCCAAAGCCTGTTATTACCCAGACTTCCCCCAGCGGAGAGATGTACACAGGAGAGAATGTCACCCTGAACTGTGGGTTTGGGGGAGATCCTGATATCTGGGGTTCTGTGTCTGAGACCCCAGTGACCCTGTCACTGTTTGTGAATACAGTACTGTGCAAAAGTCTTAGGCACTTTTTTAACATTCTGAACAAAATAAATAATGAATGGTCCTTCATAGACATACTATACATTTGACATTACATTTTTTATAATTTGGCAGAATAATTAAAAACTGAATCAATTTAATATTTTTGGTGACCACCCTTCGGTATTAAAACTGCATCACTTCTCTGAGATAGCCAACACTGTCCTGCTGTTGTATTAAACAATCAGCAGGGAGGTTGTTCCAAGCATGCTGGAGAACTTGCCACAGTTCTTCTGCAAACTTTGGTTGGCTCCTTGCTTCTGATCTCAGACAGCCTTGATCAAGTTTTTATGTAAAAATAGTCAATTGCTTAAAGTAAATACAAAAATGTCTCTGTAAAATGAAATCTTTTGGAAAATGAATATTTGGAAATCTCAAATGTGTTCTTTTATACTAACACACAAAAAAATAAACATTTATATAATAACGTCTGGGGTGCCTAAGACTTCTGCAGAGTACTGTACTTCTTGCCTATGTATACATCATCCTGTTTTGTCAAGGGTGTTAGAGACGGATGTCTTGTTTGTGTTTTGTTATCACTTTGCCGTTCCCGGTTCTAGGTAGGCTATATTGCAGTTGGGAGGCTGTGTAGTGTTCTCCCTGGCGCTGTTCCTGTACCTAGTTATTACTCGTATCATCTTTGACTATCACCATAATATGTAGGGCATGAGGTTGAGATTCTCTGCCATCTGTTATTTCCTTGCTCGAGTCAGATTAGACTTCTCAACCTTTTTCATAGGTTGTTTTATTGGTTGGCTAATGGCCGGAGAGTTATTTACTCCCTTTTATGTTTCCCCCCTTCCTCCTCTGGGGTACATCACTTGTCTCTAGGGATGTCCCCAGAAAATATCAGTGGTAATCTCACGTCTTGTGGTTAACTTTTAGAATCCAGCTGGGTTGCGTTTGGTCCTCCAACCCCGCTCATTCACATTTTGGCACCCACAAGGTGAATAAAAATAGAGAAACTTATCTTCAGTGCCCCTCTCTGCCCATCATTACATCATTTCCAGTTTACTTTGTGAATATCTTACCCAGTGTTTTCACTGTGAGCGACTCAGTTGAAAGTTCGCTCAAGTGTACTAGGTTGAGGGAGGGGCCAGAACTTGAATTAATGAATTGAATAGCTAGAGTGCTAGCATTAGCCAGCTCTCCAGTGCTGTAAAAAAAAACCATAGGAAATTAAAATATGAAACAAAATCCATTCTGTATTCTCATGTGCATTTCAGCTACTCGTCCTCAGGCTGCCATAGTAACAGATCCCCCAGCCTCAGTGATGTTCACAGGAGAAACCGTTGTGTTAAATGTGTCTGGTGAGTTTTTCTCCTGTCTTTAAGCATATGATCTCTCATATGACATAATAGCATCTGGTAAGTTGTGCAATTGAAAACTAGTCTCCTCAACTAGTGTTTCATGTTTTTATTTTTTGCTCCATAAAACAATATGAAATTAAATTATGAAACAAAATCCGTTCTGTATTCCCATGTGCATTTCAGCTACTCGTCCTCAGGCTGTCATAGTCACAGATCCCCCAGCCTCAGTGATGTTCACAGGAGAAACCGTTACCTTGACTTGTGACATCAGCAAAGGGTCTGGCTGGAGATATTCATGGATGAGAAAAACCAAGATAACATTGGAGCGTCTCACAGCCCACAGTACTGAAAGCCAACAAAGGCACATCCTGCACTCTGTGAGAGAGTCAGACAGTGGAGAATATTTCTGTCAGGGTGAACGAGGACAAAATCCTGTTATCCAGTCTTTCCCTGGATCACTTGTGTTAAATGTGTCTGGTGAGTTTTTCTCCTGTCTTTAAGCATATGATCTTGTATGTATAAATGCAGAAATTAAAACTTAGCACGTTTACTTTTATCAGAAGGAAAGCCTAAGCCTGTTATTACCCAGAATGCCCCCAGCGGAGAGATGTACACAGGAGAGAATGTCACCCTGAACTGTGGGTTTAAGGGAGATCCTGCTGGCTGGGAGTATTTCTGGTACAAAGACAGACGGAGAACAGCTCTGCCCAACACTGAAAACAGCAGGTCTGAAGGGTCCAGTTACACCATCAGCCCTGCTGCTCTGGCCCACAGTCTAGAGTACTGGTGTAGAGCTGCAAGAGGAAGAAACCCTTTTTACTCAGACTACAGTGATCCTCTGGCTTTTGACATATCTGGTGAAAACTATTACAATATAAGAATGTGGATTTGATCGATGTGCGTTAATAATTTAAAAAATACAAAGACAGTGTATATGATGCTTTAATTTTATTTTTAGAAACTGTTGTATTGATTTGCAGGTATACCTCAAACACAGCTGACAGTGCAGTCTGGATGGACAGAGGTCTTCACCAATGAAACAGTGACTCTGAGGTGTGTAATTCAGGGCAGCTCTACAGAGTGGATATATGAATGGTACAGAGATGGACAGGAGCTTCCTGTAGACGAGGCTGACTCCAGCAGTGTAAATGGAGACACATACACAATCCTCTCTGCTGATCAGTCACATACTGGACTCTACACCTGCAGAGGAAAGCTTCAGAGAGCTGCTGTATACTCTCTGATGAGCAGCTCTGCTACATTGAATGTACAAGGTAAATATGATCAATTTTTCCTCAACAGAGATATTTTATTTCAAGTAGTCTGTAAGCCTCTCCAGTCCACACTGCAGCTCAGTGGGTGGCGGTAATGCACCTTTAGCCACATATAACCACCGTTAAAGAAAACATAAGAAAAAGAAGATGGGGAGCCTCCCGGGAGCCTCGCTTTTGGCTTTTCCCTTCATACACTCTGCCAGCCATTCTCCTGCCCCAAACCTGGTGGCTGTATTGGAGCTGGTGGAGCTGTCACAGCTGCTGCCATGTGCTGTGATGCAGGTTTCTGTTTTCGTATTCACAGCTGATTTCTGTTGCATTATGTCCTCATTCATCAATAATTTCAGAAATCCGTGTGCAAATTTATGATCGGAACCAACCAAACAAATTCCACAAGATTTAACAGGTGTAGACACAGCATTTTTTTGGAATCACAAGTGTCTGATGAATACCAATCAATTGTAAACAAAAAGTACATGTACAGAACATATGACATCGATGTCTGAAATTATTGTCCCATTCATATTTATATCGTAAAAAAAACAGTGATATAATAAAACCGCTAGATTGTTGAAAAGACTCTCTGCTAGCGACAATAACAATTCAGATTCTTATCAGCCTCTTATTGGCAAAGCAGGCCAATAAAACTCCACCCTCCGCCAAGTCCTTGATACCATTGTCAAAAAAAAAAAAATACACTCAGTGAGCACTTTATTCAAACCACCCTGTCTGGAACCAACAATCATTCCACAATGAAAATGACTTAGATTCCATTTCACTTAGATCCAGATTAAATATTTGCTTTATCAAGGAATATTTACAGGTCTACCTAATAAAGTGCTCAGTGACTGTACATGACTGTAGCAGGTAATGTGTAAATTTTATTGCCGTGGATGTATCCCAAATTAAGCTACACATACCCAAGGACTTTCTGCATTTAAAAACTAAAATGGGTATACATGATTCTTGTTCTGCACAAAGTGAACATAAACTACAGGGCTATATCATTTGTCAGAGATCTGTGCTGATACACCTTGATGGAGAACAAGTTGATGTTAGCTCTAGGACAGATCAATTTAATTTCCTGTCTTTTGAGGCTTTCGGCAAATGCTAATATTTCACTTAAAACATATTGTTTTGTGATTAATAATCCTTTAGACTTTTGACTCAAGATTTACAGGCATAACAAAATGTTGAATTGATTAACAATGTGACTGCTCTACCAAAGTCACATTGACCCCAAAATGTATTTTCAGTTTTAGAAAAGAGAATGCAAACTTTCTAACGATTCCAAAGTTCTCTTCTCGGGATATCAAGGGATTTGTCCCGTTGCAATTTGCGTGCCACCAATCCATGTTTTCGAGAAAAAAGGCTTCAACGGTGAACAAAACTCCATGGCTATAACTTGTCATCTTATGTTTCAACTCTTTAAAACTCTCTTAACTCTGAACATTTATTCTTGACAAAGACATACAGATCATGAAAGAATGTATGATAGAACGGGTCACAATTTTGTAGTTTTATAATCTCTCAAAAATGGATTGGAAATAGACTGTAGTTTAAGATGGCAAGTCATTTTCTGGACTTAACACAGGTAGGTCTACGGTACATGGTTTTGAAGCCACGCCAAGAAGACTCAAGGCACGGAGGTGTAATATAGGCTACACACCACGCGCACCAGCCGCTACGCGCGCACGCACCTTAGGTCGTCCGGCCAACAACTAGCCTATAGCCGTGCAACACGGGACACTAGCGAACGTGCCCGACAGGGTTCCGCCTGCCTGACAAGCGCAACCAAACAAACTTCAAACAAAACAGCACCGAGGCAAAACAGCAGTGACTGTTGCACCTACAAAGTGAAGAAAGAGTCACTGTTTATCTGGTATTTTATAGTTAAAATCCAATCGGAACATACAGGAGGAGACTCCGCAAACAGATGCATCTTAATGAATGAATTAGAAGAGAATATAACGTTACTGTCGATGAATGCCAAGTAATTACAGCTATAAAAATATAGCCCACCTACCGAAATCAGGGGACACAGCTAAATCCCGACGAATTACCCAGCAGACAAAGGACAGCAAGCTGCACCAAAGCATTGCGTTAGTCTGCGGTGTTCCTAACCCATGCAATATTATCAGGGGGGAAACAGAATAGATGTTTTCTTACCTCTAGTGGTAAGGCAGGCAGACATGAGAGAAGAGGACGAGACAGGAAACAGGAAATCGATCAGAGAGATCACAGGGAGAGGAAGGAAAAACATTTAAAAAGTAGGGAGCCAAGAGATTGGTTCATCGGGTGAGATCCTGCCGGTGCCACTCCCCCCACCTCAATTACTGCACTATTAGGGACAACAGCGAGTCTAGCTCGCCTTGTCACATAAGGTTAGTGGATTTCAGACTCAATTAAGGATATTGGTTTTCATAGATAAGCATTATGGGATCTTGCAGCTCAGCCTCAGGCAGTAGTGACCCTGGATAATGGATGGCTGGAGATCTTCTTGATCATCACTGAAGGCAGTCTAACAATGAGGTGTGAGCTTCAGGGAACCTCAGCCAACTGGAAGTACATATGGTACAGAGACGGAGCACAGATCTCCTGATTTCTTTTTTTCTTTTCTTTTTTTATTTTTGCATGTTTGTCACACTTAAATGTTTCAGATCATCAAACAAATTTAAATATTAGTCAGACAACATAAGTAAACACAAAATGCAGTTTTTAAATGAAGGTTTTTATTAGTAAGGGAGAAAAAAAATCCAAACCTACATGGCCCTGTGTGAAAAAGTGATTGCCCCCCCTGTTAAAACATAACTTAACTGTGGTTTATCAAACCTGAGTTCAATTTCTCTAGCCACACCCAGGCCTGATTACTGCCATACCTGTTCTCAATCAAGAAATCACTTAAATAGGACCTGCCTGACAAAGTGAAGTAGACCAAATGATCCTCAAAAGCTAGACATCATGCCGAGATCTAAAGAAATTCAGGAACAAATGAGAAAGAAAGTAATTGAAATCCACAGAGAATACGAGTATCCATTTGAGATTTTCAAAAACCTGGTCTCAGTTGTAACTGGCAGCTGGTCAACCTATATCATTATCATTTTGTTGACTCCGATGATATATACAGTAACGGAGTCACAAAATAGCAACAATAATCATGAAATGCATGTCCATGCAGACTAAAATTTGTTGAAAAGTTGTGAAATGCATCCAGTTTGTATTACGGTAGCCCTTGACATCTTTCAGGCCGTGACTTCTTTGTTTTTTGGTCCCTCAGTTCACCGTGCTGTGGAGAATGTTGTTCGCATCTGTGTGGCTGTGGCGGTCCTCCTCTTTCTGTCAGTCATTGTCAGACTCGCCTTCCGGAGAAGAGTGTCAGGCCAGGACATGGTGCACAGTGAAGAGGAAATGGCAGAACAAACTGCAGATGCCTGACCACACATTGCGGTTTTTCTAGCTTTGCTAAATATTACAAGACATATGTATCACTTATTAAAAGTAGATCTGCTAGAACGTATATAATTATGTGCATCGTAGGGGCTTGAGAGCTAAATGTAATATCTGGCATTGTATTAATTAGATTCTAAATATTGTAATTTGAAAACATCGCGTTCAATTAGCTTTTGCATGAATTTCCATTGAGGGGAGAATGATGGGGGGTTTCATGTCTTGGGCAACTTCTGTTACTGGAGGGTAGACAGTGTAACAATATTAACTACATATTGTTTCATATTTTGCTCCCACACTGTATGTGCTCCCATTTTCATTTTCAAAACAAGTTTATTTACCTTGCTATAATGAAAGATGTTATTCATCTTTTTTCTCAGATGAGTATTTTAATAGAATGTAGAAATTTAGCATACTGTCGCTGTCGTGCAAATACCTTTGATGTCATTTTTTCCATACTGGATAAACACACATTGGACTTGAAACCCAGCTCAAATGAGCCCTGTGTATAAACAATGTTGTTTTGATCAATGAAAAAAGAGTCAGGTATTTGTGCTTTAAATCAATAAAATACATGTTTCTCCATGTACAGCAAATCCATGTCTCTAGAAGTTGTATGTGTACATTCATTTTATATGAAGAATACATGGGTAATCCAATCGTATGCATAGCCTCACATTAGCATTAGAGAGTTAATCGTCAATGTTATGAGTTTGCATATTGCTGGCATAAAAACAGCTTGAAGCTTGCTGTAGTTCACTGCATACTGCTTTAAGAATCACCTCAATGTGGTTCTCGGAGTCCTCCCCCCAGGAAGTTTGAACAATGCAATTTCCAACTTAAGCTTAAACAAATAAAGTGGAAGAAACTCTAAAAAAACTGACCAGACCGTGGGCAGCTACATTTTGAAGCAACCATCAATGACGCTCATATATTTTCAAACAAATGCTGTTCTTTTTTTATTGCTTTCTTTGTTATTGGCCAAGTTTGGGCAAACATATGTAAGCCAGTCATAAGTAACATTTGGTCTCATGCGCTGGTCAGCTTGCTGACTTCCCTCTCCTGGAGCATACATTGTTAGCCCCCACCGTTGGCACGCATGCCTGTGGGGGAGAGCTAGAGAAGGATTCTTAGAGGCGCCTTCTTGGGCCCTGGAGGCCCCCCTTTTCTCACATTCCTACAGGATTTGAGTACAGGAGTACTGGATATGGTATAAAGATGTTTCATGATAATCCCAGGTCAGAATATAGTGATGTTTGGTGTTATTCTGATTGGTTCAGTGCGACTGGTGTAATGGTCTAGTTTTTGTAACAGTCTACCTTTGATATCACAACCATTCAGGAGCCGAGGGGAAACTGGGCAAGAGCTGTCTCTGTAGAAGCCATGTGTTTTAGCCCCCTGCCTAGTGGGCCTGGCTGTAAATTATAGATGGGTGACTCACTTTTACGGTTTGGAGATAAGGAGAAGAAACCAAACAGTCTGGGATGTCTCCTTTCCTTTCATTCACCCAAATCAGGTTTATCCCAAAGGTATATTACCATGAGAGGCACAAAGACATATTTACAGCATAATGCAGTTATCATGAAAACTCCCAACTACAACATTCATAGATATGATGGGGCGGCCTGTAGCATGGTGGTTAAGGTCAGGAAGGGCTGCCATGTGTGAGGGGCCTGAGAGCCGGGGTTCCAATGTTGTTTAGACTACCTGTTGGGGAGTTAAGATGTATGAGTGGTCCAAGGCCAGTTGGGTCATGGGAAAAGAATCCTCCCGAACATTGGTGACCTCCCTGTGACCCCATACCTGGTCACTTCCAAGGGGGAAGACTCCGGACAATGCCACAGTGCCCTCATTTGGGCACTGCTGTCATTACACCGGTGACTGCTCTCTTAGATTAAATATTCAGAACTGCTATTAAGATAGTAAATAGACCCGGTAACACCTTGAAAACATTGCCCATGTGATCCTTGTATTATTGCATTAAGTCTTATGTAATGGTAACAGGAATTGCATGTAAAATGGATAATCAGGAGGGAAGTTTCATGATAACTGCAACATAATAAAACTTAAGGGTAATCTGTTTGGTATGGATGTGATCTGATAAAATCAAGGAATCGGATGAGATACATTTCATACCAAATGGAATTTAATAAACTATAGTTTCAGTATCCCAAGGGAAAACCTACACGTCCTCTCCTGGTAATCATCTCATTTTCCCTACTCAACAACCCCCAACGGTGGGGGTCTAAATTCCAGATTTGACCACCCCTCCGGGTTGATTTATGGCACTGCCGCCTGGTTCCAAACGTATGATTTGGCATAAAAGCAAGGGAGACAGACCAATCTGGGAAGATCGTATTCGACTTCCCACACAACATGTCTTGGGTATGTATGTATGTATGTATGTATGTAAGTATCATGAAGATCGTATTCGACTTTCCATACGGCATATTCTATACTCTGTGTTTGTGTGTAGTCCAAGCAGGCTAGGTATGATTATTTACTCTATTTCTATTCTTAATTTGTGTATTTTATACTTGATTGTGATATTCTAAAGCTAATAACCTACCTGTCTGCGAATAAACTATTTTGCTTGTAACTTGCGTGATCTCCATGACTCTAATTCATCTTGTACCTTTTCAGCCTAAATTACAACTGAAATACTCAGGGGGAAATGGTGGCCAAAAGACCGACCGATCGGCGGGGCGGTACACCTGTGATAGTTCTAAGTTGTGAGGCCAGCAATTTCTGTCCCTTAAAGGGTCGGGCGACGCAAGGCTCTTGTAATCTGGTGCGAAGGGAACCCTTGGGCGTTATGACGCCGGTTCCTACCAAATTAGCTCTAAGGAGCCCAGACAATGCTACGCCGACCTGGGCTCGCAAATATCATGGCAGGTTTGCATGTATTGTGTTGATTGGACCCTCAGCCTCTGAGTTCTCCACCGAACTGAGATTTCAGCAGTAATGCTAATCCTGGGAGCATCTATTGAGTAATGGTGGCGCAGGTACAAGTTGAATATAATCACTCCCGAGGTCCGCGTAAATTGCAAACCCAAATTTCTAAATTATATTTAAAATGGAGTCAGATAAACGAGTAAAACTATAGTAACCACTAAGCGTACAATACGGCCCCGTTTGAGAACGGAGAATATTAAGAATTGTACTGATCCGTTTCTGGCCAGCTATAAGCGGGATATGGGGCAGGTCAATCCATATCCGACCCATGGCAACGGACCCAGTATATTCTTAAACATAATTGTGCTCTGTTCTTGTACGGAGGATAATAATTAACCCAACTAATGTTCTCCCAGCAACGCCAAAAGGAGAAGCACGCAAATCCCCCTTCGGCCCCCGCTAAATTCCGTCATTGGGTTAGCTGTGGGGTTTTACAGTTGGTGACCCCGACGTGATCAAATTTTCATTCATATCTGATTTGTTCGACGTGATCAAATTTCATTACGTGATCAAATTTTCATTCATTTAAGATTTGTCTGTCGATGTGATCAAATTTCATGCCTGTGTGTGGAATCTGGAGTTTTACAGTTGGTAAGCTCGACTTGAACAGCTTTCATCCATGTGAGATTCGTCTGCTGAGGCTTACAATGGGTGAGGTGTCTGAAGTTTGCTCCTTCTGGTGGTGTTGTTGCATTCCGGCATGATACCCGTTACCGCGGGTGTGTGGTTTTTCTTCCATCTGGTTTTGCTGTCCTTGGTGTGGTGAGTAGCATAATTTCTTTCATATCGGCATATGTTTGGGAGAGTTGTGTTATTTTACTGCATGTACACTGTTTCGGGAATCGACATATCCTATACAGGGCTGGGACCGTATAATCCAGTCATATTTGCAGGTTACTACCTCTCAGGGTATGTAACGTCATTATTGGAGAAGGTAAAGAGAGAGAAATGTTGATGTGCATGTTTTGTAACGGCGCTATGTTGCTGTGGCTATTAGCTTAGAGAGCAAGTAGGCTCCGGTAGCAACATGTTTGCAAACAAGCATTTCACAGAGAAGGTAAAAGTGTTTAGATCTGTATGTAGAGATGAGTGGTTTATGAGCTGGTAAGCTTTGAAAGGTGATTAATAATACCTATATGTGTGCGGACTGTTAGGATGCGCATATATAATATTAATTTTGGAGTAAGCTTGAGCTCTGTTAAAGGTGGCAAGTTTCTCCATTATAATTGCATAAATCGTTATAAGTCACAACTGAGTGCTGAGTCAGAGGCATAGCCTACGTTCTAGGTTCCAGACCTCGAAACAGAGTCTGGAGAGTGCTGATACTGAACCCAGGCTGTCTGTGTTCCACGGCGGGTATACGTCTCAAGCCCTTTGATTGTGGTGGTTATAACAAGTATGGTGTTTATAACAAGACTTGAGACTATCGGGTATCCGTCCGTAGGGAGCAGCAGTTTTAAGTCTCAGTGATTGAGGCCTGTATCAGTGGTTGCGATATCTCTGTATACTAGGCCCGATGTTACGTCATAGGGCCGCTGGGTGCCACAGCAGATATAAGTCTCCACCCCTCTGATGCGCTGCTACAAGGTTGGGGAATATTCTGCACGTGGTGCCTATGTCTAGACCTCTGAGACGGGGGTCGGGTGTCGCCTCACAGAATTTCTGTCTTTCTGAGCTGCTGGAAACTGAGTCCTCTGGCATGTGCTACCTGTATTGGCAACAGTTGTATACTTATAATTAAATACATAGGCGATAGTTTGGAAAGCATTTGTTATAGGCATGTGGATAGTTAAATATAACAACTGTTCTGTAATAAATGTCAAATCAACTTTGCCCTGGTAGGGATACATTCTTAAATAAAAAGGATGAATTCCCGGATTACATCATTTATCCTATTAGGATAAATTAAATAATTCAGGCATAGCCAAAATGTATAGTGCAACTTAGTGCATCTTATTAGTTTCCTCTGCTTCACTTTGTGTGCTCTAGCTGCTCCACTGTGAATGCTGAGGATTTATATTGTTATATATGGTATACTGCATGTCTGTGCATGTCATTTAAGAATTGTTAGTTAATAATACTAATATACTTACTTGGATGCCAGTTAGAGTAACTGAAGCATGTGTGTACCTAAATCTAATTGTATGTTTGTGTGGTTTCTCCCACTAACACAAAAGATATATATTAGAATATTTTCTAGACCTTAGATAAACTAGTTAATGCCATGAAATAAACCCTTTAAAGTTTTCACTGATTTACAGTGACCTGTGGCATCTGTACCTATACGGTGAGGTGTTTACAACAGGAGAGGTCTTTATAGCCCAGTAACACTGAATTGGCTTATATTTTGGAAGGTGTTCCAAATGAAAAATGTTTAAGCAAATTTCAGAGTAAAAGAGAAGAAGCAATTCCTCCTCTTATTTACATCTCTGGGCATAAAACCTAACAAGGGGGGTCATTTTCTGGCAAGGACTGATTTATGGGTCATTCTACTCCCCCCACAGTTTCAAACTTCTCAGTTCCTCACTGCCCCCCCTCACAGCTCTCACTGCTCCCTTTGTGCTTCTTGTCTCTCCTTCCCTAAGTGTTTGTCACGTGTGGTGTTTCTTGTTGTAAGAGCAGTGAACCTGCACTCTCAATGGTTTATCTTGAGAGAGTGTATGAATTGTTTTGTTTTGATGTTGTTTTTGATCAATTCTTTAATTTGATTACAGATTTATGCAGACATTCACCCTGCATAAATGTGTATATTTTTATTGTTTTTGATTAATTATTTAATTCTATTGCAGATTTATGCAGACATTCACCCTGCATAAATGTATATATTTTTATTGTTTTTGATTAATTCTTTAATTTAATTACAGATTTATGCAGACATTCACCCTGCATAAATGTGTATATTTTTATTGTTTTTAATCATTCTTTAATTTGACGTATGGATTTATGCAGATATTCACCCTGCATAAATGTGTATATTTTTATTGTTTTTAATTCTTTGATTGGACGTATGGATTTGTGCAGACATTCATCCTGCATAAATGTTTATATTTTGAAGCAAAGAGCTGCACTGTACATCTTGTGTTTGGTATATGTTAGTTTTAACCGTCCCAGTATTCTGTTCTGCATGCGATATACTGCAATATAGTAGTATGCATGGCTACAGGCACAGCTCGATAATTTAGTTCCTGAATTCTTAGGCAGACGTGCCATCCAAATACTTATAGGATAATTCATTATCCAAAATTTCATCAAGTTTGGTAAACCAGATGATCACTGGTCTCAAACATATCATTAATAGTTTACAAAAAATATATTCACGGCTGTTAGATCTGAAGCGCAGGCGCTCCATTCTATTAGCTGTTCACTTGTCCATCAGACCCATACCATCGAGCGTGTCTTAGCCTGCAGAACATATGCCAAGGGTTGGTTTGCTGCTGCCAAGCAAGATATTCTGGACCTTTGTCTGCACTAGAACCCTTGTTATGTCATAAGGGAGTTCATTGAGGCCTTAGGCTGGCATAGGTGGATTGTGTCAGAACAAAGATAAATGTTCTTTATCCACTTCATTAATGTGTCTATGTATTGTTTGTATGTTTACTATACATAGTTGTACTGTCTATATTGGATTCTTGGTTTCTTTTTCTTTGATTCACCTAAGACAGGTCTATCTAAATTCCACTACCATACGCTCAACCTGCGAAGGAGTGAAGAATCAGGTATTTAAATTAGATCACCGTGTTGGTGCATATCTCTATAAGGGACATGAAGACCATATTGACTACTCGCACTGGTTGTCATGAAACATCTTGCCGTGATTATATGTCTAACAATATTTTCCCATTTTGTGCCAAATGTATTGGTGTTCAGTTTTTGTCTGGCCATGCTGAGATCGTCCAGGTGTCTCACCCACAGTAGTACGTCATCAGCGAGATGAGCTCCTTCACGCATGAAGGTCTGACCTTTCCAGCGAGTCACTTGGAGTGATTGAGGACTTCGTAATGGGTCAGATCTGCGTTCTGAGGAGAATTCTACTGGAGGTGGACATCTCTCTGGTGGAAGGACACTATTTCTGGACAGTGTGTGTGGTCTCTGACTGACCTAATGGACCTGGTGCTACGGGTCGTCCAGGGCTAGCTCCTCTACCAGCTCTGCCCTGGATACCTACATATGGTGGGACTGGTGAGACTGGGTATTCTGAGGGTCCGTCATCACCAGCCTCATTCCACTCCCTAAAATCTTCTACCCCTGCGGTTTCGGTGCTCAGCCCCCTGCAGGTGCCAACACCGTCAGGATTGAGACTCCAAACATCCGCAGGGAATTACATGTACAGTCACGGCTTTCACAGTGACCCCTTGGAACTGTGTTGTTTGTCCCTCGGGGCCATAGGGGGGAATCTGTAAGCCAGTCATAAGTAACATTTGGTCTCATGCGCTGGTCAGCTTGCTGACTTCCCTCTCCTGGAGCATACATTGTTAGCCCCCACCGTTGGCACGCATGCCTGTGGGGGAGAGCTAGAGAAGGATTCTTAGAGGCGCCTTCTTGGGCCCTGGAGGCCCCCCTTTTCTCACATTCCTACAGGATTTGAGTACAGGAGTACTGGATATGGTATAAAGATGTTTCATGATAATCCCAGGTCAGAATATAGTGATGTTTGGTGTTATTCTGATTGGTTCAGTGCGACTGGTGTAATGGTCTAGTTTTTGTAACAGTCTACCTTTGATATCACAACCATTCAGGAGCCGAGGGGAAACTGGGCAAGAGCTGTCTCTGTAGAAGCCATGTGTTTTAGCCCCCTGCCTAGTGGGCCTGGCTGTAAATTATAGATGGGTGACTCACTTTTACGGTTTGGAGATAAGGAGAAGAAACCAAACAGTCTGGGATGTCTCCTTTCCTTTCATTCACCCAAATCAGGTTTATCCCAAAGGTATATTACCATGAGAGGCACAAAGACATATTTACAGCATAATGCAGTTATCATGAAAACTCCCAACTACAACATTCATAGATATGATGGGGCGGCCTGTAGCATGGTGGTTAAGGTCAGGAAGGGCTGCCATGTGTGAGGGGCCTGAGAGCCGGGGTTCCAATGTTGTTTAGACTACCTGTTGGGGAGTTAAGATGTATGAGTGGTCCAAGGCCAGTTGGGTCATGGGAAAAGAATCCTCCCGAACATTGGTGACCTCCCTGTGACCCCATACCTGGTCACTTCCAAGGGGGAAGACTCCGGACAATGCCACAGTGCCCTCATTTGGGCACTGCTGTCATTACACCGGTGACTGCTCTCTTAGATTAAATATTCAGAACTGCTATTAAGATAGTAAATAGACCCGGTAACACCTTGAAAACATTGCCCATGTGATCCTTGTATTATTGCATTAAGTCTTATGTAATGGTAACAGGAATTGCATGTAAAATGGATAATCAGGAGGGAAGTTTCATGATAACTGCAACATAATAAAACTTAAGGGTAATCTGTTTGGTATGGATGTGATCTGATAAAATCAAGGAATCGGATGAGATACATTTCATACCAAATGGAATTTAATAAACTATAGTTTCACTATCCCAAGGGAAAACCTACACGTCCTCTCCTGGTAATCATCTCATTTTCCCTACTCAACAACCCCCAACGGTGGGGGTCTAAATTCCAGATTTGACCACCCCTCCGGGTTGATTTATGGCACTGCCACCTGGTTCCAAACGTATGATTTGGCATAAAAGCAAGGGAGACAGACCAATCTGGGAAGATCGTATTCGACTTCCCACACAACATGTCTTGGGTATGTATGTATGTATGTATGTAAGTATCATGAAGATCGTATTCGACTTTCCATACGGCATATTCTATACTCTGTGTTTGTGTGTAGTCCAAGCAGGCTAGGTATGATTATTTACTCTATTTCTATTCTTAATTTGTGTATTTTATACTTGATTGTGATATTCTAAAGCTAATAACCTACCTGTCTGCGAATAAACTATTTTGCTTGTAACTTGCGTGATCTCCATGACTCTAATTCATCTTGTACCTTTTCAGCCTAAATTACAACTGAAATACTCAGGGGGAAATGGTGGCCAAAAGACCGACCGATCGGCGGGGCGGTACACCTGTGATAGTTCTAAGTTGT
The DNA here is from genome assembly GCF_963514075.1 of Conger conger. NCBI lineage: Eukaryota > Metazoa > Chordata > Actinopteri > Anguilliformes > Congridae > Conger > Conger conger. The sequence goes on from NC_083769.1 coordinate 11,604,453, forward strand.
GAGGCCAGCAATTTCTGTCCCTTAAAGGGTCGGGCGACGCAAGGCTCTTGTAATCTGGTGCGAAGGGAACCCTTGGGCGTTATGACGCCGGTTCCTACCAAATTAGCTCTAAGGAGCCCAGACAATGCTACGCCGACCTGGGCTCGCAAATATCATGGCAGGTTTGCATGTATTGTGTTGATTGGACCCTCAGCCTCTGAGTTCTCCACCGAACTGAGATTTCAGCAGTAATGCTAATCCTGGGAGCATCTATTGAGTAATGGTGGCGCAGGTACAAGTTGAATATAATCACTCCCGAGGTCCGCGTAAATTGCAAACCCAAATTTCTAAATTATATTTAAAATGGAGTCAGATAAACGAGTAAAACTATAGTAACCACTAAGCGTACAATACGGCCCCGTTTGAGAACGGAGAATATTAAGAATTGTACTGATCCGTTTCTGGCCAGCTATAAGCGGGATATGGGGCAGGTCAATCCATATCCGACCCATGGCAACGGACCCAGTATATTCTTAAACATAATTGTGCTCTGTTCTTGTACGGAGGATAATAATTAACCCAACTAATGTTCTCCCAGCAACGCCAAAAGGAGAAGCACGCAAATCCCCCTTCGGCCCCCGCTAAATTCCGTCATTGGGTTAGCTGTGGGGTTTTACACATATGCCTGCCCTAAGTCAATGGGCATGATGTCACTGCCCAGAAGAAACATTTAAAGTCCGACATTAAAATAGCTTGTTGAGACGAAACAGACACCTGTAATGAAGACACAGACACGCTACCTCTAAAATTGGAACAGAATGAAAATGAGTTTTAATAAATATCAAACAATGTCCATTTTGATACAATGTTAATTTGATTGTCATTTTCTTGGCACAACTACTTAACTTATACAGCCACAATAGAGGACACAGCCAGGAATAGCACCCCACCAGATATCTGGTTCCATCTTTGCTTTGACCATATTATTTGTGGATAGTTATTTTTCTGACCAGAAAGGACACTGTCAAGGACCTGGCTTTGTGAACTCACAGAGTACACACCAACTGCTGGAGTCAATAAACATACTTTCTTTTTCTTTATATTTACACTTTTTTGTTCTTTCAACCACCTCCATAAATGTCCTGGAAGATCCTTCATCTGAAATGAAGAAAGACAAGAACATTAAGTTAAGCACGTCAATCAGTATGCTGTACTTCAAAATGCACTTTTAAGATTCATATTCAGCACATCGGTTTTGATATAGCAACATATGAGCATCCCTGTTAATTCCTTCCTCCACCAGCAGGTGGAACAGAAGGTATGTGTGAGCAGTCCAACCCAGTGGTCTCCAACCCTGTCCTGGAGAGCTACTGGTTATGCTGGGGTTTTTTTCTCTCGTTAAAATCAGCACTCTGTTGAGACCAGGTGAGGTGACGTAACCATGTAATTAATTGCTTAATTAACATTACATTACATTATTGGCATTTGGCAGACGCTCTTATCTAGAGCGACCTACAGTTGGTTAGACTAAGCGGGAGACAATCCCCCCTGGAGCAATGCAGGGATAAGGGCCTTGCTTAAGGGCCCAATGGCTGTGCGGATCTTATTGTGGCTACACCCGGAATCGAACCGCTGACCTTGCGGGTCCCAGTTATGCACCTTAACCATTACGCTACAGGCCGTCTCTGTGCAGAGTAACAACGAAAACCAGCAGACCCCGTAGCTCTCCAGGACCAGGGTTGGAGACCACTGGTCCAACCTGGTCCTCTCATCATTCTTTGTTATGGTTTAGCTCCTCCTGCTCCTGCTCAGACTCTTGTCTGTCAAACTAGACACATTGGGACAAGAGACAAGAGCATTTGTTTGACATTACTTATTTTATAGCAAATCACCATTTATTAATATTATATTTCTGCATAGCATAAAGTCACTTGCTCATTAAAGGCGGCAATCTGGATTGTTTACAGTCCCATACCTTTATATAAGACCCGTTTATAAATCCAATATTCTTACCATTTTCTTGGGTACAATAGCTGCATCCTATCTGGGCTTCAACATTTGTGGCCAACAGGTTCCTCAAATACAGTACATTACACCACTTATTTTTGATTAATTTCAAACATAAAAGATTTGTCTTTGCTGATAAACAGGTAATGCACAGCGGACATCACTGTACACAGCCATTCATCACTATATATACAGTAGGGTTTGGAGCTGGGCTTGCAATGCAGGTGTGGTTGCTCGGTACAGCACAGGAAACACACAGTTGTACAAAGAGAGTGCATGTAAAAATGGAAGCTGCTCCACTTTTGGTAGCTGGTTGACCAGTTCAGACCAGCTCCATACTCAACATGGTTTGACCAGCTCAAGCTAGGTTTTGAAACAGCTGATAGCTGGCTGGCCACCTCAGACTGGTTACTGATGACTGGTTACTGCCATAACATCTGGCACAGGAGTGGTCTGTATTTGTCTACTGTTTAACAGCCAAACAGGCGGACTCTCAGAAAGACCGGCGGAAAACCTCATTATCATGCCTCTTTTTTGTGCAGCGTTGCGTTGGAGAGGTCAGTGCGTAGCTCCGGGCCACGGCTGTCGACTCATGGAAATGTGAAGATGTCGGGCGGAGGACCATATGGAGCCGTGACGGGGTAATTTTTAGAACCCTGCCATTGAGAACATTTACATGGGAGAGGCTGCATTCCCCCTTACTCAAGAGACCAGCCTGGTCCCACAGCTGCCTCTGTCCCACCGGGACCCAAATAGATCATCAAATATTTAAGCAAAATGTTCAAATGTAGAGGCAGGCAATCCCCCCCCCCCCTACTCCCTGGTGTCTACATTTCCTCCTCCGAGCCAGGCCCAAGTCGGCTCTTGGTTCCCTACAGAGTTCAAATGGCTTCTCTCTGCTCCCCGGCCCAAACTCACAGCTATGCAGTCGCCATACAGGATCCACCACCAGTTCCTAATGTTCCTCTGCAGTAAAATCTTCAGTGCTCCTTAATCTCTAAAAAATGTATGAGTTTGCGCTAGATAGAAGGCAGTCTCTCAGAGTAAGAGTAAGTAGCATTTTGCCTTGTGTAACGAGTAACATTTGCATTCTCATGATGGGAGGCATATGGAAGCCAAACACGATGCCAAACGGTGCTCTATTACAAATATCCAGTTGTAGGGAGAGTTGCATTCTTTCTTTATGTTTCCTGTGAAACAAAAAACCCAGCTGTTCTTTAAAGCTGAAATGAGAACATAACGGAAAACGGAACAAGTAAATAATTTCCAGATGAGCAGTCCTATCATAAGGCAAAACAGGCTAGTGATAATTTGGAATAAAACTAATAATCCCTGGCGAAAAGTATCATGATATGCAGCTAATTCTGCTATGTTTGAGCAAGATTATCCACTTCATGATTATATACTTGACTAGTCATTGCTGTGGTGCATTTGATCTCCTACTTCAGGTGCCACCCTCCATGTATCCCTTCAAATGCACCCAATTCAGTGGCTTCCCTACTGTAAAATCCAGCTCTGACCAGCATGAAATTATCAGGCACCAGCTGTTTCATAACCTTGACCTAACCTAACTTGAGCTGGTCAAGCCACTATTTCAACAACGAGTTGATTGCAGCAATCAGAAAAAACCTAAAGGCAACAAGAAGGAGGATACTGCTCAGGTGTTGGAAGTGGAGATGAGAAAATGCCACTTAAAAGTAATATACAGTACAGTACAGTATACAGTAAATCCTCAAATTGTGTCCGGGATTCTATTTGAAGCCGGGCCTCGGATAATAGCCGGGGGCGTGGCTGATTTGGACAAATTAAGGCTGGCCCCCAAATACAAGCCGGGGTAATATTGCCTACCAGTAGGGCTATCACTCCATGAGCACTAGAAGACATTGTTTCGATTTAACTTAATTAAATAAAAGAGCTCTTCTTAATATTTTATATTGTTGGTTGGTTTAATACTGTTGCCAATGAAAAGTCATTGTCCTACACCATGGGTCTCCAACACGTTGCTCTCAGTCGCTTGCCGTCCCCTTGCCGTCCCCTTCTAAGTAGCTTGCCAAAGGCTGAAGCAGTATACATTTAAACACAATTCCAGCCTACAAATTTAATAAGTAAATCAGGCAAAATTAACTCAATTTAGGCTACTTGGCTACGCAATAAGGTTTCCATGTATTTACAGCACAGCGCACGTTCAATGAATGAATGAAAGCGTTCGCCTTGGCTCACAATAAACAGAAGGGTGGAAATCCCAACACTCTTTCAACTACATAAAACTTAACAGTGAACCATCAAATACCCCCCAGATTTCAGTGCCCATCAGTCCCAACATTTAGCAATAGAATCAAACAGTCCAAAAGTAAATTAAAATCCCAAACCAAAACGAAAATCTTTTGATAGCCTACCGGTATGCTGCCCCAAACGAAACGCATGTCTCACAATAAAACGCACTTTAGGAAAAAAAGATCATTAACTTGCTGTTATCTATGCTAATTTGTTATTGTTCATGAAGGCGTGTCTGGCAAGTTGTTATTTTTTGGATTCTGGACATGCATGTGATTTATTGTGTTTGAGAATATTTGCAATAAACTAAGTCTGTTAAGACTGACACTATGGCTTACCAAACGGTGTTTCCTGATTAGCCTACACTAATTGATTTCTGAACGGTTACAGGAAGTGTTGAACAGTGTTGGCCCACTTTAAGTGTAGCCTTTTACTTTATTATAAATATTTTTGGCATACCATGTCAACACTGCACATGTAAGAGACACAAAAAAAAGTATACGTTTTCAGCTCAGTTTCTTAAAATGGCCGACACTCAGCCCATATACAAAGCCCTCGTTGGCCATGGCACTTCCTGTACTGCTATCCTGTCTCGATCTGGAATCCTCTCTCTAGAGGACAGTCCACTCATAAAAAACTTAAATAAATTAAAAAACTGTCGGTATTCCAGTAAGACCTGAAGTCTGTACAGTGCCCATTGGATGTGACTGTGTTTGAGTGCCGTTTAAATTCACAGTACGCAGTACAGTTGTGTAGCAATACTCTGCTGCACATTACCGTATGTACTTGTCCACTGACCTGTGTGTATGTTTGAGGGTTTACTTTCTTCCCTTGACAGCCTCAGGAAGTATGACCTCTGTTAAGGAAGGAAAGATAAAAATTATACATTAGGCACAACACAAATAAAATGATGCTAATTGAAATGTATACATTTTCATCTTGCTTTGAGTATTCTTTGGAAAAACTAGAAGCAAAGCCTCAACATCACAATAATATAATACTATAATTTATAATATAATATGTAAGAATAATATAGGAGAAATAGGGCTCCAACCATCGAGATCTAAATTTGTTTGGTCCTGTAAAATGTAAAGACTGAAGTATACATTGTACTGAAAACTGAAGTTCACAGTTGCTTAATAATTTGCAAAAAGAGTTAAATTGGTTATAACCAATCAACACTTAAAATCTTTAATAACAAGCACCAATTACTTTTTTCCTCTTTTCTTGAATAACCAGTCACCAATGACTTATTTACTCATGTTTGAATAACCAGTCACCAATTACTTTCAGATTTAAATATCTTAGACATATTCACTCATAAATGAAATTTGCAAAACATTTATCTACTATATTATTTTAAATAAGCATTTACTAGATTTAGGAAATTATTCATTAAAACAGAAAAAAATTGTTTCACTGTGAACAATATCCATGCCCCTGAATGAACAAGTTCCTGTTTGTAACTCCTTACTAAAAAAATGTTCACAAAACTAAGCCAGATCACGTTCTGCTTCTGTCTGAATGAGTGACACTTCGCAAGCCGGCGTATTATATTTCCCCAATGAAACTCAATCACAGGGCCAGACTCGGCGTTGGTTCAGCAGGTTCAAAGGAGGACGGCTTCCGTCCTGGTCCAATGAGACGGGCCGACTGCGGTGACTCACGTCTGACCTCCAGCTTGCAGGCCACGGCGGCCTCCCCGTGGGGGTTCCGGGCCCGGCAGGTGTAGATCCCGCCGTCGAAACTGCACGGCTTGCGGATTTCCAGGGAGCACACACCCTGGTTGCTGATCTGCCGGAACTTGGGATCGTCGCCGATGATCATCTGGTTCTTCAGCCACTCGATCTTGGGCTGGGGACAGGGAGGGAAGGGGGGGTTCAGTCACGTTAGCGTCACCATGAGCAGCATGTTGCGTGGAGCAGAATGAGCCTAGTGGCTAGCGTGCATGACTGGGACCTGGAAGGTTGGTGGTTCACAAGCCCCAATGCAGCCAATGATAAGATCCGTGCAGCTGTTGAGCCCTTGAACAAGGCCCTTGACCTCACATTTCTCCATAGGGGATTGTCCCCTGTGTCAAATCAACTGTAAGTCGCTTTTGATAACATTGTTGGCTAAACAATTATAATGTAATGTAATATTATTATATGCTCCTTTTACACTCACTGAGCACTTTATTAGGTATTTATTCAACCTATTTCTTTAGACTTATTATTGGTCGTCTGCTGCTGTGGCCTATCCACAGGGTTGATGTGTTGTGTGTTCAGAGATGCTCTTCTGCATACCACTGTTGTAATGTGTGGTCATTTGTGTTACTGTCACCTTCCTGTCAGCTTTGAGCTTTGAGATGAGCAGTTTCTGCGATACTCAAACAACCCTGTCTGGCACCAACAACCATTCTACAGTCAAAGTCACATTTCTTCTCCATTCCGACATTTGGTCTGAACAACAGCTGAACCTCTTGACCACGTCTGCATGCTTTTATGCATTTAGTTGCTGCCATATGATTGGCTGATTAAATATTTGCATTAACAAGCTGGTGTACAGGTCTACCAAATAAATTGCTCACTAGGTGTATATTAAGGGCACTTGTGCTACACAGCATGCATGTTTACCTCAAAACACTGTGCCACATTGCCGCAATTATTCATTACTCTTCAAAGTGAGGAGTTTGGGTATCAGCTCTAGCTGCATGGGTTACACAGAATAATTTCCTTTTAGACCATCATCTAATACTGAAGCCCCCCTGTCACACAGAGGGAGACTGGGAGTTCATTGCAGGGACTACAGTACATTATAGATGTTATTTACTATACTGTGTTTTGGCATTTGACTTCATGACTGCACTTCATGACGAGTCACTATTTAAATGAATATTGTTCAATAATAGCAAGGTTGTATCATATGTCAGTCAACGTTATCTCCCCAGGTTAACATAATAAGGCCATTTCCCATAACAGACAGGTCTCCTTGTTGGGGGGGGGGGGGGCTCATGTCCCGTCATGAGTGCCAGAGTTGGTAACATCCGGAAGAAGGACCTTAGTACACCTCAAATCCATCCCTTTTCAAGTTCCCGACCCACAGTGGAAAAAAGACCCTTGACCCAGTGGGAGTGCATTTTAGCACTCATCCCAAACTTTCACTCTGAAACCCGGCACTGGGTCCACACAGGCCATGGGCACTGACAAGCGTATGCTGCAACTCGACTCCACACTGCACATCTCTCTACTCCTGGAGATGTTGCTAAATGGCGCACTGACAGATTAACTGCCCAACCCCCTGCGCAGAATCAGTGCCGGCAAAGCCTTGCCAAGGCAACCCACGTTCTGTCCTCTGCCCGGAACACTACATCCAAAGTAACTTAGTGGCGGGGCGGAGGCCCGGTCTTGCCTGGAGGCCAGCGGTGCAAACTTCGTGGATAGGGGAGTGGTTATCCTCGTGTGACGCGCTACGAGGAGAACATTCTCAACCGCTTGAATATAGGATGATACATTTTAAACGCTTACTTCTCCAAAACTACAGAACGGACACAAACTAATACTTTCATTGTGTTTCTTCAATGCCCTCTTGTGCAAATTGCACATGAAAAGCGACAAAGTGTGACCAATCACCATGTTACTCCTTTAAAACAGAGGAGGGCGGGGGAGAGAGCTGATAAGCGGGCAGCTGCTACTCAAAATGGCTGCCAAAGAGACCCAGGTGGAGGCTCTGGAGACGGAGATGGCACCGGCCGCATTCCCGGTTATCAGCACCCTGTTCCCAGGGATACGTTTTATCAGCCCTGTCCCTGCCTGGGCTGCACTCTGTCACACAGTGTCACAGGGGAGTCACAAGGCCTGATAGGGTTTCCAAAAGTAGACGGTGTCTGGCAGGGCACTGGGACTTTTCTCTTGGCAAGGGCAAAATATTCCTCAGAGGTCCCCTACTACAGTGTTTCTCAGCCACTTGCCAGAAGGTTTGTGCTTGTAACCAGGAACACACACACCAAGGACATGTTTGGTAGTTCGTTTGGTTCAGTCATTAAAGGTACAGCACGTAAGATTTTACGTGTGTTTTTTTTATTTTTATTTTTTATTTTTTTTTAAGTGTTAAATCATTGTTAGAAGACCATTGTAAATCCCTTCCTATCATTGAAAAGGGCTCACTGACATGTTGACTCACCCTCTGCCTGTGTTTATAGTCCTTAAATTCGGGCTTCAAAATATACAATTGACGGACCGACGCACAGTTCCAAAACATTGTATAGCTGTACAATAATTCAAAGTCATTGGTTGAAACATAAGCGTGTTCACAGAGAAGGGGTGGGATAAACAGTATTGTGGTTTGAGGATGTTTGTTGCTGCAATTCCTCTCTTGGCTGTTTGAAGTCCAAAATGATCCATTTAAATTGGTTGTGTGAGTTTCTGGTTACAACAAAATCCTTCTGGCAAGTGGATTTTGAGGACTGAGAAACATTGCCCTATCGGACCACTGGGGAAACTAATAGTGGCATAAAAAATTCAGACAGAACCAACATCAGCTATACACTGATTTGACCATCGCACAATCCAGAATTATTATAAACAGCAAAAATCTGATGAGCTACAATTGAGAAGTTTAGCAATCAAGCATCAAGCATGATTGATTTGTATTGGCCATGACCCTAGGGTGGCATGGTAAAGTATGAACCTGTATTTTGAGGGTTAATTTCTATGGTGCATTCCCATAAATGCTCACTTTGCTTCTCCTAAGTGCAAGAAAAAGATCCGCCGGTCCACATTGACATTATTGACATCAAACAAATGATATTATTTTTAACCAATATGCCAACCAAGCTCATATCCACAGATATGTCTCGTGGTTAGGAAGTGAAAGCTTTCTCTGAGTACAACTGGTTTCAGAGTATGCTGTATTTTTCCACTGTATTGTCAAAGAGAAGAAATCCCATTTTTATACTCATTGCTGCACTCATGCCCACTCATGCACGCTCATGCGCGCTCATTGTTGCACCCATGCACAATCATTGTTGCACTCATGCACAATCATTGATGCACTCATGCACGCTCATTGTTGCACCCATGCACAATCATTGTTGCACTCATGCACACTCATGCACACCCATGCACAATCATTGTTGCACTCATGCACACTCATGCACACCCATGCACAATCATTGTTGCACTCATGCACACTCATGCACACCCATGCACAATCATTGTTGCACTCATGCACACTCATGCACACCCATGCACAATCATTGTTGCACTCATGCACACCCATGCACAATCATTGTTGCACTCATGCGCACTCATTGCTGCACTCATGCCCACTCATGCAGGCTCATGCACACTCATGCACGCTCATGCACGCTCACGCACGCTCACGCACGCTCATGCACGCTCATTGTTGCACCCATGCCCAATCATTGTTGCACCCATGCACAATCATTGCATACAGTGCTGCATACTACATGCACCAGAAACTAGATATGCGGTAATTAATCCAGGGCATCGGTGGTCAGTCGCACTCATTTTTAAAGTGACTGCTCAGAATTCTAAATTTATCAATGAGATGGTTTTAAAATGTCATATCCACCTACTGCCTTCCAAATTTGACAAGGTTTGCAAAGACAAGGTTTGCAAAGACTGATCACGATTCAGAATGTGGAGAGGGGTACATGAAATATTACCAACAACATTATTTAATAGTCTCTGCAAGACTGATATCATCACAAAGTCTTTGATTAAGCGGAAGCTACACTGCATATTTAAAGCAGTACAGTGGTTTCAAGTGCTTTAACTGAAGACAAAAACAATTATACATTCTTATGAAGATACATTCATTTTGTGATATAATCGCGACTGAAATTAGTTTATTGCATTAAACCACCACAGCTAGCAACACTGCTTATGAAGTGCCTACTGATGCTTATGGAAAGGATCAAACATTGTTTGGTAGGAGAGTTTGCACGCTCCCCTCGTTTAGCTGTTCCGACTCTATAGCCGATCTCTAGGAGGCTCCTGGCTTGTTTTGCAGAAAGATTGCACGGGCCTACTGTACTGTAGCAGGGCACACCGGTAGGCCAGAGGGGTTGGGGAACCACTGACACAGTTTCCTGTGCTGATGGCTTAACCTAAGTGGACCCACACATGGGGTGCACAGCAGTCTGCTGTTGCGGCTCATGGTTGTGGCCCCTACACTCAGGGGTGTTTGACCGTATGCAGCCTCTAGGGGGCGCCTGCCTGCTTTCGTGAGAGATGTTAAAAAAGAAGTCTACAGTAGCAGCTGCATTGTCACACCCACTGGGCAGCTGTGGGCCTCATTTAGAGCTCTAGCTTGGCAGGGCGACTGTACGAGTCCCTGCTTGTTTATTGCCTGTGGCAGCAAGGGCACCTTGGTCAACTAAGAGCAATATTCCCATCGTTACAGTAACTGTGGCCTGCTGACCTGGAATGTGCAGGCCCACACAACGACTATAATTCATAATTAATTCAGGATAAAGGCTATAGCTCAAGCATCACAAGAATTACATTTTCACATTTTTCACCAGTGATATCAAACCTGTGAAAAACTACATTCACAGCAACAAATTAAGATTTAATTCTGCTTCTGTAGATTTCTCTCCAAGAAAAATATAATTAAGAAAAATAAATAAAGTCTGTCCCTGGTGTAAAATCCAGCTATGACCAGCTTTAAACTACCAGCTACCAGCTGTTTCATAACATAACTTCAGCTGGTCAAACCATGTTGAGTATGGAGCTGGTCTGAACTGGTCAATCAGCTACCAGCTGTTTCAAAACCTAGCTTGAGCTGGTCAAACAATGTTGAGTATGGAGCTGGTCTGAACTTTCAGGATAAAACAAATCTATCAAAGTCTATCGGATCTCATCTTAATAAATACAGGCCGGGTATCAGAGGATATGCTTTTCTTTTGTCCTTTTGTCATACGCGGTAACTACAGAAAATATGAATTGGATGTGCCGTGATGGGAATGTGGGTTGAGGGGAAGTGTGCAGTGAAGGCGTTACCTTGGGGGTCCCACGCACAGCGCACAGCAGCCTGGTGGTGTAGCCCACTGTCGCCGCGTGATCGTTCAGGGGAGCCGTGAACTTGGGAGCCTCGCTGAAGTCAAAGGCTGGGTACTCCGGGGGGGTGTACTCGATACCTAGGAGAGAGAGACGTTTTCCCGCTCAAACTGCTAAATTCTCTCCATACTGCACAGGGCCTAGAGCAGGGATGGTCAACTCCAGTGCTGGAGGGTCGGTGTGTTGTGCAGAATTGTGCAGCCACCAGTTACCCCGGCTCAATCAGCTATATGCAGCATGACCGATTCACTCATAAACTAGGCCACAATAAAATGCTACAGGACAAGAATATTTATATATTTATATTCATCTACTGCTGTTTATGTCATGGAATGTGGCTATGAATGTCAGATCATGTAAACGATTGGGCTAATTCAACAATTAAGAGCAGAATTTGGTCTGAAATCCAGAAACAGATACGGTCCTCCTTGCCATCCCTGGCCTAGAGAGTAGAACCTTTTGGAAGAGGACAAATCTTATTGCCACCGTACTTGATGCCCAGTGTAATTTTGGGACTTGAAAGTGTGGGCTGCTCGGTCCTCAGTTCTTAGCAAGGGCTCTCCTTTGAGTGCCTCGGGACCTGAGCCCAGCCCTGTGGGCACACAATCATGGCCCCCTAATCACTGCCATAAATAAAGCCTTAAGTAACGCATACCGTCCTCATCCTAATGCTGTTATAATTCTGAAGCAACATGATAGCTTTGCAACAACGGCAAAAGGAGGTTGTGGAAACCTTACCCAGGGCCGAGTGCATTGTCCCAGGGTTTTTTTGTGTGTAAATCCTATGAATCCCTCACTGGTACATCCAACCTGCCTGGTCGAACTTTGAATTTAACTTGGAGCTACGGAGAGCGAGGCGACCCTCACCTATCTTGTCGATAGTGACCTGCCCCTTTGCGACGGTCGCCTCCTTGCCCGTGCCGCACTTGTTCTCAGCGAAGACACGGAAGCCGTATGAGTTCCCCATGACGAGGTCAGAGATGGTGCCACTCAACCTGTGGTAGTGCTCCAGGACCGTGAACCACTCCTGTCAATGAGAAATGGGAAGTTACGACTTTGCAAGGGGCGGCCTGTAGTGTAGTGCTTAAGGTACTGGGGCCCACAAGGTCGGTGATTCGATCCCCGGTGTAGCCACAAGATCCACACAGCCGTTGGGCCCTTGAGCAAGTAAGTCGCTTTGGCTAAAAGCATCAGCCAAATGACAAATAATGTAATGTAATGTAATGCAAGGCAAAGGAGTGTATGAGTAATTGACATCAGGGCATGTAACCAAATAATTACTTATTAAGACCTTGGGACTAAAACCAGACCATAGATGGTTTCCGTGAGGTAAAAACATTAATTCACCCGATAAGTTCATCCAAGCAATATACTTTGTTTCTCTGGCGTCTGTGCTGGGTCATATAGACTGTCCACAGTATTTCATTGAGTGTTTGGTCATTTCACATTTCATAAACTTGCTATGAAATTAAAACATTTAAAACATTTCATGAAAGTTACTGGAATAACATCATGACATATCTTTCAAGGCATTTATTTCAAGAAAGAGTGTATAATGCAATTAGAAAGCAAAGTGATCTGTTGACATCTTTCAAACTGAAGTGTCTTCCATATTATGCTCATTAGCTTTTCCAGTGGAGACATGCATTATATGTGCATTATAGGAATGCACTTGATACGCAGCAATAAAATAACACGGCATGGTGTTTCTTTTCAAGAGCAATTTAATCATCTCATGGTTTGACCTTGTTATGAAGTGTCAGGTTTTCCTTTGGCCCAGTGAACATCCCATGTACTATATCCTGCCTTCTACTCTCCATCACCCCCATCACCCACGCCAGAACTGAGTTCTGTCGTTCTGTGTGTCCATCACTCACAGCACCAGACGTGCGATCAAGATGGCAAACTTTAGCTAACGTTCACCGACATAAAAGTTTTAGATAACTTTAGCTAACAGTTTGAAAAGGTAGTGTGTAGCAAACAAAAATGGCGGCTGATGGGGGAAACTCAGAGAACACTTTAAGTTAACTTCAGTTGACAATTCTTTGGCTGTTAGAGGACACTTTAATCAATGTATTATTTGTTCTTACCTTCAACAATTAATCATAGGTAAGCAACAAATCATCCAGCTGGCATTGTTAGATCCAAGTCGCATCCATTTGTAATAAAAAGGCGTTGGTGGCAAACTAATACGTATATCATATCATATTACATTTACATTACATTTACATTACAGATACTTCTCACCTACTTTACAACTTTCTCATCCACTGTACTCCATTTACTTATGCAATAATAAGCAAGTAAGCGGTTTCGGACATGGCCTATAAATACCTGGATAATGCAAATGCAGAAGTGCTAAATGTTTTCAAATGTGTGATTTGCTTTTGAGGTCATCAGAAAGAACAGACTGTCCTGCACTGTCTCAATGATGACTCAAGCAAGGGAACCCATTTATGTGTAGACACTCCAAAGACAGAAACTGCCTTATATTGCCTGATGATTTCTGGAGAGAGGAGTGTTTATTTATGGCACAGATGGTGCAGTGTGTAGCACTGCCGCCTCACATCAAAGAGGTCCTGGGTTTGAATCCCGGCCAGGGCCTCTCTGTGTGGAGTTGGCGTGTTATCCCCGTGTTCGAGTGGGTTTCCTCCGGGTACTCCGGTTCCTCCCACAGTCCGAAGACATGCAGGATAGGCTGATTGGAGAGTCTAAATTGCCCATGGGTATGAGTGAATGGTGTGTGTGCCCTGCAATGGACTGGCGACCTGTCCAGGGTGTATTCCTGCCTTTCACCCAATGTATGCTGGGATTGGCTCCAGCGACCCTGTTCAGGATAAGTGGGTTAAGATAATGGATGGGTGGGGAGTTTATTTAGTGGACAGTGCAAGGTAAACAGTATAACAGGTTTTGTTCATTTTAGGGATCAATCTGATTCATGGGCTGGCAACACTGCTTAACATGGTTAAATTGTGAATTATTAAACCTTAGTCATGAATAATTATTAGTTGTGGATTTCAATAAACTCACCGCGCCTCCCAGCATTTTTGAGTAAGTGAACATTGGGCCTCCTTTAGCGACTTTCTCTTCTCCTAACCTAGTCACTCCATGGCTCAAAATTGGCATCTGCGGGCCTTGAGATTTGACTCAAGCCTGTTTGACGCCCAGATAATGATGCCGTATCTCTTTGGGGATGTGAGTTATGGCACCTCTGACAGAACTGTCACTTATGGGTGGTGTCTGGCTTGACTCCCAGAGAGTGCTAGGAGGGGACACGTCAGTGATGTAAAAATCTTTTTCTTAAGATGGTGGCAAGGGAGGGGGTGAGCTGGCGGGCAGTGTGAGGTGATGTTAGGACTAATTTAACTGCTTACCAAGCCTGTAAATCTACACCGGGTATTGAGGCTCTGGGCTCTGTCTCAGGCTGTCCCTCCTGATCCACAGCTTGTTGCCTGACATGTGTTCAAGACCGCATACGTTTGCGCCGAACTATGTTTGCAGCAAACGGTTACTATTAAATTATTTGAAATGAACATTCCATTTAGTTTGCCACCAACGGCTTTTTATTACAAATGGATGCGACTTGGGTCTACCAATGCCAGCTAGATGATTTGTTGCTTACCTATGATTTATTTTTTACGGTAAGAACAAATAATACATTGATTAAAGTGTCGTCTAACAGCCAAATAATTGTCAACTTAAGTGAACTTAAAGTGTTCTCTGAGTTTACCCCATCAGCAGCCATTTTTGTTTGCCACACACTACCTTTTCAAACTGTTAGCTAACGTTATCGGCAAACTGCAAAAAAACTTTTATGTTGGTGAACGTTAGCTAAAGTTTGCCATCTTGATCGCACGTCTGGTGTTGTGAGTGATGGACACACTTTAACAGAACGACAGAACTCAGTTCTGGCGTGGGTGATGGGGGTGATGGAGAGTAGTAGAAGGCAGGATATAGCACATGGGATGTTCACTGGGCCAAAGGAAAACCTGACACTTCATAACAAGGTCAAACCATGAGATGATTAGATTGCTCTTGAAAAGAAACACCATGCCGTGTTATTTTATTGCTGCTTATCAAGTGCATTCCTATAATCAACCATGTCTCCACTGGAAAAGCTATTGAGCATAATATGGAAGACACTTCAGTTTGAAAGATGTGGATGTCAACAGATCACTTTGCTTTCTAATTGCATTGTACACTCTTTCTTGAAATAAATGCCTTGAAAGTTATGTCATGATGTTATTCCAGTAACTTTCATGAAATGTTTTAAATGCTGCCTTTTCATTTCATAACATGTTTATAAAATTTGAAATGACCAAACACTCAAGGAAATACTGTGGACAGTCTATATGACCCAGCACAGACGCCAGAGAAACAAAGTTTATTGCTTGGATGGACTTATCGGGTGAATTAATGTTTTTACCTCACGGAAACCATCTATGGTCTGGTTTTATTCCCAAGGTCTTTATAAGTAATTATTTGGTTACATGCCCTGATGTCAATTACTCGTACACTCCTTTGCCTTGTATTACATTACTGTAATCTGGTCACAAGTATACTAAGAATTAACCATGCAGAGCAAGGAGAAGTTTGGAAGTATCAAAATATAATTTATTAAACATTGATTTCATTACGGAATGTTTGAGAGCATAATAAAACTTCCCCACAGTTAGCAAGGACTAACCCCAAACTTAAAACAATTATTTTACTCTTCTGAAGCAGAACAAGGGGTTAAACACACTGTCGGTCAGAAACACCCCACACATAAAGGATCATCAGGTGCAAACAAAGAACCAAGTTCAAATCTTCACACAATGTGGCACTGCAAACATTAGCCCTGCTCTTCCTCCCAACTTACATATATCCGGCGCTGGGTTAGCCTGGCAAACAATCGGGAAGGTTTTGACAAGCAAAACAAACAAATATACAAAGCTGCTAACCAGCGCCGTCACAGGCCAGAGTGCTAAGTGAACACAGGCTGATCAACTCATCAGCATTATCATGGGCGCTGGCTAGCAAAAAGGATTAAACACTCAGAAACAAAATCAAACAAAAGAAACATGAAAAAGAACACCAGAGGAACAGCGATTGCCACACACTTCCACTCTGCTGTTGTCCTCTCAATGAAAAACATCCCCAGCAGTCTCTATAACAGATAAAGGCACCAATCACCAACATATGGTTTAAAAGGTTTACATGCACAGAATGAACAGAATAAATCCACATTGCCTGTGGTCGTTGCAAACACATACATAGCCCAGGAAACAGTACCCGCTCATACCTCCATACCAGGAGAACAATCAGCAGCTTCCTTCCACTGGCTGCACACACACCTTGTGAGAAGCATGGGACAGGTGCTGAAAATCAGTGGCCTTCATTAAACTTTCCCTTCCCCATCACATATAGGGAGGAACCAGTTTCAAACATGAGCCATCTAGTGACTAGTTAGTGTAACTTCCTAACTCAGCACCCCACTGCCACATTCCATTACATTATTTGTCATTTGGCTGATGCTTTTATCCAAAGCGACTTACTTGCTCAAGGGCCCAACGGCTGTGCGGATCTTGTGACTACACCGGGGATCGAATCACCGACCTTGTGGGCCCCAGTACCTTAAGCAATACACTACAGGCCGCCCCTTGCAAAGTCGTAACTTCCCATTTCTCGTTGACAGGAGTGGTTCACGGTCCTGGAGCACTACCACAGGTTGAGTGGCACCATCTCTGACCTCGTCATGGGGAACTCGTACGGCTTCCGTGTCTTCGCTGAGAACAAGTGCGGCACGGGCAAGGAGGCGACCGTCGCAAAGGGGCAGGTCACTATCGACAAGATAGGTGAGGGTCGCCTCGCTCTCCGTAGCCGGTGGACTTCGGCACGTCTGACGTTTCCTGTAGCACTCAGTTAAACGTAGGAGTTAAATTCAAAGTTCGACCAGGCAGGTTGGATGTCCCAGTGAGGGATTCATAGGATTTGCACAAAAAAACCCTGGGACAATGCACTAGGCCGTGGGTAAGGTTTCCACAACCTCCTTTTGCCGTTGTTGCAAAGATATCACGTTGCTTCAGAATTATAACAGCATTAGGATGAGGACGGCATGCGTTACTTAAGGCTTTATTTATGGCAGTGATTAGGGGGCGATGATTGTGTGCCCACAGGGCTGGGTTCAGGTCCCGAGGCACTCAAAGGAGAGCCCTTGCTAAGAACTGAGGACCGAGCAGCCCACACTTTCAAGTCCCAAAATTACTCTGGGCATCAAGTACGGTGGCAATAAGATTTGTCCTCATACAAAAGGTTCTACTCTCTAGGCCAGGGATGGGCAAGGAGGACTGTATCTGTTTCTGGATTTCAGACCAAATTCTGCTCTTAATTGTTGAATTAGCCCAATCGTTTAGATGATCTGACATTTATAGCCACATTCCATGACATAGACAGCAGCAGATGAATAGAGATATATACATTTTCTTGTCCTGTAGCATTTTATTGTGGCCTAGTTTATGAGTGAATCGGTCATGCGGCATATAGCTGATTGAGCCGGGGTAACTGGTGGCTGCACAATTCTGCGTACACACTGACTCTCCAGCACTGGAGTTGCCCATCCCTGCTCTAGGCCCTGTGCAGTATGGAGAGAATTTAGCAGTTTGAGCGGGAAAACGTCTCTCTCTCCTAGGTATCGAGTACACACCCCCGGAGTACCCAGCCTTTGACTTCAGCGAGGCTCCCAAGTTCACGGCTCCCCTGAACGATCACGCGGCGACAGTGGGCTACACCACCAGGCTGCTGTGTGCTGTGCGCGGGACCCCCAAGGTAACGCCTTCACTGCACACTTCCCCTCAACCCACATTCCCATCATGGCACATCCAATCCGTATTTTCTGTAGTTACCGAGTATGACAAAAGGACAAAAGAAAAGCATATCCTCTGATACCCGGCCTGTTTTTATTAAGATGAGATTCGATAGACTTTGATAGATTTGTTTTATCCTGAAAGCTTCCCGCTAAAGGATGCAGCTCAAGCTAGGCTTTGAAACAGCTGGTAGCTGGTTGACCAGTTCAGGCCAGCTCCATACTCAACATGGTTTGACCAGCTCAAGCTAGGTTTTGAAACGGCTGGTAGCGGGTAGTTTCAAGCTGGTCATAGCTGGATTTTACACCAGGGACAGACTTTATTTATTTATTTTCTTCATTATATTTTTCTTGGAGAGAAATCGGAAGCAGAATTCAATCTTAATTTGTTGCTGTGAATGTAGTTCACAGGTTTGATATCACTGGTGAAAAATGTGAAAATTTAATTATTGTGATGCTTGAGCTATAGCCTTTATCCTGAATTAATTATGCATTATAGTCGTTGTGTGGGTCTGCACATTCCAGGTCAGCAGGCCACAGTTACTGTAACGATGGGAATATTGCTCTTAGTTGACCAAGGTGCCCTTGCTGCCACAGGCAATAAACAAGCAGGGACTCGTACAGTCGCCCGGCCAAGCTAGAGCTCTAAATGAGGCCCACAGCTGCCCAGTGGGTGTGACAATGCAGCTGCTACTGTAGACTTCTTTTTTAACATCTCTCACGAAAGCAGGCAGGCGCCCCCTAGAGGCTGCATACGGTCAAACACCCCTGAGTGTAGGGGCCACAACCATGAGCCGCACCAGCAGACTGCTGTGCACCCCATGTGTGGGTCCACTTAGGTTAAGCCATCAGCACAGGAATCTGTGTCAGTGGTTCCCCAACCCCTCTGGCCTACCGGTGTGCCCTGCTACAGTACAATAGGCCCATGCAATCTTTTTGTACTCCCGCAAAACAAGCCAGGAGCCTCCTTGAGACGGGCCATAGAGTCGGGACAGCTAAACGAGGAGAGTGTGCAAACACTCCCACCAAACAATGTTGGATCCTTCCCATAAGCATCAGTGGGCACTTCATAAGCAGCGTTGCTAGCTGTGGTGGTTTAATGCAATAAACTAATTTCAGTAGTGATTATATCACAAAATGAATGTATCTTTCTAAGAATGTACAATTGTTTTTGTCTTCAGGTAAAACACTTCAAACCACTGTACTGCTTTGAATATGCAGTGCAGCTTCCACTTAATCAAAGACTTTGTGATGATATCAGTCTTGCAGAGACGACTAAATAATGTTGTTGGTAATATTTCATGTAACCCTTTCCACATTCTGAATCGTGATCAGTCTTTGCAAACCTTGTCTTTGCAAACCTTGTCAAATTTGGAAGGCAGTGGGTTGGATTGACATTTTAAAACCGTCTCATTGATAAATTTAGAATTCTGAGTAGTCACTTTAAAAATGAGTGCCACTGACCATCGATGCCCTGGATTAATAACCACATATCTACTTTTCTGGTGCATGTAGTATGCAGTACTGTATGCAATGAGCGTGCATGAGCGTGCATGAGCGTGCATGAGCGTGCATGAGTGTGCATGTGCGTGTATGAGCGTGTATGAGCGTGCATGAGCGTGCATGATTGTGCATGAGAGGGCATGAGTGGGTATAAGTGCAGCAATGAGTGTGCATGGTGTCGAGGACCCGGCTCTAGGCCCGCCTGATGAGAGATTGACAGGAGGATGGGTTAGGCAGGAATGCATTGTTAACCCCTCGCACACGCCATCGAGGTGGTAGCAAGAACGCCCGTAAGAGGAAAAATATGTGGTTCAGAGCTAATGAGCAGCCATAATTGTCAGCAGAGGAGTCTGAAGTCGGGGGACTTAGATTTAGGGTTTTAGAGAGGAAGGTTAAAGGTCTGACTGAGGCCATGCGTAACATGAATGTATAATAACATTCTTTGTTGAGAAGTGTGGGCTTGCTCATACAGGGGAGGAGCAATGGGTATAAAAATGGGATTTCTTCTCTTTGACGATACAGTGGAAAAATACAGCATACTCTGATACCAGTTGTACTCAGAGAAAGCTTTCACTTCCAAACCATGAGACATATCTGTGGATATGAGCTTGGTTGGCATATTGGTTTAAAATAATGTCATTTGTTTGATGTCAATAATGTCAATGTGGACCGGCTGATCTTTTTCTTGCGCTTAGGAGAAGCAAAGTGAACATTCATGGGAATGCACCATAGAAATGAACCCTCAAAATACAGGTTCATACTTTACCATGCCACCCTAGGGTCATGGGCAATACAAATCAGTCATGCTTGATTGCTATACTTTTCAATTGTAGCTCATCAGATTTGTGCTGTTCATAATAATTCTGGATTGTGTGATGGTCAAATCACTGTATAGGTGTAGAGGTGTTGGTTCTGTCTGAATTTTTTATGCAACTATTGTATTTTCCCCAGAGGTCTAATAGGGCAGTGTTTCTCAGTCCTCAAAATCCACTTGCCAGAAGGATTTTCTTGTAACCAGAAACTCACACACCCAATTTAAAGGTACAGTAGGTCATTTTGGACTTCGAACAGTCAAGAGAGGAATTGCAGCAACAAACATCCTCAGAACACAATACTGTTTATGCCACCCCTTCTCTGTGAACACGCTATACAATGTTTTGGGCCTTGTGACTCCCCTGTGACACTGTGTGACAGAGTGCAGCCCAGGCAGGGACAGGGTTGATAAAACGTATCCCTGGGAACAGGGTGCTGATAACCAGGAATGCGGCCGGTGGCGTCTCCGTCTCCAGAGCCTCCACCTGGGTCTCTTTCTGGCAGCCATTTTGAGCAGCAGCTGCCCGCTTATCAGCTCTCTCCCCCGCCCTCAAGAGGGCATTGAAGAAACACAATGAAAGTATTAGTTTGTGTCCGTTCTGTAGTTTTGGAGAAGTAAGCGTTTAAAATGTATCATCCTATATTCAAGCGGTTGAGAATGTTTCCTCGTAGCGTGTCACACGAGAATAACCACTCCCTTATCCACAAAATTTGCACCGCTGGCCTCCAGGCAAGACCAGGCCTCCGCCCGGCCTCTAAATTGCTCCTGTTGGTGGAAAACCAAAGGCCTCTCCTTCCGCAATGTCCAGTGAGTTGGACATTGCTTTCAATGTCATCAGGGTGAAATCCTTGACTAAAATGAAGACATCGACCCACTGGTGGCTCGCATAACGGTATGTTTGGATGTAGTGTTCCGGGCAGAGGACAGAAATGAGGTGCACCACGTGGGTTGCCTTGGCAAGGCTTAGCCGGCACTGATTCTGCACAGGGGGTTGGGCAGTTAATCTGTCAGTGCGCCATTTAGCAACAACTCCAGGAGTAGAGAGATATGCAGCGTGCATTTGCAGCATACGCTTGTCAGTGCCCACGGCCTGTGTGGGCACGGAGACCCTGTGCCGGATTTCAGAGTGAAAGTTTGGGATGAGTGCTAAAATGCACTCCCACTGGGTCAAGGGTCTTTTTTCCACTGTGGGTCGGGAACTTGAAAAGGGATGGATTCGAGGTGTGAAGGTCCTTCTTCCGGATGTTACCAACCCTGGCACTCATGACGGGACATGAGCCCCTCCCCCCCCCAACAAGGAGACCATGGCCTGTTATGGGAAATGGCCTTATTATGAACTAACCTGGGGAGATAATGTTGACTGTGACATATGAAACAACCTTGCTATTATTGAACAATATTAATTTAAACAGCAAAAAAATGCAGTCATGAAGTCAAATGCCAAAACACAGTATAGTAAATAACATCTATAGTATACTGTAGTCCCTGCAATTAACTCCCAGTCTCCCTCTGTGTGACGGGGGGGGCTTCAGTATTAGATGATGGGCTAAAAGAAAGTGATTCTATGTAACCCATGCAGCTAGAGCTGATAACCAAACTCCTCAATTCGAAGAGTAATAAATGATTGAGGCAATGTGGCACAGTGTTTTGAGGTAAACATGCATTGCAGCTGTGTAGCACAAGGAGTGTCCTTGATATACACCTAGTGAGCAATTTATTCGGTAGACCTGTACACCAGCTTGTTAATGCAAATATTTAATCAGCCAATCATGTGGCAGCAACTAAATGCAAAAAAGCATGCAGACGTGGTCAAGAGGTTCAGATGTTGTTCAGGCCAAATGTCGGAATGGAGAAGAAATGTGACTTTGACCGTGGAATGATTGTTGGTGCCAGACATGGTGGTTTGAGTATCTCAGAAACTGCTGATCTCTTGGGATTTTCATGCCCAACAGTCAGTAAGGTTTTCAGAGAATGGTGTGAATAACAAAAAACATCCAGTGAGCAGCAGTTCTGCGTGCAAAAACGCTTTGTTAAATAGGGAGGTCAGAGGAGAAGGGGCGGAGTGCTCAAAGCTGACAGGAAGGTGACAGTAACACAAATGACCACACATTACAACAGTGGTATGCAGAAGAGCATCTCTGAACACACAACACATCAACCCTGTGGATAGACCACAGCAGCAGAAGACCAATAATAAGTCTAAAGAAATAGGTTGAATAAATACCTAATAAAGTGCTCAGTGAGGGTAAAACGAGTATATAATAATATTACATTACATTATGATTGTTTAGCCAACGATGTTATCAAAAGCGACTTAAAAGGGACGGGTCACGTGATGCGGAGGGAGTAGGAACGCAAGAGTCGAGCTCCCGGACTAAACACGATTTTGAACACTTCAGAGATGGTTTAATGCAGCTGAAACAGCACAACCAGGGGAGTAATGTCATTGCGTGAACTTTGGGCGAAAGAATCTGAAAACAGACGAGTTCTGCGACCTAATACTCGAACAGCGCCCAGCGGATCAGACAAGATGGCGGAAGACGTGGAAACGGATAGCCTGGTAACGAAGATAAGTGAAGGAGTATTCGCTAAACTCAGCACAAATCTGGATACGAAGCTTGACCAGATAGCCAAATCAGTGAGCTCGGTGTGCGAACAGATAAAAGCTCTTGAATGGAGAGTGTAAGGCGCAGAGCAGAGAATCTCCGACACAGAAGACACGGTGTCGCAACTGCTAGCTAAACTTGAGCACCCCGAGATGCGGCTGAGCGAGGCCATTAACAGGCTAGAAGACCAGGAGAACAGGTCCAGATGTAATAACATCGAAATCGTCAACCTACCAGAACGCACCGAGGGCGCCAACCCAAAGGACATTTTCGACACGTGGCTGCCAAAAATCCTGCATGACCGGATCAAGATGGACAGGTGCCACCGCACTCTGGGGCACTCTGGGGCACCGAGACCTAGGCTCATGTACATCCGTCTCCACAACTACGCGGACAAACAACTCGTCATGCAAAGGGCACGAAACATGGGTGAAATACGGGAGTCCGGGAACCGCATTCATCTCTTTGAAGATTTTTCACCCGCGGTGGAGAAAAAACGACGTGAGTTTCTGGAGGCAAAGAAGTCACTCCAAGCGCTGGGGATTCCCTACAGGATGCTCTTCCCCGCTATGCTGCGCATTGCACATGACAGCAAGGTCCAGCTCTTCAAAACCGCAGCCGAAGCACAGAGGTATGTTGAGGAGCTGCAGAGAGACAAGACGCGAGGGACAGCTGCAAGGTAATCTGGAGTAATTAAACCGACTATTCTTGTTCATCATAGCCAGGAGCTGACACATTATTTCATATAAAGGAGGTTAATAGACATTATTAATGCAGACATGGACTGTAATTATTGAAAGCTCGAGTTGATTTCTGATGATCGATTACAGTGGAGTGGGCTACTTTACTATTTTTCTTTACTTGTTTGTACTGTGAGGAAACAGACAAAATGGGGAAAACATTGAAAACAATTTTATTTTTTTTTGTACATGGATGATCCACTGTTCTTTTGGTTATTATATTCCGTAATTGTAACGGTTTTATTTTATCGCTGATGAAGAGAGCTTACTTATTTATTTATTTTGGGTTATGTGACATATTCCTCCTTTGTTATTTGGCTGCAGGACCAGAAAGATAATATTTAGGTTGGTGTGGGGAACTTGCGATTATGTGGCCCCCCATCTAATTTTTTATTTTACAAATGTAATGCATGTTTATAATTTATTTAATACCTTCATTGTACAGCCAGCATAGCAGTAAAGGAAAACTATTTATTTATAGCGATACTAGTTCTTGTCACACGTGGGCGCTATAGGATTGCTCGGACATTCGGGTTCGGACGCTCGGCTTGACTCCGCTGCGCTCGGTCGGAGTCGTCAGATGTAGTGATGGGAATTCCGGCTCTTTTTAGAGAGCCGGTTCTTTTGGCTCGGCTACCTGAAAAGAGCCGGCTCTTTCGGCTCCCAAGTGGCTCTTCAGATTTTTTGGTGTTTAAATGAATTCATTACCAAAAATAACGTAAAATTATATGTAAAATGAATTACTAATGTAAAAGCCATACATTATATCAAATGTTTATTATTTATATGGCTTATTATACTCAATAAGGAGCAGAGTGCTACAAAAATAAATTATAAAGTACAAAAACAAAGACCCAACTCAATTAGACAAAAGGTCCAATCTCTGATTGTATTATTTATTAACTTTTAACTATGAGTTCCACCTAGTTACACACTCTTGTTTGAGCCTCAGCTCAGGCACGCCCATCTGTCGTTGGGTAGATTTGAGTTTCGCTGTGGCTATTGTGCTCCTATGGAAGAATTCCACTATCGCCTTCACTTTGTCCACAGTGGGCTTCATCACCTCCAGAGCATCTCTTACAATCAGGTTGATTGTATGTGCAAGACATGGGTGGTGGGGCCATTTCAGGATTTTAATTGCTTTGGTTATGTTAGCTGCGTTATCACTAACACAGCAAACCACTTTGTTTTCCACATTCCACTCTTTTGCCACTTTGAGCAGCTCCTCTGCTAAGTTCTCAGAAGTGTGTCTGTCACTGAACTCAAAACAATCCAGAAGACAGGACACCAATTTGTAGTCTTCAACAAAGTGGCATGTAACTGACATGTAGGATGTGGTGGTTCGGGATGTCCAGCAGTCAGTTGTTAGGCAAACTGCTGTGGCTTTTTTAATCCGTTCTTGTAGTGAAGCATGTTCTCTGTCATATAGGCTTGGGATGATTTTTTGGGAGAGTGTTTTCCTGTTTGGAATTACATACATCGGATTGAGAGCATGGCTATAGCTTTTGAATCCTTTGTCACCCACGATCGAAAATGGTTGGAAATCATATGCAATCATTTTAGCCAATTCCTCATCAACTGTCTTCTGTCTTACTGGGGTCATAGCCTTTTGCACAAACTGGCTCATAGAGCTCTGGGTTGTAGGTCTAGGAGGTTGTGGTGGTGTACTGGATGACATTAACGCTGTAGACACAGTTGCAGTTGACGCACTGGCACTTTCACTTTCACTTTCGCTTGCTTGTCTCTTTAATTCCAACTGCACTGATGGATGTGCAGTTCTTATGTGCCTGTGTAAGTTGTTTGTGGAGCCTGCTCGATACGAGATTTTCATCTTGCACACTCTACACTCTGCCTTTGTATTGTCTATGATGTTGAAATGCATCCATATTTTACTACGTTTCCTGCTGTCGCTCATTTTCCCACCTTTTCAGCGTGCTGTCTCTGTAGCAGCGCCTGTCCTCTCTCTCGTCTCACTCTGACTGTGTGTTGCGCTGTGTCTGTAACCCCGCCCCTCCCCCTCCTGCTCAGTGCAGGGACACACACGTCACACATCGTGTAGTTGACCAATCACGTGCGGCTTGAACAGAAAAAAGAAAAAACAAAGCGGCTCCCAGGCAGGAGCCGGCTCTAAGAGCCGTTTCGTTCGCGACCGACACATCACTAGTCAGATGACAGTTGAGCAGAATATGAAACACACTGATACAGCGTCTCTGTACAATTATATTATTTCTAACAGGTAGGCAGACTGTTTAGGCTTATAGAAAGGTATGAAAGTGAAATAGGATTTGTATGTGGGATAACGTGGCCTATTAGAAGTATCCACGAAGCAAATCGCCTATTTCGATTCAAAAATACGGTAACGTTATAACGAACGTTAGCAAAGTGACGGTTAGTTAGCTAGTTGCTGACTGAACTATATGCGTAATGCAGTCTGTTTAACCCATTTTACTAGCTGTTTGTAGTGTGATAGCACTCTGTAAATATGAGAGGTACGTATGTTTTATTTTTGATACATCCACCCCCGTTAATGGATTTCTATCTGTAGCTGTGAGCTAGGCTACGCGTGTTCAGAATGAATGTACTTATTGGCGCTCTCTTGTTTTTATTGGTCGTCAGATGACAGTTGAGCAGAATGTGAACCACACTGATACAGCGTCTCTGTACAATGGTATTATTTCTAACAGATAGAGAATAAAATAAACTACACAACACCCTTGTTAGCGTCGTCCTTGCAAGTGTGCAACATTGGTGATGATCACTGTATAATTACTATCCTTGAAAGATGTCTTTACATAATATAGAGTCTAGGAGGCTCTGTCTCATCCTAGTACTAGTGTTTGATTCTAGGTTAAGTAAGAGGGAAAGATGTTAGAGGTTAGGAGGCCTCACATGCGCCCGACAGATAGGTTAATGTTACAGCAGGTGTGTGTACGGTTAAAGTGGTTTTTGTTGCTTAGTGTAGTTAATTGTCTGTTTTAGTTCTCCACCATCAGAAGGGAATTCCTATATTATAAGCTAGGTGGGCTAGGGTCAGATAATACAGATGCCCAGAGCTCTATCAGAAAGACAGTGTCTATCTGTGACACAAGAAAAAGTGGTAAATGACAAGTGTAAATAGCATTAAATTATGTACATTTAATGTAAAAGGGATCCACAATCCAGTAAAGTGGAAGAAAATATTAAGCTTCCTCAAGAAGGATAAAGTACAAATCGCTTTCTTACAAGAAACCCATTTAGTGGATGAAGAACACATGAAACTGAAAAGAGACTGGGTAGGTCAGGCCTTTTACTCATCATTCACCTCTAATAGCAGAGGAGTTGCCATTTTGATTCACAGGGCCACACCATTTGTACTTAACACATGCAAGACAGATCCTGAGGGGAGGTATGTCCTCGTCCATGGTACAATTTATGGTACCGTTCCCCTCATTTTGGACGAGTGTAGCAACAGT
The DNA here is from genome assembly GCF_963514075.1 of Conger conger. Taxonomy (NCBI): domain Eukaryota; kingdom Metazoa; phylum Chordata; class Actinopteri; order Anguilliformes; family Congridae; genus Conger; species Conger conger. The sequence continues at coordinate 11,631,736 of NC_083769.1, forward strand.
ATTGGAGGAATACAAGTGCCCCCTCACAGTACTGGGTGGTGACTGTAATAGCTGTTTAGACAACAGATTAGACAGGTCCACAGCAGGTACACACAGACAAACAGGTACAGGTGCTCCACTAGTTAAAATGTTAGAGGATGTTAATCTGAAAGATATATGGAGAACTTTAAACTCATCAGTTAGGGATTTCACGTTCTACTCTAATCCACACAATTCGTATTCGCGAATTGACTATTTCTTCATACCGCCGCAAATTATAGGACAAGTGTCTGCATGCAGTATAGGATCTATTCATATTAGCGATCATGCCCCAGTCTATTTAGAGCCGGTCATTAGTGAATCCACACTGGGCAGGCAGAGGTGGGGATTTCCATCATATTTACTTAACGATAAGGATTTTAAAAAGAAGATGGAGGCGGAGATAAAACTATTTTTTGATATGAATGACAACAGTGAAACAAATCCTGAATATCTTTGGGAATCTGCAAAGGCCTATACCAGAGGATTCGCCATTTCTTATATGTCACACCGAAAGCAATCATTATTGCTGAAGCAAAACGAATTGGAAGCAGATTTGAAAAAGGCAGAAACGGCTCATAAATCTAATCCAACTAGAACGAACCTCATTAAAATACAAACCATTAAAGCAGCATTAAATTCAATATTAAACGAGAAGGCCTCCAGATCATTATTTTATCAAAGGCAACGACTATACGAATATGGGAACAAACCTAGTAAATATCTGGCATGCCTAATCGACCAGAAACAAAATTGCAACACAATAGCAGGGATCAGAGATGTGGGAGGGAAAAGACACTTTGATAGGAAAAACATTAATTCGGTCTTTGTATCATTCTACAAGTCATTATACAAATTTGACAATAACAGCACTAAAGAGGAAAATTTCGAAATTTTCGAAAATTAAATTACCAACATTGAATGAAGAGCAACAGAAATCTCTGGGTGAACCCATTCAGGAAAAGGAAATTTTAGAGGCAAAGGGCGACATGGCTCAGGCAGTAAGAGCAGTCGTCTGGCAGTTGGAGGGTTGCCGGTTCGAAGTGTCCCTGAGCAAGACATCTAACCCCCAAATGCTCCTAATGAGCTGGTCCGCGCCTTGCATGGCAGCCAATCGCCGTCGGTGTGTGAATGGGTGAATGAGAAGCATGAATTGTACAGCGCTTTGGATAAAGGTGCTATATAAATGCCAACCATTTACCAATAGCCCTAATGAGCTGTGCAAAATATCCGGGCCCAGATGGGATGCCGGTTGAATGGTTCAAGGCTTTTAGGGACAAGCTCACTCACCATCTGGCTAGAACCTATAACTATAGTTTTGATACAGCCCACCATCTGCCTAAAACAATGACATTAGCCAATATTAGTCTGATACTGAAAAAAAACAAGGACTCCGAAGACCCAGCTTCTTACAGACCGGTGTCGCTCATTAATGTAGACGCAAAGATTTTGACTAAGGTCTTGACTTTAAGGCTGGAACCAGTAATATCAATATTAGTAAAACCTGATCAAACAGGCTTTATTAAAGGTAGGAGTTCCTCTAACAACATCAGGAGGCTCCTGAACATAATACAGCTGGCCAGTGATAATGATATGCAGGGCCTGGTGGTATCTCTAGACTCCTTTTTTATGCTATGGGAAAATTTGAAGTAGGTACAGGCTTTGACTGGGTGAAGTTGTTGTACTGCTCCCCTAGAACAGCGGTGATTACCAACTCCTATTGCTCAGATCCATTCCCACTTGAGCGAGGTACCCGCCAAGGGTGTCCGCTGAGCCCTCTTCTGTTTGCTCTGGCCATCGAGCCTCTAGCAGAGCTCATTAGAACTACCACAACAATTAGAGGCTTCAATGTTAAAGGCACAGTACATAAAATGTATCTGTATGCGGACGACGTCTTGCTGTACTTTGTCGATTTACACACCACCATACCATGTCTGCTTGAATGTTTACAACAATTTCGACACATTTCAGGATTCAAGATTAATTTATTGAAAACAGAGGCTACCTGAACAGAACCCTACCTGTCTCCTGGCTGGGCAGGATAAGCGTGCTCAAAATGAATAGATTACCTAGGTTACTGTACCCTCTACAGATGTTGCCAAACTCAATTCCCAACAGTTTTTTTTAAAAGATTTGGATAAAAGGTTTACACAATTCATTTGGCAAGGTAAAAAAGTCAGAATGAAAATAGGTAAACTACAAAGATCTTGCGTGGAGCCCCAGACCGAGGGAGATTGGCGGTGACTTTGTGTTTCTTCCATTTTCTAATAACTGCTCCAACAGTTGTTAACTTCTCACCAAGCTGCTTGCTTATTTTCTTGTAGCCCATCACAGCCTTGTGCAGGTCTACAGTTTTGTCCCTGATGTCCTTAGACAGCTCCTTTGTCTTGGCCATGGTGGAAACGTTGGAATCTGATTGATTGTGTGGACAGGTGTCTTTTATACAGCTACATAATGATGTAACAAGTTGACACAGGTGTTTTGGGTATTTGCATCATTTTATTTGTCTCAGACATTCATTAAAACAATTGTTTTGGTAGTTTTGGGAAGGTGCAGTGCTTTTAATTATGTTTAATTGTGTTGTGCCTAATGTATAATTTTAATCTTTCCTTCCTTAACAGAGGTCATCGGGATGGCTGCGCTTTAAAAAATATCAGGCATTGGGATAAGAAACCTCTACATTTTCCTGACTCCCCGTCATAACAGAGGGGGAGTTTGGGTTCCTTGTTGTTGACTGGAGTGCTTTGGGTAGGGGGTGTATTGGAGAGTTGTGCGTGTGCTTGTGGAACTGTAGCGGGGATTGCGACTGCCAGACGGTGGAAGCTGTCTGTTAATTCGCGCAGACAGTCTTCCTGGCGGCGCAGTTGCTCTACCAACAAGCCCTGCTGGGTCATCATATTCTCTTGTTGAGCCTGAAGGGCTTGAAGTCCCCCTTCATGAGCAGTTATCGTAGCTTGCTGCGTGATCAAAATCTGATCCAACCCCGGTGGGGTCGCTAGTCCCTCCATAATAGGCTTTAGTGTTCTATGAGGGAGCAAGGGCGGGAGACCAAGAGTGACCGGGAAGGGATCACAACGTTACCAACGATAAGTTGGATAATCACTGAAATAATAACAGAAAAAGGGACCCAAACTCCCCGGCAATTCGCCAACTGAAAATCGGACCCAAACTATAACGGTCAGGAAATAAAAAACGAGATTTCCGAATGGCAGTCTCGAACGGGCTAATCTTTAGCGGCAAACTCTCCCACTCGCTCCTCTCAACAGAAGTGAACCTCAGCGTCAGAAAATAGGGAAGGTTCAAGGGAACCAACCAAACCAGGAGAAAGAATATAGGTCCCTATATTTCTAACTAATTTCTCATTTCTAATTTCTAAGAAAATTCAGTCTTTCAAAACCTCTGTCTCTCTGTCTCTCTGTCTCTCTGTCTCTCTGTCTCTCTGTCTCTCTGTCTCTCTGTCTCTCTGTCTCTCTCTAGACCACCATACCAGCTCAGTGCATGTGTGAAAATGAACCACTAAAGCTCAGAGCAGTGCCCGGAAGAGACTTAAATAGCCCTCCATGCAGCTGACTGCAATCGGCCATGATTACACTTGCATTCCACATGAGGGAGCTGAGTCCTGCTGAACCTGGCCGGCACCCCCTCTAGAGGTCTAGAGAGGTAAATACTGGAATTTCCAGAAGTAGATAGGGAAAACCATGACAATCAAGTGGATAATCTTTCTTGAACATAGCAGAATTAGCTGCGTATCATGATACTTTTCGCCAGGGATTATTCGTTTTATTCCAAATTGTCACAAGCTTGTTTTGCCTTGGATTGCCTGCCTTTACATTTTAACATTTAGCTCACATATTTGATGATCTATTTGGGTCCCGGTGGGACAGATGCAGCTGTGGGACCATACAAGGCTGGTCTCTTGAGTAAGGGGGAATGCAGCCTCTCCCATGTAAATGTTCTCAATGGCAGGGTTCTAAAAATGACCCCGTCACGGCTCTGTATGGTCCGCCACCCGACATCTTCACATTTCCATGAGTCGACAGCCATGGCCCGGAGCTACGCACTGACCTCTCCAACGCAACGCTGCACAAAAAAGAGGCATGATAATGAGGTTTTCCGGCGGTCTTTCTGAGAGTCCGCCTGTTTGGCTGTTAAACAGTAGACAAATACAGACCACTCCTGTGCCAGATGTTATGGCAGGTTGCTTCGCGGGATCATCAGTAACCAGTCTGAGGTGGCCAGCCAGCTACCAGCTGTTTCAAAACCTAGCTTGAGCTGGTCAAACCATGTTTAGTATGGAGCTGGTATGAACTGGTCAACCAGCTACCACCTGTTTCAAAACCTAGCTTGAGCTGGTCAAACCATGTTGAGTATGGAGCTGGTGTGAACTGGTCAACCAGCTACCACCTGTTTGAAAACTTGGCTTGAGCTGGTCAAACCATGTTAAGTAGGGATCTTGTATGAACTGGTCAGCCAGCTACCAGCTCTTTCAAAACCTAGCTTGAGCTGGTCAAACCATGTTGAGTATGTAGCTGGTCTGAACTGGTCAACCAGCTACCAAAAATGGAGCAGCTTCCATTTTTACATGCACTCTCTTTGTACAGCTGTGTGTTTCCTGTACTTTACCAAGCAACCACACCTACATTGCAAGCCCAGCTCCAAACCCTACTGTATATATAGTGATGAACAGCTGTGTACAGTGATGTCTGCTGTGCATTACCTGTTAATGGTTATGAGCAAAGACAAATCTTTCATGTTTGAAATTAATCAAAAATAAGTGGTATAATGTACTGTATTTGAGGAACCTGTTGGCCACAATTGTTGCTTGAAGATTTGAAGCCCAGATAGGATGCGGCTATTGTACCCAAGAAAATGGTAAGAATATTGGATTTATAAACGGGTCTTATATAAAGGTATGGGACTGTAAACAATCCAGATTGCCGCCTTTAATGAGCAAGTGACTTTATGCTATGCAGAAATATAATATTAATAAATGGTGATTTGGTATAAAATAGGTAATGTCAAACAAATGCTCTTGTCTCTTATCCCAATGTGTCTAATTTGACAGACAAATTTGAGTAGGAGCAGGAGGAGCTAAACCATAACAAAGAATGATGAGAGGACCAGGTTGGACCAGTGGTCTCCAACCCTGGTCCTGGAGAGCTACGGGGTCTGCTGGTTTTCCTTGTTACTCTGCACAGAGACGGCCTGTAGCGTAATGGTTAAGGTGCATAACTGGGATTCCGGGTGTAGCTACAATAAGATCCACACAGCCGTTGGGCCCTTCAGCAAGGCCCTTAACCCTGCATTGCTCCAGGGAGGATTGTCTCCTGCTTAGTCTAACCAACTGTACGTCGCTCTGGATAGGAGCGTCTGCCTAATGCCAATAATGTAATGTAATGTTAATTAAGCAATTAGAGCAGTTAGTTACACGGTTACCTCACCTCACCTGCTTACCTGAGTCTCAACAGAGTGCTGATTTTAACAACAAAACAAAAACCAGCATAACCAGTAGCTCTCCAGGACCAAGGTTGGAGACCACTGGGTTGGACTGCTCACACATTCCTTCTGTTCCACCTGCTGGTGAAGGAAGGAATTTACAGGGATGCTCATATGTTGCTCTATCAAAACCGATGTGCTGAATATGAATCTTAAAAGTGCATTTTGAAGTACAGCATACTGATTGACCTGCTTAACTTAATGTTCTTGTCTTTCTTCATTTCAGATGAAGGATCTTCCAGGACATTTATAGAGGTGGTTGAAAGAAGAACAAAAATGTGTAAATATAAAGAAAAAGAAAGTATGTTTATTGACTCCAGCAGTTGGTCTGTACTCTGTGAGTTCACATAGCCAGGTCCTTGACAGTGTCCTTTCTGGTCAGAAAAATAAATATCCACAAATAATACGGTCAAACTCTAAGTAAAGATGGAACCAGATATCTGGTGGGGTGTTATTCCTGGCTGTGTCCTCTATTGTGGCTGTAGTTAAGTTAAGTAGTTGTGCCAAGAAAATGACTGAATCAAATTAACATTGCATCAAATGGACATTGTTTGAAAATGCATAGATATTTATTCGAACTCATTTTCATTCTGTTCCAATTTTAGAGGTAGCGTGTCTGCGTCTTCGTGACGGGTGTCTGTTTCTTCTCAACAAGCTATTTAAAAAAAAGAGAGATATTTTTCAGCTTTATTGGACAGTATAGTATAGAGAGACAGGAAGAATGGGAGCGAGAGAGAGGGGAAGACATGCAACAAATATCAGACGATCGGATTTGAACCGCTGACGTCGCGGGTCGCAATGAGCATGCGGTCAGTGCTCTACACAAGCTATTTTAATGTCGGACTTTAAATGTTTCTTCTGGGCAGTGACATTTGTTCTTGCCCAAACTTGGCCAATAACAAAGAAAGCGATAAAAAAAGAACAGCATTTGTTTGAAAATATATGAGCGTCATTGATGGTTGCTTCAAAATGTAGCTCCCCACGGTCTGGTCAGTTTTTTAGAGTTTCTTCCTCTTTATTTGTTTAAACTGGAAGAAACAGCCTGAGGTCTATAAATACAGAAATGACAAAGGGAGGGGGGAATTGTATGTTTTGCCATCAGCAGTGACACCAGCTCGTCCAGTAATCTTGTTGCTGGTAATGTTTACAGAGGTAGCCTACAACACACATTAAAATCTAACTAAACATACAGTAGGCCTGCTTACCCTACTGTATGGTGGGAAATTACTTCGTAACAAAAGTAATTTAGTGGAATTGAAGATAACAAGTCTGTGGGCCTGCCTGATGAGAGTGACAGAAGATGGGTTAGGCAGGAATGCATTGTTAACCCCTCGCACACGCCAGTGGGGTAGGAGTAAAAACGCCCGTAAGAGGAAAAATATGTGGTTCAAGATAAATGTACAACCGTTTATGGACACTGAGGAGTCTGAAGTCAGAGGACTTAGATTTAGGGGTTTAGAGAGCAGGGCTAAAGGTCTGACTGAGGCCATGTGTAGAATGTGTTCTAGCATGACCTTGGAGGAGACTCAACATGCTGAACGGGTAATTGGTGACCCAGGGAGTCTGGCTTTCAAAAAAACGGTAAATGTAATAACATTCTTAGTTGAGAAGTGTGGGCTTGCTTCTACAGGGGAGGAGCATAATGCATAGCTAAAGCAAAAAGATGAGGAAAACAATGTAGATGATTGGGAAATAAAAGAGTATGAGGAGATGGTGGAAAAATGTAGGAAAGATAAGGAAAACGGGAGGGATGTTAATGCCGAAAGAAGATTAAGAGGCTTTAAGGGCCTTCCTGATTATAGCACGGATAATTTATCGGATAGATTCAAAGGACTAACAGTAGAGGAGTTGAGTGATGAATTACACTTGGCTATTAGTTGGAAGTCCTTTGTAGATTTCTTAAGGCGCCACAAAAAAGAGCACCTGAAGAGTGTATTGAGATGGTGGAAGGCACTTACTTCTGGCTTGTATGAAGTCAAAGTGTGGAGAGAGTCAAGGAGAGACTATGAAATTGAGACAGATACCAGTGATGAATAGGCTCATTAAAAAATTACATAAGAGCTAGTGTTTCCCCACTCGTATAATGAGATGGTGGAAACTCCTTACTGGAGGGGTATATGTGTTGGGAAACTCCCTTTAAGGTATGGGGAAATGACAGTGAGACAGATAAAAGTGATGAATATGCTCATTAAAAAAGTTGCATAAGAGATAAGTGTCTTCCCACTCGGTATACTGAGGACATTTCTTATCAAAAAAGGTACACTTTTATACAAGTTTAAGGATATATAAGGAGTGAGCTTTTAGACGTTAGAGTAGCCTCTTAGAATTTTGCTTCACAAGATATCTACGGGCTGTTGAAGAAAGAGCAACGCAGAACAACTATAATCAAGCTTGAGTGGTAATTATAATCTATATTACTTGTAGAAGTAGGAAAAGTAGCACATAGAAGTTCAACGTTATAAGTTTCCTTTCATTTTTATGTCTTTTATTTTTCAGTAAGATACTATAGAAGGTAGAAAAAATGTAGAGAAGTTTTAGAGTGTTTATGCACATAATATTCTAGAAATAGTTACTTTTAACTTCCAGAAGGGGGCGCTATAGGATAAGGTAAAGGCCAAAGAGGATGGATATTTGAGGGGTGTACCTTGAATTTAACATCTGGTGGAAAGGTGAATTAGAAAAAGCAAAAGGGGTTATATGAACCTTCAATGTATGTGATTAGCAAACTGAAAGATGATATTTAACCTGTCAGCTGTATAACTCTATTCTTTTGATTATAATAAAGTATATCTGACTATAATCATATGTGAGAAAGGTTCTTTTAGAGGAATACAGTGAATACAGGAAATCATATACCAGATTTGCATCACACCCCTTCACTTCGAGACTGGGCTGGAAGTTCAGTAGAACTTACCAGGGCTCCATGACGTTCGAAGTACTTAAAGGAAAAGAGAGTTTGTCCCCGAGACACCTCCTCGTGGGGTACTGCTCATGGGAAGGTGAGGTCTGAGCTCGGCAAGGGGTCCGTAGCTCACGACAAGTCCCCCCAAATCTTTGAGTCAAACTCTTAAGTTGGAAATTGCATTGTTCAATCTTCCTGGGGGGAGGACCCCAAGAACCACATTGAGGACTCTTAAAGCAGTATGCAGTGAACTGCAGCAAGCTTCAAGCTGTTTTTCTTAGAAATGTTTTTATGCCAGCAATATGCAAACTCATAACATTGACGATGAACTCTCTAATGCTAATGTCAGGCTATGCATATGATTAGATTACCCACGTATTCTTCATAAAAAATGAATATACACATACAACCTCTAGAGACATGGATTTGCTGTACATGGAGAAACATGTATTTTATTGATTTAAAGCACAAATACCTGACTCTTTTTTCATTGATCAAAACAACATTGTTTATACACAGGGCTCATTTGAGATGGGTTTCAAAGTCCAATGTGTGTTTATCCAGTATGGAAAAAATGACATCAAAGGTATTTGCACGACAGCGACAGTATGCTAAATCTCTGCATTCTACTAAAATACTCATCTGAGAAAAAAAGATGAATCACATCTTTCCTTATATCAAGGTACATAAACTTGTTTTGAAAATGAAAAAATGGGAGCACATACAGTGTGGGAGCAAAATATGAAACAATATGTAGTTAATATTGCTACACTGTCTACCCTCCAGGAACAGAAGTTGCCCAAGACATGAAACCCCCCCCGTGATGCCCACCCCCCCACCCCCCACCCCCCGAGCTGGAAATTCATGCAAAAGCTAATTAAACGTGATGTTTTGCAAATTACAATATTTAGAATCTAATGAATACAATGCCAGATATTACATTTAGCTCTCAAGTCCCTACGATGCACATAATTATATACATTCTAGCAGATCTACTTTTAATAAGTGATACATATGTCTTGTAATATTTAGCAAAGATAGAAAAAACCTCATAGCACACTGTGTGGTCAGGCATCTGCAGTTTGTTCTGCCATTTCCTCTTCACTGTGCACCACGTCCTGGCCTGACACTCTTCTCCGGAAGGCGAGTCTGACAATGACTGGCAGAAAGAGGAGGACCGCCACAGCCACACAGATGCGAACAACATTCTCCACAGCACGGTGAACTGAGGGACCAAAAAACAAAGAAGTCACGGCCTGAAAGACGTCAAGGGCTAACGTAATGCAAACTGGATGCATTTCACAACTTTTCAACAAATTTGTCTGCATGGACATACATTTCATGTACAATATTGTAACACAGATTATTGTTGCTATTTTGTGACTCTGTTACTGTATATATCATCGGAGTCAACAAAATGATTATAGGTTGACCAGCTGCCAGTTACAACTGAGACCAGGTTTTTGAAAAAAATTCAACGTATGAATCTCAAATGGATACTCATATTGCAAATTCAGCCTCATGTCTTTGCATACAGTGCCATCTAAAATGGTTCACATCCCTCATAAAGCTGAACAAAGGCTGTATAAATAAAACCAGTCCATATGTATTTGGACAGAGGTCCAAGTTCTCTTCTTTTGCCTCTACTTTGGCACACTGGATTTTAAATGAAACAATGAAGTTAAAGTTCAGACTGTCAGCTTTAATTTGAGGTTATATACATCCATATTGGGTGATCCATGTTGGAATTGTCTCCCTTCTTATACCTTGTCCCCCCATTTTAGCGGACCAAAAGTAATTGGACAGATTGTCTTTCTGAGTAATCCGGTGTATTCAGTTGTTTCAATAGTGCAGGTATAAGAACGCTTTCAGTCTGAAATTTGGGGACTATAAATAAACACTGCTGTAATTTAATGGATTCAAATTTATTCATATCTGACAATATGGACTTTAACCACATGTGATTTTTTAAATGTATTATGTCTCTGAAATTGTGGAGTACAATTGATCAGATTGGGTAAAATACAATTCCCATATGAGCTTAATGTGAAGCTAATAAAAAAATAGAACATAAGTAATTCACAGTCTCACATTTCTCATTTCTATCTTATATCTTTAAAAAAAACAGGGCAATAATGATTTTAATTGATTTAACCCTTCACTTGTCTATGGTCTTAATCATAAATTCAACTTACTATTATTGGTTGGTATGAAGCCTGCACTGATAAGGGAGTAGTACTCTCTATCCATCCTGTTTCCTTGACATCTATATTCACCATCATAGGAGCCATTCCAAAATCCCACTGTGTGCCTCTCTCCAGTGTGGTTTCGTGAGATCTGTGCTCCGTCTCTGTACCATATGTAGTTCCAGTTGGCTGAGGTTCCCTGAAGCTCACACCTCATTGTTAGACTGCCTTCAGTGATGTAGATCCCCAGCCATCCATTATCCAGGGTCACTACTGCCTGAGGCTGAGCTGCAAGATCCCATAATGTTTATCATCCAACTCAACGTGTTATATGTCAAAACCAATATCATCAATTGAGTCTGTAATCCAATAAGCCTTACACTACTGATTAAGAAGAGAAAGTTACTGTAGCTGGAGTGACAGGTTTCACTCCCACATGACACTGAAATAATGGAATTCCTCTTCACATTGGTGAGATTTGTTGATGGATAGCTGGTGAAAATCATTGCCTTCTTAACAGGTGTAATTAGTGTGTTGTTCTCTAGTCATAATATGAAAGAGCCCTGCTGTTGTTTGACATTAAAGTGAGCAATGTGCCAGGCTTTATAGCCAATCTATTCATCCATCCATCCATTCATCCATTTCTCTGCCACAGTCAGTCTATACACTTACAATGATGGGAAATGTAGATTCATCCAAAGTCAGGGTCATTAATTCATGACAGATCCAGTATAATTTGTAACTATACCTTTGTTTTGAATTCTTCAAAACCATGTACTGTAGACCTACCTGTGTTAAGTCCAGAAAATGACTTGCCATCTTAAACTATAGTCTATTTCCAATCCATTTTTGGGAGATTATAAAACTACAAAATTGTGATCCATTCTATCATACATTCTTTCATGATCTGTATGTCTTAATGTCAAGAATAAATGTTCAGAGTTACGATAGTTTCAAAGAGTTGAAACATAAGATGCCCTATAGCCCTGGAGTTTTGTTCGCCGTTGAAGCCTTTTTTCTCAAAAACATGGTTTGGTGGCACACAAATTGCAACGGGACACAACTCCCTTGATATCCCGAGTAGAGAGAATGTTGGTATCATAGAAAGTTTGCATTCTCTTTTCTAAAACTTGACTTGGGGTCAAAAGGATTCTAAAGGATTATTAATCACAAAACAATATGTTTTAAGTTAAATATTTGTATTTGCTGAAAGCCTCAAAAGACAGGAAATTAAATTGATCTGCCCTAAAGCTAACATCAACCTGTTCTCCATCAAGGTGTATCAGCACAGATCTCTGACAAATGATATAGCCCTGTAGTTTATGTTCACTTTGTGCAGAACAAGAATCATTTATACCCATGTTAGTTTGTAAATGCAGAAAGTCCTTGGGTATGTGCAGCTTAACTTAGGATACATCCACGGCAATAAAATGTCCACATTACCTGCTACAGTTATGTACAGTCACTGAGCACTTTATTAGGTAGACCTGTAAATATTGCTTGATAAGGCAAATATTTAATCTGGATCTAAGTGAAATGGAATCTAAATGATTTTCACTGTGGAATGATTGTTGGTGCCTGACAGGGTGGTTTAAATAAAGTGCTCACTGAGTGTATGTTTGTTCTTATATTGGAACATGATTTGGAAAGAGAAATGGTATCAAGGACTTGGGGGAGGGTGGAGTTTTATTGGCCTGCTTTGCAAATGAGAGGCTGATAAAAATCTGAATTGATTTCTCGCTAGTGGAGTCTTTTCAACAATCTTGCGGTTTTATTATATCACTGTTTTTTGTATGATATAAATATGAACGCAACAATAATTCCAGAGGTCAACTTCATACATGTACATGTACTTTGTTTACGATTGATTGGTATTCATCATACACTTGTGATTCCAAACAATGCTGTATCTACACCTGTTCGATAAATCAGGTGGAATTTGTTTGGTCAGTTGATCAAACATAAATTTGGACACAGATTTCTGAAATTATTGATGAATGAGGACAACTAGGTTTGGGGCAGGAGAAAGGCTGGCAGCGTGTATGAAGGGAAAAGCCAAAAGCCAGGCTCCCGGGAGGCTCCCCATCTTCTTTTTCTTTAGTTTTGTTTAACGGTGGTTATATGTGGCTAAAGGTGCATTACCGCCACCCACTGATCTGGAGTGTGGACTGGGGAGGCTTACAGACTACTTTAAATAAAATCTCTGTTGAGGAAAAATAGATCATATTTACCTTGTACATTCAATGTAGCAGAGCTGCTAATCAGAGAGTATACAGCAGCTCTCTGAAGCTTTCCTCTGCAGGTGTATGGTCCAGTATGTGACGGATCAGCAGAGAGGATGGTGTATATGTCTCCATTTACACTGCTGGAGTCAGCCTCATCTACAGGAAGCTCCTGTCCATCTCTGTACCATTCATAAATCCACTCTGAGCTGCCCTGAATTATACACCTCAGAGTCACTGTTTCATTGGTGAAGACCTCTGTCCATCCAGACTGCACTGTCAGCTGTGTTTGAGGTATACCTACAATTCAATACAACAGTTTCTCATGATGAAAATAAAGCATCATAAACACTCTCTTCATATGTTTTTCATTATTAAAACACATTCATCAAACCCACATTCTTATAATGTAATAGTTCTCACCAGATATGTCTAAAGTCAGAGGATCACTGCAGTCTGAGTAAAAATGGTTTCTTCCTCTTGCAGCTCTACACCAGTACTCTCCACTGTGGGCCAGAGCAGCAGGACTGATGGTGTAACTGGACCCTTCAGACCTGCTGCTTTCAGTGTTGGGCAGAGCTGTTCTCTGTGTGTCTTTGTACCAGGAATACTCCCAGCCAGCAGGATCTCCCCCAAACCCACAGCTCAGGGTGACACTCTCTCCTGTGTACATCTCTCCGCTGGGGGCATTCTGGGTAATAACAGGCTTTGGCTTTCCCCCTGATGAAAAGTAAACATGTGCTTAGTCTTAATCTCTTAGCAGTTATAAATATAGATAGGATTCATCCACATACAAGATCATATGGTTAAAGACAAGATAAAATCTCCAGGAGGAAAACTCACCAGACACATCTAACACAAGTGATCCAGGGAAAGACTGGATAACAGGGTTTTGTCCTCGTTCACCCTGACAGAAGTACTGTCCACTGTCTGACTCTCTTACAGAGTGCAGGATGTGCCTTTGTTGGCTTTCAGTACTGTGGGCACTGAGAATCTCCCATGTTTGCAGAAATGTCGCAGCTAGCAACGTTTTGTTATAGAATATAGCAATATGAATAATGCAGGCCAAATAATTTAACTATCATAGTGAACTAGCGCAGTTTGTTTGATCCGTCAGTCGATCTATTTGTTTATCTGTGTGTCTCTCTTGCTCCTCTCTCTATCTCTGTTTTTTATTGCGTCAGTACACTCGGTCTCCATGGCATCTGCCTGAGCAAGTATCCACGGTAACCTTCTCTCCCTCCTTTAACAAGACGTGTGTGATTAATGCAAGATGGCTGGTGGAAGAATGCTTATTTGTCATTAGCTTTTACTAGCAGACTTGGAATAAACGTTAAAAATATAAGCTTTACCCCACCCAAACAGATTACCGTTAAAATTAAACTAATTTAGGCCTTTTCGGAGATTCAGTCCAGCCTCAAGCACTTTGGTTTTAGCTTATCAATATCAATATCATAACTGCAATTAAATCAATAAAATCTATTATAATTCAAAACCAGTCACAGTTGCTGAAATGGAATCTAAGTGATTTTCACTGTGGAATGATTGTTGGTGCCTGACAGGGTGGTTTAAATAAAGTGCTCACTGAGTGTATTTTTGTTCTTATATTGGAACATGATTTTTTTGACAAAGTGAAATGGTATCAAGGACTTGGGGGAGGGTGGAGTTTTATAGGCCTGCTTTGCAAATGAGAGGCTGATAAAAATCTGAATTGATATTCTCGCTAGTGGAGTCTTTTCAACAATCTTGCGGTTTTATTATGTCATTGTTTTTTGTATGATATAAATATGAACGCAACAATAATTCCAGAGGTCAACGTCATACATGTACATGTACTTTTTGTTTATGATTGATTGGTATTCATCATACACTTGTGATTCCAAACAATGCTGTATCTACACCTGTTCGATAAATCAGGTGGAATTTGTTTGGTCGGTTGATCAAACAAATTTGGACACAGATTTCTGAAATTATTGATGAATGAGGACAAAATGCAACAGAAATCAGCTGTGAATACGAAAACAGAAACCTGCACCACAGCACATGGCCGCAGCTGTGACAGATGTTGCCACCAGCTCCAATACAGCCACCAGGTTTGGGGCAGGAGAATGGCTGGCAGCGTGTATGAAGGGAAAAGCCAAAAGCCAGGCTCCCGGGAGGCTCCCCATCTTCTTTTTCTTTAGTTTTGTTTAACGGTGGTTATATGTGGCTAAAGGTGCATTACTGCCACCCACTGATCTGGAGTGTGGACTGGGGAGGCTTACAGACTACTTTAAATAAAATCTCTGTTGAGGAAAAATAGATCATATTTACCTTGTACATTCAATGTAGCAGAGCTGCTAATCAGAGAGTATACAGCAGCACTCTGAAGCTTTCCTCTGCAGGTGTAGAGTCCAGTATGTGACTGATCAGCAGAGAGGATTGTGTATGTGTCTCCATTTACACTGCTGGAGTCAGCCTCGTCTACAGGAAGCTCCTGTCCATCTCTGTACCATTCATATATCCACTCTGTAGAGCTGCCCTGGATTACACACCTCAGAGTCACTGTTTCATTGGTGAAGACCTCTGTCCATCCAGACTGCACTGTCAGCTGTGTTTGAGGTATACCTACAAATCAATACAACAGTTTCTCATGATGAAAATAAAGCATCATAAACACTCTCTTCATACGTTTTTCATTATTAAAACACATTCATCAAAGCCATTCTTCTGTTGTTATAGTTCTCACCAGATATGTCTAAAGTCAGAGGATCACTGTAGTCTGAGTGAAAAGGGTTTCTTCCTCTTGCAGCTCTACACCGGTACTCTCCACTGTGAGCCAGAGCAGCAGGGCTGATGGTGTAACTGGACCCTTCAGACCTGCTGCTTTCAGTGTTGGGCAGAGCTGTTCTCTGTGTGTCTTTGTACCAGAAATACTCCCAGCCAGCAGAATCTGCCCCAAACCCACAGCTCAGGGTGACACTCTCTCCCGTGTACATCTCTCCGCTGGGGGCATTCTGGGTAATAACAGGCTTTGGCTTTCCCCCTGATGAAAAGTAAACATGTGCTTAGTCTTAATCTCTTAGCAGTTATAAATATAGATAGGATTCATCCACATACAAGATCATATGGTTAAAGACAAGATAAAATCTCCAGGAGGAAAACTCACCAGACACATCTAACACAAGTGATCCAGGGAAAGACTGGATAACAGGGTTTTGTCCTCGTTCACCCTGACAGAAGTACTGTCCACTGTCTGACTCTCTTACAGAGTGCAGGATGTGCCTTTGTTGGCTTTCAGTACTGTGGGCACTGAGAATCTCCCATGTTTGCAGAAATGTCGCAGCTAGCAACGTTTTGTTATAGAATATAGCAATATGAATAATGCAGGCCAAATAATTTAACTATCATAGTGAACTAGCGCAGTTTGTTTGATCCGTCAGTCGATCTATTTGTTTATCTGTGTGTCTCTCTTGCTCCTCTCTCTATCTCTGTTTTTTATTGCGTCAGTACACTCGGTCTCCATGGCATCTGCCTGAGCAAGTATCCACGGTAACCTTCTCTGCCTCCTTTAACAAGACGTGTGTGATTAATGCAAGATGGCTGGTGGAAGAATGCTTATTTGTCATTAGCTTTTACTAGCAGACTTGGAATAAACGTTAAAAATATAAGCTTTACACCACCCAAACAGATTACCGTTAAAATTAAACTAATTTAGGCCTTTTCGGAGATTCAGTCCAGCCTCAAGCACTTTGGTTTTAGCTTATCAATATCAATATCATAACTGCAATTAAATCAATATAATCTATTATAATTCAAAACCAGTCACAGTTGCTGAAATGGAATCTAAGTGATTCTCACTGTGGAATGATTGTTGGTGCCTGACAGGGTGGTTTAAATATAGTGCTCACTGAGTGTATTTTTGTTCTTATATTGGAACACGATTTTTTTGACAAAGAGAAATGGTATCAAGGACTTGGGGGAGGGTGGAGTTTTATAGGCCTGCTTTGCAAATGAGAGGCTGATAAAAATCTGAATTGATATTCTCGCTAGTGGAGTCTTTTCAACAATCTTGCGGTTTTATTATGTCATTGTTTTTTGTATGATATAAATATGAACGCAACAATAATTCCAGAGGTCAACGTCAAACATGTACATGTACTTTTTGTTTATGATTGATTGGTATTCATCATACACTTGTGATTCCAAACAATGCTGCATCTACACCTGTTCGATAAATCAGGTGGAATTTGTTTGGTCGGTTGATCAAACATAAATTTGGACACAGATTTCTGAAATTATTGATGAATGAGGACAAAATGCAACAGAAATCAGCTGTGAATACGAAAACAGAAACCTGCACCACAGCACATGGCCGCAGCTGTGACAGATGTTGCCACCAGCTCCAATACAGCCACCAAGTTTGGGGCAGGAGAATGGCTGGCAGCATGTATGAAGGGAAAAGCCAAAAGCCAGGCTCCCGGGAGGCTCCCCATCTTCTTTTTCTTTAGTTTTGTTTAACGATGGTTATATATGTCTAAAGGTGCATTACTGCCACCCACTGATCTGGAGTGTGGGGAGGCTTACAGACTACTTTAAATAAAATCTCTGTTGAGGAAAAATAGATCATATTTACCTTGTACATTCAATGTAGCAGAGCTGCTAATCAGAGAGTATACAGCAGCTCTCTGAAGCTTTCCTCTGCAGGTGTAGAGTCCAGTATGTGACTGATCAGCAGAGAGGATGGTGTATGTGTCTCCATTTACACTGCTGGAGTCAGCCTCGTCTACAGGAAGCTCCTGTCCATCTCTGTACCATTCATATATCCACTCTGTAGAGCTGCCCTGAATTACACACCTCAGAGTCACTGTTTCATTGGAGAAGACCTCTGTCCATCCAGACTGCACTGTCAGCTGTGTTTGAGGTATACCTACAATTCAATACAACAGTTTCTCATGATGAAAATAAAGCATCATAAACACTCTCTTCATATGTTTTTCAATATTAAAACACATTCATCAAAGCCATTCTTCTGTTGTAATAGTTCTCACCAGATATGTCTAAAGTCAGAGGATCACTGTAGTCTGAGTAAAAAGGGTTTCTTCCTCTTGCAGCTCTACACCGGTACTCTCCACTGTGAGCCAGAGCAGCAGGGCTGATGGTGTAACTGGACCCTTCAGACCTGCTGCTTTCAGTGTTGGGCAGAGCTGTTCTCTGTGTGTCTTTGTACCAGAAATACTCCCAGCCAGCAGAATCTGCCCCAAACCCACAGCCCAGGGTGACACTCTCTCCTGTGTACATCTCTCCGCTGGGGGCATTCTGGGTAATAACAGGCTTTGGCTTTCCCCCTGACGAAAAGTAAACATGTGCTTAGTCTTAATCTCTTAGCAGTTATAAATATAGATAAGATTCATCCACATACAAGATCATATGGTTAAAGACAAGATAAAATCTCCAGGAGGAAAACTCACCAGACACATCTAACACAAGTGATCCAGGGAAAGACTGGATAACAGGGTTTTGTCCTCGTTCACCCTGACAGAAGTACTCTCCACTGTCTGATTCTCTTACAGAGTGCAGGATGTGCCTTTGTTGGCTTTCAGTACTGTGGGCACTGAGAATCTCCCATGTTCTCTTGGTTTTTCTCATCCATGAATATCTCCAGCCAGACCCTTTCCTGATGTCACAAGTCAAGGTAACGTTTTCTCCTGTGAACATCACTGATGCTGGGGGATCTGTGACTACAACAGCCTGAGGACGAGTAGCTGAAATGGATTTTGTGTCAATTTAATTTCATAATGTTTTATGAAGCAAAAAATAAAAACATGAAACATTGGTTGAGGAGACTAGTTTTCAATTACACAACTTACACAACAAATGAAAGTTACTGGAAGCTTGTTCTTTCCCTTTTGCAGCTACACACTGATACATTCCACTCTCACTCTCTTTCACAGCATCCAGGACCAACACAGAGCCATCACCACTGGAGCCTGGAAGTTGTGTTAGGCCACCCTGTCCGTGTCTGATACAGTAAAATGTCCACCCCTCAGATCCAGTAACCTGACAGGTGAGAGTAATCGTCTCTCCTGGGAACACAGCTGACCATGGAGGATTAGCAGTCAGATGAACAACCGGACTAGACTGTGCAGCTGAACAAGTTATAACAGAATGAAAAAAGTGTTTAACAATGAAGAGTTTGATTTAATACACAGTATCAATGAAAATACACATTCTAAATTCAATTTAACTTCATAATATTTTCTAAATGCAAAACTTTCCTAAATGTATCATTTTCCTCATTACTTGCATTCCTTATTTTGTAACGCTTCTAGTCTGCCAGAAAGCATGTGTTTTTTAAAGCTCCCATGATATTTTATAATGACTATGTGTGTTCCACAAAGCAAATGCACGGTAATTATGTCCTGACCAAAGCATGGATTGAAGGAGTGTAATATCTATACCTGTCTGTTCACCAAAAAACAGCAATGCTGTTGCATCTGAAACAGAGAGAAAGCAATTTCCATGTCTGTTCCAGTGTGAATAAAAGTTGACATGAAGTTAGTTTATTATTTTCTTATTGAAAACACAAATACATTTTTGTTGAGTGGATTTTCATGAAACAGTACATTTTCCATTTTTGAGTAGCTAAATGTTCTTGATAGTTTCACTCCCTACATTTTTCATGTAATATTTTAAATTGATTAACTCCAAATGTTGGAGTATGAACCAAATGTTTGAGTATGATTGGTCACAAGAGACAGTTAAATACATGTCTCTCGTGACATGAAAATACATGTAAAAAAAAAAAAAAATTGTTGAATGTATTCGGTTTTCCACAACAAAGCTGTTTTTGTAATGTCCCACATACTACATATTAAGCCTTTTTTATCATCATTCTCATTTTATCATAACAAATCATTATTGCTTGAATTTGCATTATTAAAGTTATTCTACTTACAAAGCAGAAAGGACAGTGTGCAGCTCCATTCTGATTACTCTGCCTCAGCAGAGGCCAGGTCTATTTTGCTCACCTCAGTTTCCACACAAAAAGGAAATGCAGCAGGCAAGTCAGAGACTAAAGATGCAATGCCTGCATCTAATTATATAAATATAATTATATATTGGAAAATAAATAAAACAGCATTTAAAATTGGTGTAACATAGGCTGTACGTTGCATGCATATTCACCCTCTTAGGCTAATCTGCTCAGACGTACAGTATCTCCTCTCTTTCTCGATACTCAAAGTTATAAGCTACACTCCAGTAGCCCTAATGTCCTCCTTGAGCTATTCATTAATGTATTAATATTTATCAAGTTTATAATTTGAGTTAACAATACTAAACAAAACAATACTCTCTGTGATCAGTTGTTCACAATATTGGGTATGAAGTGTGCACTTGTATACAGGTCACCTGACCCGATGAAGCCCTGAGGATCCAAATTAAAGATTCAGTTGTTCAGTAAATCGGTGCGATGAAGAGTAGTTCTTCCTTCCTTTTTAGGTCTATTTTTTATGCATTCTTCTCAAAAAATGGGTGAAAGATTTAATGGACAACCACAATATCAACTGAATCATATTTGTTCTTGATGAATTCTTGATGTCATCAAGGTACCTGACCCAATAGCTGGTCTGGGAATAAATTGAACTCCACCCATTTAATTCCAACATTGGCATACATGGAAATATTTGACTGATATAAGTTGATATTGCAAAGCATTGGACTTCTCTACTGTGGCTGATGTTTAATACATACCGTAGTAACGTCATTCAATGTAGTTTGAAGCCATTTAAAAACTGTGTGCAAGTACACCTAGAAGAATTGTAAAACCCCACACTAACCCAATGACGGAATTTGGCGAGGGCCGAAGGGGTTTGCATGCTTGTTCTTCTGGTCTTGCTGGAAGAATATTAGTAGGGTTAAATAGTAATGAGGGCACTGTGAGAGTGTCCTGAGCCTTTCCCAAAGGTGGTGGGTTACAGGCGCCTTCTCTTCTCATGACCCCTGTGACCTCTCAACTAAAACACAGCCACAGTCCATCTTCCCCTTATCTCCTTCAGCGCCGATGGCCTGAAACTCCCCAAAGGTAGTCTACACAGTTTGACACATAAACCCCAGCCCTCAGGCTCCTCACAAATGGCAGTCCTACTTTGCATTTACCTTAACCGGTACGCTACAGGCCGCCCCATCATATCTATGAATGATGTCGTTGGGAGTCTTCATGATAACTGCATTATGCTGTAAATATGTATTTGTACCTCTCATGGTAATCTACCTTTTAGATAAACCTGATTTGGGTGAATGAAAGGAAAGGAGACAAAACCCCAGATTGCTTGGTTTCTTCTCCTTATCTCCAAAATCTAGGCCTTAGTTCTTGATCCTAAAAACGGGTCACCCATCTGTAATTTACCGCCCAAACTCCCACCAGTGAGACCTTAGTCAGGGAGCTAAAACAAATGGCTTCTACAGAGACAGCTTTTGCCCAGTTTCCCCTCGACTCCTGGATGGTTATGACATCAAAGGTAGACTGTTACAAAAACTAGACCATTACACCAGTCGCACTGAACCAATCAGAATAACGCCAAACATGACTATATTCTGACCTGGGATTATTATGACGGTCGGAATTATTACCGCCGCCTTGTAGGGGTTACACAGTCCTTAGTCTGGGGAGGACTGAGTGGGACAGGATCTAGGTCCCCCACACCCAATACCTATAGCCTCAATGTTCAGGTGAGTGAGCAAGTTGTTTACTGTTTAGCAGCTTGGGCAGTAGATGATCGTCTGAAGGGTGTGTGCAGTGTGTGCAGTGTGTGCAGTGTGTGCAGTGTGTGCGAGGTAAGTGCTAAACTGACCTGACACCACCCCTACTTTCCCCAGGTCTCGCTAAACAGGTGAGGCGCCCCTACCCCAGGTAAGTAAATTAAATGGACAATTATAGCTGTTGTTCCCTCTAATGTTTACTCAAGAATAAACACAGAGCTTACAGAAAATTATTCAAATACAAAATGGTTAACATCCCCTTGGGTCAAGAAATTCAAGATGGTAAGATTTCAGTGACACACTAGTCATTAGCAACAAATCCCATGAATGAAAAATCAATACATGAATCTGTTTTAACTCACCATCAAGCCTTGGATGCTTGAAGTGACACTTAATGAACCATACCCTTACCCTTATACGTGTAACATTATCATTGAACACGCTCTTATGACCACTGAAATGGCTCCCTTTAACCAGGCCGGAAACCTAACTGAAAATACAGATTACCTCAAAACAGGCATTTCACATTCCATAGAATTGTAACAGAAAAAAACTGGGTTTCCCTAAAGGAATTACATTCAGCAGAAATTCCAGTACCCTTCTTACTTTCACATTAAACAGTTTCTCAGCATCTGCTCTATCAGTCTGGATGAGCAGACCGTTTCACTCCAGTGCATGTGTGTGTGTGTGTGTGTGTGTGTGTGTGTGTGTGTGTGTTAGTGTACCAGCACCGTTGCTGTACAGTTCCGTTTAGTTCAGTGGGTGCTGTTAACGTTTGAGTGTGTGTGGGCGCAAAATGCAGCGTTAGCTATTTAGTTCAGTTCAGACAGTTCGGTTCGGCTGCGCACGACGCCAGTGTATTTGTGGATCACAGTGTGTTAAAGTGTGGTGCAGTGACTACCCATACAACAGCCGAGATCGCACGTCAAGGATGTCCGATGGCTGGCAGGGTAAACTTCCAAAGAAACTCGTTGCACTCACGCCGCACGTTTCTCTTCTGCGCAGGGCAGCAAACAGCAAACAGCAACAATGAATAGGCTAGCTCCTTTTCCCTCACCGTTCACATACGGAGTGGGGAAGGGGTGAGCATAACTTTTAGCTAACACTTTACACCTCCCGATATTGACGACGTTCAGGCTTGCTCTTCCAAAACAAAATCTTTGAGAGAAAAGTTAAGGTATCACTCTTAGCGACCTAGACGATCTAAATAACTGCACTAGGCTCACACTTGAATGCTCTTCCAGCCGTCTTCATCTGTGTAGCCTATCTGTGCATCGCCATGTAGCCCCAGCTAGCAAAAGTTAACTTTAGTTTAATGCAGCCCGACTTCGGCGCTCGCACTATCAAAGAAAACGAAAACACAAACGTAGCCGCGTTACTGATTTCAACCGTGTCACTTTATATGACGACTCGATAATATCTACACATGAAAACTGTTAAATTTAGCACAGCAGTGCAGCTCAAACACTGTTGCTGCTCCGTCCACACTGCTCATACCAACTCTCTCCTTTTTTTAATTCTCCTGCGCGTTCATGTGAGCCTTAAAGCCGCAGCACATATTTGTACCCGGTAGATTATCATGAAACATCTTTATGCCATCTCCAGTATTCCTGTGCTCTCACCCTGTAAGGAATGTGAGAGAAGGGGGGCTCCCCAGGGGGCCCAGGAAAACTCCTCCAGGAACCCCACTCTAGTTCTCCCCCACAGGCAGGGGTGCCAAAAGGTGGGGGCTAACAATGTATGCTCCGGGAGGGAAGTCAGCGAGCTAACCAGCGCATGACACCAAATGTTAATTATTACTGGCTTACAGAATTGATGCTGGTTTGAAGGCACACCAGGGTGGTCACACCAAATATTGATTTGATTTAGATATTTCTTCTGTTCAGTCACTTAGCATTTTGTTGCATTTACTTTCACACCTGCCTAAAACTGTTGCACAGTACTGTATGTATAGTGGGGCGGCCTGTAGCGTAGTGGTTAAGGTAAAACTGGGACCCGCAAGGTTGGTGGTTCTAATCCTGGTGTAGCCACAATAAGATCCGCACAGCCGTTGGGCCCTTGAGCAAGGCCCTTAGCCCTGCATTGCTCCAGGAGAGGATTGTCTCCTGCTTAGTCTAATCAACTGTACGTCGCTCTGGATAAGGGCGTCTGCCAAATGCCAATAATGTAATGTAATGTATAGTGGGCAGACTGGCAATGCACAAAAACATAATTTGTGGCAGCAATGTAATGCGTACAATCACGTAGCTATGGGTCAGGAGCTTCAGTTAATGTTCACATCAACCATCAGAATGGTTGTAGATTGGTCTCAGAAACTGCTGATCTTCTGGGATTTTCATGCACACAAACTAGATTTTGCAAAGAATGGTGCAACAAACAAAAAACATCCAATGAGCAGCAGTTATGCAGACAAAAACGTATTGTTATTGAGAGACGTCAGAAGAGAATGAACAGACTGGTCAAAGCTGACAGTAATGAAAATAACCACACATTACAACAGTGGTATACAGAAGAGCATCTCTGAACACACAACACACCATAACTCTACGTGGATAGGTTACAGCAGTAGAAGTCTAAAAAATAAGTCTAATAAATACCTAATAAAGTGCTCGGTGAGTGTAATTCTTAAAATAAACTCTAAATGCCAACATTGTTTCTCTGAAACCAACCTAAATCAAACATTAATAAAAAAATAGATTTCACCAAAATCAAGGTTCCATAATTATTGGAACCCCTGGTTTAGTACTTGGTGCATCCACCTCTGGCAAAGATAACAGCATGGAGTCTTTTCTTGTAATGCTTGACAGGGTTAAGGAACACATCTGGAGGGATTTTTGGACCATTCCTCAATGCATATCCTAGCAAGATGATTCACATTATTGGGTTTGTGTTTATCAACTGCCCTCTTCAGTTCAGGCCACATGGTTTTGATTCGATCATCTCAGGTCCGTCACCTGAGATGGCCATTGCAGAACACAGATTTCTCTGTGGATTTTGAGGTATGACACCAAATGTTTTGAGGTATGAGACCCACTCTGTCCACCTCCCGGTGAATCTCAGCCTTGTGGGAGAGGCAACTAGACTGTCAGCCAAAATTGTCTGATACTTGTTGGAATCCTTGAAACCATTAACCAGTGTCCCTGGGCCTCTGGAATTAAAACAAGCCCCAATGCATCATTGACCCACCACCATGTTTCACTGTGGATATGAGGTGCCTTTTATGCATCTCTCTTTTGATGCTAAAAATGTTGATCTGACCAACAGGTTTATCAGGTTTCCACATGTTTGTGTATCTGACCAAAACATTTTATTGGGTCTCATCAGACCACAGCACCTTTGTTCAATCATAATTTAAATGGCTTTGTGAAAGACTGGGCTTATATATTACAAACATCTATGGAGAGAAATCTGTGGAGAGATCTCAAACATTCCGTACATGCAAGGAAGCCAAAGAATATTCATGAGCGAGATGTGTTCTGCCAGGAAGAATGGCATAGAGGTCAGGTTCACTTCTATTCACTTAGATATTAATTGGAAAATGCTTTTTCACCAGGGGTGCCAAAACTGTTGCACTCTACTGTACTGTAATGCAGTATCTGCATCTGCATGCAATCAAAATGTTTCTGAAATCAATTTTGCGAGAAGTGCATTGCTCACAGATACATTGCTTTTGACTCAAGTTTGTTCATGCAGCATAGGTTTTACAGCCGATGCCTTTTCTCAGCTGAAATGTCACCTCACCACAGTGATGGCTGTAGAAGTTAAATGCTGAAGTGAAACTACTGAAGTGGTCTGGCTTTCACAGGGCTCTTTCCGATGTAACAATTCTAATATATTTCCCATATATTGATGTTTTTTTGGCAAATAGCATTTACTTCAAATCAGTCAAAAGCCACAGACAATGTTCCCAACTGTTTCAGCTGATAAAATCACTCGCCACACACGCAGTTGCCAGTTTGACCATTGACCTTGGTTATGCAGTCAGCCATCTAAGGGGAGTCTGCAACTTTCATATTTCAGTTATAGTCATTTGTATTTTAACATGTACAGTATATGTCCTTATATTGTCTGATGAAGAGGTCGTACCTGTATCACACAATGCTTTCTTTGCTTGTAAGAGAAACAACTTCTCTATTAGTAGGAATTCAAGCCACAGGTCAGTGGGTAACCTTGAAGATGACAGTGGTGTGAGATACGTTATAATTATAGCTGCCCGTGAGAAACATATTACTGCCAAAACAGTTTGATAGGCAACTATAATAATTTGAATCTAACGGGGGCAACCTGTCACCTAGTGGGTGAGTTGCTTGACTGGGACCCAGGAGGTTGGTGGTTTCAAAACCGAGTCTATAATTACCATAGAGCCTGCACACCCAAACTCAATATAATTCTTTATTAGTATCAAACAACGTTTCCACCCATAGTGGATCCACTATGGCTCGAAACAACTACAACATTTATCCACTACAGTTTTAAACTTCCTTAAGCAAGGTCCTTAACACTGCATTGCTCCAGGGGGGATTAAGCAAATCAATTGACAATTAAAATTTCACTTTCCCACTGCTCAGAATTGGGGAAAAAAAGGAGCAGCCAGTTAACTTTACAATAGTACAATAGATCTGACTGTATGCCTGTATGTCCAAAGCAATATTATGAATGTATTCAAGTTTTCCACAACATAGCCATTTTTGTAATGTCCCACATACTACATATTATGCCTTTTAATCATCATTCTTACATGTTAACAAATAATTATTCTTTGAAATTGCATTATTAAAGTTATTCTACTTACAGAGCAGAAAGGACACCATGTGCAGCTCCATTCTGATTACTCTGCCTCAGCAGAGGCCAGGAGGTCTATTTAGCTCACCTCAGTTTCCACACAAAGAGGAAATGCAGCAGGCAAGGCAGAGACTAAAGATACAAGATGAAACAAATGTAATGCCTGCATCTAATTATGGTCTCTCAGGCCTGTTGGAAAATAAATAAAACGGGTGTAATATAGGTAGGGCGTTGCATGCATATTCAGCCTCTTAGGCTAATCTGCTCAGAGATACAGTATCTCCTCTCTTTCTCGATACTCAAAGTTATAAGCTACACTCCAGTAGCCCTAATAAATAGCCCAGGGAGATTTTCCTTATTGTGCTCCTTGAGCTATTAATTTATGCATTAATATTTATCAAGTTTATAATTTCAGTTAACAATACTACTCTCTGGGTGATCAGTTGTTCACAATATTGGGTATGAAGAGTGTACTTGTATACAGGTCACCTGACCTGATGAAGCCCTGAGGATCCAAATGAAAGATCCAGTTGTTCAGTAAATGGGTGTGATGAAGAGTAGTTCTTCCTTCCTTTTTACATTTATATTTTATGCTTCTCAGAATTTGTCTCTTGTGAAAAAGGGTGAAAGATTGAATGGACAACCACAATATCAACTGAATCATATTTGTCATCTTCTAAGATGGTGGAAAACAACCCTGTTCCTGGAGATCCGCCATCCTGTAGGCGTCCTGTAATTAGGCACTTGTGGAACACACCCACAAAACTGATCTTCACATTCATCGATTTGAGATTTTCACTCTATCCTTGACAAAGCACACTTCATTCTGCAGCTAGAGATCTTTTTGCCCTCCTAATTAGTATACAGTCAAGTGCCTAATTACAGGAAACCTACAGGATGGTGGATCTCCAGGAACAGGGTTGTTTACCACCATCTTAGAAGATGACCCTAAAAGGGCAACTGTCTTGGTAGGATGAATAATATAACTAGATGCAGGCATGTCATTTGTTTCCTCTTTGTGTGGAAACTGAGGTGAGCTAAATAGGTGAAGCCTTGTGGCTTCTGCTGAGGCAGAGTAATCAGAATGGAGCTGAACACAGTGTCCTTTCTGCTCTGTAAGTAGAAGAACTTTAATAATGCAATTTCAAAGAATAATTACCTGTTAACATGTAAGAATGATGATTAAAAGGCATAATATGTAGTATGTGGGACATTACAAAAATGGCTATGTTGTGGAAAACCTGAATACATTCATAATATTGCTTTGGAAATAAGGCATACAGTGTATAGTTGTGACTGCTTTCTTTTGAATTTAATTTCACTGAACAATATTGTGAAATATTGTGTTTACAATTAACTTTCTGAAAATGTGCAACATGTATTTTCAAACTTGACTGTCTCTTGTGTCTGAACAATCAACACTAACATTAACTGGTGTGAGTTTATGAATTTAAAATATTGCATGAAAAATGTAGGGAGAGAAACTACCGAGACCATTTTGCTACTCAAAAATGGACAGTGTATTGTTTAATTAAAATGTGTGTTTTCAATATGAAAATAATAAAATAATTGAATGTCAACTTTTATTCAACCTGGAACAGACATGGAAATTGCTTTCTCTCTGTTTCAGATGCAACAGCATTGCTGTTTTTTGGTGAACAGACAGGTACAGATATTACATCTATGCTTTGGCAGGGACATTTGATTTGTGGAAAACACACAAAAATATCATGGGAACTTCACAAAACACATGCTTTCTGAGAGACGGGAAGGGTTACAATATGAGGAATGCAAGTAATGAGGAAAATGATACATCCATCCATCCATCCATTATCTTAACCCGCTTATCCTGATCAGGGTCGCAGGGGGGCTGGAGCCTATGCCAGCATACATTGGGCGAAAGGCAGGAATACACCATGGACAGGACGCCAGTCCATCGCAGGACACACACACCATTCATTCACTCACACACTCGTACTGTAAAACCCCACGCTAACCCAATGACGGAATTTAGCGGGGACCGAAGGGGGTTTTGCATGCTTGTCCTTCTGGCGTTGCTGGGAGAACATTAGTAGGGTTAATTATTATCCTCCATACAAGAGCAGAGCACAATTATGTTTAAGAATATACTGGGTCCGTTGCCATGGGTCGGATATGGATTGACCTGCCCCATATCCCGCTTACAGCTGGCCAGAAACGGATCAGTACAATTCTTAATATACTCCGTTCTCAAACGGGGCCGTATTGTACGCTTAGTGGTTACAATAGTTTTACTCGTTTATCTGACTCCATTTAAAATATAATTTAGAAATTTGGGTTGGCAACTTACGCGGACCTCGGGAGTTATTACACTCGACTCGTACCTGCGCCACCATTACTCAATAGATGCTCCCGGGATTAGCATAACTGTTGAAATCTCAGTTCGGTGGAGAACTCAGAGGCTGAGGGTCCAGTCAACACAATACATGCAAACCTGCCATGATAGTTGCGAGCCCAGGTCAGGGTAGCATTGTCTGGGCTCCTTAGAGCTAATTTGGCAGGAACCAGCGCCGTAACGCCCATGGCTTCCCTTCGCACCAGATTACAAGAGCCGTGCGTCACCGACCCTTTAATTCACAGAAACTTGCTGGCCTCACAGCTTAGAACTACCACAGATGTACCGCCATTCGTCGGTCTTTGGCCATCATTTCCCCCTGAGTATTCAGTTGTAATAGAATATGCCGTGTGGAAAGTCGAATACGATTTTCCGCTGCTACACATACATACAGACATACATACACAAGACGTGTTGTGTGGGAAGTCGAATACGATCTTCCCAGATTGGTCTGTCTCCCTTGCTTTTATGCCAAATCATACGTTTGGAACCAGGCGGCAGTGCCATAAATCAACCTGGAGGGGTGGTCAAATCTGGAATTTAGACCCCCACCAGGGTGGGGGTTGTTAAGTAGGGAAAATGAGATGATTACCAAGAGAGGACATGCAGGGTTTCCCCTGAGTTACTGAGACTATAGTTTATTAAATTCCATTTGGTATGAAATGTATCTCATCCGATTCCTTGTTTTTATCAGATCACATCCATACCAAACAGATTACCCTTATGTTTTATTATGTTGCAGTTATCATGAAACTTCCCTCCTGATTATCCATTTTACATGCAATTCCTGTTACCATTACATAAGACTTAATGCAATAATACAAGGATCACATGGGCAATGTTTTCAAGGTGTTACCGGGTCTATTTACTATCTTAATAGCAGTTTTGAATATTTAATCTAGGAGAGCACTGAGGGCACTGTGGCATTGTCCGGAGCCTTCCCCCTTGGAAGTGACCAGGTATGGGGTCACAGGTAGGTCACCAATGTTCTGGAGGATTCTTTTCCCATGACCCAACTGGCCTTGGACCACTCGTACATCTTTCCCTTATCTTTGCCCGAAAAGGTAGTCTAAACAACATTGAAACCCCAGCTCTCAGGCCCCTCACAAATGGCAGCCCTTCCTGACCTTAAATACTACGCTATAGGCCGCCCTATCATATCTATGAATGCCGTAGTTGGGAGTTTTCAGGATAACTGCATTATGCTGTAAATATGTATTTGTGCCTCTCATGGTAATATACCTTTTGGATAAACCTGATTTGGGTGAATGAAAGGAAAGGAGACACCCCAGACTGTTTGGTTTCTTCTCCTTATCTCCGAAATCCAGGCCTTAGTTCTTGACCCTAAAAGTGAGTCACCCATCTATAATTTACAGCCAGGCCCACCAGGCAGGGGGCTAAAACACATGGCTTCTACAGAGACAGCTTTTGCCCAGTTTCCCCTCGGCTCCTGAATGGTTATGCTATCAAAGGTAGACTGTTACAAAATCTAGACCATTACACCAGTCGCACTGAACCAATCAGAATAACACCAAACATTACTATATTCTGACCTGGGATTATCATGAAACATCTTCATACCATCTCCAATATCCCTGTGCTCGAACCTGTCAGGAATGTGACAAAAGGGGGGCCCCCAGGGCCCAAGAAGGCACCTCTAAGAATCCTTCTCTAGCTCTCCCCCACAGGCATGTGTGCCAATGGTGGGGGCTAACAATGTATGCTCTAGGAGGGGGAAGTCAGCAAGCTGACCAGCGCATGAGACCAAATGTTACTTATGACTGGCTTACAATACCTATGGGCAATTTAGACTCTCAAATCAGCCTAACCTGCATGTCTTTGGACTGTGGGAGGAAACCGGAGTACCCGGAGGAAACCCATGCAGACACGGGGAGAACATGCCAACTCCGCACAGAGGGGGCTCGGCCGACGGGGATTCGAACCCAGCACCTCCTTGCTGTGAGGCGAAAATGATACAGTGAGGAAAATTTTGCATTTAGAAAATATTTAGTTAAATTGAATTTAGAATGTGTATTTTCATTGATACTATGTATTAAAGCAAACAGTTCATTGTGAAACACTTGTTTAATTCTGTTATAACTTGTTCAGCTGGATTATTATTATTGGAACTGAGGGGTGGACATTTTACTGGATCAGACATGGACAGGGGGCCATAACACAACTTCCAGGCTCCAGTAGTGATGGCTCTGTGTAGAATGTAGACAGTAGAATGTATCAGTGTGTAGCTGTAAAAGGGAAAGACCAAACTTCCAGTAACTTCCATAACATAACAGCATCTGGTAAGTTTTTGCTTCATAAAACATTATGAAATGAAATTATGAAACAAAATCCATTCTGTATTCCCATGTGCATTTCAGCTACTCGTCCTCAGGCTGTCATAGGCACAGATCCCCCAGCCTCAGTGATGTTCACAGGAGAAACCGTTACCTTGAATTGTGACATCAGCAAAGGGTCTGGCTGGAGATATTCATGGATGAGAGTTTTAGCCACAGACGTATCTTATTTATTTAAATCAACCCAATACTTAGAATTGCAATTTTTTGTGATGGTTTTCTGAGCTCTTTTCTGATATATTTTCAGGCACTACCTTTTTGTCACATTTCTGCAAATTTGGTAATTGATTTCACTTTGGCAATGAATTACAAATCAAGGAATCAATTCCCTCATGCTGAAGGCTGATTCCAATTGTCTTCCGCATGTGGTCTTATTAGTGTCTTTCAATTTAAGTCCCGCTTCTCATTGAATGGGTGCTTGTTTGTTGAATTCTCCATTTCACATTATTTTATGTTGCATTTGTGCCTTATATGAGGTATGATGATTCTCATTTACCTGTTGTGAGGGAGTTCATGGGAGCTGAACACGCAGAAATTCTCCGTCACCTTATGGTAGTGAGGACTGTCTGACAGACTTTCACCTGCACATTTCGTTTTTATGCACAAATATGAGACACAAAACGGTTGGAAGATAGGTTTCCTCTGGGAATTGAGACCCTGTTATCAACTTCCTTCAGTCTTAGCCAACATTACATTCATACTCCACGATAGCTGAGATTTCTGTTTCTGAGAACTCGCGGACACCTTTCGCGGGCCCAACTTTTGTCTCAGTCACTCAGTTGCTCATGCTGCTGTCCATCGCTCAGCTTCCTCGAAAAATGAATGACTTCTGGAAACTGGTCGAAAAAAAGTCACTCACTGTGAGAACACAGGGTGAGAAAAACCCATAGGAAAAACCTTAATATCAATGGTAAATTATATTCACTTGTATATAAACAATCATCACTGTTAAACCATTCCAACTGTTTTGTCATATTTTATGTTGCTTCTTCTACAATTACTTTCCACTGCAGTAATCAGGTGTTATTTAAAATATCAGGTAAAAATCCTTGAAAATCTGTGACTGGCTTGCCTTATATTAACCCAGTAAAAGCTGTTCCCTTGACAGATTGTGAGAAAAGAATAAAAACATTTGGCAATTTTTGTTGCCATAAAGTAGTTAGTGTATGAGGAGTGAGTGAGAGCTTCCATTCAGCTCCTTATCATGTGCATTGGGAATACAATGCAATGAATGGGAATGTCTATCCAAATGTGTAATGTCGAGGATGGGCCAGACGCGACTAAAGGTAAACCCCTATAAGCGTGTTTGCCACAAAATCCCGGAAGAGAAAGGAACTGGGATGTACAAATACAAATGGGGAATACTCCCGGAATAGAGGGAGGAACAGAAAATAATAAGGAAGAAAACTCTGATCAAAATCAGAATATAAAGCCCAAAACGGCTATGAGAAAATAAAAAGACCCTTAAAAAACAGGGCGACTACCCAATCAAAATAAGTGCTTAAGTTGAGCACTGAAACCCCCGATAACCGGCGATAAAATAAAAATACAACCTAGCAAAAGACGAGGCACGAAAATAAAACCTTGAGTCGCAGCTCAGGAGAAAAACGCAAACCAAAATACAGTTACCGGGGACACCGTCCCTCAACCACAGACTCACACGAGCCCAGAAAATAAAAAGAAAGAAAACAAAGAACCTATAGGAAGGCGTCAGTAATGTACACACACTCGCCAACTGATCACCCTCCTTACCTTTTTCTTTTAAGATTGTCAGAAAACCAGACCAGCACATTACCTGACTCAAATATCACTGAGTCTACCGTGTGCTTACCAGCTTTGTGCCAGAGCGAACAGTGGACACCAAAGCGTTGATCAACTGTCAGCACTGGCCTTAAATACTCTCAGGAGGAACGCTCCCCTGGCACTACTGAGGACCAGGTGAAAATAATGAGACCCTGCCCTCTGGTGGCCCCAATCGGTCGCTACCTCCCACCATGACAAAATGACAGCACTGAAGTCACTGAAATATGCTAATTAATCCATGATTTCATACAACCTTTTGTGACAACTCTGAAGTTTGCAGTTTTCTACAAGAAAGCGCTGGCACCGCAGAGTAATGGCCTACCCCTTGATGTTTTGAGAGATCAACTTGTTCATCACGGCTTTGACACAGTTCTGAGTACTCAGTTCTGAGTCAGGCCTGAAACAGAATTGGTGAAAAAGTTATGGAAATACCCAAATGCAGTATTGGGCATAATATTCCTAGCTATTTGTTCCATTCATGAGTTCATCTGCCAGATTATTTACTTTATTAGTATTGCGATGTCAAACAACAACATGGTTTTGTCATATTATGACTAGAGTGCAACACACTAATTACACCTGTTAAGAAGGCAATGATTTTCACCTGCTGTCCATCAACAAATCTCACCAATGTGAAGAGGAATTCAATTATTTTGGTATCATCTGGGAGTGAAACCTATCACTCCAATGACAGTAACTTTCTGCTCTTAATCAGTAATGTAAGGCTTAGTGGATTACAGACTCAATTGATGATATTGTTTTTCACATATAACACGTTGAGTTGGATGATAAGCATTATGGGATCTTGCAGCTCAGCCTCAGGCAGTAGTGACCCTGGATAATGGATGGCTGGAGATCTTCTTGATCATCACTGAAGGCAGTCTAACAATGAGGTGTGAGCTTCAGGGAACCTCGGCCAACTGGAACTTCATATGGTACAGAGATGGAGCACAGGTCTCACTAAACCACACTGGGGAGAGGCACACAGTGGGATTTTGGAATGGCTCCTATGATGGTGAATACAAATGTCAAGGAAACAGGACGGACAGAGCGTGCTACTCTCTCATCAGTGCAGACTTCATAACTACTAATATTTGTAAGTTGAATTAATCATTAAGACCACAGACAAGTAAAAGGTTAAATCCAGTGAAATAGCCATTGTACCCTAATGTATAACACAACTGGCTTCATGCAACATTAATTGAATCTTATACAATTCTCTTTCTTTTTTCATGTGAAGGACTCGTAACCAGTCCACGAACATACATTTCTTAAAACATTTGTGGCAAGAAATAAGCAATACAGTTGCTGAATGATTAATATTTGATCTGCAATGCCTAGTTTTAAAGTTTGAGCCGAGGTTCTGCACTGCAAGCCTCTCCATAGGAAATGAATGGAATGCGTATTTACATGATTCGTAGGACAGGTCGTGACCACTCGTAGATGTTGTTTCTACATAATAAAAAATACAAGTGATGGAAGAACAAATCTGTTCATACGAGTGGTTCTTGCATGAGGCCCATTGTTACTATTAATGAAATGTATTAGATTGCATTATTTTTGTTTTTAATTGCAATCTGTATCTGATTGATTGTATATTTTGGCAATTAAGGCCCACAATAAAAGGGGAAATACAATCCCTTAAAAAAATTATTCATGTCCCTTTGTCGTGAGCCATGGACCCCTTGCCGAGCTCAGTTCCCACGAGCAGTACCTCACCAGGAGGTGTCTCGGGGACGAACTCTCTTTTTCTTTAAGTACTCCGAACGTCCTGCTTTTTTTAACGTCTAAAAGCTCACTCCTTATATATCCTTAGCTGTGTACCTTTTTTTGATAAGAAATGTCCCCAATATACCGAGTGGGAAGACATTTATCTCTTATGCAACTTTTTTAATGAACATATTCATCACTATTGTTTGTCTCACTGTCATTTTCTCATACCTCAAAGGAAATTTCCCCAATACTTTATCTCATGTGCCCCTCCGGTTGGGAGTTTCCACCATCTCAGTATACGAGTGGAAAAACACTAGCTCTTATGTAATTTTTTAATGAACCTATTCATCACTGGTATTTGTCTCCCTGTCATAATCTCTCCTTGGACTCTCTCCAAACTTTGACTTCATACAAGCCAGAAGTTAGTGCCCTCCACCATCTCAACACACTCTTCAGGTGCCCCTCTCCACGGCGCCTTAAGGGATCTACAAAGGACATCCAGCCAATAGCTGAGTGTAAATCATCCCCCAACTCCTCTACAGTCAGTCCTTTGAATCTATCCAATAAATTATCAGATTATAATCAGGAAGGCCCTTAAAGCCTCTTAATATTCTTTCGGTATTGACATCCCTTCCGTTTTCCTTATCTTTTTGCTTTAGCCAGGCATTGTGCTCCTCCCCTGTAGGGTTGGGGTATTCCCCGACTGCTCGCTCAGCATGTTGAATCTCCTCCAAGGTTATGCTAGAACTCATTCTATGCATGGCCTCAGTCAGAACTTTAACCTTGCTCCTTAGTACTCTGAATCTAAGTCCCCCGACTTCAGACTCCTCCGCTGACAAGTAGGGCTGCTCATTATCTCTGAACCGCATATTTTTCCTCTTATGGGCGTTCTTGCTACCACCTCAATGGCGTGTGCGAGGGGTTAACAATGCATTCCGTCCTAACCCATCCCTGTCAATCAATCAGGGGGGCCTAGGGCCGGGTCCTCGACACCTTCTTGATTAAGATGAGCAAAAAAGGAATTCTCAAAAATGGATCATATCATTTTATACTAATGTATTTGCCCCAAAGAGTGTTTCATGAGATTGGTGATCATACAGTATGGGGAGGATCACTGACTAAAATCCTTCAGACCTTTTGCTCTGTGCTTGTTGCTTGCTCTCTTGCCCATCTTTATCAGGGATATGAACAATTTTGGATGGCACTATACTGTACATGAATACACAAGGCTGATTTTGCAATCCTGTATTGGTACAGGATTGGAATCTAGTTTTAATGTTTTGAAAACATTCAAAAGATTATATTATGCCTCATTACATCTTCCTGTTCTACCGCCACTGCAGGGCTGTACTTTATTGTGGGTGTTTCTGGTTCAGTCATCATTTTCGTAAGCCTGGTGGTGCTGGCAGTCAAATGCTTTAAGAAATGCAGGAAAAATCAGGTGTGTAGTAGTACTCTTTTACCACAGCTATACATTAGGCTATCCACTTTAAATGTACTAATGTATCAGCATTGCAAGTAAAGCTGAACATTTTGTATAGAAATGTAAATATATGCACAATTAATTTAATAAATTAATATATTTTCCTTTTTTTTTTTTTTTTCTCAGATTACAGACCTACATTTTATTTTAAAAATCTTTTGTGTCGAAGACTTTTGCACAATACTGTATATCTGGAAATAAATTAATAAATAAGAATGGAAATAAATCGAAAGATTTTATATAACTTCATATATTCATTGTACACACATACATACATACATACATACATACATCCTGTTAGTAAATCTAAGTTTTACCAGGAACCAGTAAGATGACCGTTGTCACAGGAAGAAGCAGATCCGATGTTCGTCATTAGAAAACAGGAAAGTTTATTACAATCAGTAAAATGTTCCAAAGAGCAATGGTGTTTGTGATGTTTTAAAGGATGACATTTGCATATATTCAAATATGTCTACAAATCCAAGTGTAACCTCTGATTGGTGGTAAGGAATTGCGCCTATCCCGAGCACCTCGGATTGGGCCATTCAAATCCTTAATGGTTGTGAGGCCTTGACCCGCTCCCCCCTGGAGTCCAGTTGAAAATCCCCAGAGGGGGAACCTTGAAACTGATAGCGGTCATTATCATATTTTTTTTACATTTTAGTCATTTGGCAGACGCTTTTAATCCAAAGCGACTTACAAGTGCATAGGTTCTACCATAAGTCAAAGCATCAGATCCAGAAACTAGCAAAATACACATGAAATGCTGTTCTAGACATAGTTGTCATCAGAAGTGCATTTTTTTTTTTTTTTTTGGGGGGGGGGCTTAGACAAGGATAGGGATATCAGAAAGGAGGGGCAGGGTAAATCAGGAGGGAGGACTAAGGTAGAGTTTGAAAAGGTGGGTTTTGAGTCTGCGTCGAAATAGGGGGAGGGATTCTGCTGTTCTGACAGTGGTAGGCAAGTCATTCCACCACTGAGGAACCAGAACGGAAAACAGGCGTGAACGTGCAGCTCGACCGCCAGGTGCACGTAGAGAGGGAACCGTAAGGCGACCAGAGCTGGCAGACCGGAGTGGTCTAGCTGGGGAGTAGGGAGTGATCAGGGATTGTATGTAAGGTGGGGCAGTCCCCTTAGCAGCCTGAAATGCCAACACTAGGGCCTTGAAACGGATGCGTGCGGCAATAGGAAGCCAGTGGAGGCCAATGAGAAGCGACATGAGCCGACCTGGGCTGACTGGTGATCAGGTGGGCTGCAGCATTCTGGACCAGCTGGAGGGGCTTGATGGCACACGCTGGGAGACCGGCTAGGAGGGAGTTGCAGTAATCCAGGGGGGAAATGACGAGCGCCTGGACTAGGACCTGGGTGGCTTTCTCAGTCAGGAGATGACGGATACGGCATATATTATACAGAAAGAACCTGCAGGTTCTGGCAGTGGAGGATACTTGCGGAGCCAGGGTGAGGCAGTTATCAAGAGTCACCCCAAGATTCTTTGCCGTACGGGAGGAGGAAACTACAAAGTCCTCAACAGTCAATGAGAGGTCGATTGACGGAGAGGACTTAGCAGGGATGTAGAGAAGCTCAGTTTTGGCAAGGTTGAGCTTCAGGTGATGGGAAGTCATCCACGCAGAGATATCAGCCAAGCAGGCAGAGATCCGTGTGGTGATTTGGGTGTCGGGGGGGAAGGAAATGAAGAGTTGGGTGTCATCAGCGTAGGAATGATAAGAAAAGCCGTGGGAAGAGATAACAGAACCAAGAGACATGGTGTATAGCGAGAAGAGGAGAGGCCCAAGAACCGAGCCCTGCGGGACTCCAGTTCGTAGGGGGTGAGGGTCGGAGACTGAGCCCCTCCAAGTCACCTGGTAGGAGTGACCAGAGAGTTAGGAGGAAAACCAAGCGAGTGCAGAACCTGTGACACCCATCCCAGACAGCAATGAGAGCAGAATCTCATGGTTGACTGTATCGAAGGCGGCCGACAGGTCGAGGAAGATGAGGACAGAGGAGAGGGATTTTGCTTTAGCAGAGTGGAGTGCCTCAGTGACCGCGAGCAGGGCGGTTTCAGTGGAGTGGCCACTCTTGAAGACTGGTTGGGGTCATGGAGATTGTTCTGGAGAAGATAAGTGGACAGTTGGGAGACCGCCCATTCCAGAGTTTTGGCGAGAAAGGGAAGAAGAGAGACAGGCCGGTAGTTGTTCAGGGCAGAGGGGTCAAGCATATGTGAAGTGGTCCAATACACAAATTTGTCTGTCTCCCAACAATACATACATATATATTATCCATCCATCCATCCATTATCTGAACCCGCTTATCCTGAACAGGGTCGCAGGGGGGCTGGAGCCTATCCCAGCATACATTGGGCGAAAGGCAGGAATACACCCTGGACAGGTCGCCAGTCCATCGCAGGGCACACACACCATTCACTCACACACTCATACCTACGGGCAATTTAGACTCTCCAATCAGCCTAACATGCATGTCTTTGGACTGTGGGAGGAA
Source organism: Conger conger (assembly GCF_963514075.1). Classification (NCBI taxonomy): domain Eukaryota; kingdom Metazoa; phylum Chordata; class Actinopteri; order Anguilliformes; family Congridae; genus Conger; species Conger conger. The sequence goes on from NC_083769.1 coordinate 11,670,307, forward strand.
ACCGGAGTACCCGGAGGAAACCCACGCAGACACGGGGAGAACATGCAAACTCCGCACAGAGAGGCCCCGGCCGACGGGGATTCAAACCCAGGACCTCCTTGCTGTGAGGCAGCAGTGCTACCCACTGCACCATCCGTGCCGCCTCATATATATTATATTATATTATATTTTTCACCAGCCGCCGGCAGTTGGACGCTGCAATTGTTAGGATAATTATTAGATCGCTAGTTTGCATTAGTAATTAGCAATTCATATAGACCTCCCATTTTGGAATGGAATGGCGTGTCAGCTATCCGCTATCACCACTGCCAAAAGAAATTACTTCCAAACAAAAATCCAGAATTCCATTTCTTACCCTCGTCAATTGTTCTCAATTTTCTCCTCTCTCCTCAGCACACCTCCCCCATCATCTCAGTCCTCGCTCACTGCTGATGACTTTGCAATATTTTTTGACGGGAAGGTTGCAGATATCCGCAGCACCTTCGCGACCACCACCACTTCTATGTCTGCCTCCCTTTCTGTGTCTGCCCCCTGTTTCTCCTCTTTCTGTCCCCTTACAGATGCTGATGTGTCTCACCTCTTGCTCTCCCACCGCCCTACTACTTTTGCCCTCGACCTCATCCCCTCAAACCTCTTTCAAGCAGTCACGCCTGACATCCTCCCGTTTGTCACCTCCCTTGTTAACTCCTCTCTGTCCTCTGGCTGCTTTCCCTCATCATTCAAGAGGGCCTACATCACTCTGCTCCTAAAGAAACCCACTCTAGACCCCTCCTGCATTCAAAACTACTGTCCGGTATCTCTCCTTCCTTTTCTATCCAAATCCATTGAACGAGCTGCCTCCAACCACCTCTCTCCAGAATAAACTGCTGGACCCCCACCAGTCCGGCTTCAGACCTGGCCACTCAACGGAGACTGCACTCCTCTCTGTCAATGAGTCCCTTCAGGCTGCACGAGCAACCTCTCTCCTCTGTCCTGATCCTTCTTGATCTCTCTGCGGCGTTCAACATGGTCAACCACTCCATCCTCTTAGCCTCCCTGGCATCTACAGGGATCTGTGGCACAGCCTTAGAGTGGATCAAATTGTATCTCTCTGGCCGGTCCTCCCAGGTGTCCTGGGCTGGAGGAGTGTCAACCCCTCGCCCCCTTGTTACAGGTGTCCCCCAGGGCTCAGTCCTCGGAACCCTCCTCTTCTCCATCTACACAAGATCCCTTGGCCCCGTTATCTCTGCTCATGGCATCTCCTATCATTCTTATGCCGATGACACCCAACTCTTTCTCTTCTTCCCCCCATCAGACACACAGGTCTCTACCCGTATCTGCGCCTGCCTGAGAGACATCCAGAGCTGAATGGGCAAACACCATCTAAAGCTCAACCCAGGTAAGACGGAGGTCATCTTCATCCCTGCTTTAACCTCTCCCTTCTCTGATTTCTCCATTTCACTAGGGGATGCCACAGTGACCTCATCCCCTACTGCAAGAAACCTTGGAGTGGTGATGGACAACAGGCTATCCTTCTCTGAGAACATTGCTACGGTGACCCGGGCGTGTAGGTTCTTCCTGTACAACATCCGGAGAATCCGACCCTTTCTCACCACCTACTCCACTCCTTGTTCAAGCAATGGTCCCGTCCCGCCTGGACTATTGCAATTCTCTGCTGGCTGGCCTTCCAGCATCTGCCATCAGACCCCTACAACTGATCCAGAATGCTGCAGCCCGTCTGGTATTCAATGTTCCCAGTCATTCACATGTAACCCCCCTGCTCCGCAACCTCCACTGGCTGCCTGTTATGGCTCGCATCAAATTTAAAACTTTGGTGCTCGCATACCAGGCAGTTAAACGATCAGCCCCTGTATATATTCAATCCCTTATCAAGACTTATACACTATTAAGACCCCTCCGTTCTGCCACTTTGTGCCGTCTGGCGCCTCCTCCTCGCCACACCTGCACCTCACGCTCAAGACTGCTGTCTGTCCTGGTCCCACGGTGGTGGAATGACCTCCCGGTGGATGTCAGAACGGCAGAGTCTCTGACCTCCTTCAAGCGCAGACTGAAGACCCATCTCTTCAGGCTACACCTTTCCCTCCCCAACTCACCACCATGATTAGCCTTAGACTGTAATGGCACTTATGTATAGATTGTATAGATATTGTTACTTGTATCGGGATTGTTATTTTTTTATTGGCTGTTTATTGTTGTATTCTAGCTGCAATTGTGGTATGCTAGTTTGAAAGTTGATTGTACTCTTAAAGAGTTCAGATTTTCTGTATGTTTACACTAGGACTCGGAACTGTACTGTCCTCTCAGGTCCTCTTTGCACTTGTTCTTGTGTTTGATTTGCACTTTGTTGTACGTCGCTCTGGATAAGAGCGTCTGCTAAATGCCATGTAATGTAATGTAATGTGTTACCAGATTTATTCATTCACATTTTTAAAATTATTTTATTTATTTTAGTATTATTACATGAGCTCATTTTTTCTATTAACACATTTCTGTATTCTTTGCTATTTATTTATTTATTTATTTATTTAATTCTGGGACTCTCTATGGCCCATAGGGGAGTCAAAAGTGAATATTTTAATGTGTGTCATTGTTTATCTTTGCTGGTGTGTCATTGTTTATCATTGCTTATGTGTCATTGTTTATCAGTGCTGGTGTGTCACTGTTTATCATTGCTTGTGTGTCATTGTTTATCATTGCTGGTGTGACATTGTTTATCATTGCTTGTGTGTCATTATTTGTCATTGCTGGTGTGTCATTGTTTATCATTGCTGGTGTGGCATTGTTTATCATTGCTGGTGTGTCATGATTTATCTTTGCGATTTCAGAAGTTCGAATCAAAAACCAGCTTGATGGGGATGAGTTTTACTCCAGGTTAAATGGATGTTACATAAGTGCAGGTGAGACTGAGTTCTGTTGCTGTTACACTGCGTGCCAAATGTTTGTTGAATTCTGGCTTTTTTTCCTCTCTTCTCCAGATCATGGATTAACAACTGCTGTGTATACCCCTTTCTACAGAAACTGAAGGTCAAAATACAAATTTCACACCTGCGATTGACAAATTACCCTGGCACTAAACTAAAAACCATGATACTTTGACAGATGTTGTCTTCATTTATACATTACTCTATTGAGATCAAGCTCCATATATGTTCTTCCAATGTTTTCCCTCAACCCCTCTGATTTATTGGCAATAGGTTCTGAAGCAGTCATCGGCCAGCATTGTTTCTACTTAGCTGTTCAGTTGACACCATTAAACCAAGGTAAGTTTAAAATGAGCTGTGATTAATTCAGTGATTTTTCGTAATCATTCTCTGTGATTGTATAGATTGATTTCTTGTATTTTTCTTGCATGAGTGTTGTTAAAATCTTATTAGTTAAAGTTCTGTTACTGATATTATGTTATGATCAGGCATCAGGCAAAATATTGGCATAATCCTTGCATGCACTGTGATAGCAGGTCCTGTTCTATAAGTGGACACGGGAATCCATATTCACTCAGTCTTACCTTCATATGTGAGGAAATGTACTATATCATACTATATGTATATCCCACTATGTGTCATACTATATTTTTTAAATATCTTATATAATTTAAGGTCACCATGTTGCCCATTAAATAATGATATGCTGTTGGATATTCATTTCCTATTCTGAAGCAGTCTCCAAAACTGACTTGATGAAAATGTATTAAATAATAAAAGGTACAATAGGTCAGATAGACCATTTTAAATCCCTTCCTATCATGGAAAAAGGCTCACTGACATGGTGACTCACCCTCTGCCTGTGTTTATAGTCCTTATATTTGCGTTTCAAAATGTGCAGTTGATGGGCCAACACACCAAAACATTGTATAGCTGTACAATAATTCAAGCTCATTGATTGGAAATTGGTTCTAATTACCACAGCCAATGGCATGGGGTTTCAACGTCAGCACAGAGAAGGGGAGGGATAAACAGTGTTATGGTTTGAGGGTGTTTGTTGCTGAAATTCCTCTCTTGACCATTAGAAGTCCGAAATTACCTATTGTACCTTTAATATAATAAATTATTCTAATGCAGGAGTCCTCAACCCTGGTCTTGTGGGGCTGTAATATGTCTTTCTTTTCATTGTTACTCAATGCTTAATTTTTCAAATAAATTGAATTTGTCATTTTGCTGACGGTTTTATTCAAAGTGACATTTTCATAAACTTTAGTTACAGATCTTATCGTGGCAACACCAGGAATTGAACCACCAAGCAAAAATGTTTTTTTGCCTATTTTTTACAATTTACAATACAACTTATATTCTTTTGACTCTGTACACCAGCACATTGGATCTGGATGAGGTTAAAGTGCAGACTGTCACCTTTTTTTGAGGGTATTTACATTTATTTTAATTTCTTGGGTGATCCATGTAGGAATTACATCCCTTTTTATAAATCTTTTTCTTTTTATACCCTCAAATTAAAGGAGACAGTCTGCACTTCAACCTCATATCCATCATCCAATTTCAAATTTCATTTCTTCATAAATTCCTTCAAAGTTTCACGGAGGTGTATGTATATGTAGCATGTTTCTAGAATTCTCTTCCCACTTCTTTGCTGTGCGTCAGCTGACAAGTGACCATCCAACAGCCTGGTGTGCTCAGTTCTGCTCTGACAGGCTCCCACACATTGGTTTCTCTGAGCTTAATTACCCCTGATGGTTTTTAGCTGTGTGAGCTCTATATTAAGGTCTCTGTTGCCTAGGCTCTGTGTAAGCAGCTCCGAGCCATTTGCTGCAGAGCAGCAGCCCGTGTTGCCTCGCTAGTGTGTAGGGGGTGTGGACACAGTTTAGTGGGTTCTCTTAGCAAGACGTATACTTAGCTCTGTGGTTGTTTTTTTTTTTTTGAGACAGAAGCATTTGAGCCTGCCTAAATAGCATTTGAGCCTGCCTAAATCCACAGAAGAACTGTGGCTAGTTCTCCAAAATGTTTGGAACAACCTACCTGCCGAGTTCCTTCAAAATATGTGCAAGTGTACCAAAAAGAATTGATGCGGTGGTCATATCAAAGGGTGGTCATATCAAATTTTGATTTTTTTCTGTTCATTCACTTATTCTGTTCATGCATTTTGTTAATTGATAAAAATAAACTATTAACATTTATATTTTTGAAAGCATTCTTATTTTCCAGCATTTTTTCACACGTGCCTAAAACCTTTGCACACTACTATATATATATATATATATATATATATATATATATATATATATATATATATATATTGTGGTGCCTCGGGGTGGATCCTGAGGTGCAGAGGGTTTTTTCTGTGTTTTTTTTTTTTCGGGGTATCGGTGATAGTGCCCCCCCTCAGGGCAAGGGTAGGAGAAATAAAAGGGGCTTCCTCCCTCCTCCCCTCTTCGGCCGCGTCAGGGCTGGCGGGAAACACAAAGACAGGGGGTGAATAGGAAGGGATTTTATCTGGCTCACGTGACCGGCGTCCATTTCCAGGTCTTCGGTGTTGCCGTCCGTAAAGGCGGGGTCTTCCTCAGTTTCAGTATGGCAGGGCGTTGCAGGTCCTTCCTCTCTCTGCCTTCCACACTCTCACACGCTCAGGAATGGCACCGACTGAACCTGGCTGCAGCCTCGACCGCACCTTAAATCCCATTCCCTTTACCTTAAACCAATATATATATGTGTATATATATATATATATACACATATATATATTGGTTTGGCCTTGTCTCTGTTTTTTAATTTCTCATCCTCATAATGATTTCCTTGACTTTCATTGGCACGATTGTGGCAATAGCAGACTCCAAAGGCAATGAAAAGCCTCAAAACAAGACTCAATAATGAAAGCTCTCATAGCTACCAGCAATAAGGAAGCGATCAAACACACATGACTAATTAGAAACACGCAAAGTAATTTGTCCCGAACATTATGGTGCCCTGAAATGGGAGGGACTACGTATGTAAAAAAAGAGCTGTAATTCCTATATGGTGAAACTAAAATAAAAATACCTTTTTAAAGTACCTGAGAATGTGAATTGAACCACAGGTGAATTGTTTGATGACAAATCTAAAATTGTGGGGTACAGAGCCAAATGTACATTATGGAGCTCACTGTATATTTAAATATTTATTTCTAGCATCTCAATATGAATTTGATAGTGTATGTGGATGTTATGTGGAAAATTAAACCAGTGGAATGTGTTTTGATGAATGTGAGGGCTTTATGCTTTTGGTGAGATGTTGCATGCAATAAAACACACAACTGTCCTAATTGCTTCTGGTTCCTTCCTAAATCAATTCAGAAGTCAAAAAGTCTCTTGGAGGTGTACATTCTAAGCATTATGCATGTATTCTTTTACATTAATTGTGAGGATAATTAATAAGACTATGCTCTAACCTATTAAAACGTTGTATTTCAACCTTTAGGTATGTGACTGGGTTTTTCTTTACAGACAGGAAATGGAAACCTGAGAACTTTCACTTATTTAAATCTAGGTACTGCATTTTATTTATTTTTTTGCATGTTCTGACCATGTCCCCCAGATACTGTCTGTTACCTTGCATTCTCTTCTGCAAATAATCACATGCTTTAAGATTAGTACCTGCGCTAGGCTGTCCCACTGAAACTGCCGGTAGCCTGCTGTTGTTTCACGTCTGTTCTTGACTGGAAGCCATTTTGTGTCATCTCCCCACTTCCTTCAGAACAACTCAAATGCATCAAAATCAAAGATATGTTGAAAGCCATAGATGAAATCAGAATGTTTGTAAACAAAGGTCGCTAAAATACTTACGGGTGGCCACTCAGCCGCGGAATGGAGTAATGTTACTTAAAATTTGACTGAACCAGAGCTGTGTAGAAACCGTTAGCTAGTTAACTATTTCTTGTTCAATTTTTAATCATTCTTTTTATATTCCAACATTGACTTTACATGTTCAGACCTTGGTTAAATGACACAGACAACACAGCCTGCTATTAACATTCCTCAACCTTATCCACCCAGAACTAAGTTATTTGACATCAAGGTGATTTCATCTATAGGCCTGCAATGAAATGCATTGACTTCAGTTAACATGGCAACAAATTTAAATTCCAAGTATTAACGAGTTTTTGCGAATTATGTTCTTTCTAGAGAACCAATTTGTGCAGGCCTTCATATTTATTACCTGTTAAACATGGGCTACAGTTTATTAGAAAAACGTATTTGGTGTATTTGGCAATTGCTTAATTTTTTTTTTTAAAGCTATCCAACTCTGCTTGGCCTACACAGACATATCTCCCAGAAAACGTTGCATATCAGAAAACAAACGAGATGATTACCAAGAGAGGACATGCAGGTTTTCCCTTGAGTTACTGAAACTATGGTTTATTAAACTCCATTTGGTATGAAATGTATCTCATCTGATTCCTTGTATTTACCGGATTACATCCATACCCAACAGATTACCCTTATGTTTTAGTATGTTGCAGTTATCATGAAACTTCCCTCCTGATTATCCATTTTACATGCAATTCCTGTTACCATTACATAAGACTTAATGCAATAATACAAGGATCACATGGGCAATGTTTTCAAGGTTTTACCAGGTCTATTTACTATCTCAATAGCAGTTTTGAATATTTAATCTAGGAGAGCAGTCACCGGTGTAATGACAGCAGTGCCCAAATGAGGGCACTGTGGCATTGTCCGTAGTCTTTCCCCTTGGAAGTGACCAGGTATGAGGTCACAGGAGAGGTCACTAATGTTCTGCAGCGCACTCTTTTCCAAGATCCCTGTGACCTAACTGCCCTTAAATCACTTCATACAGCCACCCCTTATCTCTTTCGGCGCCGATGGCCTGAACCTCCCCAAAGGTAGTCCAAACAGTTTGACACATACCAGAAGCCCCAACTCTCAGGTTTCCCACACAAGGCAACCCTTCCTGAGTCCCACTTTGCCTTCGGATACCCAGGGTCGTAGGGCTGACTGTGGGTTGAGGTGTGCTCTGTAAGGAGCGGATCAGATGTTGGATGGTCAGGGGGGAAAAGGTTGCAAGATATTATATCTATGAATGTAGTTGGGAGTTTTCATGATAACTGCATTATGCTGAAAATATGTTTTGTGCCTCTCATGGTAATATACCTGATTTGGGTGAATTAAAGGAAAGGAGACAAAACCCCAGATTGCTTGGTTTCTTCTCCTTATCTCTAAAATCCAGGCCTTAGTTCTTGACCCTAAAAATGGGTCACCCATCTGGAATTTACTCCCACCAGTGAGACCTTAGTCAGGGAGCTAAAACATATGACTTCTACAGAGACAGCTTTTGCCCAGTTTTCCCTCGGCTCCTGGATGGTTATGATATCAAAGGTAGACTGTTACAAAAACTAGACCATTACACCAGTCGCACTGAACCAATCAGAATAACACCAAACATTACTATCTTCTGACCTGGGATTATCATGAAACATCTTTATGCCATCTCCAGTATTCCTGTGCTCAAACCCTTCAAGGAATGTGAGAAAAGGGGGGCTCCCCAGGGGGCCCAGGAAGGCTCCTCCAGGAACCCTTCTCTAGCTCTCCCCCACAGGCATGTGAGCCAAAAGGTGGGGGCTAACAATGCATGCTCCGGGAGGGGGAAGTCAGCAAGCTAACCAGCGCATGACACCAAATGTTACTTATTACTGGCTTACACACATCAGGAGGGATTGTGGACCATTCCTCAATGCATGTCCTTGCAAGATCATTCACATTATTGGGTTTGTGTTTATCAACAGTCCTCTTCAGTTCAGGCCACATGTTTTCGAATGGATTGAGGTCCGTCACCTGAGATGGCCATTGCAAAACACACATTTTGTTGTCACAGAATTATTTATCTGTGGATTTTAACCTATGCTTTGGGTCTTTGTCCTGCTGGAAAGTCCACCTGCAGCCAAGTCTCAGCATTGTGGGAGAGGCAACCAGACTGTCAGCCAAAATTGTCCTTTAAACCATTGATCTTAGTGCCCCTGGAATTCTCAAATTAAAACAAGTCCCAATACAGCACTGACCCACCACCATATTTCACTGTGGGTATGAGGTGCCTTTTATGCATCTCTCTTTTGATGCTGAAAATGTTGATCTGACCAACATGATTACAAATGTTTGTGTGTCTGACCAAAAAATTGTATTTGGTCTCATCAGACCACAGAACCTTTGTTCAATCATAATTTGAATGACCAAATGAGACCAAAAGTTAATGCTTATAATGCAGATACAGCATCATCATGTTTGGCATCGAAACAGAGATGCATCACAATAATTATATTATTCATTTATTTATTTATGAATGAATAATATAATTGGACTGGATAATATAATTACAGCTGTACAATTATTTGCACATTTCCCAAATTGCACTCCAGGCAAGCGATAACTGAAACTCTGTATAATATTGCTTATTATGCAAGTGAAGACTACATATCTAGTGAGAAAAAATACCAGTTCGCTATCAGTAGCAACGAGCAAATTATCCATTTAGGATATTTGTATATTCAGCAAGCTAATACCCTTGTTGCTACCAATAACAAACTGGTATCGTTTTATAGCTAGATATGTAGTATTCACTTGGATAATAAGCAATAGTATAGAGTTTCATTGATCGCTTGTCTGGAGTGAAATTTCGGCAGCTACACGTTCCTTTTATCTCTTTATGTGTTCAATCATCCGTGTTTAGCTAAACCTTGATTTGTCTCAAACTGTAAGTTGCAGCTGCATCGTTTGTGGCAGACTATCTTAGTTATATAGCCAGCTAGTTACTTAGAATAAATAAGTTGCTTGCTCATAATATAGTTGGTTAGCTAAAGTGAAAACTTCAAAAAGACGAAAAATATAAATAGTGTTGTGTAGCACACTAAAATCAACATTTCATAAAGTCACCTCAGTCATTTTTTTTCTCGAACACTATGAAAAGACAGCAGGCTCTGTCACGTTTGTCACTGTAAGCTTTCCAAAAGAGTGCATGAGAACACGCTTTATATTACGCAATATATTCATAGCCTGTGGGAAGGATCAGTGTTGTGGTTTGAGGATGTTTTTTGTTGCAATTCCTCTCTTGACCGTTAGGAGTCTGAAATGACCTTTTGTACCTTTAATATAACTATTTCCAGGGTTTCGCAGAGTTTCGCTGAGGTTCCCCAGAGAGAGGAAGTGGTGGAGCCATCTTGGGGTTCAATCACAGTCCAGTAAATCATAGAGGGGCTTTTCATTACAAGGGCGGGCACCTTACGACACTTACGCAGTAGGGGGGGCAGATAGTATGGGGAATATGTTGCTGTCGGGAGCGGGAAAAGCACCAGCTGACTCCCGCCCCCTCCACGGGTTCCTATTATTCTTATGCAGAACCCACCCACCACAAGGAGCTCAGAACAAAGCAGGTAAAGGGCAAAAGCTTTATTTTATTTATTATAAAAAAACACAGAGCACGCCACAAACTCGCACCAACCCCACCCCCCTTCGACTTCCCCACTACTCCTACAACACCACTCCCCCCCTCAAATGGGAAGTCAACTAACACGGGCGGGGTCTCACACAAAAAAAAGAAAACCCAACCCCCCGAAACAATCTTCTGTCTCCTCTCCCGCTGTGCAATATAGTCTCAGGGCAGCTGACCTGCACCCCAAACCACTCTGCCGTACACTGCACGCTGGATCTGTTGCACTGTCCGCACTCAGCGTCCTCGCTGTTCCACCGATGGGGAGTGAGCTGGTGCTGGCTCCGGTACTGGTCCGCCCATTGTGTTGCAGCCACGTGGGAGACTCGCAGTTCCCTCCGCCCTCGTCAGGGTGAGAGTAGTCTCTCTGCGTCGTTTGTTAGCAAAGTTGCACGGTCGTTGCCATGGCACCAGTCCGGCTCCACACAGCGCCGCTCCTCCAGAATCGCCCAGCGTTGGTCCCACTTAATAGCAGTATCGCACGTGTAGCGTACACATTGTAAAACCCCACGCTAACCCAACGACGGAATTTAGCGAGGGCTGAAGGTATCAGCTATAAGGTGGGGGTAGAGCGGAGAGCCAGGGGCGACCAGAGGAAGAACCCGACTGAGCGAACGCGCTAGGGTTCGCCCCTGAATGCAGGGGTTGGTTTACAGGGATATACAGGATATCTACTCCCAAAAGAAAGGGAGGAACAAAAACTAACCCGAAGGCGATTCTTAATAAGGAAACAGAAAACAAGCCCAAAACGGCTGAAGTAAAATAAAACAACCCTCACAAAACAGGGCGAATAATGAAATCACTCTTTGTGCTTAAAGGCGAGCACAGATACTGATAAACGAGGAGTTCAGAAATAAAAGTACAACCTAGCCAAAAAACGCTAGGCATGAAACAAAAAACCCATGAGGCGCAGCTCAGGCAAAACACAAACTAAAATACAGATACCGGGGACAACGTCCCTCTACCACCGGCTCACACGAGCCCAAAACAAAAATGAAAACCCTTAGGGAAGGCGTCGGTGAACCCAACAACTAAACCGAGCGCCTTCCTTACCTTTGTTCTTTTCTTTCTTTAAATTGTATTGCTTTGACACACACACCTGCACAGAACCTGACTCGAATAAACACAGCGTCTACCTTGTGCATTTACCGGCTTTGTGCTAGGGCGAACGGTAACACAGAAGCACTGAAGACCAGTCAGAACTGGCCTTAAATACTCTGCTGGGAGGCAATTCCCCTGGTGCAAACGAGGAACAGGTGTTACCAATTATCCTAGGCCCTCTGGCGATCACCACGGGTATTACCTCCCACCATGACATCAGCGTGCTCGTCCTTCTGGTGTTGCTGAAAGAATACTAATAGGGTTAAAAATTTGTGGCCGCTATGCGGAGATTCTAGATCAGCCAATAAATAAACCACGATACAAAGGCAGTAGTACCACTCTGCCTTCCGCTCTTTACTGGTCCGGGCTGACCAAGAATCTCCACAATAGGGCCAATATATTCACCTTTGTTTATCTGACTCCATTTTAGAATAATAATTTAGATTAGTTATCCACATTAGGTGGATTTCTTATTGATAATTTTGACTTGATCGCTACAGGAATCCTGTACTGTGATTTACTCTCCGAACAGTCCTCTGCTGGTACCGCCGCATGTCACATCGCGCGTTATGTGCACGTCTCACGAACTGACTAGCTATCTGTAGTCATCACAGAGGTTGCAGGAATAGCTACTCTTGGGTATATCTGTTTACAGCCTAGGGAGGCCCAAGCAGACCAACCTAGCTACGGCTGTGCTCGACATGAATGAACTACCACGCGGAGGCAAGGGATTTACCATCATAGGTCTACGGGTGCTATGCGCCGTGATACATTAAGCGTGAATATTCATCCTCCCTAGACCAGTTTGACGGGGTAAACCAAGCATTCCCTGTATAACTTTGAGTGTCAGTAAGCGAAACCACACAGATAAAGTTTTAACAATTTATTTTACCAGGCAGGTTACATACACGTAATTACATACTAGTTCCAAATCAAAAAACATTACAACGGAAACCAAATTATGGAGTCTTAAAAGTCATACCTGGTAATAAAAGCTACATACGGGAGTCTGGCTACAGACACCCTGTACGTAGAAATTACGTGCACTGTGTGCACGGGAGGCTGATTGCATTCTCCCAGATTGCTTAGTTTGCTGTCCTTAAATCCAAAATCTGGCCTTTGATGTTAACCCTAAAAATGGGTCACCCATCTGTAATTTGGAGCCACGCCTCCCCAGGAAGCGCAGGGGGGTTGAGGCACATGGCTTTCACTGGGGCAGAGCTCCACACAGTTTCTCTGTTACAGCAGAGTGGTTTGGGGTGCAGGTCAGCTGCCCTGAGACTATATTGCACAGCGGGAGAGGAGACAGCAGATTGTTTCGGGGGGTTGGGTTTTCTTTTTTTCCTTTTTTTTGTGTGAGACCCCGCCCGTGTTAGTTGACTGAGGGGGGGGAGTGGTGTTGTAGGAGTAGTGGGGAAGTCGAAGGGGGGTGGGGTTGGTGCGAGTTTGTGGCATGCTCTGTGTTTTTTTCTCTGTGTTGCCAGCCCATGAATCAGATTGATCCCTAAAATGATACTGCTTACCTTGCACTGTCCACTAAATAAACACCCCATCCATCCATAATCTTAACCAATTCATCCTGAACAGGGTCGCAGGGGGGCTGGAGCCTATCCCAGCATACATTGGGCGAAAGGCAGGAATACACCCCGGACAGGTCGCCAGTCCATCGCAGGGCACACACACCATTCACTCACACACTCATACCTACGGGCAATTTAGACTCTCCAATCAGCCTAACTTGCATGTCTTTGGACTGTGGGAGGAAACCGGAGTACCCGGAGGAAACCCACGCAGACACGGGGAGAACATGCAAACTCCACACAGAGAGGCCCCGGCCGACGGGGATTCGAACCCAGGACCTCCTTGCTGTGAGGCGGCAGTGCTACCCACTGCGCCATCCGTGCCGCCTATGTTTCAACCAATGACTATGAATTATTGTACAGCTATACAATGTTTTGGTCCATTAATTGTATATTTTGAAGCCTGACTATATACACAGGCAGAGGGTGAGTCAACATGTCAGTGAGCCCTTTTCAATGATAGAAAGGGATTTACAATGGTCTTCTAACAATGTTTTAACACAAAACTCTTACGTGTTCTACCTTTAATGACTGAACCAAACAAACCACCAAACATGTCCTTGGTGTGTGTGTTCCTGGTTACAAGCACAAACCTTCTGGCAAGTGGCTGAGAAACACTGTAGTAGGGGACCTCTGAGGAATATTTTGCCCTTGCCAAGAGAAAGGTCCCAGTGCCCTGCCAGACACAATCTGCTTTTGGAAACCCTATCAGGCCTTGTGACTCCCCTGTGGCACTGTGTGACAGAGTGCAGCCCAGGCAGGGACGTGGCCGATAAAACGTATCCCTGGGAACAGGGTGCTGATAACCAGGAATGCGGCCGGTGGCTTCTTCGTCTCCAGAGCCTCCACCTGGGTCTTTTTGGCAGCCATTTTGAGCAGCAGCTGCCCGCTTATCAGCTCTCTCCCCCGCCCTCCTCTGTTTTAAAGGAGTAACATGGTGATTGGTCACACTTTGTCACTTTTCATGTGCAATTTGCACAAGAGGGCATTGAAGAAACACGATGAAAGTATTAGTTTGTGTCCGTTCTGTAGTTTTGGAGAAGTAAGCATTTAAAATGTATCATCCTATATTCAAGCGGTTGAGAATGTTCTCCTCGTAGCATGTCACACGAGGATAACCACTCCCCTATACACAAAGTTTGCACCACTGGCCTCCAGGCAAGACCGGGCCTCCGCCCCGCCTCTAAATTGCTCCTGTTGGTGGAAAACCAATGCTGACCGCAAAGGCCGCTCCTTCTGTGAAGGTTTGCTAAATAGCTAAGTTTTCCGGAATGTAATTTAGAAATACGGATACATTTTTTCCAGAAAGAAAGAAAATGGCGCAAAACTGAGAGACTGCCTAGTGTGTTGGACATTTCAATGTCATCAAGGTGAAATCCTTGACTAATATGAAGACCTGTTTTTGCGATACGACATCGAACCACTGGTGGCTCGCGTCGCGGTATGTTTGGATGTAGTTTTCCGGGCAGAGGACAGATATGAGGTGCCTTGGCAAGGCTGATTCTGATTCATTTAAATAGTGACTCGTCATGCAGAGCAGTAATGAAGTCAAATGCCAAAAAACAGTATAGTAAATAACATCTATAATATACTGTAGTCCCTGCAATGAACTCCCAGTCTCCCTCTGTGTGACGGGGGGGCTTCAGTATTAAATGATGGTCTAAAAGGAAATTATTCTGTGTAACCCATGCAGCTAGAGCTGATAACCAAACTCCTCACTTCGAAGAGTAATGAATAATTTAGGCAATGTGGCACAGTGTTTTGAGGTAAACATGCATTGCAGCTGTGTAGCACAAGTGCCCTTGATATACACCTAGTGAGCAATTTATTCGGTAGACCTGTACACCAGCTTGTTAATGCAAATATTTAATCAGCCAATCATGTGGCAGCAACTAAATGCATAAAAGCATGCAGACGTGGTCAAGAGGTTCAGATGTTGTTCAGGCCAAATGTCGGAATGGAGAAGAAATGTGACTTTGACCGTGGAATAATTGTTGGTGCCAGACAGGGTGGTTTGAGTATCTCAGAAACTGCTGATCTCCTGGGATGTTCATGCACAACAGTCACTAAAGTTTTCAGAGAATGGTGTGAATAACAAAAAACATCCAGTGAGCAGCAGTTCTGCGTGCAAAAACGCGTTAATTAGAGAGGTCAGAGGAGAAGGGCCAGAGTGCTCAAAGCTGACAGGAAGGTGACAGTAACACAAATGACCACACATTACAACAGTGGTATGCAGAAGAGCATCTCTGAACACACAACACATCAACCCTGTGGATAGGCCACAGCAGCAGAAGACCAATAATAAGTCTAAAGAAATAGGTTGAATAAATACCTAATAAAGTGCTCAGTGAGTGTAAATCAAGCATATAATAACATTACATTACATTATAATTGGTTAGCCGACAATGTTATCAAAAGCAACTTACAGTTGTTTTGTCACAGGGGACAATCCCCTATGGAGCAATGTGGGGTTAAGGGCCTTGCTCAAGGGCTCAACAGCTCTTATCATTGGCTGCATTGGGGCTTGTGAACCACCAACCTTCCAGGTCCCAGTCATGCACGCTAGCCACTAGGCTTATTCTGCTCCACGCAACATGCTGCTCATGGTGACGCTAACGTGACCAAACCCCCCCTTCCCTCCCTGTCCCCAGCCCAAGATCGAGTGGCTGAAGAACCAGATGATCATAGGCGACGATCCCAAGTTCCGGCAGATCAGCAACCAGGGTGTGTGCTCCCTGGAAATCCGCAAGCCGTGCAGTTTCGACAGCGGGATCTACACCTGCCGGGCCCGGAACCCCCACGGGGAGGCCGCCGTGGCCTGCAAGCTGGAGGTCAGACGTGAGTCACCGCAGTCGGCCCGTCTCATTGGACCAGGACGGAAGCCGTCCTCCTTTGAACCTGCTGAACCAACACCGAGTCTGGCCCTGTGATTGAGTTTCATTGGGGAATTATAATACTCCGGCTTGCAAAGTTTCACTCATTCAGACAGAAGCAGAACGTGATCTGGCTTAGTTTTGTGAACATTTTTTTAGTAAGGAGTTACAAACAGGAACTTGTTCATTCAGGGGCATGGATATTGAAACAATTTATTTCTGTGAAACAATTTATTTCTGTTTTAATTAATAATTTCCTAATTCTAGTAAATGCTTATTTAAAATAATATAGTAGATACATTTTTTACAAATGTTATTTATTAGTGAATATATCTATTTATTTATCTATTTATATAAGATATTTAAATATTAGAGTAATTGGTGACTGGTTATTCAAACACGAGTAAAAAAAGTAATTGGTGACTGGTTATTCAAGAAAAGAGGAAAAAAGTCATTGGTGCTTATTATTAAAAATTGTACAGTGGGAGCAATAATTATTTGATCCCTTGCTGATTTTGTAGGTTTGCCCAGAGAGACAGAATATCACAAAATAATCCACAATAACAACATTATATAAATTTTATAAATGTATTATCGTATTTTTGCATGAAATAAGTATTTGATCCCCTACCAATCAGCAATAATTCTGGCTCCCACAGACCAGTTAGTTTTCCATTGAGAAGCACTCCTAATCTCAACTCATTACCCAAAACAGCTGTGTCAACTCATTACATCGTTATGTAGCTGTATAAAAGACAACTGTCCACACAATCAATCAGATTCCAACGGTTTCACCATGGGCAAGACAAAGGAGCTGTCTAAGGACATCAGGGACAAAATTGTAGACCTGCACAAAGCTGGGATGGGCTACAAGAAAATAAGCAAGCAGCTTGGTGAGAAGGTAACAACTGGAGCAATTATTAGAAAATGGAAGAAACACAAAGTCACCGCCAATCTCCCTCGGTCTGGGGCTCCACGCAAGATCTCGCCTCGTGGGATATCAATGATCATGAGAAAGGTCAGGGATCAGCCCAGTACTACACAGGAGGAGCTTGTTAATGACCTGAAGGCAGTTGGGACCACAGTCACAAAGAGAACCATCAGTAACACACTACACCATGAAGGATTAAAATCCTGCTGCGTGCGCAAGGTTCCTCTGCTGAAGAAGGCACATGACCTCCTTCAAGCGCAGACCGAAGACCCATCTCTTCAGGCTACACCTTTCCCTCCCCAACTCACCACCATGATTAGCCTTAGACTGTAATGGCACTTATGTATAGATTGTATAGATATTGTTACTTGTATAGGTAATGTTATTTTTGTATTCTAGCTGCAATTGTCGTATGCTAGTTTGACAGTTGATTGTACTCTTAAAGGGTTCTGATTTTCTGCATGTTTACACTAGGACTCGGAACTATACTGTCCTCTCAGGTCCTCTTTGCACTTGTTCTTGTGTTTAATTTGCACTTTGTTGTACGTCGCTCTGGATAAGAGCATCTGCTAAATGCCATGTAATGTAATGTAATGTAATGTAATGTACAGGCCCATCTGAAGTTTGCCAAAGAACACCTGGATGATCCAGAGGAGGCTTGGGAGAAGGTGATGTGGTCAGATGAGACCAAAATAGAGCTATTTGGCATCAACTTGCATGGAGGTGGAACCCTTATGCTTTGGGGGTGTTTCTCAGCTAAGGGGACAGGTCGACTTCACCGTATCGAGGGGAGGATGAATGGGGCCATGTACCAGGACATTTTGGGCGACAACCTCCTTCCCTCAGTGAGAGCACTGAAAATGGGTCGTGGATGGGTCTTCCAACATGAAAATGACCCAAAACATACGGCTAAGGCAACAAAGGAGTGGCTCAAAAAGAAGCATATTAAGGTCCTGGAGTGGCCTACTTTGTTGTACGTCGCTCTGAATAAGAGCGTCTGCCAAATGCCAATAATGTAATGTAATGTAATGTAATGCCTAGCCAGTCTCCAGACCTAAATCCCATCAAAAATCTGTGGAGGGAGCTGAAGCTTCGAGTTGCCAAGCGACAGCCTCGGAACCTTAAGGATTTGGAGAGGATCTGCAAAGAGGAGTGGACCAAAATCCCTCCCAAGATCTGTGCAAACCTGGTGAAAAACTACAACAAACATCTGACCTGTGCTTGCCAACAAAGGTTTTAAGTATTAAGTATTAAGTCCTATTGTTCTATGGATCAAATACTTATTTCATGTGAAAATATGATATTAAATTTATAAAATTTATATGATGTTGTTATTGTGGATTATTTTGTGATATTCTGTTAAAATGTACCGATGATCAAAATTCTACACAGACACAAAATCAGCAAGGGATCAAATAATTATTGCTCCCACCGTATGTTTGGCTATAGGGTTCCCATACGAGCTTAAAGTGAAGAAATAGAACTCCAGGGTACTGTGGTACCCATTTTTCTATGAGTTAATAGCGAGCTTTAAGCTTCCACATCTTTTTCCTTCGCTGAAAATTTGTCTCGAAGGAAGATTGATGGCCTGCGATATCAGACAATTCCAACATGGATCACCCGATATGGATGAACATAACCTCAAATTAAAGCTGACAGTCTGAACTTTAACCTCATTGTTTCAAATCCAATGTGCCAAAGTATCGAGGGGCAAAAGAACAGAAGTTGTACCACTCTACAAATACTTACGGACTGCACTTTTTTCTGCACTTGAAGACTGCACTCTTGCTGTCCTTTGAGTGGAACCCAGTGTTCATTGCAATTGTATTATGCAATTTCATGATTTGAATTTAATAATGTTGGAGCACACAGTATATCATTATCTGTATGTTTTTTTTGCTCAGCTTCATGAGGGATGAGAACCATTTTAGATGGCACTGCATGTAAAGACATGGGGCTGAATTTGCAATACGAGTATACATTTTGAGATTGATATGTTTAATAAAACATATGTCCTCCCCCCAGGAAGTTTGAACAATGCAATTTCCAACTTAAGAGTTTGACTCAAAGATTTGGGGGGACTTGTTATCTTCAATTCCACTAAATTACTTTTGTTACAAAGTAATTTCCCACCATACAGTAGGGTAAGCAGGCCTACTGTATGTTTAGTTAGATTTTAATGTGTGCTGTTGTAGGCTACCTCTGTAAACATTACCAGCAACAAGATTACTGGACGAGCTGGTGTCACTGCTGATGGCAAAACATACAATTCCCCCCTCCCTTTGTCATTGCTGTATTTCTAGCCCTCAGGCTGTTTCTTCCAGTTTAAACAAATAAAGAGGAAGAAACTCTAAAAAACTGTCCAGACAGTGGGCAGCTACATTTCGAAGCAACCATCAATGGCGCTCATATATTTTCAAACAAATGCAGTTTTTTTTTTCGATCACATTTTTATTGGCCAAGTTTGGGCAAACACGTGCCTGCCCTAAGTCAATGGGTATGATGACACAGCCCAGAAGAAACATTTCAAGTCCGACATTAAAATATCTTGTTGAGAAGAAACAGACACCCGTAACGAAGACGCAGACACGCTACCTCTAAAATTGGAACAGAATGAAAATGAGTTTTAATAATATCTATGCATTTTCAAACAATGTCCATTTTGATGCAATGTTAATTTGATTTGATTAATTTGATTGGCACAACTACTTAACTTATACAGCCACAATAGAGGACACAGCCACGAATAGCACCCCACCAGATATCTGGTTCCATCTTTACTTAGAGTTTGACCGTATTATTTGTGGATATTTATTTTTCTGACCAGAAAGGACACTGTGGCTTTGTGAACTCACAGAGTACAGACCAACTGCTGGAGTCAATAAACATACTTTATTTTTCTTTATATTTACACATTTTTGTTCTTCTTTCAACCACCTCCATAAATGTCCTGGAAGATCCTTCATCTGAAATGAAGAAAGACAAGAACATTAAGTTAAGCAGGTCAATCAGTATGCTGTACTTCAAAATGCACTTCTAAGATTTGTATTCAGCACATCGGTTTTGATATAGCAACATATGAGCATCCCTGTTAATTCCTTCCTCCAGCAACAGGTGGAACAGAAGGAATGTGTGAGCAGTCCAACCCAGTGGTCTCCAACCCTGGTCCTGGAGAGCTACTGGTTATGTTGGTTTTTGTTTTCTCGTTAAAATCAGCACTCAGTTGAGACTCAGGTAACCAGGTGAGGTGAGTTAACCATGTAATTAACTGCTCTAATTGCTTAATTAAGTGCAGAGTAACAACGAAAACCAGCAGCCTCTCTGTGCAGAGTTTGCATGTTCTCCCCGTGGCTGCATGGGTTTCCTCCGGGTACTCTGGATTCCTCCCACAGTCCAAAGACATGCAGGTTAGACTGATTGGAGAGTCTAAATTTCCCATAGGTATGAGTGTGTGAGTGAATGGTGTTTGTGCCCTGCGATGGACTGGCGACCTGTCCAGGGTGTATTCCTGCCTTTCACCCAATGTAAGCTGGGATAGGCTCCAGCCCCCCCGCGACCCTGTTCAGGATAAGCGGGTTAGGATAATGAATGAATGAATGAATGAATGAATGAATGAATGAATGAATGAATGAATGAATGAATGAATGAATGAATGAAGGAATTAATGAATTAATGAAATTAGACACATTGGGACAAGAGGCAATTGTGAATATTAAAACAGTGCTATTATCTGACATGACTTATTTTCTACCAAATTAGCATTTATTAATATTATATTTCTGCATAGCATTAAGTGACTTGCTCATTAAAGGCAGCAATCTGGATTGTTTCCAGTCCCATACCTTTATATAAAGCCAATATTCTTCCAATTTTCTTGGGTACTGCATCCTAGTTGCATCCTATCTGGGCGTCAAATCTTCAAACAGCAATTGTAGCCAACAGGTTCCTCAAATACATTACTGGTGTTAAACCACTGATTTTCGATTAATTTCAAACATAAAAGATTTTTCTTTTCTGATGGCCATTAACAGGTAATGCACAGCAGACATCACTGTACACAGCTGTTCATCACTATATACAGTATACAGTAGGGTTTGGAGCTGGGCTTGCAACGCAGGTGTGGTTGCTAGGTAAAGCACAGGAAACACACAGCTGTACAAAGAGAGTGCACGTAAAAATGGAAGCAGCTCCATTTTCGTCACTCATGATTAGAGCATTCCCAAAAAACGGCAAAAACAAGACTGTGAAAACACTGACGCACCCCCGCTGAAAAAAACAGCTCAAGCTAGGTTTTGAAACAGTTGGTAGCTGGTATTCCAAGCTGGTCATCGCAGGATTTTACACCAGGGACCAGGACTGGAGTCGCCCTTCCCTGCTATAATCCTGCATACATACCGGCATACATGTATCAATCCAGAGACCTTTCTTTGGGTCTTGTGTTACCAGCAGTGTCCACCGGGGGTCAGCATTGAGAGGCTTTTTGTGTTCATCAAGAGGCTCTTCTTCTGATGATAAGGCCATTCTGCTGAGGGCTGGAATGCAAAAGCATTGTACCTACTGCTATATCCAACATGCAAGCCCCTTCAGAATGGCCTTCACTGTTAAACTGGGAGTGTTACACTTTGAAACAAGTTTGAGAACCTTAAAAAGATTGTGTTGTCATGATGGAACCACATTAAACACATACCTACTTCACACTATGATTATATTCAATAACTATATGAATATGCTGTATCAGGTAGGTAAAGTATATTTAATTTGAGAATGTCGCTAATTGAGATATGAAACTTTCAGTTTGTGTTTTCCTGGACCGTCTACAGCATTGATTAAATGGCCTTGCTAATGAGCCCAATAGCTCAATTTAAAGGGGAATTATGGAATCTGGTCTACGGATTGATAACCTCCCCTGAGGGCCATGATTGATGTTCTTCTCAATGCCTGTGCTTCTTAATGGGGAGAGGGGTATGTGGATGAAAGTGCTAATGTATAGTGGGCTATCCATTCCTTCCTCCTGACCCAGAAATCAACCAAGGTCTGACATCTTTAAGGACATTCAACCACTTAAATATTCCTTCTAGAAGCTAGAAGTAGAAGTTATAAACTCCCAATCTTTTCTTAGAGCAAGAAAACATCAGCACATCCTTTTGCGGAAAGGCAGGAAGAGAGGCAAAGCCAGAGATTCTTTGGGACTTGTGATACAAGCAGTGTCCACTGAGGGTCAGCATTGAGCTGCTTTTCATGTTTTTTAGCAGGAGTGACTCCAGGGGCCTCATTTATAAACGTTGCGTAGGCACAAAAGAATGCGTACGCCACTTTCTAAGCAAACTTTGGCATTTATAAAAAACGAACTTGACCGGAAAATGTGCGGTCCTCCACGGAAACTCTGACCCATGTGTACGCACATTAACTGGAGAAATGAGAAACTGTGCCTTTAATGCTCGTGACGTAAGCCAAGGAAAACGGGAAATGAAACAAGATGTGAAAAGGTATAAAGATTTGCCGGGAGTTGTGGCTGGGTATGGCTGCTGTAAGGACGTGCTTCGTCCCTGTTATACCTATTAAAGTGTTGTATTGTTGAATCTCGCTATACGGGTTCTCTCCCTTCCTAAGTGCAACACAACATTTGGCGACGAGAGAAGTCGAAAATGATACACAACAGATACCACTGTGTAAAATAAATCGAAATTGATTGTTGTTGATTCTCTTAAAGGGTTCTGATTTTCTGCATGTTTACACTAGGACTCGGAACTATACTGTCCTCTCAGGTCCTATTTGCACTTGTTCTTGTGTTTAATTTGCACTTTGTTGTACGTCGCTCTGGATAAGAGCGTCTGCTAAATGCCAGGCAATGTAATGTCATGAAATATTACCTCTCACGTATCATATACGAAGAGTTAATTTGCAAAAACGGATAAAAGCCTCTCTTACAACGAATAAACAAACAGCTGTTTGATTGATGCTCCCTGGAGTGCCCAAAAAATATGATTTAGGATGATAAATATAAATATGTTGTTGTAAAATAATCCCTCAAATATGTAGACGAATTGTTAAACAATACTTCATGTTATTAAATGTATTCTCATAAATAATATGGTGAACAGTCGGACAAATTGCGCTGCACTGATGCCGTTTACAATGCGTCAGTCGGGCAGATACGAGCATAGTTTCATATATTGTTATCATATTCATATATCACGTTTTATGATGTGTTTATTGTTATACATTTCTGTTCGTTTTATCTATTAATTTTGTAACTGTGTTTTCAATGGTGCTAGACAAATGACGTGTATTATTATTATTATTATCATCACATTCGTTGTGCAGAACTGTTTGTCATTTACAGGATAATTCCCACACCTGTAGCTTTTCAGAGGTCATCAAATGGCTGAAATCCCTTTTCTTGGCCTTCTTTTCAGCGATTGCCATTGTCGTCTTCGTGAAATGCATATTCATTAGGGGCATTTCACTGCCTATTTATAGGCAACTGTGGGCGGGACATGAAGCTGGCAAAGTTGCGCCACATTTAGAGTTGATTGTGATTTATAAAGGAAAATTGGCGTGGGACGTGCGTATGCACTGTTTTATAAATCAGACTATTGTTTTGCGTACGCACGTCCTAGGTTTCATGCTTACGCAACCTTTTGACGTGAATCCTAAGCACAGTTTTATAAATGAGGCCCCAGGTCTTCAGTCTCCTGCCCTCGTGCAAATGCAAATTCAAATGCGTGAGGTGCTTATCCTGTATCCAAACCACAACTTGTCTCTCCAAAAGTAATCCCAAGAATGTGCCCAGACCAACAGAAAGAAGAATATTCTAAAAACACCAGTGATGAAATAGAACAAACCTGGATGCAAGCCTAAAGTAAAGACAGGCCTACCTTTTATATAGTTGAAGGGACCAACCCATACAGGAACCAAAAGAAACTAGTACTGTACATTTTCTAAAGTAAATTACAGACAGTCACACGTTCAAGCTCATGTTACGATTTTCAAAAACTGAACTGTACCCCTGACAAAACAAGTTTCAGCCCAGCCCTTAAGAAAATTAACCTAACAGTTTCCTGTTGGACTGCACTCAAAGCTATGGGCTATAGTGGTACAAGCCTTCACACAATGACGTTCCTGTGTCTGCAGCCGTTACCCACCCGACACTGTTCCCTGTTGTTTCTCTCACTTCCCCATTCAGGGCCTATTTCTTTCAGAATGATACTGCTTTAGCTCACATTCGCTGAAGGGATTCTTAGCCTTCCAACCCAAATAATTTGTGATTAAAGAGCCGCTGTCAGGGTCAGACAAGGGTCAGACAGCACATGGCAAATAGTTCATGTGAAACACCACAGGGTTTTTTCCTGATTTGTAAAAGCAGAGTGATGCTCTGGCCCTCCTGTTCTGCATTCTGTGGCATTAAAATGGTAAATAGTGCATTTATATCGCGCTTTTTTCAAGAGCACTTTACAATTGATGCCTCTCATTCACCCATTCGCACACCAACGGTGATTGGCTGCCATGCAAGGTACCAATCAGCTCGTCGGGAGTCTTGCTCAGTGACATTGCAACACACCCACGGCAGGGGATTGAAGCAGCAACCGTCTGACTGCCAGATGACCGCTCTTACCGCCTGAGCTAATGTCGCCCCATCCATAAACAAGCTTTCAGACAAAAAGGTTTAAGAACCAGAAATGACTTAGGCCAGTGATGCAAGTAATCTTGAATCGTATTTTCTCCAAACAGCCTCTGTCTATTTTACGAAAAGAAACTCCAAAATAAAATAAATATTAACAGTGAAAGATTAATCTTTCACTTCATGATATTTGACTTAATATATAAATGTAATATACAAACAAACTACTTGAAGAAAGACATACAATACAAAGTCCAGACCAGTAAAGGTATTGGAGGTGCAGCCACACTGGTGCCCGAGGTCTGAGAGGGTCTGTCATCCTCTCACATTTTGAAAAGTCAGGCTAGGTTTTGAAACAGCTGGTAGCTGGTTGACCAGTTCAGACTAGTAATGGGCAGTTTGGCTCTCTCCCCAAGCACTGAGATCTGCCCGCCCCACTCCTCCTTCATCTCCTTAGACTTAGACAGTGTCCAATGGATACTTAAAAGACCGGTTCAGACCAGCTCCCAGCTCAACATGGTTAAGCTGGGTGACCAGTTCAGACCAGCTCCCTGCTTGACATGGTTTAGCTGGGTGACCAGTTCAGACCAGTTTAGCTGGGTGACCAGTTCAGACCAGCTCCCTGCCAACATGGTTAAGCTGGGTGTCCAGTTCAGACCAACTCCCAGCTTGAAATGGTTTGAGCAGCTGAAGCTATGTTTTTTAACAGCTGACAAGCTACCAGCACTGACTAGTTTATGAGTTAATGTTAGACCATCTTTATGACCAGCTTGACGAGTTCAATTTTCAAGTTGGCATAACTGTCACTACTGGCATAGCTGGATCTTGGAAAATTGAGATTGCGTCCATCGGGAAAGTGATTGCATATTAGAGCATATTCAGTGATTAAATGCAATCTGCAAATCACCTTGTAGAACCTGCACAGCTAGACCAATGAGGGAATAGCTGGAGGTGAAGGGACGACGTGTTCTTTCCTGGCTGTTGAATGAAAGATTTTAAATTATCAAACTCCGCACACGAACAGAGCACAATTATGTTTAGGAATATACTGGGTCTGTTGCCACGGGTCGGATATGGATTGACCTGCCCCATATCCCGCTTACAACTGGCCTGAAACAGATCAGTAATATTCCTAATATTCTCCGTTCGTAAACGGGGCCGTTTTGAAAGCTTAGTGGTTACTCTCGTTCCACTCGTTGATCTGACTCCATTTAAGATATAATTTAGAAATTTGGGTTTGTAACTTACGCAGACCTCGGGAGTGATTACACTCGACTCGTACCTGCGCCACCATTACTCAATAGATGCTCCCGGGATTAGCATTACTGCTGAAATCTCAGTTCGGTGGAGAACTCAGAGGCTGAGGGTCCAATCAACACAATACATGCAAACCTGCCATGATATTTGCGAGCCCAGGTCGGCGTAGCATTGTCTGGGCTCCTTAGAGCTAATTTGGTAGGAACCGGCGTAACGCCCATGGGTTCCCTTCGCACCAGATTACAGGAGCCTTGCGTCGCCCGACCCTTTAAGGGACAGAAATTGCTGGCCTCACAACTTAGAACTATCACAGGTGTACCGCCCCGCCGATCGGTCGGTCTTTTGGCCACCATTTCCCCCTGAGTATTTCAGTTGTAATTTAGGCTGAAAAGGTACAAGATGAATTAGAGTCATGGAGATCACGCAAGTTACAAACAAAATGGTTTATTTGCAGACGGGTAGGCAGTTAGCGTAGAATAAAACAGTCAATTACAGTCAATAGACAAATTAAAGATAAATAGAATAGAGTGAAATCTTACCCAGCCTGCTTTCGCTACACACATATACAAAGTATGCAGTGTGGGAAATCGAGTGCGATCTTCCCGATACTTACATACACGCATACCTACATAAGACATGTTGTGTGGGAAGTCGAATACGATCTTCCCCGATTGGTCTGTCTCCCTTGCTTTTATGCCAAATCACACGTTTGAAACCAGGCGGCAGTGCCATAAATCAACCTGGAGGGGTGGTCAAATCTGGAATTTAGACCCCCACCGTTGGGGGTTGTTGAGTAGGGAAAATGAGATGATTACCAGGAGAGGACGTGTAGGTTTTCCCTTGAGTTATTGAAACTATGGTTGATTAAAATCCATTTGGTATGAAATGCATCTCATCTGATTCGTTGACTTTACTGGATCACATCCATACCAAACAGATTATCCTAATGTTTTGTTATGGTGCAGTTATCATGAAACTTCCCTCCTGATTATCCATTTTACATGCAATTCCTGTTACCATTACATAAGACTTAATGCAATAATACAAGGATCACATGGGCAATGTTTTCAAGGTGTTACCGGGTCTATTTACCATCTAAACAACAGTTTTGAGGTTTTCATTCAAGAGAGTAGTCCCTGGGGTAATGACAGCAGTGCCCAAAGGAGGGCACTGTGGTACTGCCCGGAGTCTTTCCCCCTGGAAGTGACCAGGTGTGGGGCCATAAGATGTTAGGCACATTCCTTTCCCGGGAGTTTTAATGGCCCACATGGCCTAATTGCCCGGGAACCGCTCATCCACCCACCATATATCTCTCCTTTATCATCTTGGCGTCACTGGTCTGGAACTCCTCAAAAGGTACTACAAACAGTATTGTCCTTTGTCCCTTTTGACACCCACCAGAACCCCCACCTCACAAATGGCAGAGTCAACCCCCAGCTCACAGGCTCTTCACAGATGGCAGCCCTTCCTGATCTTAACCACTATGCTACAGGCCGCCCCATCATATCTATGAATGCTGTAGTTGGGAGTTTTCATGATAACTGCATTATGCTGTAAATATGTCTTTGTGCCTCTCATGGTAATATACCTTTTGGATAAACCTGATTTGGGTGAATGAAAGGAAAGGAGACATCCCAGACTGTTTGGTTTCTTCTCCTTATCTCCGAAATCCAATTCTAAAAAGTGAGTCACCCATCTATAATTTACAGCCAGGCCCACCCGGCAGGGGGCTAAAACACCTGGCTTCTAGAGACAGCTTTTGCCCAGTTTCCCCTCGGCTCCTGAATGGTTGTGATATCAAAAGGTAGACTGTTACAAAAACTAGACCATTACACCAGTCGCACTGAACCAATCAGAATAACACCAAACATCACTATATTCTGACCTGGGATTATCATGAAACATCTTTATACCATCTCCAATATTCCTGTTCTGGAATGTGAGAAAATCCTTCTCTAGCTCTCCCCCACAGGCATGTGTGCCAATGGTGGGGGCTAACAATGTAGGAGGGGGGGAAGTCAGCAAGCTGACCAGCGCATGAGACCAAATGTTCCTTATGACCGGCTTACAGATTCCCCCCTATGGCCCCGAGGGACAAACAACACAGTTCCAAGGGGTCACTGTGAAAGCCGTGGCTGTACATGTAATTCCCTGCGGATGCTTGGGGTCTCAATCCCGACAGTGTTGGCACCTGCAGGGGGCTGAGCACCGAAACAGCAGGGGTAGAAGATTTGAGGGAGTGGAATGAGGCTGGTGATGACGGACTCTCAGAACACCCAGTCCCACCAGTCCCACCATATGTAGGCATCCTGGGCAGAGCTGGTAGAGGAGCTGGCCCTGGACGACCCGTTGCACCAGGTCCATTAGGTCAGTCAGAGACCACGCACACTGTCCAGAAATAGTGTCCTTCCACCACAGAGAGACGTCCACCTCCAGCGGAATTCTCCAGATCTGACCCATTACGAAGTCCTCAATCACTTCCAGTCAATCAAGTGACTCGCTGGAAAGGTCACACCTTCATGCGTGAAGGAGCTCATCTCGCTGATGACGTACTACTGTGGGTGAGACACCTGGACGATCTCAGCATGGCCAGACAAAAACTGAACACCAATACATTTGGCACAAAATGGGAAAATATTGTTAGACATATAATAATGACAAGATGTTTCATGATAACCAGTGCGAGTAGTCAATATGGTCTTCATGTCCCTTATAGAGATATGCACCAATACGGTGATCTAATTTAAATACCTGATTCTTCACTACTACGCAGGTTGAGCGTATGGTAGTGGAATTTAGATAGACCTGTCTTAGGTGAATCAAAGGAAAAGAAACCAAGAATCCAATATAAACAGTACAACTATTTATAGTAAACATACAAACAATACATAGACACATTAATGAAGTGGATAAAGAATATTTTATCTTTGTTCTGACACAATCCACCTATGCCAGCCTAAGGCCTCAATGAATTCCCTTACGACATGACTAGGGTTCTTGTGCAGACAAAAGTCCAGAATATCTTGCTGGCAGCAGCAAACCAACCCTTGGCATATGTTCTGCAGGCTAAGACACGCTCGATGGTATGGGTCTGATGGACAAGTGAACAGCTAATAGAATGGAGCGTGAATATATTTTTTGTAAACTATGAATGATATGTTTGAGACCAGTGATCATCTGGTTTACCAAACTTGATGAAATTTAGGATAATGAATTATCCTATAAGTATTTGGATGGCACGTCTGCCTCAGAATTCAGGAACTAAATTATCGAGCTGTGCCTGTAGCCATGCATACTACTATATTGCAGTATATCGCATGCAGAACAGAATACTGGGACGGTTAAAACTAACATATACCAAACACAAGATGTATAACGCAGCCATTTGCTTCAAAATATAAACATTTATGCAGGGTGAATGTCTGCACAAATCCATACGTCCAATCAAAGAATTAATTAAAAACAATAAAAATATACACATTTATGCAGGGTGAATGGCTGCATAAATCCGTAATCAAATGAAAGAATGAATCAAAAACAATAAAAATATACATTTATGCAGGGTGAATGTCTGCATAAATCTGTAATCAAATTAAAGAATTGATCAAAAACAACATCAAAACAAAACAATTCATACACTCTCTCAAGATAAACCATTGAGAGTGCAGGTTCACTGCTCTTACAACAAGAAACACCACACATGACAAACACTTAGAGAAGGAGAGACAAGACGCACAAAGGGAGCAGTGAGAGCTGTGAGGGGGGGCAGTGAGGAACTGAGAAGTTTGAAACTGTGGGGGGAGTAGAATGACCCATAAATCAGTCCTTGCCAGAAAATGACCCCCCTTGTTAGGTTTTATGCCCAGAGGTGTAAATAAGAGGAGGAATTGCTTCTTCTCTTTTACTCTGAAATTTGCTTAAACATTTTTCATTTGGAACACCTTCCAAAATATAAGCCAATTCAGTGTTACTGGGCTATAAAGACCTCTCCTGTGGTACACACCTCACCATATAGGCACAGATGCCACAAGTCACTGTAAATCAGTGAAAACTTTAAAGGGTTCCTTTCATGGCATTAACTGGTTTATCTAAGGTCTAGAAAATATTCTAATATATATATTTTGTGTTAGTGGGAGAAACCACACAAACATACAATTAGATTTAGGTACACACATGCCTCAGTTAATCTAACTGGCATTCAAGTAAGTATATTAGTATTATTAACTAACAATTCTTAAAGGACATGCACAGACATGCAGTATACCGTATATAACAATATAAATTATCTGCATTCACTGTGGTGCAGCTAGAGCACATAAAGTGAAGCAGAGGAAACTAATATGGTACACCAAGATGCACTATACATTTGGCCTATGCCTAAATAATTTAATTTATCCGATAGGACAAATTATATAATCAGGGATTTCATCCTGTTTTACAACAGATGTATCCCCACTAGGGCAAAGCCTATGTGACATCTATTATAGAACATTTAGTAGATTTAATTTTACATATGTCCATAACGAATATTTCACAAACTATTGCCTATGCATTTAATTATAAGTATACAACTGTTGCCAATACAGGTAGCACATGCCAGAGGACTCAGTTTCCAGCCGCTCAGAAAGACAGAAATTCTGTGAGGTGACACCCGACCCCCGTCTCAGAGGTCTAGACATAGGCACCGCGTGCAGAATATTCCCCAACCTTGTAGCAGCGCATCAGAGGGGTGGAGACTTATATCTGCTGTGGCACCCAGCGGCCCTATGACGTAACATCGGGCCTAGTATACAGAGATATCGCAACCACTGATACAGGCCTCAATCACTGAGACTTAAAACTGCTGCTCCCTACGGACGGATACCCGATAGTCTCAAGTCTTGTTATAAACACCATACTTGTTATAACCACCACAATCAAAGGGCTTGAGAAGTATATCCGCCGTGGAACACAGACCTGGGTTTAGCATCAGCACTCCCCAGACTCCGCTTCTAGGTCTGGAACCTAGAACCTAGGCTATGCCCCTGATTCAGCACCCAGTTGCAACTTATAACAATTTATGCAATTATAATGGAGAAACTTGCCACCTTTAACGGAGCTCAAGCTTACTCCAAAATTAATATTATATGCGCGCATCCTAACAGACCGCACACATATATGTATTATTAATTAACTTTCAAACTTACCAGCTCATAAACCACTCATCTCTACATACAGATCTAAACACTTTTACCCTCTCTGTGACATGCTTGTTTGCACACATGTTGCTACCGAAGCCTACTTGCTCTTTAAGCTAATAGCCACAGCAACACAGCGCCGTCACAAAACATGCACATCAACATTTCTCTCTCTTTACCTCCTCCAATAATTACGTTACATACCCTGAGAGGTAGTAACCTGCAAAAATGACTGGATTCTACGGTCCCAGCCCTGTACAGGATATGTCGATTCCCGAAACAGTGTACATGCAGTAACATAACACAACTCTCCCAAACATATGCCGATATGAAAGAAATTGTGCTACTCACCACACCAAGGACCGCAAAACCAGATGGAAGAAAAAACCATACACCCGCGGTAACGGGTATCATGCCGGAATGCAACAACACCACCAGAAAGGACAAACTTCAGACACCTCACCCATTGTAAGCCTCGGCAGACGAATCTTACATGGATGAAGTTTGATCACATAATGAAATTAGATCACGTCGAGGTCACCACTTGTAGAACCTGCACAGCTAGACCAATGAGGGAATAGCTGGAGGTGAAGGTTCTTTCCTGGCTGTTGAATGAAAGATTTTAAATTATCAAACTCCGCACACGAACAGAGCACAATTATGTTTAGGAATATACTGGGTCTGTTGCCACGGGTCGGATATGGATTGACCTGCCCCATATCCCGCTTACAACTGGCCTGAAACAGATCAGTAATATTCCTAATATTCTCCGTTCGTAAACGGGGCCGTTTTGAAAGCTTAGTGGTTACTCTCGTTCCACTCGTTGATCTGACTCCATTTAAGATATAATTTAGAAATTTGGGTTTGTAACTTACGCAGACCTCGGGAGTGATTACACTCGACTCGTACCTGCGCCACCATTACTCAATAGATGCTCCCGGGATTAGCATTACTGCTGAAATCTCAGTTCGGTGGAGAACTCAGAGGCTGAGGGTCCAATCAACACAATACATGCAAACCTGCCATGATATTTGCGAGCCCAGGTCGGCGTAGCATTGTCTGGGCTCCTTAGAGCTAATTTGGTAGGAACCGGCGTAACGCCCATGGGTTCCCTTCGCACCAGATTACAGGAGCCTTGCGTCGCCCGACCCTTTAAGGGACAGAAATTGCTGGCCTCACAACTTAGAACTATCACAGGTGTACCGCCCCGCCGATCGGTCGGTCTTTTGGCCACCATTTCCCCCTGAGTATTTCAGTTGTAATTTAGGCTGAAAAGGTACAAGATGAATTAGAGTCATGGAGATCACGCAAGTTACAAACAAAATGGTTTATTTGCAGACGGGTAGGCAGTTAGCGTAGAATAAAACAGTCAATTACAGTCAATAGACAAATTAAAGATAAATAGAATAGAGTGAAATCTTACCCAGCCTGCTTTCGCTACACACATATACAAAGTATGCACAGTGTGGGAAATCGAGTGCGATCTTCCCGATACTTACATACACGCATACCTACATAAGACATGTTGTGTGGGAAGTCGAATACGATCTTCCCCGATTGGTCTGTCTCCCTTGCTTTTATGCCAAATCACACGTTTGAAACCAGGCGGCAGTGCCATAAATCAACCTGGAGGGGTGGTCAAATCTGGAATTTAGACCCCCACCGTTGGGGGTTGTTGAGTAGGGAAAATGAGATGATTACCAGGAGAGGACGTGTAGGTTTTCCCTTGAGTTATTGAAACTATGGTTGATTAAAATCCATTTGGTATGAAATGCATCTCATCTGATTCGTTGACTTTACTGGATCACATCCATACCAAACAGATTATCCTAATGTTTTGTTATGGTGCAGTTATCATGAAACTTCCCTCCTGATTATCCATTTTACATGCAATTCCTGTTACCATTACATAAGACTTAATGCAATAATACAAGGATCACATGGGCAATGTTTTCAAGGTGTTACCGGGTCTATTTACCATCTAAACAACAGTTTTGAGGTTTTCATTCAAGAGAGTAGTCCCTGGGGTAATGACAGCAGTGCCCAAAGGAGGGCACTGTGGTACTGCCCGGAGTCTTTCCCCCTGGAAGTGACCAGGTGTGGGGCCATAAGATGTTAGGCACATTCCTTTCCCGGGAGTTTTAATGGCCCACATGGCCTAATTGCCCGGGAACCGCTCATCCACCCACCATATATCTCTCCTTTATCATCTTGGCGTCACTGGTCTGGAACTCCTCAAAAGGTACTACAAACAGTATTGTCCTTTGTCCCTTTTGACACCCACCAGAACCCCCACCTCACAAATGGCAGAGTCAACCCCCAGCTCACAGGCTCTTCACAGATGGCAGCCCTTCCTGATCTTAACCACTATGCTACAGGCCGCCCCATCATATCTATGAATGCTGTAGTTGGGAGTTTTCATGATAACTGCATTATGCTGTAAATATGTCTTTGTGCCTCTCATGGTAATATACCTTTTGGATAAACCTGATTTGGGTGAATGAAAGGAAAGGAGACATCCCAGACTGTTTGGTTTCTTCTCCTTATCTCCGAAATCCAATTCTAAAAAGTGAGTCACCCATCTATAATTTACAGCCAGGCCCACCCGGCAGGGGGCTAAAACACCTGGCTTCTAGAGACAGCTTTTGCCCAGTTTCCCCTCGGCTCCTGAATGGTTGTGATATCAAAAGGTAGACTGTTACAAAAACTAGACCATTACACCAGTCGCACTGAACCAATCAGAATAACACCAAACATCACTATATTCTGACCTGGGATTATCATGAAACATCTTTATACCATCTCCAATATTCCTGTTCTGGAATGTGAGAAAATCCTTCTCTAGCTCTCCCCCACAGGCATGTGTGCCAATGGTGGGGGCTAACAATGTAGGAGGGGGGGAAGTCAGCAAGCTGACCAGCGCATGAGACCAAATGTTCCTTATGACCGGCTTACAACCTAATAAGCAAACTCCTCTTGATCATGGTTATTATACTTTCTTTGTACAATAATCAGAGCCTATATGCCAATTCTACAGAAGACGTTGCCTATTGTTTAAAAGATTCAATTCAATAATTTGTGGTCATTTTTTGTGGTTATTTTCTGATATGCAAAGTTTGCTGGGAAATATGTCCGTGTAGGCCATGTTGTCCTATGAAAGCATAATGTCCATCCTGCAGTATGCAGTATAACTGCTTTATAAACACTGTAGCTGGTGGATCTCAGGAGAGACAAAAGAGAACGTGGACCAGAACACAAAGGCAGCAGAGTTGGATAGCTGCTTTTTTTTTTTCAATTGCCACATAATAATCAGTGACCAATACACTAAATATTTTTTTCTAATAAACTGTAGCCCATATTTAACAGGTAATATGAAGGCCTGCACAAATTGGATCTCTAGAAAGAACATAATTAGCAAATACTAATGTGTTAATACTTGGAATTTTAATTTGTTCAGCATATCAGCAAATCTTAGCTTTAAACCATGATCTTGTTTCAGTTCAGTTAGTTCCTCCTGCTCCTGTAAAGTCATGTCCTTTCCAACAACTGATGCTGAGCTGTATTGGTCTCTAACCCAGTCAAGGCATTCAGTGGAGGCTGAAGAGAAATAAAATGACAACTTCTCCTCAAGAGTTTTCAAATGTTTACCTATTACCTCGCACAGTGCAGCAGTGTGATCTTGCCGTTTCTCTGTGAGTGGGAACATCTCAAGGTTGGCACTTTGCACATGTTGTTGCCAGAGGTGCACCTTTAAATGGAATCCATTTATTTTATCTATGCTTGTAAGCAGGTTTTCATTTCGACCTTGCATCCGTGAGTTCAGTTCATTCAGATGATGAAATATATCTGCCAGGTATGCCAGTTTTGCACACCACTCATCACTTGCAAACAGATTTGAGGAATCAGACCTCTCATTTGTCAGAAACACTTTAAGTTCCTCCCACAGCTCATACACACGGGCCACCACCTTGCCGCGCGACAACCATCGGACCTCCGTATGGAGCAATAAGGCGTTATGCTCCGCTCCCATTTCCTCACACAAAGATGCAAATATACGACTTTTCAAAGGTCGTGTCTTCACAAAGTAAACTCTGCGCACAACATCATCCAACACAGGAACTAGTTCTGCTGGTAAAGTCTTTGCAATGAGGGCCTCCCGGTGCAAAAAACAGTGCGTAACAATAAGATCTGGGTTTCTTTCCTTCACTCTGCTAACGAAGCCTTTGGTGCGCCCAACCATGGCTGCAGCTCCATCAGTACAAACACTTGTGCAATTTTCCCACGTAAGTCCTCCCTGGTCAAGATATTCCGATGTGACCTGAAAAATTTCCTCTCCTGTTGTTTTTTCTGGCAGTGCCTTGCAAAATAGGAAGTTTTCCCTAATGGCATCTCCATCCACAAAACGCGCATTGGCCAAGAGCTGAGAATGTCCACTAATATCCATAGACTCATCAAGTTGCAAATTTCCTACTGATGCGTATCTTTCCCAAAACATGACTTTCGATGTCTGTAGACGTGTCATCAATACGCCTGGCAATTGTGTTTTCTGAGAGCGGAACTTTAGCTCTGTCTTTAACCGCGTCAGGGCCGAGCATCTCGTTGACAATGGCTTTGCAGGAAGGTAGTATTAATGTCTGTGCCACAGACTGGGACTTTTTTGATTTAGCTACGAGTTCAGCAACTAGGTAACTAGCTTCGAGGGCTTTCTCAATTACCTTTGTGGTTTTTCTCATAAAAGTTGCCTATTTCTGTGTGTTTTCACGCAGGCGAACAAAATAGTCTATCAGCGTGTTTTGAAGCGACGGGTGTTTTGTTTGGAGATGGCGTTTAAGCTTGCTTGGCACCATGGCGCTGTTGGACAGCTTCTCGCCACATACCAAGCATAATGGAGTCGGTGTCGTCTCATCCCCGGTGAAAGTAAAGAAAGATAGCTTTCGCTGTATTGCCTCGAGCTCACCGTCTTTGCTTTCTTTTTACCACCACTCATACTAGGGCCTTCACCTGGGTCAGAATCTTGTCCAGGGCCCAGTTCGGAGTTTGCATTTTTCCTTTTTAAAAACTTCTAAAAATGTTGCTTTGGATAAAAGCGTCAGCTAAATGACAAATTAAATTAATTTTAAAAATTAAGCATTGAGTAACAATGAAAAGAAAGACTTATTACAGCCCCACATGACCAGGGTTGAGGACTCCTGCATTAGAATAATTTATTATATTAAAGGTACAATCGGTAATTTCAGATTTTTAATGGTCAAGAGAGGAATTGCAGCAACAAACACCCTCAAAACAGAACACTGCTTATCCCTCCCCCTTTTCTGTGCTAACATTGAAACGCCATGCCATTGGCTGTGGTAATTAGAACCAATTTCCAATCAATGAGCTTAAATTATTGTAACAATGTTTTAACACAAAAATCTGACCTTTAATTATTTAATATATTTTCATCAACTTCAACAACTGTATTTTCCACAGCACTATGCCTATGAACTGACTTTTACCTATTTACCTGTACAAGTCAGTTCTCGTGACTGGTTCAGAATAGGAAATGAATGGAGTGATGCAACAGCATATCATTATTTAATGGGAAACATGGTGACCTTAAATTATATAAGATACTTTAAAAATATAGTATGACATAGTGGGATATACATATAGCATGATATAGTATATTCCCTCACATATGAAGGTAAGACTGAGTGAATATGGATTCCCATGTCCACTTATAGAACAGGACCTGCAATCACAGTGCATGCAACGATTATGCTAATCTTTTTTTTTTAAATGCCTGATCGTAACATAATATCAGTAACAGCACTTTAACTAATAAGATTTGAACAACACCCATGCAAGAAAAATATAAGAAATCAATCTATACAATCACAGAGAATGATTATGAAAAGTCACTGAATTAATCACAGTTCATTTTAAACTTACCTTGGTTTAATGGTGTTAACTGAACAGCTGAGTAGAAACAATGCTGGCCAATGACTGCTTCAGAACCTATTGCCAATAAATCAGAGGAATTGAGGGAAAACATTGGAAGGACATATGGAGCTTGATCTCAATAGAGTATAATGTATAAATGAAGACAATATCTGTCAAAGTATCATGGTTTTTAGTTTAGTGCCAAGGTAATTTGACAAGCACAGGTGTGAAATTTGTATTTTGACCTTCAGTTTCTGTAGTAAGGGGTATTTCCTCATACACAGGAGTTGGTAATCCATGATCTGGAGAAGAGAGGAAAAACATCCTGAATTCAACAAACATTTGGCACGCAGTGTAACAGGAACAGAACTCAGAACAATCTATTCTCACCTGCACTTATGTAACATCCATTTAACCTGGAGTAAAACTCATCCCCATCCCCTCATCCCCTGGTTTTCGAACTTCTGAAATCGCAAAGATAACAATGACACACCAGCAATGATAAACAATGACACACCGGCAATGATAAACAATGCCACACCGGCAATGATAAACAGTGACACACCAGCACTGATAAACAATGCCACACCGGCAATGATAAACAGTGACACACCAGCACTGATAAACAATGCCACACATTAAGATATTCACTTTTGACTCCCCTATGGGCCATAGAGTGTCCCAGAATTAAATAAATAAATAAATAAATAAGAATACATAACTGTGTTAATAGAAAAAATGAGCTCATGTAATAATACTAAAATAAATAAAATAATTTAAAAAATGTGAATAAATAAATCTGGTAATATAGAAATATATATGTTTGTACAATGAATATATGAAGTTATATAAAATCTTTTGATTTATTTCCACTCTTATTTATTAAATTATTTCCATATATACAGTATTGCGCAAAAGTCTTAGACACAAAAGATTTAAAAAAAAAAATTTTGGTCTGTAATCTGAAAAAAAAAAAAATTACTTATTAAATTAATTGTGCATATATTTACATCCATCCATCCATCCATCCAGTATCTGAACCCGCTCATCCTGAACAGGGTCGCAGTGGGACTGGAGCCTATCCCAGCATACAGGCAGGAATACACCCTGGATAGGTCGCCAGTCCATCGCAGGGAACACACACCATTTACTCACACACTCATACCTACGGGCAATTTAGACTCTCCAATCAGCCTAACATGCATGTCTTTGGACTGTGGGAGGAAACCGGAGTACCCGGAGGAAACCCACGCAGACACAGGGAGAACATGCAAACTCCGCACAGAGAGGCCCCGGCCGACGGGGATTCGAACCCAGGACCTCCTTGCTGTGAGGCGATATATTTACATTTTTATACAAAATGTTCAGATTTACTTGCAATGCAACACATTAATACATTGTTAAAGTGGATAGCCTAATGTATAGCTGTGGTAAAAGAGTGCTACTACACACCTGATTTCCTGCATTTCTTAAAGCATTTGACTGCCAGCACCACCAGGCTTATGAAAATGATGACTGAACCAGAAACACCCACAATAAAGTACAGCCCTGCAGTGGAGGTAGAACAGGAAGATGTAATGAGACATAATATAATCTTTTGAATGTTTTCAAAACATTAAAACTAGATTCCAATCCTGTACCAATACAGGATTGCAAAATCAGCCTTGTTTACATTTACATTTTTGTCATTTAGCTTTTAATCCAAAGGGATTTACAAGTGCCTTGTGTATTCATGTACAGTATAGTGCCATCCAAAATTGTTCATAGCCCTGATAAAGATCAGCAAGAGAGCAGGCAACAAGCACAGAGCAAAAGGTCTGAAGGATTTTAGTCAGTGATCCTCCTCATAGTGTATGATCACCAATCTCATGAAACACTACATAAGAGGGGCAGTAGTGTTATCTTCACAAGGAGGGGGTGCACAAGGTACTGAATAGTCCTGACACCTATCTCTTTGGAGCAAATGCATTAGTGAATGATATGATACTTTTTTTTTTGCTCATATTAATCAAGAAGGGACATGAAATTTTTTTTAAGGGATTGTATTTCCAAATATTTGGTGGGCCTTAATTGCAAAAAATATACAATCATTCAGATATGGATTGGGATTAAAAACAAAAATAATGCAATCTAATAGATTTCATTAATAGTGACAATGGGCCTCATGCAAGAACCACTCGTATGAACAGATTTGTTCTTACATCACTTGTATTTTTGTGGTGGTCATGACCTGTCCTACGAATCATGTAAATACGCATTCCATTCATTTCCTATAGAGAGGCTTGCAGTGCAGAACCTCGGCTCAAACTTTTAAACTAGGCATTGCGGATCAAATATTAATCATTCAGCAACTGTATTGCTTATTTCCCGCCACAAATGTTTTAAGAAATGTATGTTTGTGGACTGTTTACGAGTCCTTCATATGAAAAAAGAAAGAGAATTGTATAAGATTAAATAAATTTTGCATGAAGCCAGTTGTGTTATACATTAGGGTACAATGGATATTTCACTGGATTTAACCTTTTACTTGTCTGTGGTCTTAATGATTAATTAAACTTACGAATATTAGTTGTCATGAAGCCTGCACTGATGAGAAAGTAGCATGCTCTGTCCTTGACATTTGTATTCACCATCATAGCAGCCATTCCAAAATCCCACTGTGTGCCTCTCCCCAGTGTGGTTTAGTGAGATCTGTGCTCCGTCTCTGCACCATATGTAGATCCCCAGCCATCCATTATCCAGGGTCACTACTGCCTGAGGCTGAGCTGCAAGATTCAATAATGCTTATCATCCAACTCAACGTGTTATATGTGAAAAACAATATCGTCGATTGAGTCTGTAATCCACTAAGCCTTACATTTCATGATTAAGTGCAGAACGTTACTGTCGTTGGAGTGACAGGTTTCCCTCCCACATGATACTGAAATAATGGAATTCTTCTTCACATTTGTGAGATTTGTTGATGGACAGCTGGTAAAAATAATTTCTCCTCACACAGACACGCAGACACTCTGTTGCACTCTAGTCATAATATGACAAAGCCATGTTGTTGTTTGAAATAGTAATAATAATAAAGTAAATAATCTGGCAGATATAACACAAATGTACATTATGAAATTAACGGGAACTTGTGATTATCTGCCTTGTTCTCCTGTGGGGTGTTTTGGTGTATTAAGATAAGATAAACCTTTATTCATCCCTTTCATGTGTTGTAGCAGCAACAGCGATGAGAATAAAACAGGTATGAAGAATAAGAATCTAAACAAGCCAGGATAATAAGAATAAAAAGTTAAAATAAAGATAAAATAAACGGCTGCTGGCCTATATATCTATGCTGGGTATCTGAGTCTCCAGCAACGAAGTGTGGAGATGGGTCTGGCTATGCGGGCTGTGGTAACGTTGCATGTATAACTGCTAGTCTATCAGGCTCCTATAGGCTACAAATAGTTCTGTCTTCCGTGGTATAAATATACAGAACATAACGCTATCCTAGTTCTACCCCGTTACAAATATGTTACAGATATAGCCTAACTATCCTACAGTAACAAGTAGACCAACCCTGTACAATATGCAGTACTTTACTTTGAATTTGCCTCCGGTCACACCTTTCAATTGACGTGGGACGAGTGGTTGGTCGGACTCGGTATTTTTCGGGACCGCAATGCATGCTGGGGATGCAGGCCCCAGGGGTGGATCTAGCCTCTCCCCGCTGTATGGCCCCTGACGAGGTAATTGCTTACCCTCGCTGGAGCTAGGTGCTAGCAGCATTGAATCCAAAGTTTCAGCAGTAAAAAACTAAACTACATCACCAGACTCTTGTAGTGTCATTGCGAGCACCTCCGGAAATTGTAAGTTTTATTCCTCATTAATACACGGGACCAAGGGTTCAGCGAGCAAGAAAGCTAGCTACACTAGCGAACTACGGCGTACGACAAGCAAAGAGTAAAGATGCGACGATATTTACCTTGTACATCCAATGTAGCAGAGATGCTCAGTGAGTATACACCAGTTCTCTGAAGCTTTCCTCTGCAGGTGTATGGTCCACTATGTGACTGATCAGCGGAGAGGATGGTGTATGTGTCTCCATTTACACTGCTGGAGTCAGCCTCGTCGACAGGAAGTTCCTGTCCATCTTTGTACCATTCATATATCCACTCTGTAGAGCTGCCCTGAATTACACACCTCAGAGTCACTGTTACATCAGGGAAGACCTCTGTCCATCCAGACTGCACTGTCAGCTGTGTTTGAGGTATACCTACAAATCAATACAACAGTTTCTAATAATTAAATTAAGGCATCATGAACACTCTCTTCGTATTCTTTTTAAATTATTAAAGCACATCGATCAAACCCACATTCTTCGAATGTAATAGTTCTCACCAGATATTTGTAAAGTCATAGGAGCACTGTAGTCTGAGTAAAAAGGGTTTCTTCCTCTTGCAGCTCTACACCGGTACTCTCCACTGTGGGCCAGAGCAGCAGGGCTGATGGTGTAACTGGACCCTTCAGACCTGCTGCTTTCAGTGTTGGGCAGAGCTGTTCTCTGTGTGCCTTTGTACCAGAAATACTCCCAGCCAGCAGGATCTCCCCCAAACCCACAGCTCAGGATGACACTCTCTCCTGTGTACATCTCTCCTCTGGGGGCATTCTGGGTAATAACAGGCTTTGGCTTTCCCCCTGATGAAAGTAAACATGTGCTTAGTCTTAATTTCTCAGCATTTATAAATATAGATAGGCTTCATCCACAAACAAGATCACATGGTTAAAGACTGAAGAAAATCTCCAGGAGAAAAACTCACCAGACACATTTAACACAAGTGATCCAGAGAAAGAGAGAGACCCTGACATGTGTACTCTCCAGTGTCTGACTCTCTCACAGAGTGCAGGATGTGCCTTTGTTGGCTTTCATTACTGCGGACACTGAGATGCTCCAATGTTATGTTGGTTTTTTCATCCATGAATATCTCCAGCCAAACCCTTTGCTGATGTCACAAGTCAAGGTAACGGTTTCTCCTGTGAACATCACTGAGGCTGGGGGATCTGTGACTATGACTGCCTGAGGACGAGTAGCTGAAATGCACATGGGAATACAGAATGGATTTTGTTTCATAATTTCATTTCATATTGTTTATAAAACACAAAACACTATTTGAGGGGACTAGTTGTCATTACACAACTTACCAGATGCTTTTATGTTATGAAAGTTACTGATTGCTTGGTCTTTCCCTTTTGCAGCTACACACTGATACATTCCACTCTCTCTCTCTCTTTCACAGCATACAGGACCAACACAGAGCCATCACCACTGGAGCCTGGAAGTTGTGTTAGGCCCACCTGTCCGTGTCTGATCCAGTAAAATGTCCGCCCCTCAGAACCAATAACCTCACAGGTGAGAGTAATCGTCTCTCCTGGGTACACAGCTGTTCCCTAATCTATAATTTTCCTCTATACTTGCATTCCTTATATTGTAGCACTTCCACTCTCTCAGATAGCATGTGTTTTGTAAAGTTCCCATGATCTTTTTAAATTCTGGTTTATAATTGCTGTGTGTTTTCCACAAAACAAACGTATGGTAGTGTAGGATCCACAACTCCCACAGGACAATTCCGCGACGTCCACCCCGCATGACGTCTAGCTCGGTTCAGCCAATCCCGTAATGGCGGGAGCAATAAACTTTCCCGTATGAGAGCAAGACATGTTCTCGGGATCCCTCTCTTTCTCCTCTTCTTCCCACTTATTTTCGACGCACACTTTTTGGCCATTCGCTTCAGCTCATCTGCTCCGAGACTCGGACAGAGGCTGAATGCTGCACAGCGCACTACCAGGCCTACGGACACACCCAGTTACCTTGCGGTAACTTAGTGGCCTATAGCCAGTGGAAACTGGTGTACGCGGAACGCTACATCAGTTTACTCCTGCAAAGCTCACCAACGAACAACAACAACAATCTTTTACACACGGAAAAAGAACCAGCGGACACATTTTTCCAGAACCGAATGGACCAGACAACGCGCAGCTAAGACGGGAACATCCAGGCATTGCGCACCTCTCCAGGACATCATTCACCGCACTATAAGGACAGCACGTCTTTTGGATCCAATGCGTATGGACTCAGTAAGACAACAAACATTCAGGCATAGCCAGTGTTTAGTTTAGTCTTAACTGTTTTTGTGAATCTGTGTTTCCATATTTGCCGTCTTATCGTTGGAATGTATTTTGTTAGCTATATATATATATATATATATATATATATATATATATATATATATATATATATATATGTACGTGAATTGATTCGTCGTCTTTTGTGCATATATAAAGTAAACCCTGAAAGTAGTCTTCTCACAGCTAACAATAACTAAAACACCCACTTTTACTTTCCTTTGTTTAAGGGACACGCACACACACACCCTACAGTAGTCATGTCCCTGCCAGAGCATAGATCGAAGGAGTGTAATATCTATACCTGTCTGTTCACCAAAAAACAGCAATGCTGTTGCATCTGAAACAGAGAGAAAGCAATGTCTGATCCTTTCATTCTGAATGAAAGTTGATATGAAATGATTTTATTATTTTCATATTGAAAATACAGTTTTGTTGGGTGGATTTTCATGAGACAATATATCTATTCTTTTTTCAGTAGTTACATGTTCTCGTAAAATTTTTTTGGCAATATTTGAAAACTCCAGTTAACCAATTGTTAAAGTTCGATTGTTCAGACACGAGACAGTCATAAGTTTGAAAATACATGTCGCTCATTTTCATCAATTTTATTGTAAACACTGCACAATATCTCACAATCCTTCACAATATTGTTAAATTAAATTAAATTTAAATGAAAAATACCGAAAACAGTATCATTTGTCCAGAATCTTTAGCGGTACTCTGGTACCGACCAATTAGGAACCGGTACCAAAAAATACCGGCTCTCGGTACACATCCCTAGTCTCTGGTATTGTCGTTGAAATGAAAATTTTCTCTTAAATTTTACAAGTAATAACTATAATAACACACATTTTGTGTCAGACATAAATTCTGTATGTTAGGATTGTATGGGCATGTTCTGGACTGCCTCACTACCCCACCTCCCCCCTCAACTTCTCCCACAATGTAGCACCCACAAGTAAATTGTATTGAAGAAGGAGGGAGATTGGGAGATGCAAACTCCTCACAGAAAGACCACCGGTCGGGATTCAAACCCTGGAGATTGTTGTTGCGAGGCAGCCACTGTCCACTGCACCACCATGCTGCCACAAATCCCTTTATTAAAAAAAAACCTTTAGACACAAATGTCATCAAACTATGAGAGGAGATCTGCAATGAGACTAAAACATTTATTGGCCTATAGGTCAGGGAATCCTTGATGTCATCAAGGTACCTGACCCAATAGCTGGTCTGGTAATAAAACTCCACCCATTTAATTCCAACATTGGAATACATGGAAATATTTGACTGATATAAGTTGATATTGCAAAGCATTTGATTTCTTTACTGTGGCTAATGTT
This sequence comes from Conger conger, assembly GCF_963514075.1. Taxonomy (NCBI): domain Eukaryota; kingdom Metazoa; phylum Chordata; class Actinopteri; order Anguilliformes; family Congridae; genus Conger; species Conger conger. Next base: position 11,714,695 of record NC_083769.1, read on the forward strand.
TAATACATACCATAATAACACCATTCAATGTAGTTTGAAGCCATTTAAAAACTGTGTGCAAGTATACCTAGAAGAATTGATGCTGGTTTGAAGGCAAAGGTGTCAGGGTTGAGAGGTAGTACCGGTTGTGTTTACTATTTTCAGCTGGTCCTCATTAGTGCCAGGGGAGCCTACCTCCTGTGGGTATTTAAAGCGCTCGCTGGCAATTGGTCGGTGCTTTGGTGTCAACTGTTCGCTCTTGCACCAAGCTGGTAAGCACGTGGTAGACTCGGTGTGTATTTGAGTCAGGTATCGTGCTGGTTCGGGTTTCTGTCACGTTCTTAAGAAAAGGTAAGGAGGGTGTTCAGTTTGCTAGTGCTGTGTGCACTGCTGACGCCTTCCTAAAGGTTCTTTGTTTGGTTTTGATTTTATTTCTAGCTTGTGTGAGCTTGTGGGTGAGGGACATTTTCCCCGGGATTTGTATTTTGGTTTGTCTTTTCCTGAGCTGTGTCTCAAGCAGTGGAGGCTGATGACTTCCAGAATTGAGGAGGCCATTTTTTTCCGCTTGCTCACTTCACTCGCGATGGAATGTTCCCTGTTCTCTTATCTGTCTTTGTGCTGGCCAAAGGCATACTATTTGGAGTGTAAGCTACAGTCAGAAAGTTCTGGCTGATGAAATTCATTGTGCAGAGCTTAGCCTTGTGCCTTCCTGAAGAAATGACATTGCTGTAAGTCTATGAGCCTGCCTGATAATTAAGCTGAGAAATGACATTTGGATGTAATATAAATGCCAAGTGAACATGTGTAAAAGGCAGGAATTTTAATTATGTAGTTAAAAACAATTTTGTTTAGCTTACATTTTTCATTCTTCTACAGCTTCAACATGTAATCACCAATGTAATCAAGTTTAGCATATAAAAAAGATAAGATAACACTTTCTTTATCATATGTAGTTTTATTCAATATATTTAATATAAAATATGTAAAAATATGGTTCCAGTTGGCTTTATCTAACGTTAACGTTATCCACTAGAGGGCAGCACTCTATTCGTATTTAGAGTGAATTTCCTCACAGAGCAACAATTCGGTAATTTGATATGGAAGATTATTAAATTGACTTGTAATAAAACGAAATGGACTACATTAAAAATAAAACTGTTCAATAAATCCCAAATGGTGTCTAACATGACCTATTGAATGTCATTCTCACTCCCTAGTATCTGGAATCTGCATATCTCCAGCCCAAGATCTCAAATTGCGCTAGAATCTCGCCGACTTCCGAGGTAGTTTTAAGCAAAAGTGTTTGCCAAATGAGGTATAAACTCCAGGGATGATAGCCAGGGGTGTTCTCTAAATTTCCTGAAAAGCACAAGTTGATAGGACACTCGTAGCCACTATGGCGAGTGTTTGTTTGACTGAAGTGACTAGCGAATTCTCAAAATGGCTTCTGTGTTGAATAGGAAAGGAAAGGATAGTTGATTCCAAATGAACCAGTAGCATGTGATTGGACGAACAAAATGTCAATCTTTCAGCCCTGGACACAATGCATGGTGAGGCCAGGCCTCCGTTGCCCACCCATTTTCAGTGATCTGGCCAATCACATATTGGCATGAAAAAAAATGCATTACATTGACTTCTATGAGAATCTCATTTCCTAGGGGAGGCCTGGCCTCCCTTAATACAAACTGATAGGGAAATCTGGCCTGTTGCTTTACAATTGCAATATTGGGTTTTAGCCATGGGAAAATTTAGATTTATGAACAAAACTAAAATAATATGAATATAAAAAATAAAAAATATGTTTTTTGTTAAAATAAATAAATAAAATAAATAAAATAAATATATTTATTGTTTTTTTAAAATCTCTCTCTTCTCTCAAATTATTGGGGAGGCCAGGCCTCCTCCACCTCTATGGAGGAGCCTCCACTGGTCTCAAGGTTATTTATTTTGCTTGCCTAGTGTTTTATACTAGGTTGTACTTTTATTTTGTCTAAAAGTACAAAGTTGTCTCCGGGTTATTTTCTGTTTCCTTTACCTCCCGGGATTTTGGGGCGAACACGTTCGCGTGTCCGCTTATAAGGGATTACCCTTAGTCGCTCCTGGCTCTCCGCCAGTCCCCGACTTTACAAAAGGGTGGTCACACCAAATATTGATTTGATTTAGATATTACTTCTGTTCACAATGTTTGTGAAATCAATTTTACGAGAAGTGCATTGCTCACAGATACATTGCTTTTTACTCAAGTTTTTTCATGCAGCATAGATTTTGTAGCCGGTGCCTTTTCTCAGCTGAAATGTCACCTCACCACAGTGATGGCTGTAGAAGTTAAATGCTGAAGTGAAACTACTGAAGTGGTCTGGCTTTCACAGGGCTCTTTCCGATGTAGCAATTCAAATATATTCCCATATATAGATTTTTTTTGGCAAATAGCATTAACTTCAAATCAATCAAAAGCCATGGACAATGTTCCCAACTGTTTCAGCTGATGAAATCACTCGCCACACACACAGTTGCCAGTTTGACCATTGACCTTGGTTATGCAGTCAGCCATCTAAGGGGAGTCTGCAACTTTCATATTTCAGTTATAGTCATTGTATTTTAACATACAGTATATGCCCTTATATGGTGTGATGAAGAAATCGTACCTGTATCACACAATCCTTTCTTTGCTTGTAAGAGAAACAACTTCTCTGTTAGTAGGAATTCAAGTCGCAGGTCAGTGGGTAACCTTGAAGATGACAGTGTTGTGAGATACGGTATAATTATAGCTGCCCCTGATAAACACATTACTGTCAGAACAGTTTGATAGGCAACTATAATCATTTGAATCTAACGGGGGCAGCCTGTCGCCTAGTAGCTAAGTTGCTTGACTGGGACCCAGGAGGTTGGTGGTTTCAAAACCGAGTCTATAATTACAGTAGAGGCTGCACACCCAAACTCAATATAATTCTTAATTAGTATATAATACTACTACTTCTACTACTACATGATCCACTATGGCTCGAAACAACTACAACATTTATCCACAATGGTTTTAAATGCCCTTAAGCAAGGTCCTTAACACTACATTGCCCCAGGGGGGATTGGCCCCTGCTTAAGCAAATCAACTGTAAGCTAAATAACTGAAATGTAATAGAATGTTCTATTAGATTTCACTCAATCCTTGACAAAGCACGCTTCATTCTACAGCTTGAGATCTTGTTGAGCTCCTAATTAGTATACAGTCAAGTGCCTAATTACAGGAAACGTAAAGGAAACCTACAGGATGGCGGATCTCCAGGAACAGGGTTGTTTTCCACCATCTTAGAAGATGACCCTAAAAGGGAAACTGTCTTGGTAGGGTGAATAATATAACTAGATGCAGGCATTTAATTTGTCTCATCTTTAGTCTCTGGCTTGCCTGCTGCATTTCCTCTTTGTGTGGAAACTGAGGTGAGCTAAATAGATCTTGTGGCTTCTGCTGAGGCAGAGTAATCAGAATGGAGCTGAACACAGTGTCCTTTCTGCTCTGTAAGTAGAAGAACTTTAATAATGCGATTTCAAACAATAATTATTTGTTGACATGTAAGAATGATGATTAAAAGGCATAATATGTAGTAGGTGGGACAAAAATGGCTATGTTGTGAAAACCTGAATACATTCATAATACAGTGTATAGTTGTGACTGCTTTCTTTTGAATTTAATTTCACTGAACAATATTGTGAAATTGTGTTTACAATTACATTTCTGAAAATGTGCAACATGTATTTTTAAACTTGACTGTCTCTTGTGTCTGAACAATCGACTCTAACATTAACTGGTGTGAGTTTGTCAATTTAAAATATTGCATGAAAAATGTAGGGAGTGAAACTATCGAGACCATTTAGCTACTCAAAAATGGACAGTGTATTGTTTCATTAAAATGTGTGTTTTCAATATGAAAATAATAAAATCATTTAATGTCAACTTTTATTCAACCTGGAACAGGCATGGAAATTGCTTTCTCTCTGTTTCAGATGCAACAGCATTGCTGTTTTTTGGTGAACAGACAGGTACAGATATTACATCTATGCGTTGGCAGGGACAGAACTACCATTCATTTGTTTTGTGGAAAACACACAGCAATTATAAACCAGAATTTAAAAATATCATGGGAACTTTACAAAACACATGTTTTCTGAGAGACAGGAAGGGTTACAATATAAGGAATGCAAGTAATGAGGAAAATGATACAGTTAAGAAAGTTTTGCATTTAGAAAATGCTATGTAGTTAAATTGAATTTAGAATCTGTATTTTCATTGATACTATGTATTAAAGCAAACTGTTCATTGTTAAACACTTGTTTCATTCTGTTATAACTTGTTCAGCTGCACTGTCCAGTCCGGGGGTTCTTCTGACTGCTAATCCTCCATGGTCAGCTGTGTTCCCAGGAGAGACGATTACTCTCACCTGTCAGGTTATTGGATCTGAGGGGTGGACATTTTACTGGATCAGACACAGACAGGGGGGCCTAGCACAACTTCCAGGCTCCAGTGGTGATGGCTCTGTGCTGGTTCTGCATGCTGTGAACGAGAGAGAGAGTGGAATGTATCAGTGTGTAGCTGCAAAAGGGAAAGACCAAGTTTCCAGTAACTTCCATAACATAACAGCATCTGGTAAGTTGTGTAATTGAAAACTAGTCCCCTCAACTAGAATTTCATGTTTTTATTTTTTGCTTCATAATACATTATGAAATGAAATTATGAAACAAAATCCATTCTGTATTCCCATGTGCATTTCAGCTACTCGTCCTCAGGCTGTCATAGTCACAGATCCCCCAGCCTCAGTGATGTTCAGAGGAGAAACCGTTACCTTGACTTGTGACATCAGGAAAGGGTCTGGCTGGAGATATTCATGGATGAGAAAAACCAAGAGAACATTGGAGAGTCTCAGTGCCCATAGTACCGAAAGCCAACAAAGGCACATCCTGCACTCTGTAAAAGAGTCAGACAGTGGAGAGTACTTCTGTCAGGGTGAACGAGGACAAAATCCTGTTATACAGTCTGTCTCTGGATCACTTGTGTTAAATGTGTCTGGTGAGTTTTCCTCCTAGATATTTTCTCCTGTCTTTAACCATATGATCTTGTATGTGATGAAGCCTATCTATATTTATAAACGCTAAGAGATTAAGATTAAGCACTCATTCACTTTTTTCAGGGGGAAAGCCAAAGCCTGTTATTACCCAGAATGCCCCCAGCGGAGAGATGTACACAGGAGAGAGTGTCACCCTGAACTGTGGGTTTGGGGGAGATCCTGCTGGCTGGGAGTATTTCTGGTACAAAGACACACAAAGTACAGCTCTGCCCAACACTGAAAGCAGCAGGTCTGAAGGGTCCAGTTACACCATCAGCCCTGCTGCTCTGGCCCACAGTGGAGAGTACTGGTGTAGAGCTGCAAGAGGAAGAAACCCTTTTTACTCAGACTACAGTGATCCTATGACTTTGGAAATATCTGGTGAGAACTATTACAATAGAAGAATGTGGGTTTGATCGAAGTGCTTTAATAATGAAAAACATATGAAGCGAGTTTTGCCTTAATTTAATTGTTAGAAACTGTTGTATTGATTTGCAGGTATACCTCAAACACAGCTGACAGTGCAGTCTGGATGGACAGAGGTCTTCCCTGATGAAACAGTGACTCTGAGGTGTGTAATTCAGGGCAGCTCTGCAGAGTGGATATATGAATGGTACAGAGATGGACAGGAGCTTCCTGAAGACAAGGCTGACTCCAGCAGTGTAAATGGAGACACATACACAATCCTCTCTGCTGATCAGTCACATACTGGACCATACACCTGCAGAGGAAAACTCACAAGGAGAGCAGTTCAGTCCATCACCAGTAGTCCTGTTAACCTGAATGTTTCATGTAAGTGTGAAAAGTTCTTGATTTTCAATATTGACAGTTTGAGCCACAGACATACCTCATTTATGTTAATCAACCCAGTACTTAGAATAGTTCTTCTTGTATCCACGAGGTGCAAAAGAAGAGATACTGATCTTCAGTGCCTCTCTCTGCCCATCATTACATTATTTCCAGTTTACTTTGTGGATATCTAACCCAGTGTTCTCGCTGTGAGCGACTTGGTTGATGGGTTTCTCAAGTGTAGTAGCCTGAGGGAGGGGCCAGAGCTTGAATTTATGAATTTAATAACTTTACTGTTAGCAATAGCCAGCTCTCCGGTGCTGTAAATAAGCTCAACGTGTTTTTGGTGTTAATGTGACTGATTTTGTTAGAGCAAGCTACATATTTGCCACAGTTTACTGCCTGTCATTACGTGTTTAGCTGCTTCTCCAGTGCATTGAGTGAAGCCGGGCAGAACAATTATTCACAAAATAGGATCAAATTGGTTCAGAAACTCTGAAGCACAGAACTCTGAGTGGATGTTGATGGGCGATGCAGCCCAAAAGTCAACCCACGGGCAACTCTTTTCGGGCAACTTTTTTTGGCCGACTTTTGTCTCAGTTACTCAGTTGCTCATTCTGAGGTTCTGTGTCTGAGACCCTGTGACCCTGTGCTGGGGTTCTGTCTGAGACCCCGTGACCCTGTGCTGGGGTTCTGTGTCTGAGACCCCCGTGACCCTGTGCTGGGCTTCTGTGTCTGAGACCCTGTGACCCTGTGCTGGGGTTCTGTGTCTGAGACCCCGTGACCCTGTGCTGGGCTTCTGTGTCTGAGATCCCGTGACCCTGTCGCTGTTTGTGTATACAGTACTTTGCAAAAGTCTTAGCCACCTGTATAACATTCTGTACAGATAAGATTCTTTCAAAAATAATGAATTAATTATAATAATTAATGGTCCTAAATAAACAAACAATACATTTTACATTACATTTGAATAATTTGGCGGAATAATTAAAAACTGAATCAAATCAATATTTTTGTGACCACCCTTCGGGATTAAAACTGCATCACTTCTCTGAGATAGCCAACGCTGTTCTGCTGATTAAACAAGGTTGTTCCAAGCATGCTGGAGAACTTGCCACAGTTCTTCTGCAGACTTTGGTTGGCTCCTTGCTTCTGATCTCAGACAGCCCTGATCAAGTATTTATGTAAAAAGTAGTCAATTGCTTCCAGTAAAATGGTATAATTATAATAAAAAATGTCTCTGTAAAATTAAATCTTTTGGAAAAGTAATATTTGGAAATCTCAAATGTGTTTTTTTATACTAACACACAAAAAAATAACCATATATATAATGAAGTCTAGGGTGCCTAAGACTTCTGCACAGTACTGTACTTCTCGCCTATGTATACATCATCCTGTTTCGTCAGGGGTGTTAGAGACGGATGTCTTGTTTGTGTTTTGTTATCACTTTGCCGTTCCCGGTTCTAGGTAGGCTATAATGCAGTTGGGAGGCTGTGGTGTTCTCCCTGGCACTGTTCGCGTACCTAGTTATTACTCGTATCATCTTTGACTACCACCGTAATCTGTAGGGCATGAGGTTGAGATTCTCTGCTGTCTGTTATTGCCTTTGCTCGAGTCAGATTAGACTTCTCAACCTTTTTCAGAGGTTGTTTTATTGGTTGGTTAATGGCCGGGGAGTTATTTATTCCCTTTCTTGTCTCCCCCTTCCTCCTCTGGGGTGCATCCCTTGTCTCTAGGGATGTCCCCTGAAAATATCAGTGGTTATCTCACGTCTTGTGGGTAACTTTTAGAACCCAACTCGGTCACGTTTGGTCCTCCAACCCCGCTCATTCACATTTTTGTACCCAAGAGGTGAATAAGACGAGAGAAACTTATCTTCAGTGCCCCTCTCTGCGCATCATTACATTATTTCCAGTTTACTTTGCGGATATCTTACCCAGTGTTTTCACTGAGAGGGAATTGGTTGAAAGGTCGCTCAAGTGTACTAGGTTGAGGGAGGGGCCAGAGCTTAAATTAATTAATTGAATAGCTAGATTGTCGGCAATAGCCAGCTCTCCAGTGCTGTAAAAAAACAATAGGAAATTAAATTATGACACAAAATCTATGTGGATGAAGCCTATCTATATTTATAAATGCTGAGAAATTAAGACTAAGAACATGTTTACTTTCATCAGGGGGAAAGCCAAAGCCTGTTATTACCCAGAATGCCCCCAGCGGAGAGATGTACACAGGAGAGAGTGTCACCCTGAGCTGTGGGTTTGGGGCAGATTCTGCTGGCTGGGAGTATTTCTGGTACAAAGACACACAGAGAACAGCTCTGCCCAACACTGAAAGCAGCAGTCCAGCAGGGTCCAGTTACACCATCAGCCCTGCTGCTCTGGCCCACAGTGGAGAGTACCGGTGTAGAGCTGCAAGAGGAAGAAACCCTTTTTACTCAGACTACAGTGATCCTCTGACTTTACAAATATCTGGTGAGAACTATTACATTCGAAGAATGTGGGTTTGATTCGATCGATGTGCTTTAATTATGAAAAACATGAGGAGAGTGTTCATGATGCCTTAATTTAATTGTTAGAAACTGTTGTATTGATTTCCAGGTATACCTCAAACCCAGCTGACAGTGCAGTCTGGATGGACAGAGGTCTTCCCCAATGAAACAGTGACTCTGAGGTGTGTAATTCAGGGCAGCTCTGCAGAGTGGATATATGATTGGTACAGAGATGGACAGGAGCTTCCTGTAGACGAGGCTGACTCCAGCAGTGTAAATGGAGACACATACACAATCCTCTCTGCTGATCAGTCACATACTGGACCATACACCTGCAGAGGAAAGCTTCAGAGAGCTGCTGTATACTCTCTGATTAGCAGTGCTGCTACATTGAATGTACAAGGTAAATATGATCGTTCTCAACAATTTGCATGTCCAAAGTTAACTGATAAGGCTGAAGTACAAAGTCCATTTCAATAATTCCCACAATCTGTGACTGACTTGCCTTACATGAACCCAGTAAAAGCTGTTCCCTTCACAGATTTTGAGAAAAAAAACAAAACATTATTGGTGCCATAAAGTAGTTAGTGTATGAGGAGTGAGTGAGAGCTTCCATTCAGCTCCTTATCATGTGCAATGGGAATACAATGCAATGAATGGGAATGTCTTTGCAAATGAATGCACTGAAGTCACTTAAATACAGTGCATCCGGAAAGTATTCACAGCGCTTCACTTTTCCCACATTTTGTTATGTTACAGCCTTATTCTAAAATGGAATGAATTCATTTTTTTCCTCAAAATTCTACACACAACACCCCATAATGACAACATGAAATAGGTTTTTTTTTTTTTTTTTGTGCAAATTTATTAAAAATAAAAAACTAAGAAATCACATGTACATAAGTATTCACAGCCTTTGCTCAATACTTTGTTGATGCACCTTTGGCAGCAATTACAGCCTCAAGTATTTTTGAATATGATGCCACAAGCTTGGCACACCTATCTTTGGGCAGTTTCGCCCATTCCTCTTTGCAGCACCTCTCAAGCTCCATCAGGTTGGATGGGGAGCGTCGGTGCACAGCCATTTTCAGATTTCTCCAGAGATGTACAATCGGATTCAAGTCTGGGCTCTGGCTGGGCCACTCAAGGACATTCACAGAGTTGTCCTGAAGCCACTCCTTTGATATCTTGGCTGTGTGCTTAGGGTCGTTGTCCTGCTGAAAGATGAACCGTCGCCCCAGTCTGAGGTCAAGAGCGCTCTGGAGCAGGTTTTCATCCAGGATGTCTCTATACATTGCTGCATTCATCTTTCCCTCAATCCTGACTAGTCTCCCAGTTCCTGCTGCTGAAAAACATCCCCACAGCATGATGCTGCCTCCACCATGCTTCACTGTAGGTGGTATTGGCCAGGTGATGCCTGGTTTCCTCCAAACATGACGCCTGGCATTCATGCCAAAGAGTTCAATCTTTGTCTCATCAGACCAGATAATTTTGTTTCTCATTGTCTGAGAGTCCTTCAGGTGCCTTTTGGCAAACTCCAGATGGGCTGCCATGTGCCTTTTACTAAGGAGTGGCTTCCGTCTGGCCACTCTACCATACAGGCCTGATTGATGGATTGCTGCAGAGATGGTTGTCCTTCTGCAAGGTTCTCCTCTCTCCACAGAGGAATGCTGGAGCTCTGACAGAGTGACCATCGGGTTCTTGGTCACCTCCCTGACTAAGGCCCTTCTCCCCTGATTGCTCAGTTTAGACGGGCGGCCAGCTCTAGGAAGAGTCCTGGTGGTTCCGAACTTCTTCCATGTACGGATGATGGAGGCCACTGTGCTCATTGGGACCTTCAAAGCAGCAGAAATTTTTCTGTACCCTTCCCCAGATTTGTGCCTCGAGACAATCCTGTCTCGGAGTTCTACAGACAATTCCTTTGACTTCATGCTTGGTTTGTGCTCCGACATGCACTGTCAACTGTGGGACCTTATATAGACAGGTGTGTGCCTTTCCAAATCATGTCCACTCAACTGAATTTACCACAGGTGGACTCCAATTAAGCTGTAGAAACATCTCAAGGTTGATCAGTGGAAACAGGATGCACCTGAGCTCAATTTTGAGCTTCATGGCAAAGGCTGTGAATAGTTATGTACATGTGATTGTAGAACCCGCACAGCTAGACCAATGAGGGAATAGCTGGAGGTGAAGGGACGACGAGTTTTTCCCTGGCTGTTGTGAAGTAAATAAGAGATTGTAATTATCATCCTCCGTCCAAGGACAGAGCACAATTATGTTTAAGAATATACTGGGTCCGTTGCCACGGGTCGGATATGGATTGACCTGCCCCATATCCCGCTTACAGCTGGCCAGAAACGGATCAGTACGATTCTTAATATTCTCCGTTCGTAAACGGGGCCGTATTGTACGCTTAGCGGTTGCTATAGTTTTACTCGTTTATCTGACTCCATTTAAAATATAATTTAGAAATTTGGGTTTGTAACTTACGCAGACCTCGGGAGTGATTACACTCGACTCGTACCTGCGCCACCATTACTCAATATATGCTCCCGGGATTAGCATTACTGCTGAAATCTCAGTTCGGTGGAGAACTCAGAGGCTGAGGGTCCAATCAACACAATACATGCAAACCTGCCATGATATTTGCGAGCCCAGGTCGGCGTAGCATTGTCTGGGCTCCTTAGAGCTAATTTGGTAGGAACCAACGCCAACATAACGCTCATGGGTTCCCTTCGCACCAGATTACAAGAGCCTTGCGTCGCCCGACCCTTTAAGGGACAGAAATTGCTGGCCTCACAACTTAGAACTATCACAGGTGTACCGCCCCGCCGATCGGTCAGTCTTTTGGCCACCATTTCCCCCTGAGTATTTCAGTTGTAATTTAGGCTGAAAAGGTACAAGATGAATTAGAGTCATGGAGATCACGCAAGTTACAAGCAAAATAGTTTATTTGCAGACAGGTAGGCAGTTAACGTAGAATATCAGTCAATTACAATTAGACAAATTGAAAATAAAAGTATAGAGTAAAGAATCTTACCCAGCCTGCTTTCGCTACACACATATACAGAATATGCACAGTGTGGGAAATCGAGTGCGATCTTCCCAGATAGACTCGTCTCCCTGGCTTTTATGCCAAATCATATGTTTGATCCAGGCGGCAGTGCCATAAATTAGCCTGGTGGGGTTGTCGAATCTGGAATTTAGACCCCCTCCTTCGGGTTTGTCAGGCAATGGTAAATATAGAATTAGGTGATTTACCCGAGAGGACATTTCACTGTTTCCAGTTTTATCCTGAGTTCCTGAAACTATGGTTTATTAAATTCTATTTGGTATGCAATGTATCTCATCTGATTCCTTGATTTTACTGGATCACATCCATACCAAACAGATTATCCTAATGTTTTGTTATGGTGCAGTTATCATGAAACCTCCCTCCTGTGTATCCATTTTACATGCAATTCATGTTATTACTACAATGGACATAATGCAATACAACAAGGATCACATGGGCAATGTTTACAATATTTTACCAAATCTATTGACTATTTTAACAACAGTTGTGACGTTTTCATCCAGGAGAGTAGTCACTGGGGTAATGACAGCAGTGCCCAAAGGAGGGCACTGTGGTACTGCCCGGAGTCTTTCCCCCTGGAAGTGACCAGGTATGGGGTCATGAGATAGGCCACAAATGTTTTAGGCACATTCTTTTCCCATGAGGTTTAATGGCCCTCATGGCCTAATTGACCTGGAACCACTCATCCACCCATCATATATCCATCCCTTATCTTCTTGGCTTCAATCGTCTGGAACTCCCCAACATGTAATACAAACAGCATTGTCCTTTGTCCCTCTCGACACATACCAGAACCCCCACTTCACAAATGGCAGAACCCCCAGCTCACAGGCTCCTCACAGCACACTTCGCCTCCCTCCTACAGCTCCCCCCTCTGACCCAGTGGGGGACACTTCGGACCGTCCTCCCGAGGGGTCATAGAAAATCCCTCAGATGGTTTCCTTTGGACGCCCAGGGTCGTAGGGCTGACTGTGGGGGGACACCTGGAGAGGGTTGACGGTGAGGATACCGGGAGAGGGTTGACTGTGAGGATACCGGGAGAGGGTTGACTGTGAGGATACCGGGAGAGGGTTGACTGTGAGGATACCGGGAGAGGGTTGAGATCAGGTGTCGTGTAGGTTGGAGTGTGTTCCGTCAGGAGCGCAAAAGACGTCGGATAGGGTAATGATGGTCAGGCCATGCACGATCTGTTGCACCAAGCCCATCAGATCAGTTACCGCCCGCACTCTTCATCCACGGGGTGGACTGAACTTTAACAAGCTTGGTGTGATCATGGGAAAAAAGTTTGCAAGATACATTTATGAATGATGTAGGGAGTTGTCATGATAACTGCATTAGGTTGTAAATATGGTTTTGTACCTCTCATGGCAATATACTTTACAATTTGGGAGAAACTCGATTTGGGTGAATAAAAGGAAAGGTGACAAGCCTATTACACTTGGTGCAGGAGGTAGTTAAAGTACATATATATATATATTCCCTCTTATTTAGCATAGCATAAGCTCTGCAGGCTCGGCCACACTCGATGGGACGGGTCTTATGGAATAATGAATGTTTTGATGGAGAGAAACGCCTGCGCTTCCGACCAGTTTTCCTTCATGATATTTCTATTAATGAGGTGTTAGAAACCAGTGGCCACCTGATTTGCTACCTATATTGAGTTAGAGGTTAAACCATCGAGTTGCGACACGGTCATGCAGAGATTTCATTATTCTTGTTACAATGCACTATATATGCATTAGATATATGATTTATATAAAAGATTATAATAAACTATATAACATTATATGACAGAGAAAGAAATCGTTACCAAACACAAAACATAACATGCCATGATAATGAAAACGTGACAATAATGGTAATATAAAAGGGGAAAAAAACAAACACAAAAAAAACACTAAACATGGCTTAGGATATATACGATAAGTAATAGTCAGCGTCTGCATTATTTTGAAGTCTGTGACATACACATTTTAAAAGGCATGAAATACTTGTTATGATTATTAACAGGAATACTATCAATAGCAAGAAAATTTCACAGATTTCCACAACATTTTTCCAGAAGGGACCCATAAAGGCCCCTAACCATGAGGTGTTATCTTTCCTTATCTCTGATGCTTGTTTACGTAAGTGATCCATGTCTTCAATTAGTTGTTTTAAATTGTCTTTTGGATCTATTACATCAGAACAGCATTCAGGACCTACAATAGTACATGTCCCCCCCTGTGAGGAGAGGATGTAATCTAATGCCACTCGATTCTGGAGAATCATCAACCTATGTGATGACAGGGCTAAAGAAACATTTCCTAGTGCCATGGTCGTGTCATTTGCCAATTGCTCAACATACTGGGACACCATTCGAATTTGGTCTAGGGCTTGCATTACTCCATAGTTTGGTATAAGAGCTCCTAGTGCTCGTGACCAAAATGTTTGCGTGCATGTGAAATCTTTAATACAACCAGAATGGTCATCTTCACCCCCTGAGGAAAGGAGTGAGGTAGGGGATTGACTGGGTAACTCTGTTGGACGCATGGCGGGATAGATATATACTAGGGAACAAGTCCCTGTGAACTGAGCCGGTAATTCAGGCCACACCGTTGTTCCACATAACCAATGTGTTCCTGGTGGAGCTGGAACACGACAAAATTTATTCAATCCTAGTAACAATATCCAGCCATCTTCCTCGTTAACACAGCCATTAGGGGAGTCATGAGATGCACGAGGTGCAGGATATTGCCGGGTCATCCGATGGCGACGGGTCCCATCGCTATGGTAAATGTTGTACTTGTCTATTGTGTAGATGTTTTGGCATTTTGTTTGTGGGATCCTCCCCATCAGTGAGGAAGTCCCGTACTGTTCTAAGCACCATGTAAAACTGGTTGGGACAATGACATCAGATATATTAAAAGAGGGTATATGAACTTGATTACAAATCAAGCCTGGAACACAGCATTGAGTAAGAGAAACAGCAGTGAAATTATGACAGGTGGATACATCTATAGCCATAGAGCTCTTGACATTAAGTTTTAAAAGAGCACATGTATCACATTGTGAAACTGGGTGTGCCGCCCAGGGAATACCAGCACCTACGCTCACTGAATGTGGCACACAAACACTTTGATTGGGGAAAAGTAAGGAACGTGTATAATCAAACATGGTTTGAAATGTATTAGCCCTAGAGTTAAATGATGGAGGTTGCAGTGCTGTTGGGTGAAGTGTAGGAGGTGTCGGTGATGGTGGAGATCCCTGTCCGCCATATGCAAGAGGCAGACAGGACATATAGCAAACCATTACCCACTGCCAGCACATGATGAGAGGAAGATGGTCCACAACGATGTTTTCCTCCCAGGCTCCTCTACTGGTAGTGACAGCAGGCATACTAGACCGCAGACACACTTAGGAAGAAACACAGGCAGAGAGATACAGTTAGGTATTCCCCCCATCCCCCTTGAACAATTTACATTGGCTCATGTGATACCACCTTAGCTTCCCTCGGATGGCTACGGCTATGCAGCTATGGCAAACAGCCTTTACTTCATAGGGCCCGTGCCACCGAGGGGCAAAAGCATCCTGCTTCACAAAGACACGTACCATTACCATGTCCCCTTCTGTAAATTTAATCTCGGAGGTAGGGTTGAATTGGGCATCATTGCGCATGTCAGCCTGCTGTTGTTTCAGCGCAGCCTGCGCATGCAGCACTTTCAGCCGCTCCTTTAGCTGCTCTAATACCCCCTGTTGCTTCGCTAGTACCAGAGGCCCCAGATCTGAGGAGGGAACCTCTGGGTCAATTGGTAGCCTCATGAGCCGCCCCGTCATCAATTCATATGGGCTAAGGCCTGTAGCTCTGGATGGGGTAGCACGCAGAATGGTTAGGACCGTGGGCAACGCCTCGGTCCACTTATTCTGGTGTTGCGCTATTTGTTTAGCAATCCCCTCCTTGATGGTGCGATTTACCCGTTCAACCATCCCTGAACTCTGAGGCCTATAGGGCACATGAAATGATTGCTTGATGTGTAGCATTTTGCAAACCTGTTGGGTTACCTGACCGGTGAAATGAGTTCCCTGATCAGATTCGATTTGCATCGGCGCTCCCCAGAGCGGAATGATTTGGTTCGCTAACACCCGTGCCACTGTATTCGCGGTGTTATTGCGTGTGGGGATCACCTCAACCCATTTCGAAAATTTATCAATGATCACCAGACAATAGCGATACCCCCCTCTTGCAGTGGGGAGCGGACCAATGAAATCTAACTGAAGGGATTCCCACGGCCCTCTCGGTGGATTAGGCCGACGCAGGTTTGTACGGCCAGGTCTGCCTTGGTTCACCGAGGCACATACAATGCAAGAGCTGCACCACTGCTCGACATCAGCTTGCATATGTGGCCACCAAAAATGACGTTTAATGAGCTGCAAGGTTTTTTCAGCTGACACATGCGCATATTCATGATACAATTTCAGCACTGGCCTTCGCAGTGCATCGGGAATCACATAATTGCCATCTCGCAAAACTATACCCTCCGCGATTATAACCAGCGGGTCCTGCTTTAAGTGTGGCATCAGTTCACCCCCCTCGTCCCACAGCTCTTTTTGATACTGCTTTAGGTCGATGGGAGTGACTTGAACCGCACAGACAGCAGGCCCCAGCGGGGTATTCTGCTGCCAGCCCTCACCGCATGTAGCAGCTAACTTGGCTAGGTTGTCAGCCACAGAGTTATGTCGCTCATGCACATTTGGATCCTTCGTAATGTGTGCTCGTACTTTCACAACAGAAAGAGGTGCTTTGCGAGCCTGTATGACATCCCATATTGTAACGATGGTGTTAAAATGTTTTACCGGAGCCCCGGCGGCTGTAAGAAACTTCCGTAGTTGCCACTGAACCATAAAATCATGCACCACCCCGAACGCATAGCGGCTATCAGTATATACACACAGCGATTCAGGGTGAGCCCTAATGGCTTCTAGCAACCCGACAAGTTCGGCTTCCTGCGCAGACATCCCAGGCGGTAATTTGAATAACAATTGTTGACCACTTTCGGAGCCCCCCTCCGGGACCCAGACTGCACATCCTGTATAAAACCTGCCCTCCTTCCAGAACCTCGAGCCATCAATGTATGCTCGGGTCTGGCCTGGTACCTCACAATCCCTGACTGGGCTTTGTGTTTCGGGTCTCGGTTCACAGATATGCGGCTGGCCTTCCACATCCCCAAGAAGATGGGGAAGAATTCTGTTATTTTCAGTTGTTATCTCCCGAGCCTGGATGTCCGTAAGCCACCTCGCTAGCCTATGGGATGATACGCCTTTGATTTGACCCTGCAGCAGCATTCGGACGGGCGTATGCATTGTGTGCACAACAACGGGTTGAAAGCCCACTAGCGGCTCTGTTGTTGCTAACATCCAATGCACCGCAAGAACGTGCTGTGTACATGGGTCAAACCCCTGCTCAACCGGGGACTTCTTCCGGCTATAATATGCAATGGGACGCACTACTCCCCCGTGCTCCTGAGCCAATACACCACTGAGCGTATTTTCATACGCATCGACCTGAATATGAAACGGCTTTTCTGGATTGGGTAAACCTAAAGCCGGCGCCGAACATAAGCAAAGTTTCAAATTCGCGAACGCAGCTTCGTGTTCCTCCTTCCACTCCAGAACGTCAGTGGGTTTAGCTTTGCCTTTCAAGAGGTCGTATAAGGGCGCAGTAATGCCCGCAAAGTCGGGAATGAAATCCCGAAGGTAGTTCGCTGTTCCCAGCACCTTCTGTAAAGAGTTCAAAGTATACGGTCGGGGCAGCTCAGCAATGCACTTCCGCCTATCATCCGTCAATGCCCGGTAACTCTGCGTTAGCAAATAGCCTAAGTAGTGGACCTCCTTTTGAGCGATCTGCGCCTTCTCTTTATTTAATTTAAATCCTGCTTTGCCCAGGGTCCGTACCACTGTGCTGACTAACTGCAGGTGATCCTCTCGTAATCCCCCTGTAGCTATCAAGATATCATCGACGTAATGGGTAACGTTACCCGTCTTGCACAGTGGCCCCAACACATCAGATACAGCTCTATGAAAAATAGCCGGACTATTATGAAAACCCTGAGGCATCCGCTCCCAGGTATACTGGATTTCATTCACAGTAAAGGCTAATTTCCATTGGTCTTCCCGTTTGACCTTAAGCGACCAAAACCCATTCTTAATGTCTAAAACAGTGAACCAACAAGCATCGGTGGGTATCTGGGACATAATGGTCGATGGATTTGCCACAATTGCCGTGGCCCTGGGCAAAACTTGATTTAAGCGCTGATAGTCAATACAAAGACGCCATTTGCCATTTGGCTTAGGTACCGGCAGACACGGAGAGTTAGCGGTTGAACTGCATCGACGCACAATACCCCTTATTTCCAGCTGTTTGACTATCTCATGCACGGCTGCTTCTGCCTCTGGCTTAATACGGTACTGTTTTTGGGGGGGCGGTGGATCCCCCTCAATGCCGACCTCAAAGTCAACAAGACCACAGTCATGCTCATGATTAGCCCACACATCTTGATGTTTGTCAAAGAAATGTTGGAGGGGATCTGTTATGGAGAGGGACATAAGGCGGTTTCCCGGCGGGCACCGTTTAGTAACCCTGTCCGTTTTTAACTCGACCTGTTTTTCAAAGCAGTGAATTACAAATCCGAATTTCCGCATTATGCCCATTCCCAACACAGTACCCTCTCCATTACCTGGCAAAAACCACAAAGGCTCCTCTAGCACCACAATACCCAGATCGAGTCGAACGGGTTGGGTGCGAGTGGCCAACATGAGAGTTTCGCCGATTCCCTGTATTTGTATAGTTTCAGTAGTCAAAGGTAACGGCACGTCTGTACAGGAACAAGAGGCACCAGTGTCGATTAAAACATTAACTAATCGGCCTCCAATATTAGCCCGTATTTTAATCCGATTTCCACTGGAAACAATGCTCCCAACTGCAAGGGAGGCCACGCACCCCTATAGCGCATCTGAGCTGTTCGTTGCTAAGGCTGCCAAAGCCGCCTGAAGTGCGCCGTAGGGGTTACCATCACCACTTGCATTTTTCGACTGCTGTACTGCCACCTTTTTCTCACCGGACTTCTGGTCCCCAGGTTTCATCGCCTGCAATTCCTGCAGTATGCTCTGCGAGGACTTCCGCGGAAGGCCCAATGCCTCCCGCAACAACCAACAATGATCGAGCCCATGGCCATTCCTATTGCAAAAAGGACATGCCCGCTGTAAACCGGTCCTCGACTCCTGCGGGTTAGCCCCGCCTTTCCCTTCGGCTACCCATTGAGTAGCCGCAATAGCGCGCGGCTTGCCCTGCTTAGCTATTCGGCCTTCTATCTTAGATGCCCATTCCACCAGTGACCGGAAAGTGTTTTCTGGCGGATCGGCTCCATTAGCCAAAGCCTGCTGAATGTAATTGCCAGCATTATTTTTCAGAAGCTGCAATAAAACTTCCTGATCTCGATTAACCCCTTCTACTCCCGAGTACTCCTTAAACGCCACCCACATGCGCTCCGCATACACCTCAAAAGCCTCTTTCGGTGCCTGTTTGACGTCAAGAATCTTATGCCAAGCTGCATATGTCGGTCCCCGTAGCCGCAATAACGCTGCCTTAAGCCGCTCGTACACCTCACGGTCTTCTTCCTCTTCCTCCTTAATCATAATCGTCCCTGTCCTCAACTCCTCAGACAACTGCGATTTTAACTCCTCAGGAATTGTAAGAAGAGCAATTTGCCACACGTCCCGCAACTCTAAATTATACACGGAAGCCTGCAGCATAAGGTTGGCCCAATATGGCTGGAACGGGCCCCTTCTGGGCAACATACCTACGACCTCCTTATGCCGAGAACATTCGTCGCATGTGAGAGGGCGACTGATGACGGTAACGGTGTCATCCGCATTCGTTATTGTCTTTAAGACAGAGACCTTGACAGCGCTAGGAGTAGCAGCCATACTAATCTTACGGCGCGTTCTCACCGGGCTACGCTGCCAGGGTTTACCCGGCTCATCCGGGCGGTAATATGATCTAGTTACAGTATCCGGGGAAGGTCCTGCCGACCTCCTTAGAGTCGCCGGGCCTTCCTCGACCGAAAAGGTCTGCCTGCGGGGCTTGCTAGGCAGGGATAGCACTTCCTCGTCCTCACTATCTTCCTGTGTGTCGCCTCCGGCAACAGCGGAGCCCGCTTGCCTTATGGCTGACACGGGAAGCCCAACTTTACCACAACAGATCTCTAAGGCCTCGGTGTAATCCCGGCTCCTCGCCAACTCCTGCTCGAGCTCAGCGATTCGCTTTTGCATGCTACAACTTTGAATTAACCAGCTATGCTTATCAAAAGCGACAGCCTCCACCTCGGCCCGCAATCTCCGCAGCTCATCAGAGCGGGTCTTTTCCAGTTGACGCGTGCTATCCATAACTCGCTCATTCTCCACAAGTAAACGCTGATCATTCCGACGCAACAAATATACCATCGCCGCCGGCAACTTTCGGAATTTACGTTCTGCTTGGAGCTTACGCCCCTCCGTTTCATACCAATGGAGAAGTTGCTCATTGCTCCAAGCCACCATCACACCGCAATTATGCACCTTGACCAACAAGTCCTTAAAATACACAGCGAAGCCGTCCATCACCTTTTGGTCCACCCTTTGCTGCTCCTCGCTATCCATGTTTCCCTCTAGAGTCAGTCCCCACCGGATTTCTACGGTCTCCGGTCTAACACTTAGGTATATCGACCCGTTCTAAAAATGTGTCTGAATGGGGTAGATTTAACTTTCCCTGAACACTAGAGTAGAAAACACCGCTATACTTACCACGGCAGCTGTAGGTAGTTTCTTGCACTTAAATCGTGTAGACCTTGGAGGGCGCGTCACGTTATATGGTTAGGCGTCGGATCACGTTTCCTGGACCTTTCACTGACACTTCAGATACAGCACCTGGGATCACGTCGGGGTCACCACTTGTAGAACCCGCACAGCTAGACCAATGAGGGAATAGCTGGAGGTGAAGGGACGACGAGTTTTTCCCTGGCTGTTGTGAAGTAAATAAGAGATTGTAATTATCATCCTCCGTCCAAGGACAGAGCACAATTATGTTTAAGAATATACTGGGTCCGTTGCCACGGGTCGGATATGGATTGACCTGCCCCATATCCCGCTTACAGCTGGCCAGAAACGGATCAGTACGATTCTTAATATTCTCCGTTCGTAAACGGGGCCGTATTGTACGCTTAGCGGTTGCTATAGTTTTACTCGTTTATCTGACTCCATTTAAAATATAATTTAGAAATTTGGGTTTGTAACTTACGCAGACCTCGGGAGTGATTACACTCGACTCGTACCTGCGCCACCATTACTCAATATATGCTCCCGGGATTAGCATTACTGCTGAAATCTCAGTTCGGTGGAGAACTCAGAGGCTGAGGGTCCAATCAACACAATACATGCAAACCTGCCATGATATTTGCGAGCCCAGGTCGGCGTAGCATTGTCTGGGCTCCTTAGAGCTAATTTGGTAGGAACCAACGCCAACATAACGCTCATGGGTTCCCTTCGCACCAGATTACAAGAGCCTTGCGTCGCCCGACCCTTTAAGGGACAGAAATTGCTGGCCTCACAACTTAGAACTATCACAGGTGTACCGCCCCGCCGATCGGTCAGTCTTTTGGCCACCATTTCCCCCTGAGTATTTCAGTTGTAATTTAGGCTGAAAAGGTACAAGATGAATTAGAGTCATGGAGATCACGCAAGTTACAAGCAAAATAGTTTATTTGCAGACAGGTAGGCAGTTAACGTAGAATATCAGTCAATTACAATTAGACAAATTGAAAATAAAAGTATAGAGTAAAGAATCTTACCCAGCCTGCTTTCGCTACACACATATACAGAATATGCACAGTGTGGGAAATCGAGTGCGATCTTCCCAGATAGACTCGTCTCCCTGGCTTTTATGCCAAATCATATGTTTGATCCAGGCGGCAGTGCCATAAATTAGCCTGGTGGGGTTGTCGAATCTGGAATTTAGACCCCCTCCTTCGGGTTTGTCAGGCAATGGTAAATAGAGAATTAGGTGATTTACCCGAGAGGACATTTCACTGTTTCCAGTTTTATCCTGAGTTCCTGAAACTATGGTTTATTAAATTCTATTTGGTATGCAATGTATCTCATCTGATTCCTTGATTTTACTGGATCACATCCATACCAAACAGATTATCCTAATGTTTTGTTATGGTGCAGTTATCATGAAACCTCCCTCCTGTGTATCCATTTTACATGCAATTCATGTTATTACTACAATGGACATAATGCAATACAACAAGGATCACATGGGCAATGTTTACAATATTTTACCAAATCTATTGACTATTTTAACAACAGTTGTGACGTTTTCATCCAGGAGAGTAGTCACTGGGGTAATGACAGCAGTGCCCAAAGGAGGGCACTGTGGTACTGCCCGGAGTCTTTCCCCCTGGAAGTGACCAGGTATGGGGTCATGAGATAGGCCACAAATGTTTTAGGCACATTCTTTTCCCATGAGGTTTAATGGCCCTCATGGCCTAATTGACCTGGAACCACTCATCCACCCATCATATATCCATCCCTTATCTTCTTGGCTTCAATCGTCTGGAACTCCCCAACATGTAATACAAACAGCATTGTCCTTTGTCCCTCTCGACACATACCAGAACCCCCACTTCACAAATGGCAGAACCCCCAGCTCACAGGCTCCTCACAGCACACTTCGCCTCCCTCCTACATGATTTCTTAGTTTTTTATTTTTAATAAACATTCTTTCATGTTGTCATTATGGGGTGTTGTGTGTAGAATTTGGAGGAAAAAAAAGAATTTGTTCCATTTTGGAATAAGGCTGTAACATAACAAAATGTGGGAAAAGTGAAGCGCTGTGAATACTTTCCGGATGAACTGTATGCTAATGAATCTATGATTTCAGACAACCTTTTGTGACAACTCTGAAGTTTGCAGTTTTCTACAAGAAAGCACTGGCACCGCAGAGTAATGGCCCACCCCTTGATGTTTTGATAGATCAACTGATTGAGTGAAATAAATCACTGTTCATCACGGCTTTGACACAGTTCTGAGTACAATTGTGATGTCAGGCCTGAAACTGAATCGGTGAAAACATTAGGGAAATTACCAAATGCAGTATTGGGCAGAATATTCCTAGTTACTTGTTCCATTCATGAGTTCATCTGTCAGATTATTTACTTTATTATTATTACTATTTCAAACAACGACATGGCCTTGTCATATTATGACTAGAGTGCAACACTCTAATTACACCTGTTAGGAAGGCAATGATTTTCACCAGCTGTCCATCAACAAATCTCACCAATGTGAAGAGGAATTCCATTATTTCAGTATCATGTGGGAGTGAAACCTGTCACAGTACACCAGCTACAGTAACTTTCTGTTCTCAATCAGTAGTGTAAGGCTTAGTGGATTACAGACTCAATTGATGATATTGGTTTTGACATATAACACGTTGAGTTGGATGATAAGCATTATGGGATCTTGCAGCTCAGCCTCAAGCAGTAGTAACCCTAGATAATGGATGGCTGGAGATCTTCTTGATCATCACTGAAGGCAGTCTAACAATGAGATGTGAGGTTCAGGGAACCTCGGCCAACTGGAACTACATATGGTACAGAGACGGAGTACAGATCTCACCAAATCACTCTGGGGAGAGGCACACAGTGGGATTTTGGAATGGCTCCTACGATGGTGAATACAAATGTCAAGGAAACAGGACGGACAGAGCGTACTACTCTCTCATCAGTGCAGGCTTCAAAACAACTAATATTCGTAAGTTTAATTAATAATTTAGACCACAGACAAGTAAAAGGTTAAATCCAGGGAAATAGCCATTGTACCCTAATGTATAACACAACTGACTTCATGCAAGAACACTTTTTTAAATATTATCAGACATTTCTCTTACTTTTTTTGTACACAGGACTCGTAAATAGTCCATGAAGATTGCATTACTTTTGTTTTCAATCCAAATCTGTATCTGAATGATTTATTTTGGCAATTAAGGCCCACCAAAAAAGGGGAAATAAAATCCCTTACAAAATTATTTATGTCCCTTCTTGATTAAGATGAGCAAAAAAATGGATCATATTATTTTATACTCATGCATTTGCTCCAAAGAGATAAGTGTCAGGGCTATTCAGTACTTTGTGCACCCCCTCCTTGTAAAGATAACACTGCTGCCCCTCTTATGTAGTGTTTCAGGAGATTGGTGATCATACAGTATGGGGAGGGTCACTGACTAAAATCCTTCAGACCTTTTGCTCTGTGCTTGTTGCCTGCTCTCTTGCCGATCTTTATCAGGGCTATGAACAATTTTGGATGGCACTATACTGTACATGAATACACAAGGCTGATTTTGCAATCATGTATTGGTACAGGATTGGAATCTAGTTTTAATGCTTTGAAAACATTCAAAAGATTATATTATGTTTCATTACATCTTCCTGTTCTACCTCCACTGCAGGGCTGTACTTTATTGTGGGTGTTTTTGGTTCAGTCATCATTTTCATAAGCCTGGTGGTGCTGGCAGACAAATGCTTTAAGAAATGCAGGAAATCAGGTGTGTAGTTGTACTCTTTTCCCACAGCTAAACATTAGGCTATCCACTTTAACAATGTATTAATGTGTTGCATTGCAAGTAAAGCTGAACATTTTGTATAGAAATGTAAATATATGCACAGTTAATATATTTTCCTTATATTTTTTGTTACAGAACATTAAAAAAAAAAAATCTATGGTGTCTAAGACTTTTGTGCAATACTGTATATATGGAAATAATTGGAAAGAATGGAAATAAATCGGAAGATTATTATATTAATGAATAGAAATGATATAATAACTTCATAAATTAATTGTACATATTATTTCTTCACATTTTTTAGATGATTTTATTGATTTTAGTATTATTACATGTGCTCGTTTTTCTATTGGCACATTTATGTATTCTTTTTTATTTATTTATTTATTTATTTATTTATTTATTTATTTATTTAATTCTGGGACACTCTGTGGCCCATAGGGGAGTCACAAGTGAATATTTTATGTCATTGTCATTGTTCATCTTTGCTGCTGTGTCATTGTTTATCATTGCTTGTGTGTGATTATTTATCTTTGCTGGTGTGTCATTGTTTATCATTGCTTGTGTGTCATTGTTTATCATTGCTTGTGAATCATTATTTATCTTTACTGGTGTGTCATTGTTTTTCATTGCTAGTGTGTCATTGTTTATCATTGCTGGTGTGTCATGATTTATCTTTGTGATTTCAGAAGTTCGAATCAAAAACCAGCTTGATGGGGATGAGTTTTACTCCAGGTTAAATGGATGTTACATAAGTGCAGGTGAGAATAGATGGTTCTGAGTTCTGCTCCTGTTACACTGCGCGCCAAATGTTTGTTGAATTCAGGCTTTTTTTCCTCTCTTCTCCAGATCATGGATTACCAACTGATGCTGTGTATGAGGAAATACCCCTTTCTACAGAAACTGAAGGTCAAAATACAAATTTCACACCTGGGATTGACAAATTACCTTGGCACTAAACTAAAAAACCATGATACTTTGACAGATGTTGTCTTAATTTATACATTACACTCTATTGAGATCAAGCTCCATATGTTCTTCCAATGTTTTCCCTCAACCCCTCTGATTTATTGGCAATAGGTTCTGAAGCAGTCATCGGCCAGCATTGTTTCTACTCAGCTGTTCAGTTGACACCATTAAACCAAGGTAAGTTTAAAATGAACTGTGATTAATTCAGTGATTTTTCATGATCATTCTCTGTGATTGTATAGATTGATTTCTTATATTTTTCTTGCATGAGTGTTGTTAAAATCTAATTAGTTAAAGTGCTGTTACTGATAATCTGTTGTGGTAAGGCATTAATATATATATATTTGCATAATTGTTGCATGCACTGTGATTGCAGGTCCTGTTCTATAAGTGGACACGGGAATCCATATTCACTCAGTCTTACCTTCATATGTGAGGGAATGTACTATATCATACTGTATGTATATCCCACTTTGTCATACTATATATTTTTTATATCTTATATAATTTAAGGTCACCATGTTGCCCATTAAATAATAATATGCTGTTGGATCACTGAATTAATTTCCTATTCTGAAGCAGTCTCTACAGGTATCCTGTTGAGCATGACTTCAGAACTGACATAAATAGATAAAAGTCAGTTCTTAGGCGTAGTGCTGTGGAAAATACAGTTATTGAAGTTGATGAAAATGTATTAAATAATTAAAGGTCAGATTTTTGTGTTAAATCATTGTTACAAGACCATTTTAAATCCCTTCCAATCATTGAAAAAGGCTCACTAACATGTTGACTCACCCTCTGCCCTCTATTTTGTGTTTCAAAATATGCAGTTGACGGGCCAACACTCTGTACCAAATCATTGTATAGCTGTACAATAATTCAAGATCATTGATTGGAAATTGGTTCTAATTACCACAGCCAATGGCATGGGGTTTCAATGTCAGCACCTTCACAGAGAAGGGGGAGGGATAAACAGTGTTGTGGTTTGAGGGTGTTTGTTGCTGCAATTCCTCTCTTGACCATTAGAAGTCTGAAAGTACCTATTCTACCTATAAATTCTAATACAGGTGTCCTCAACCCTGGTCCTGTGGTGCTGTGATATGTCTTCCATTTTATTGTTCCATATTTAATCTTCCATATTCATTTAATTTGTAATTTAGCTGACGCTTTTATCCAAAGCAACATTTTTATCCAAAGCGACAGTTGCTTTGGATAAACTTTAGTTACAGATCTTATCGTGGCAACACTGGAAATTGAACCACCAAGCAAAAATGTTTTTTGGCTATTTTTTACAATTTACAATACAATTTATATTATTTTGGCTCTGTACCCCAGCACATTGGATCTGAAATGAAACAATGAATATGAGGTTAAAGTGCAGACTGTCACCTTTAATCTGAGGGTATTTACATCCATGTTGGGTGATCCGTGTAGGAATTACATCCCTTTTTATAAATCTATAAATCATTTTATGTGACCAAATTGGACAGTTGGCTTTTTCAGATTAGTCCAGTGTATTCAATAATTTCCATAGTGCAGGTAAAAGAAAGCTTTGAGTATCTCGTTCTGCTTTTAGGCTTTTGATTAGCTTTTGAAATGAGAATAAAACAGTCATAGACATAGGCCAAACAAAAGGCTCACGGAAAACAGTTTAGAACATCATGAAATAAAAATCACAGATCACCCAATATGGATGTAAATACCCTCAAATTAAAGGTGACAGTCTGCACTTCAACCTCATATCCATCATCCAATTTCAAATTGAATTTCTTCCTAAATTCCTTCAAAGTTTCATGGAGGTGTATATACATGGCATGTCTGACGCCTGTCCCACACATTGAGCTTAATTCCCCCTGATGGTTTTTAGCTGTGTGAGCTCTATATTAAGGTCTCTGTTGCCTAGGCTCTGTGTAAGCAGCTCCGAGCCATTTGCTGCAGAGCAGCAGCCTGTGTTACCTCGCTAGTGTGTAGGGGGTGTCCGAATCTGCAGAAGTTACTGTGTCAATCTGCGAGATTTGGGCACAGTTTAGTGGGTTCTCATGTTCTTAGCTCTGTGATGGGCAGTTTTTTTTTTTTTTTTGAGACAGAAACATTTGAGCCTGCCTAAATCCACAGAAGAACTATGGTTAGTTCTCCAAGATGTTTGGAACAACCTACCTGCCGAGTTCCTTCAAAAACTGTGCAAGTATAGCTAGAAGAATTGATGCTGTTTTGAAGGCAAAGGGTGGTCACATCAAGTATTGATTTGATTTCGATTTTTCTTCTGTTCATTCACTTATTCTGTTCATGCAATTTGTTCATTGATAAAACTAAACTTTTGATATTTCTACTTTTGAAAGCATTCTTATTTTCCAGCATTTTTTCACACCTGCTTATATATATATATATATATATATATATATATATATATATATATATATATATATATATATATTGTAATGGTCCGATTTAAACGGAGGCAGAGACATGAGCTTGTGGTTATCTTTCAGAACTTTATTGTCGAGAAGCCACACAAATATGCGCACCCTGAAGATCCCCCAGAACAACAACAACTCGACTTACGCCGACCCGGAAACACATCCCCTCGGCTGGCAGCGCTTATGCTGCAAAAACAAGTCCCAAACAGGGACGCTACACTCCCCCCCCCCCCCCCCCCGTACAAAGTTCCTTGTCCTCGAGGAATAGCCCATAACAGGAATTATTATTATTATTATTATTATTTTTTTTTTTTTAATATACAACAGACAGAAGGACAGAAAACCCTGAGATGATGCAGTGAACCACAAAACCACCAAATCACAATTCCACACCCCAATACAATTTTTTTAAGTTAGTTTCTTCTAGTCCAGCACCCCAGAGGGACACCACAAAGTCTCCTAAACGGGCCGGGGGCCTCCTCCGCCTCCTCGATTGGGGCCCCCTGGGAGACAGGGGCAACGGGACAGGGGCAGAGGAGGCGGTCCCCGGGGCAGGGCCAGAGGGAGCATGGGGCAGGGGTGATGGGGAATAGGAGGGGGACCCAGGTATACACACCCCTTGTGGCACACCAGGGAATCAGATGGGGGCGGAGCGCCCTGAGGGGAGGGAGAGGCTACCTGTGCACCCATGTCAGGGAGAGGGGGGGCCCCCCGGTAGGGGGCCAGTCTGTCCCTATGGAGCTTCCTTCCCCGAGGAGGCATCTGCACATGGTATACGACCTCTCCCAGTTTCTCCAGTACCTTGCAGGGCCCCGTCCACTTGCTGTCGAGTTTAGGGGACCGACCCTTCTTTTGTTTTGGGTCGTAGACCCAGACCAGTCCTCCCGGTGCAAGGTTCCGGCCCCGAGTCTTAACGTCGTAGTTGCGTTTTTGCTTCATGCTGGCCTCCTCCAGCCGACCACGGGTGAAGTTGTGGGCCGAGTCGAGGCGGTCCTGCAGCTTCCTGGCGTAGGCCGGCCCTGCGGGGGCAGTCGGGGCATCGGGCGGCCGACCAAAAGCCAGCTCCGCCGGGGTGCGCAGCTCCCTTCCAAGCATGAGGAGAGCTGGCGTGCACTCCGTGGACTCCTGTACAGCGGAGCGGCACGCCATAAGCACCATGGGCAGGTGTTGGTCCCAATCCCGCTGGTGCTGGGAGGTGACGATGGCCAGCTGATCCCCCATGTTGCGGTGGAACCTCTCCACCAATCCGTCACTCTGTGGGTGTAAGGGGGTGGTGCGGGTCTTATGTACACCTAGGCGCTCACACATGGCGGAGAACACCCGGGACTTGGTCACTGTGGATGGACTCAGGCACCCCGAAACGGCTGATCATGCCCCCCACTAGGGCATCGACAATCGTCTCGGCCTCCTGGTCTGGGATGGCATATGCCTCCGGCCACTTTGTAAAGTAGTCCATGGCAGAAAGGACGAAGCGGTTACCCCGGTCGGAATGTGGGTACGGCCCCACAATGTCCACCCCGACCCTTTCCATGGGGCACCCTACGGGGAACTGTTGGAGTGGAGCATGTGAGCGCCCGGTTGGGCCTTTGTGCGCCACACAGACATCGCAGCGGTGGCAGAAGTCGTCAACGTCTCTCTTTTGACGCCCCCAGTAAAAGCTTTGTCGGAGGCGGTGAAGAGTCTTAGTAACCCCGAAGTGCCCAAACCCTTCTACCCCATGCATGGCTTTCAGCACCGCCTCCTGAAGGCCCTTTGGGACCACCACCTGCCACTGTTCCTCCCCGGTAGCTGCTACCTTGAACACCCGCCGCAACACCCCTTCGGTCAGCCGCAGCAAGTCAAACATGGACCACAGTCCTTTGGTGGTCTTGGAGAGGGGCGCCACCTCCTCCTACGGGGGACGCCGCTGGGTCCTTCCCCTGCTTGAACCTCCATTCGGCATCCCCCGCGGTCTGCAGCTCCCTGCAGGCGATCTCCTCTACTCTTCCGATGGCCGGACACTCCTCCCCCTCTCCAGGCAGCTTCAGCTCTCGCCCTTCCCTCCGCTCGCAGTAGCGGCACCCGTCTGGCGCACATGGCCGCTGTGAGAGGGCGTCCGCATTGGAGTGGCGAGCCCCGGGCCGGTGTTTGATGTTAAAGTCATACCACTGGAGTTCCTCCAGCCACCGGGCAACCTGTCCCTCTGGCTCCTGGAAGGTCATCAGCCACTAGAGAGCCGAGTGGTCCGTCCTGACGGTGAAGCGGAGGCCGCACAGGTAGTACTTAAAATGCCTGACAGCCAGCACCAACGCCAGGAGTTCTCGGCGGGTGACGCAATAGTTCCTCTCATGCTTGTGGAACTTCCGGCTGAAGTACGCCACCACTCTCTCTCCCTCAGGCCAAGACTGTGAGAGAATGCCCCCCACCCCCGCATTGCTGGCGTCCGTGTCCAGTATGAAGGGCAGGGAGGGGTTGGGCGGGGAGAGCACAGGGCTCGCTTCAGACAGCAGAATGCCTCCTGGCACTCCTCAGACCATACATAGTCCACACCCTTTTCCAGCAGTCGGTATAGGGGCGCCGCGATAGTGGCGAACCCCCGTGCAAAGCGCCGGTAGTACGACGCTAGCCCGACAAAACTTTTGAGTTGGCCCTGGTCGCAGGGGGTGGGCCAGTCCTTCACAGCCCTCACCTTCTCATCCATGGTGCTGATGCCCTCCACAACCAGCTCGTGCCCTAGGAAGGTCACCCTCCTCCGCATGAAGTAGCACTTCTCGGGGTGCAACGTCAGGCCCGCTGCCCTCACCCTCTCCAGGACCCGCCGCAGGGACCCCAGGGCAGCCTCGAAGGAGCGACTATGGACCAGGATGTCGTCCAGGTATACCAGGCACTCCTGGCGGGGGATATCGACCAGCACTCTGTCCATCAGCCGGGCGAAAGTAGCGGGGGTGTTGCAAAGTCCGAAACTAAGGACCTTAAACTGCCACAGGCCACGGCCAGTACAGAAAGCTGATTTGCGGCGGGACTCAGGGGAGAGGGGCACCTGGTAGAAGCCGCTTTTGAGGTCTAACGTGGTGAACTACGAGGACCCCAAGACGAGGTCTAGGGACTCGTTGATGCGAGGGAGAGGGTATGAGTCACCTCGTTCAGCTGGCGGTAGTCCACACAAAACTGTAGGCCCCCATCCTTCTTGGCAACCATGACCACCGGGGCTGCCCAGGGGCTGTCGGAGGGCTCAATGAAGTCTGACTGCAACAGTTCATCCACGGCCTTGTCACATGCCTGTTGGCGAGCAAGAGGAAGGCAGCGTGGACGGCATTTGACTGGACGTGCGTTTCCAGTGTCTATTGTGTGTTGTGCCAGGTGGGTCCTCCCCACTTCACTCTCGCTCACCGCAAAACTGTCCTGGAACTCCGCCAGCAGCTGCCTCAGCTGCTCTTGCTGCAGGTTGTCAAGATCTGCATACTCCTCCCTCCACACCCCTCCCCACAGGGGCAGTTCTCCCCTCCCTTCTCCCCCCCATAACTGCTTGGCGGGGGCTGGGACTAGTGCATGGTCAGGACCGGGGGGGGGGGGGGGGGGGGGCAGGGGTGACAACAAACTGGGGCTGGGGAATGTTGGGGGGTGAGACAGCTGTCGTCAGGCACCGTGGGTCCCCGGCGACCAATGGCAATGCCTCCTCCCCCACCCCCCGGAAAGCTAAGCGTACCCCTTCCCATGTCAAGCAGGCACCCTATGTCCTGGAGGAAGTCCAACCCCAATATGCAGGGGTCTTGCACGTCTGCCACCCACACCAGGTGGCGAACACTCCTGCCCCCCACGCACAACCGCAGCAGCCCCTTCCCGACCATAGGAACCAGCTCGCCTGTCACTGTGCGGAGCTGTACAGGTGTGGGCTGCAGTTGTGTCCAGCTGGGCAGAATGTCCAGCCTCACCAGCGTCACCGAGGACCCGGTATCCACCAGGCCTGCAGTGGGCAGCCCCTGGACAGAAACAGGCACGCGACAGGAGCCCCCACCGCCGGCGCTGCCGCGGACCCACCCTACTACTACAGGTGGTGTAGCGCCATAATCAACTTCTGGGGGGGACAGAGCCCCTCCCCCCTGGCTGTGCTGCTGGCCTCCACATGCCAGGGGACAGGCCTGGGCTGGCGCAGCCGGGGCAGCAGGGATGGGGGTCCGCACATCCCCAACTATGTGGACCCCAGGGCGTTTCCCTGAGCCTGGTGTAAAGCAGGGTACCTCCTACGTATGTGCCCAGGCTGGCCGCATTCCCAGCAGACCACGGGGCCTGAGCGTGGCCCCCGTGGCCCCTGCAGATTCGCCGCTCTCAGCAGCTCGGTCAACTCCGCCGCCCATGCCGGCACCTCCTCCCCGACTGGACGTCCTGACGCAGCCCTCACTGCATGGGGACCCGCCACATGACCATCCTTGGCAGCCACACTTTCCAGGCTCTCCCTCTCTATGGCTGCCTCTAGCGCCTCCTGTAGCGACTTCGGGTGTAGAAGTTGAACTTGCATACGCAGACCAGGGGGAGAGATGGCCCCGATGAACAGATGAGTAGCCAACTCACTCCGTGCATCGGCAGGCAGGTGACCGTATGCCCGCCGCACCTGGCTCTCAATGTCGTTAGCCAGCCCCCTGAGCGACTCACCAGGTTTCCTGCATCTGCCTCTCAATTCATTTTTCACCAGTGCTGGCTGTGACCACGTTCCAAATCGTCTTTTAACGGCTCTGCTCAGAGTCCAGCAACAGGAGACATGACAGGGCATCTCCCTCTAGGCACAGAGCTAGCTGCAGTGCTCTGTCCCCCACTGACCAACTCTTAGCATCTGCTAGCAGTTCGAATTGAGCATGAAATGCCTCCCAGTTTGACCCACCAGAGTATCTGGGCGTCTTCACAGAAGCCGCGGTCGCTGGAGCGGTGTAGGCGTTGCCATGGTTACTCCCTGACGCGGCGAAAGTGGCGGGAGAGGGGGACTGCAATGGCTGCGCGCTGCCCGTGGCAACAGCAGTATGTCTGCGCTGGCGGTCATTATCCGGCCCCGAAACGAACTGTAACAGTGGCATGGCCCTCTCATCCACAGGGATGTCTTCCGTCTCGCCCCGCGGCTCGAAATTCATCTTCGGTACAACGCCGTTGTCCATTGTGCTCGCCTACGCTATCTAACTAACACTGAAACTAAACTAACTAGCTAACGTTATCATCCGACCAAAACCCCGTCTCCTTACCGCAATTGTTTCTTCTGACACCAGTGTAACGGTCCGATTTAAACGGAGGCAGAGACATGAGCTTGTGGTTATCTTTCAGAACTTTATTGTCGAGAAGCCACACAAATATGTGCACTCTGAAGATCCCCCAGAACAACAACAACTCGACTTACGCCGGCCCGGAAACACATCCCCTCGGCTGGCAGCGCTTATGCTGCAAAAACAAGTCCCAAACAGGGACGCTACAATATATATATATATATATATATATATATATATATTGGTTTGACCTTGTCTCTGTTTTTTTAATTTCTCATCCTCATAATGATTTCCTTGACTTTCTGTGGCAATAGCAAACTCCAAAGGCAATCAAAAGCCTTGAATCAGGACTCAATACTGAAAGCTACCTGCAGTAAGGAAGCGATTGAACACACATGACTAATCAGAAACATGTGAAGTAATTTGTCCCGAACGTTATGGTGCCCTGAAATTGGAGGGACTATGTATGTAAAAAAAAGAGCTGTAATTCCTACATGGTGAAACTAAAATAAAAATACCTTTTTAAAGTAGCTGAGAATGTGAATTGAACCACAGGTGAATTGTTTGATGACAAATCTAAAATTGTGGGGTACAGAGCCAAATGTACATTATGGAGCTCACTGTATATTTAAATATTTATTTCTAGCATCTCAATATGATTTGGATAGTGTATGTGGATGTTTGTGGAAAATTAAACCAGTGGAATGTGTTTAGATGAATATACTCTATGTTTAAGAACTTTGTGAGGGCTTTATATTTTCTGCTTTTGGTGAGATGTTGCATGCAATAAAACACACAACTGTCCTAATTGCTTCTGGTTTCTTCCTAAATCAACTCAGAAGTCAAAAAGTCTCTTGGAGGTGTACATTCTAAGCATCATGCATGTATTCTTTCACATTAATTGTGAGGATAATGAATAAGATTATGCGTGAGAGATCGTTGGGTGTGCCGTGAGAAATTATCCAATTTCACATTTTTTAAATTGACATTTATTAATTATGATCTGTGGTAAAAAGAAAGCAAAGACGGTGAGCTCGAGGCAATACAGCGAAAGCTATCTTTCGTTCAGATTTATTTTCACCGGGGATGAGACGAAACCGACTCCATTATGCTTGGTGTGTGGCGAGAAGCTGTCCAACAGCGCCATGGTGCCAAGCAAGCTTAAACGCCATCTCCAAACAAAACAAACGTCGCTTCAAAACAAGCCGATAGACTTTTTTGTTCGCCTGCGTGAAAAAAAGTTCCGCTCTCAGAAAACACAATTGCCAGGCGTATTGATGACATGTCTACAGACATCAAAAGTCATGTTTTGGGAAAGATACGCATCAGTAGGAAATTTGCGTTGCAACTTGATGAGTCTATGGATATTAGTGGACATTCTCAGCTCTTGGCCAATGCGCGTTTTGTGGATGGAGATGCCATTAGAAAAAATTGCTCCATACGGAGGTCCGATGGTTGTCTCGCGGCAAGGTGGTGGCCCATGTGTATGAGCTGTGGGAGGAACTTAAAGTGTTTCTGACAAATGAGAGGTCCGATTACCCAAATCTGTTTGCAAGTGATGAGTGGTGTGCAAAACTGGCATACCTGGCAGATATATTTCATCATCTGAATGAACTGAACACACGGATGCAAGGTCGAAATGAAAACCTGCTTACAAGCATAGATAAAATAAATTGATTCCGTTTAAAGGTGCACCTCTTGCAACAACATGTGCAAAGTGCCAACCTTGAGATGTTCCCACTCACAGAGAAACGGCAAGATCACACTGCTGCACTGTGCGAGGTAATAGGTAAACATTTGAAAACTCTTGAGGAACAAGTTGTCATTTTATTTCTCTTCAGCCTCCACTGAATGCCTTGACTGGGTTAGGGACCCATACAGCTCAGCATCAGTTGTTGGAAAGGACATGACTTTACAGGAGCAGGAGGAACTAACTGAACTGAAACAAGATCATGGTTTAAAGTTAAGATTTGTTGATTTGCTGATGAACAAATAAAAATTCCAAGTATTAACACATTAGTATTTGCTAATTATGTCATATTACCTGTTAAATATGGGCTACAGTTTATTTGAAAAAAATATTTGGTGTATTGGTCACTGATGTGGCAATTGTAGGGCAGCCTGTAGCGTAATGGTTAAGGTAAATGACTGGGACACGCAAGGTCGGTGGTTCTAATCCCGGTGTAGCCAAGAAAAGATCCGCACAGCCGTTGGGCCCTTGAGCAAGGCCCTTAACCCTGCATTGCTCCAGGGGAGGATTGTCTCCTGCTTTGTGTAATCAACTGTACGTCACTCTGGATAAGAGTGTCTGCCGAATGCCAATAAAAAAGAAGCTATCCAACTCTGCTGCCTTTCTCTTCTGGTCCACGTTCTCTTTTTTCTCTCCTGAGATCCACCAGCTACAGTGTTTATAAAGCATTCATACTGCATACTGCAGGATGGACATTACGCTTTCATTGGACAACATGGCCTACACAGACATATTTCCCAGCAAACATTAAAATATCAGAAAATAACCACAAAAAATGACCATAAATTATTGAATTGAATCTTTTAAACAATAGGCAACGTCTTCTGTAGAATTGGCATATAGGCTCTGATTATTGTACAAAGAAAGTATAATAACCATGATCAAGAAGAGTTTGCTGATTGGGTGATTTGCGGATTGCATTTAATCACTGAATATGCTTTAATATGCAATCACTTTCCCGATGGACGCAATCTCAATTTTCCAAGATCCAGCTATGCCGGTTTGACTAACTTGAAAATTGAACGAGTCAAGCTGGTCATAAAGATGGTCTAGCATTAACTCATAAACTAGTTAGTGCTGGTAGCTTGTCAGCTGTTTCAAAACATAGCTTCAGCTGCTCAAACCATTTCAAGCTGGGAGTTGGTCTGAACTGGACACCTAGCTTAACCATGTTGGCAGGCAGCTGGTCTGAACTGGTCACCCAGGTAAACCAAGTCAAGCAGGGAGCTGGTCTGAACTGGTCACCCAGCTTAACCATGTTGAGCTGGGAGCTGGTCTGAACCGGTCTTTTAAGTATCCATTGGACACTGTCTAAGTCTAAGGAGATGAAGGAGGAGTGAGGCAGGCAGATCTCAGTGCTTGGGGAGAGAGCCAAACTGCCCATTACTAGTCTGAACTGGTCAACCACCTACCAGCTGTTTCAAAACCTAGCTTGACTTTTCAAAATGTAGAACCAGCTCTTTGTGAGAGGATGACAGACCCTCTCAGACCTCGGGCACCAGTGTGGCTGCACCTCCAATACCTTTACTGGTCTGGACTTTGCATTGTATGTCTTTCTTCAAGTAGTTTGTTTATATATTACATTTATATATTAAGTCAAATATCTTGAAGTGAAAGATTAATCTTTCACTGTTAATATTTATTTTCTTTTGGCGTTTCTTTTCATAGAATAGATATATTTGCATTTTGTCAGCCGTTAAAGGCTGTTCGGAGAAAATAAGATTCAAGATTAGTTGCATCACTGGCCTAAGTCATTTCTGGTTCTTAAACCTTTGTCTGAAAGTTTGTTTGTGGGTGGGGTGACATTAGCTCAGCCGGTAAGAGCGGTCATCTGGCAGTCAGAGGGTTGCTGCTTCAATCCCCTGCCGTGGGTGTGTTGCAGTGTCCCTGAGCAAGACTCCCGACGAGCTGATTGGTGCATTGCATGGCAGCCAATCGCCTTTGGTGTGTGAATAGGTGAATGAGAGGCATCAATTGTAAAGTGCTTTTGAAAAAAGCGTGATATAAATGCACTATTTACCATTTTAATGCCACAGAATGCAGAACAGGAGGGCCAGAGCATCACTCTGCTTTTACAAACCAGGAGAAAACCATGTGGTGTTTCACATGAACTATTTGCCGTGTGCTGTCTGACCCTTATCAACAGCGGCTCTTTAAGCACAAATTATTTGGGTTGGAAGGCTAAGAATCCCTTCAGCGAATGTGAGCTAAAGCAGTATCATTCTGAAAGAAATAGGCCCTGAATGGGGATGTGAGAGAAACAACAGGGAACAGTGCTGGGTGGGTAAAGGCTGCAGACACAGGAACGTCATTGTGTGAAGGCTTGGACCACTATAGCCCATAGCTTTGAGTGCAGTCCAACAGGAAACTGTTAGGTTAATTTTCTTAAGGGCTGGGCTGAAACTTGTTTTGTCAAGGGGACAGTTCAGTTTTTGAAAATCGTAAATCATACACATGAGCTGGAACGTATGACGGTCTGCAATTTACTTTAGAAAATGTACAGTACTAGTTTATTTTGGTTCCTGTATGGGTTGATCCCTTCAACTATATAAAAGGTAGGCCTGTCTTTACTTTAGTCTTGCATCCAGGTTTGTTCTATTTCATCACTGGTGTTTTTAGAATATTCTTCTTTCTGTTGGTCTTGGCACATTCTTGGGATTACTTTTGGAGAGACAAGCTGTAGTTTGGCATCTTCTTTCATTCAGTTATTTTGTGATAACATACCTATATGTCGGTAACTGAGCACTGACAGGATAAGCACCTCACGCATTTGCATGAGTCGCGTCGGTGCACGAGGGTTGGAGACTGAAGACCTGGAGTCACTCCTGCGAAAAAAAATGAAAAGCAGCTCAATGCTGATCCCTAGTGGACACTGCTTGTAACACAAGACCCAAAGAAACTCCGGCTTTGCCTCTCTTCCTGCCTTTCCGCAAAAGGATTCGCTGATGTTTTCTTGCTCTAAGGAAAGATCATAACTTCTACTTCTAGCTTCTAGAAGGAATATTTAAGTGGTTGAATGTCCTTAAAGATGTCAAACCTTTCTGGGTCAGGAGGAAGGAATGGATAGCCCACTATATATTAGCACTTTCATCCACATAGCCCTCTCCCCATTGAAAAGCACAGGCATTGAGAAGAACGATGATCAATTATGTCCCTCAGGGAAGCTTATCAATCCAGAGACCAGATTTCATAATTCCCCTTTAAATTGACCTATTCAGCTCATGAGCAAGGCTGTTTAATCAATGCTGTAGATGGTCCAGGAAAACACAAACTGAACGTTTCATATCTCAATTAGCGACATTCTGAAATTAAATATACTTTACCTGCCTGATACAGCATATTCATATAGTTATTGAATATAATCATAGTGTGAAGTAGGTATGTGTTTAATGTGGTTCCATCATGACAACACAATCTTTTTAAGGTTCTCAAACTCGTTTCACTGTGCTACACTCCCAGTTTAACAGTGAAGGCTGTTCTGAAGGGGCTTGCATGCTGGATATAGCAGTAGGTACAATGCTTTCGCCTTCAAACCCTCAGCAGAATGGCCTCATCATCAGAAGAGCCCCTTGATGAACACAAAAAGCATCTCAATGCTGACCCCCGGTGGACACTGCTGGTAACACAAAACCCAAAGGAAGGTCTCTGGATTGATACGCCGGTATGTATGCAGGATTATAGCAGGGAAGGGCGACTCCAGTCCTGATCCCTGGTGTAAAATCCAGTGATGACCAGCTTGGAATACCAGCTACCAACTGTTTCAAAACCTAGCTTGAGCTGTTTTTTTTTTCAGCGGGCGTGCGTCAGTGTTTTCACAGTATTGTTTTTGCCGTTTTTGGGATGCTTGTATCATGAGTGACAAAAATGGAGCAGTTTCCATTTTTACATGCACTCTCTTTGTACAGCTGTGTGTTTTCTGTGCTTTACCTAGTAACCACACTTGCGAGTTGCAAGCCCAGCTCCAAACCCTACTGTATATATAGTGATGAACATCTGGGTACAGTGATGTCTGCTGTGCATTACCTGTTAATGGTCATCAGAAAAGACAAATCTTTTATGTTTGAAATTTAACACCAGTAATGTATTTGAGGAACCTGTTGGCAACGATTGCTGTTGAATATTGGTAAGAATAAAAATTGGAAAGAATATTGGCTTTAAATAAAGGTATGGGACTAGAAACAATCCAGATTTGCCGCCTTTAATGAGCAAGTGACTTTATTCAATGCAGAAATAT
Organism: Conger conger; assembly: GCF_963514075.1. Classification (NCBI taxonomy): domain Eukaryota; kingdom Metazoa; phylum Chordata; class Actinopteri; order Anguilliformes; family Congridae; genus Conger; species Conger conger. The sequence continues at coordinate 11,753,349 of NC_083769.1, forward strand.
AATATGAATAAATGGTCATTTGGTAGAAAATAAGTAATGTCAGAAAATTTTAATAGTTTTAATATTCACATTTGCCATCGCTCTTGTCTCTTGTCCCAATGTGTCTAATTTGACAGACGAATGTGAGCAGGAGCAGGAGCAGCTAAAACATAACAAAGAATGATGAGAGGACCAGGTTGGACCACTGGTCTCCAACCCTGGTCCTGGAGAGCTACGGGGTCTGCTGGTTTTCGTTGTTACTCTGCACTTAATGAAGCAATTAGAGCAGTTAATTACACGGTTACCTCACATCACCTGGTTACCTGAGTCTCAACAGAGTGCTGATTATAACGAGAAAACAAAAGGATCTTCCAGGACATTTATGGAGGTGGTTGAAAGAAAAACAAAAATGTGTAAAAATAAAGAAAGAAAACGGATGTGTATTGACTCCAGGTGTTGGTCTGTACTCTGTGAGTTCACAAAGCCAGGTCCTTTACAGTGTCCTTTCTGGTCAGAAAAATAAATATCCACAAATAATACGGTCAAACTCTGAGAAAAGATGGAACCAGATATCTCATGGGGTGTTATTCCTGGCTGTGTCCTCTATTGTGGCTGTATAAGTTAAGTAGTTGTGCCAAGAAAATGACAATCAAATTAACATTGTATGAAAATGGACATTGTTTGAAAATGCATAAATATTTATTATAACTCATTTTCATTCTGTTCCAATTTCAGAGGTAGCGCGTCTGCGTCTTCGTTACGGGTGTCTGTTTCTTCTCAACAAGCTATTTTAATGTAGAACTTTAAATGTTTCTTCTGGGCAGTGTCATCATACCCATTGACTTAGGGCAGGCATGTGTTTGCCCAAACTTGGCCAATAACAAAGAAAGCGATAAAAAATAAAAACGGCATTTGTTTGAAAATACATGAGCGCCATTGATGGTTGCTTCGAAATGTAGCTGCCCACTGTCTGGTCAGTTTTTTAGACTTTCTTCCTCTTTACTTGTTTCTACTGGAAGAAACAGCCTGAGGTCTATAAATACAGCAATGACAAAGGGAGGGGGGAATTGTATGTTTGCCATCAGCAGTAACACCAGCTAGTCCAGTAATCTTGTTGCTGGTAATGTTTACAGAGGAAGCCTACAACAGCACATTAAAATCTAACTAAACATATAGTAGGCCTGCTTACCCTACTGTATGGTGGGAAATTACCATTAGTAACAAAAGTAATTTAGTGGAATTGAAGATAACAAGTCCCCCCAAATCTTTGTGTCAAACTCTTAAGTTGGAAATTGCATTGTTCAAACTTCCTGGGGGGAGGACCCCGAGAACCACATTGAGGTGATTCTTAAAGCAGTATGCAGTGAACTGCAGCAAGCTTCAAGCTGTTTCTCTTATCAATGTTTTCATGCCAGCAATATGCAGACTCATAAGATTGACGATTAACTTTCTAATGCTAATGTGAGGCTATGCATATGATTTGATTACCCACTTATTCTTCATATAAAATTAATGTACACATACAACCCCTGGAGACATGAATTTGCTGTACATGGAGAAACATGTATTTTATTGATTTAAAGCACAAATACCTGACTTTTTTCATTGATCAAAACAACATTGTTTATACACAGGGCTCATTTGAGCTGGGTTTCAAAGTACAATGTGTGTTTATCCAGTATGGAAAAAATGACATTTGAATGGTATTTGCACGACAGCAAGTTTCTACATTCTATTAAAATACTCATCTGAGAAAAAAGATCAATAACATCTTTCATTATATCAAGGTACATAAACTTGTTTTGAAAATGAAAAACTTGGAGCACATACAGTATGGGAGCAAAATATGAAACAATATGTAATATTGCTACAATGTCTACCCTCCTGTAAAAGAAGTTGCCCAAGACATGAAACCTTGCATCATTCTCCCCCCGATGTAAATTCATGCAAAAGCTAATTGAACGCGATGTTTTACAAATTACAATATTTTGAAACGAATGAATACAATGCCAGATATTACATTTAGCTCTCAAGCCCCTAAGATGCACATAATTATATACATTCTAGCAGATCTACTTTTAATAAGTGATACATATGTCTTGTAATATTTAGCAAAGCTAGAAAAAACCTCATAGCACACTGTGTGGTCAGGCATCTGCAGTTTGTTCTGCCATTTCCTCTTCACTGTGCACCATGTCCTGGCCTGACACTCTTCTCCGGAAGGCGAGTCTGACAATGACTGACAGAAAGAGGAGGACCGCCACAGCCACACAGATGCGAACAACATTCTCCACAGCGCGGTGAACTGAGGGACCAAAAAACAAAGAAGTCACAGCCTGAAAGACGCTATTTTGTGACTCCGTTACTGTATATATCATCTGACTCAACAAAATGATTATAGGTTGACCAGCTGCCAGCTACAACTGAGACAAGGTTTTTGAAAAAAATGATGGATACTCATATTGCAAATTCAGCCTTTACATACAGTGCCATCTAAAATGGTTCACATCCCTCATGAAGCTGAGCAAAGGCTGTATAAATAAAACCATACAGATAATGATATACTGTGTGCTCCAAAATTGAAAAATTATTTAATTTATAATAATACAATTGCTCTGAGAAAAACACTGGGAAAGTGGTACAAGTTCTCTTCTTTTGCCTCTACTTTGGCAAGCTGGATTTGTTCTCTTCTTTTGCCTCTACTTTGGCAAGCTGGATTGGAAATGAAACAATGAGGATGAAGTTCAGACTGTCAGCTTTAATTTGAGGTTATGTACATCCATATTGGGTGATCCATGTTGGAATTATCTCCGTTCTTATACCTTGTCCCCCCATTTTAGCGGACCAAAAGTAATTGGACAGATTGTCTTTCTGAGTAGTCAGGTGTATTCAGTTGTTTCATTTGTGCAGGTATAAGAAAGCTTTCAGTGTCGAGTCTGAAATGTGGGGACTATTAATAAACACTGCTGTAATTCTTACAGGGTGAAACCAAAGTGTATTCAAATGTATTAATATCTGACAATGTGGGCATTAACCACACGTTAATTTAAAAATTAAACAGTGAAGCTAATAAAGAAATAGAACATACTCTTTTAAATATTTTCTAAAACTGAAAATACATTTTGGGGTCAATGTGAGCAGGTCACATTCTGTAATGCGTGTAAATCTTAAATTATTAATCACAAAAATAATGTTTTAAGTTAAATGTTTGCATTTGCTGAAAGCCTCAAAAGACAGGAAATTAAATTGGTTTTCCCCTAAAGCTAACATCAACTTGTTCTCCATCAAGGTGTATCAGCACAGATCTCTGACAAATGATATAGTCCTGTAGTTTATGTTCAGTTTGTGCAGAACAAGAATCATTTATATTCATGTTAGTTTACATAGTTTACACCTTGGGTATGTGAAGCTTAATTTAGCATACATCCACTGCAATAAAATGTTTAATATCTACTACTTCTACACACTACCTGCTACAGTCATGTACAGACACTGAGCACTTTTTTAGGTTGACCTCTAAATATTGCTTGATAATGCAAATATTTAATCTGGATCTAAGTGAAATGGAATCTAGGTGATTTTCACTGTGGAATGATTGTTGGTGCCAGACAGGGTGGTCTGAATAAAGTGCTCACTGTGTATTTTTGTTCGCATATAGTTCTTATCAGATATGTCTAAAGTCAGAGGATCACTGTAGTCTGAGTAAAAAGGGTTTCTTCCTCTTTCAGCTCCAAACCGGTACTCTCCACTGTGGGCCAGAGCAGCAGGGCTGATGGTGTAACTGGACCCTTCAGACCTGCTGCTTTCAGTGTTGGGCAGAGCTGTTCTCTGTGTGTCTTTGTACCAGAAATACTCCCAGCCAGCAGGATCTCCCCCAAACCCACAGCTCAGGGTGACACTCTCTCCTGTGTACATCTCTCCGCTGGGTAATAACAGGCTTTGGCTTTCCCCCTGATGAAAGTAAACATTACATTACATTACATTACATTATTGGCATTTGGCAGACGCTCTTATCCAGAGCGACGTACAACAAAGTGCATACCCATAACCAGGGATAAGTTCGCTGAAAGACCCTAGAGGTAAGTACAATTTCAACTGCTACCTGTACAACAAAGATGAGGACAAGGGCCATTTTTTTTTTTTTTTTTTTTTTTTTTTTTTTTTTTGAACAAACAAACAAACAGAGCAAAAGTCACCAAAGTTAACTATCCAAACACTGCTTACCTAGCCAACTAAAATACTGATACACAAGTCACAGAGACAACAATTAAGGTTCACAGGGAGGTAGGGAGGGATGGGGAGAGGTGCTGTTTGAAGAGGTGTGTCTTCAGCTTGCGCTTGAAGGTGGGGAGGGATTCTATAGTTCTGACCTCAACGGGGAGTTCGTTCCACCACCGTGGAGCCAGAACAGACAGTAGTCGTGAGCGTGAGGTGGAGGTTCTGAGAGGGGGAGGTGCCAAGCGGCCTGTGGAGGCTGAACGAAGAGGTCTGGCAGGGGTGTAGGGTCTGATGATTTTTTGCAGATAAGCTGGGGAAGACCCTTTAACTGCTTGGAAGGCTAGCACCAATGTTTTGAATTTGATGCGAGCCATGACAGGCAGCCAGTGGAGGGAAGTAAGCAGGGGGGTGACGTGTGAGTATTTGGGAAGGTTGAAGACCAGACGAGCTGCTGCATTCTGGATGAACATGTGCTTAGTCTTAATTTCTCAGCATTTATAAATATAGATAGGCTTCATCCACAAACAAGATCACATGGTTAAAGACAGAAGAAAATCTCCAGGAGAAAAACTCACCAGACACATTTAACACAAGTGATCCAGGGAAAGACTGGATAACAGGCTTTTGTCCTCATTCACCCTGACATGTGTACTCTCCACTGTCTGACTCTCTCATAGAGTGCAGGACGAGCTTTTGTTGGCTTTCAGTACTGCGGACAGTGGGATGCTCAAATGTTCTCTTGGTTTTTCTCATCCATGAATATCTCCAACCAGACCCTTTCCTGATGTCACAAGTCAAGGTAACAGTTTCTCCTGTGAACATCACTGAGGCTGGGGGATCTGTGACTATGACAGCCTGAGGACGAGTAGCTGAAATGCACATGGGAATACAGAATGGATTTTGTGTCATAATTTAATTTCCTATTGTTTTTTTACAGCACTGGAGAGCTGGCTATTGCTGACAATCTAGCTATTCAATAAATTAATTTAAGCTCTGGCCCCTCCCTCAACCTAGTACACTTGAGCGACCTTTCAACCAAGTCTCGCTCAGTGAAAACACTGGGTAAGATATCCGCAAAGTAAACTGGAAATAATGCAATGATGCGCAGAGAGGGGCACTGAAGATAAGTTTCTCTCGTCTTATTTACCTCTTGGGTACAAAAATGTGAATGAGCGGGGTCGGAGGACCAAACCTGACTGAGTTGGGTTCTAAAAGTTACCCACAAGACGTGAGATATAATACGTGAGGAATTAATAACTCCCCGGCCATTAGCCAACCAATAAAACAACCTATGAAAAAGGTTGAGAAGTCTAATCTGACTCGAGCAAAGGCAATAACAGACAGCAGAGAATCTCAACCTCATGCCCTACAGATTATGGTGGTAGTCAAAGATGATGCGAGTAATAACTAGGTACTGGAACAGTGCCAGGGAAAACACTACACAGCCTCCCAACTGCATTATAGCCTACCTAGAACCGGGAATGGCAAAGTGATAACAAAACACAAACAAGACATCCGTCTCTAAAATCCCAAACAAAACAGGATGATGTATACATAGGCGAGAAGTACAGTACTGTGCAGAAGTCTGAGGCACCCTAGACTTTATTATAGATATGTTTATTTTGTGTGTTAATATAAAAGAACACAATTGAGATTCCCAAATATTCATTTTTGTATTTAATTATAACATTTTACTGAAAGCAATTGACTACTTTTTACATTAAAACGTGATCAGGGCTGTCTGAGATCAGAAGCAAGGAGCCAACCAAAGTCTGCAGAAGAACTGTGGCAAGTTCTCCAGCATGCTTGGAACAACCTTGTTTAATCAGCAGAACAGCGTTGACTATCTCAGAGAAGTGATGCAGTTTTAATACTGAAGGGTGGTCACAAAAATATTGATTTGATTCAGTTTTTAATTATTCCGCCAAATTATTCAAATGTAATGTAAAATGTATAGTATGTTTATTTAGGACCATTCATTAATTATTTTTGAAAGAATCTTATCTGTACAGAATGTTATACAGGTGCCTAAGACTTTTGCACAGTACTGTATACACAAACAGCGACAGGGTCACGGGGTCTCAGACACAGAACCCCAGCACAGGGTCACGGGGTCTCAGACACAGAACCCCAGCACAGGGTCACGGGGTCTCAGACACAGAACCCCAGCACAGGGTCACTGGGTCTCAGACACAGAACCTCAGTATGAGCAACTGAGTAACTGAGACAAAAGTCGGCCAAAAAAAGTTGGCCGAAAAGAGTTGCCCGTGGCTTGACTTTTGGGCTGCATCGCCCATCAACATCCACTCAGAGTTCTGTGCTTCAGAGTTTCTGAACCAATTTGATCCTATTTTGTGAATAATTGTTCTGCCTGGCTTCACTCAATGCACTGGAGAAGCAGCTAAACATGTGATGACAGGCAGTAAACTGTGGCAAATATGTAGCTTGCTCTACCAAAATCAGTCACATTAACACCAAAAACATGTTGAGCTTTTTTACAGCACCGGAGAGCTGGCTATTGCTAACAATCTAGCTTTTCAATTAATTAATTCAAGTTCTGGCCCCTCCCTCAGGCTACTACACTTGAGAAACCCGTTAACCAAGTCGCTCACGGTGAGAACTCCACAAAGTAATGGTCCAGTATGTGTCTGATCAGCAGAGAGGATTGTATATGTGTCTCCATTTACACTGCTGGAGTCAGCCTCGTCTACAGGAAGCTCCTGTCCATCTCTGTACCATTCATATATCCACTCTGCAGAGCTGCCCTGAATTATACACCTCAGAGTCACTGTTTCATCAGGGAAGACCTCTGTCCATCCAGATTGCAGCTGTGTTTGAGGTCTACCTGCAAATCAAACAGTTTCTAACAATTAAATTAAGGCATCATGAACACTCTCTTCATATGTTTTTCATTATTAAAGCACATTGATCAAATCCACATTCTTCTCATGTAATAGTTCTCACCAGATATTTGTAATGTCAGAGGATCACTATAGTCTGAGTTATAAAGGTCTCTTCCTCTTGCAGCTCTACACCGGTACTCTCCACTGTGGGCCAGAGCAGCAGGGCTGATGGTGTAACTGGACCCTTCAGACCTGCTGCTTTCAGTGTTGGGCAGAGCTGTTCTCTGTGTGTCTTTGTACCAGAAATACTCCCAGCCAGCAGGATCTCCCCCAAACCCACAGCTCAGGGTGACACTCTCTCCTGTGTACATCTCTCCGCTGGGGGCATTCTGGGTAATAACAGGCTTTGGCTTTCCCCCTGAAAAAAGTGAACGAGTGCTTCATCTTAATCTGTTAGCATTTATAAATATAGATAGGCTTCATCACATACAAGATCATATAGTTAAAGACAGGAGAAAATATCCAGGAGGAAAACTCACCAGACACATTTAACACAAGTGATCCAGAGACAGACTGGATAACAGGATTTTGTCCTCGTTCACCCTGACAGAAGTATTTTCCACTGTCTGACTCTCTTACAGGGTGCAGGATGTGCTTTTTTTGCCTTTCAGTACTGCGGACAGTGAGATGCTCAAATCCTATTTTAGTTTCTCTAATCCATGAATATCTCCAGCCAGACCCTTTCCTGATGTCACAAGTCAAGGTAACGGTTTCTCCTGTGAACATCACTGAGGCTGGGGGATCTGTGCCTATGACAGCCTGAGGACGAGTAGCTGAAATGCACATGGGAATACAGAATGGATTTTGTTTCATAATTTCATTTCATATTGTTTATAAAACACAAAACACTATTTGAGAGGACTAGTTTTCATTACACAACTTACCAGATGCTGTTATGTTATGAAAGTTACTGAAAGCTCGGTCTTTCCCTTTTGCAGCTACACACTGATACATTCCACTCTCTCTCTCTTTCACAGGAACCAGAACCAACACAGAGCCATCACCACTGGAGCCTGGAAGTTGTGCTAAGCCCCCCTGTCTGTGTCTGATCCAGTAAAATGTCCACCCCTCAGATCCAATAACCTGACAGGTGAGAGTAATCGTCTCTCCTGGGAACACAGCTGACCATGGAGGATTAGCAGTCAGATGAACCACCGGACTGGACTCTGCAGCTGAACAAGTTATAACAGAATGAAACAAGTGTTTAACAATGAACAGTTTCCTTTAATATATAGTATCAATGAAAATACACATTCTAAATTCAATTTAACTACATAGCATTTTCTAAATGCAAAACTTTCCGAACTGTATCATTTTCCTCATTACTTGCAATCCTAATATTATAACCCTTCCTGTCTCTCAGAAAGCATGTGTTTTGTGAAGTTCCCATGATATTTTTTAATTGCTGTGTGTTTTCCACAAAACAAATGAATGGTAGTTCTGTCCCTGCCAAAGCATAGATGTAATATCTGTACCTGTCTGTTCACCAAAAAACAGCAATGCTGTTGCATCTGAAACAGAGAGAAAGCAATTTCCATGCCTGTTCCAGGTTGAATAAAAGTTGACATTAAATGATTGTATTATTTTCATATTGAAAACACACATTTTAATTAAACAATACACTGGCCATTTTTGAGTAGCTGAATGGTCTCGATAGTTTCACTCCCTACATTTTTCATGCAATATTTTAAATTGACAAACTCACACCAGTTAATGTTAGAGTCGATAGTTCAGACACAAGAGACAGTCATGTTTAAAAATTCAGGTGAAAAATAGGTGAAAATAGTAAACCCCTGGTGGCCACAACCGGTACTACCTCCCAACCCTGACACCTTTGCCTTCAAACCAGCATCAATTCTTCTAGGTATACTTGCACACAGTTTTTAAATGGCTTCAAACTACATTGAATGGTGTTATTATGGTATGTATTAAACATCAGCCACAGTAGAGAATTCAAATGCTTTGCAATATCAACTCATATCAGTCAAATATTTCCATGTATTCCAATGTTGGAATGAAATGGGTGGAGTATTTATTATAGGCCAATAAATGTTTTAGTCTCATTGAAGATCTCCTCTTTGATGACATTTGCGTATAAACATTTTTTTTTTAATAAAGGGATTTGTGGCAGCATGGTGGTGCAGTGGACAGTGGCCGGTGGTCTTTCTGTGAGGAGTTTGCATCTCCCAGTCTCCCTCCTCCTTCAATACAATTTACTTGTGAGTGCTACATTGTGGGAGAAGTTGAGGGGGGAGGTGAGGCAGTGAGGCAGTCCAGACCATGCCCATACAATCCTAACATACATAATTTATGTCTGACACAAAATGTGTGTTATTGTAAAGAGAAAATTTTAATTTCAACGACAATACCAGAGACACACTAGGTTTATGAAACTTGCATTCTTAAACAGTGAAATGTAATTAAAAGCAATATGATTCAGTTAATATTGTGGTTGTCCATTCAATCTGTCACCCATTTTTAGAGAATAATTCTGAGAAGTAAAAAAAATAAACATTACAATGAAAAAGGAAGAACTACTCTTCATCGCACCCATTTACTGAACAACTGAATCTTTTGTTTTGATCCTTCATCAGGTCAGGTAGACTCTTCATACCTAATATTGTGAACAACTGATCACCCAGAGAGTAGTATTGTTAGCTCAAATTATAAACTTGATTGATAAACAATAATACATTAATAGCCCAATGAGCACTATTTTCTAACAGGCCTGAGAGACCATGATTAGATGCAGGCATGACATTTGATGCAGGGGTGTTTGATGCATTCACACGTCACCCCCCTGCTCAGCAACGTCCACTGGCTGCCTGTTATGGCTTGCATCAAATTTAAAACATTGGCGCTCGCATACCAGGCAGTTAAAGGATCAGCCCCTGTATATATTCAATCCCTTATCAAGACCTATACACCAACAAGACTCCTCCATTCTGCCACTTCGTGCCGCCTGGCGCCTCCCCCTCGCCACACCTGCACTTCACGCTCACGACTGCTGTCTGTCCTGGTCCCACGGTGGTGGAATGACCTCCCGGTGGATGTCAGAACGGCAAAGTCTCTGACCTCCTTCTAGCGCAGACTGAAGACCCATCTCTTCAGGCTATACCTTTCCCTCCCCAACTCACCACCATGATTAGCCTTAGACTGTAATGGCACTTATGTATAGATATTGTTACTTGTATAGGTATTGTTGTTTTTATTGGCTGTTGTATTGTTGTATTCTAGCTGCCAACTGTGGTATGCTAGTTTGAAAGTTGATTGTACTCTTCAAGGGTTCTGATTTTCTGTATGTTTACACTAGGACTCGGAACTGTACTGTCCTCTCAGGTCCTCTTTGCACTTGTTCTTGTGTTTGATTTGCACTTTGTTGTACGTCGCTCTGGATAAGAGCGTCTGCTAAATGCCATGCAATGTAATGTAATGTAATCTTGTATCTTTAGTCACTGTCTTGCCTGCTGCATTTCCTCTTTGTGTGGAAACTGCGGTGAGCTAAATAGACCTCCTGGCCTCTGCTGAGGCAGAGTAATCAGAATGGAGCTGAACACAGTGTCCTTTCTGCTTTGTAAGTAGAAGAACTTTAATAATGCGACTTCAAGCAATAATGATTTGTGAGCATGTAAGAATGATGATTAAAAGGCATAATATGTAATATGTGGGACATTACAAAAAGAGCTATGTTGTGGAAAACCTGATTACATTCATAATCTTGCTTTGGACATAAGTTATACAATGTATAATTGTGACTGCTTTTTTCATTTAAATTTAATTTAATTTAACAAAATTGTGAAAGATTGTGAGATATTGCGCAGTGTTTACAATAAACTTTATGAAAATGAGCAACATGTATTTTCAAAGTTATGACTGTCTCATGTCTGAAAAAGAGAGTCAGAGAGTGGAGAGTACTTCTGTCTGGGTGAACGAGGACAAAACCCAAAACAGCTCTGCCCAACACTGAAAGCAGCAGGTCTGAAGGGTCCAGTTACACCATCAGCCCTGCTGCTCTGGCCCACAGTGGAGAGTACCGGTGTAGAGCTGCAAGAGGAAGAAACCCTTTTCACTCAGACTACAGTGATCCTCTGACTTTAGACATATCTGGTGAGAACAATTACAATAGAAGAATGTGGGTTTGATCAATGTGCTTTAATAATAATTAAAAAAATACGAAGAGAGTGTTTATGACGAGTGTTTATTTAATTATTAGAAAATGTTGTATTGATTTGCAGGTATACCTCAAACACAGCTGACAGTGAAGTCTGGATGGACAGAGGTCTTCCCTGATGAAACAGTGACTCTGAGGTGTATAATTCAGGGCAGCTCTGCAGAGTGGATATATGAATGGTACAAAGATGGACAGGAACTTCCTTTCGACGAAGCTGACTCCAGCAGTGTAAATGGAGACACATATACAATCATCTCAGCTGATCAGTCCCATAATGGACTCTACACCTGCAGAGGAAAGCTTCAGAGAGCTGGTGTATACTCACTGATTAGCATCTCTGCTACATTGAATGTACAAGGTAAATATTGTCGCGTCTTTACTCTTTGCTTGTCGTTAGCCATAGTTCGCTAGTGTAGCTAGATTTCTTGCTCGCCAAACACTTGGTCCCGTGTATTAATGAGGAATAAAACTTACAATCTCCGGAGCCGCTCGCAATGACACGACAAGAGTCTAGTGATTTAGTTTCGTTTTTTACTGCTGAAACTTTGGATTCAATGCTGCTAGCACCTAGCTCCAGCGAGGGTAAGCAATTACCTCGTCAGGGGCCATACAGCGGCTACATAAACAGCAGTCGATCTGGCCATCACTTCCGTGTACATACACTACACACTGCATGACGGTTGAATCCTATTGGTCAAAAATTAGATTTGTTTAACATCAATGGTAATGAACCGAGGAGCCAAACTCCTAGAAGCTACACTGAATAAAGACTTACGTTACAATATGATCTATTTTCTCTCAACAATTTGCATTTCCAAAGTTAACTGATAAGGATGAACTAGAAGGCCATGTCAATAATGACCACTACCTGTGGCTGGCTTACCTTCCATTAACCCAGTAAAAGCTGTTCCCTTGACAGATTTTGTGAAGAAAAAAAAAGGTTTTTGGTGCCATAAAGTATTTAGAGTATGAGGAGTGAGTGAGAGCTTCCATTCAGCTCCTTATCATGTGCAATGGGAATACAAGGCAATGAATGAGAATAAGTCACTGTTCATCAGGGCTTTGACACAGTTCTGAGTACGATTGTGATGTCAGGCCTGAAACTAAATCGGTGAAAATGTTTTGGAAATAGCCTAATGCAGTATTGGGCATAATATTCCTAGCTACTTGTTTCATTCATGATTTCATCTGCCAGATTATTTTCTTTACTATTTTTACTATGTCAAACAACAACATGGCCTTGTCATATTATGACTAGAGTGCAACAGAGTGTCTGCGTGTCTGTGTGAGGAGAAATTATTTTCACAAGCTCTCCATCAACAAATCTCACCAATGTGAAGAGGAGTTCCATTATTTCAGTATCATGTGGGAGAGAAACCTATCACTCCAACAGTAACTTTGTAAGGCTTAGTGGATTACAGACTCAATTGATGATATTGGTTTTGACATATAACATGTTGAGTTGGATGATAAGCATTATGGGATCTTGCAGCTCAGCCTCAGGCAGTAGTGGCCCTGGATAATGGATGGCTGGGGATCTACATCACTGAAGGCAGTCTAACAATGAGGTGTGAGCTTCAGGGAACCTCAGCCAACTGGAACTACATAAGGTACAGAGACGGAGCACAGATCTCACTAAACCACACTGGGGAGAGGCACACAGTGGGATTTTGGAATGGCTCCTATGATGGTGAATACAAATGTCAAGGAAACAGGACGGACAGAGCGTACTACTCTCTCATCAGTGCAGGCTTCATGACAACTAATATTCGTAAGTTTAATTAATAATTTAGACCACAGACAAGTAAAAGGTTAAATCCAGTGAAATATCCATTGTACCATAATGTATAACACAACTGGTTTCATGAGATTGGTGATCATACAGTATAGGGAGGGCCACTGACTAAAATCCTTCAGACCTTTTGGTCTGTGCTTGTTGCCTGCTCTCTTGCTGAACTGAAAATTTCATTTTATGGGGCCTTTGCTCACCTTTATCAGGGGTATGAACAATTTTGGATGGCACTATACTGTACGTACATACACAAGGCTGATTTTGCAATCCTGTATTGGTACATGATTGGAATCTATTTTTAATATTTTGAAAACATTCAAGAGATTATATTATGCCTCATTACAGCTTCCTCTTCTACCACAGAACAATTTTTTAAAATCTATGGTGTCTAAGACTTTTGCACAATACTGCATATATGGAAATAATTGCAAAGAATGGAAATAAATGGGAAGATTATTATTTTAATGAATAGAAATGATATAATAACTTCATAAATGCATTGTACACACACACACACACACACACACACACACACACACACACACACACACACACAAATATATATATTTCTATATTACCAGATTTATTTCTTCACATTTTTTAGATGATTTTATTTATTTTAGTATTATTACATGTGCTCGTTTTTCTATTAACACATTTATGTATTTTTTATTTATTTTTATTTTTTAAATTTCATTCTGGGACACTCTGTGGCCCTTAGGGGAGTCACAAGTGAATATTTTATGTCATTGTCATTGTTCATTTTTGCTGGTGTGTCTTTGTTTATCATTGCTGGTGTGGCATTGTTTATCATTGCTAGTGTGGCATTGTTTATCATTGCTAGTGTGTCATTGTTTATCATTGCTGGTGTGTCATTGTTTATCATTGCTGGTGTGTCATTTTCTATCATTGCTGGTGTGGCATTGTTGATCATTGCTGGTGTGTCATTGTTTATCATTGCTGGTGTGTCATTGTTTATCATTGTTGGTGTGTCATTGTTTATCTTTGTGATTTCAGAAGTTCAAATAAAAAACCAGCATGATGGGGATGAGTTTTACTCCAGGTTAAATGGATGTTACATAAGTGCAGGTGAGAATAGATTGAGAGTTCTGTTCCTGTTACACTGCGCGCCAAATGTTTGTTGAATTCTGGCTTTTTTTCCTCTCTTCTCCAGATCATGGATTACCAACTGCTGTGTATGAGGAAATACCCCTTACTACAGAAACTGGTCAAAATACAAATTTCACACCTGTGCTTGACAAATTACCTTGGCACTAAACAAGAAATCATGATACTTTGACACATGTTGTCTTCATTTATACATTACACTCTATTGAGCTCAAGCTCCATATGTTCTTCCAATGTTTTCCCTCAACCCCTCTGATTTATTGGCAATAGGTTCTGAAGCAGTCATCGGCCAGCATTGTTTCTACTCAGCTGTTCAGTTGACACCATTAAACCAAGGTAAGCTTAAAATGAGCTGTAATTAATTCAGTGATTCTTCATAATCATTCGCTGTGATTGTATGGATTGATTTCTTATATTTTCTTATATCTTATATGTTGTTAAAATCTTATTAGTTAAAGTGCTGTTACTGATATTATGTTACGGCAAGGCATTAAAAAATATATATTGGCATATATATTGGCATAATCCTTGCATGCACTGTGATTGCAGGTCCTGTTCTATAAGTGGACATGGGAATCCATATTCACTCAGTCTTACCTTCATATGTGAGGGAATACACTATATCATGTATATCCCACTTTGTCATACTATATTTTTTAAATATCTTAAAGATTTAAGGTCACCATGTTGCCCATTAAATCATGATATGCTGTTGGATCACTCTATTAATTTCCTATTCTGAAGCAGTCTCCAGAACTGACTTGTACAGGTCAATTGGTAAAAGTCAATTCATAGGTGTAGTGCTGTGGAAAATACAGTTGTTGAAGTTGACATTTTTTGAAGTTTGAAGTTGACATGAAGAGCATTTTAAATCCCTTCCTATCATTGAAAAAGGCTCACTGACATGTCACCTCTGCCTGTGTTTATAGTCCGTTGGCAGCACGGATGGTGCAGTGGGTAGCACTGCTGCCTCACAGCAAGGAGGTCCTGGGCTCGAATCCCCGTCGGCCGGGGCCTCTCTGTGCGGAGTTTGCATGTCCTCCCTGTGTCTGCGTGGGTTTCCTCCGGGTACTCTGGTTTCCTCCCACAGTCCAAAGACATGCAGATTAGGCTGATTGGAGAGTCTAAATTGCCCATAGGTGTGAGTGTGTGAGTGTGTGTGCCCTGTGATGGACTGGCGACCTGTCCAGGGTGTATTCCTGCCTTTTGCCCAAAGTATGCTGGGATAGGCTCCAGCTCCCCTGCGACCCTGTTCAGGATAAGTGGGTTATGATAATGGATGGATGGATGGATGGAAAATATGCAGTTGACGGACCAACACTCTGTACAAGAGTATAGCTGTACAATAATTCAAGCTCATTGATGGGTTTTTGTTGCTGCAATTCCTCTCTTGACCATTAGACGTACCTATTCTACCTATAAATTCTTTGAATACAGGTGTCCTCAACCCTGGTCCTGTGCTGTGATATGTCTTCTGTTTTATTGTTCCATATTTAATCTTCCATATTAATTTAATTTGTCATTTAGCTGACACTTTTATCCAAAGCGACAAGTTTTCATTAATTATTTTTATATTCTAACATTGACTTGTTCAGACCTTGGATAAATGACACAGAAAATACTGCCTGCTATTCACATTCTTCAACCTTATCCACCCAGAACTATCACAGTCGGGTATAGAACCCTGGTCTCTGGTGTGCTAGTCAGAGACCAATCCCCTAAACCACCAAGGACTGAGAATCAGAAATTCAAAAGCTCAGAAGATATACGAAAAAAATCCAAAAACAGAGTTCAATCCTTAAATCCACAAAGGCCAAAAACATAAAACAGATAATCCAAAAAGGGAAACCAAAAATAATCCAGTAATGCAACCAAATCCAAAGGGCAATCCAAGTAACACAGAGTACAACAATCCAGGGTCAAAAAAAAGAAGAGGCAATCAAGGTTCTAGTTGACAGAAGATCAGACAAAGTTACTCACAGAGGGTTCAGTGAAGACTCAACAAAGACATGGTGAAAAGACCGGGTTTAAATACAAGAGGGGTGACATGGCTCAGGCAGTAAGAGCAGTCGTTGCCGGTTGCCGGTTCGATCCCCTGCCCGGGCTGTGTGGAAGTGTCCCTGAGCAAGACACCTAACCCCCAAATGCTCCTGATGAGCTGGTTGGCGCCTTGCCTGGCAGCCAATCGCCGTCGGTGTGTGTGTGTGTGTGTGAGTGTGTGTGAGTGTGTGTGTGTGTGTGTGAGTGTGTGTGTGAGTGTGTGTGAGTGTGTGAGTGTGTGTGAGTGTGTGTGAGTGTGTGTGAGTGTGTGAGTGTGTGTATGAATGGGTGAATGAGAAGCATCAATTGTACAGCGCTTTGGATAAAGGTGCTATATAAATGCCAACCACAAGAGACAATGGGCTACACAAATCACATGACTGAATAACAGGTGGGTTAAACAATTAGACAGTGAAACAAAAATGAAATACAGTGACACCTAGTGGATAACAACCAAAAGTTCAACAATGTGACAGGTTATTTGCTGTTGTGACGTCATGGTGAAACGCAACTGACTTAACAGTTAACATGGCAACAAATTAAAATGAATAACACAAAAGTATTTGCTAATTATGTTCTTTCTAGAGATCCAATTTGTGCAGGCCTTCATATTATCTGTTAAATATGGCCTACAGTTTATTTGAAAATATTTGGTGTATTATTATTATTATTATTATTATTATTATTATTATTATGTGGCATTTCCTTCTCCAGCTACAGTGTTTATAAAGCGTTTATACTGCAGGACATTATGATTTAATTGGACAACATAGCTGTTTCAAAACTAACTTCAGCTCAAACCATTTCAAGCTGGGAGTTGGTCTGAACTGGACACCCAGCTTAACCATGTCGGCAGGGAGCTGGTCTGAACTGGTCACCCAGCTTAACCATGTTGAGCTGGAAGCTGGTCTGAACTGGTCTGGTAAGTATCCATTGGACGCTGTCTAAGTCTAAGGAGATGAAGGAGGAGTGGGGCGGGCAGATCTCAGTGCTTGGGGAGAGAGCCAAACTGCCCATTACTAGTCTGAACTGGTCAACCAGCTACCAGCTGTTTCAAAACCTAGCTTGACTTTTTAAAATGCAGACCCAGCTCTTTGTAAGAGGATGACAGACCCTCTCAGACCTCGGGCACCAGTGTGGCTGCACCTCCAATAACTTTACTGGTCTGGACTTTGCATTGTATGTCTTTCTTCGAGTAGTTTGTTAAAAGTTTATATATTGAGTCAAAAACCTTGAAGTGAAAGATTAATCTTTCACTGTTAATATTTATTTTCTTTTGGAGTTTCGAGTTTGGAATTTCTTTTCAATCCCCTGCCGTGGGTGTGTTGAAGTGTCCCTGAGCAAGACACCTCCAATTACTCCTGACAAGCTGATTGGTGCATTGCATGGCAGCCGTTGGTGTGTGAATGGGTGAATGAGAGGCATCAATTGTAAAGTGCTCTTGAAAAAACGCGATATAAATGCAGTCCATTTACCATTGTAATGCCTCAGAATGCAGAACAGGAGGGCCAGAGCATCACTCTGCTTTTACAAACCAGGAGAAAACCCTGCAGTGTTTCACATGAACTATTTGCCATGTGCCGTCTGACCCTTATCAACAGCAGCTCTTTAATCACGAATTATTTGGGTTGGAAGGCTAAGAATCCCTTCAGCGAATGTGAGCTAAAGCAGTATCATTCTGAAAGAAATAGGAGAAACAACAGGGAACAGTGCCAGGTGGGTAAAGGCTGCAGACACAGGAACGTCATTGTGTGAAGGCTTGTACCACTATAGCCCATAGCTTTGAGTGCAGGCCAACAGGAAACTGTAAGGTTCATTTTCTTAAGGGCTGGGCTGAAACTTGTTTTGTCAGGGGTACAGTTCAGTTTTTGAAAATCATATACATGAGCTTGAACCTATGACTGTTTGCAATTTACTTTAGAAAATGTACAGTACTAGTTTTGTTTGGTTCCTGTATGGGTTGGTCCCTTCAACCATATAAAAGGTAGGCCTGCCTTTACTTTAGGCTTGCATCCAGGTCTGTTCTATTTCATCACTGGCATTTTTAGAATATTCTGCTTCCTGTTGGTCTTGGCACATTCTTGGGATTACTTTTGGAGAGACAAACTGTGGTTTGGCATCTTCTTTCATTCAGTTATTTTGTGATAACATACGTATATGTCGATAACTGAGCACTGACAGGATAAGCACCACACGCATTTGCATTAGTCATGTCGGTGCACGAGGGCAGGAGACTGAAGACCTGGGGCCTCATTTATAAACGTTGCGTAGGCACAAAAGAATGCGTACGCCACTTTCTAAGCAAACTTTGGCATTTATAAAAAACGAACTTGACCGGAAAATGTGCGGTCCTCCACGGAAACTCTGACCCATGCGTACGCACATTAACTGGAGAAATGAGAAACTGTGCCTTTAATGCTCGTGACGTAAGACCAGGAAAACGGGAAGTGAAACAGGATTGAAAAATGTGTAAAGATTTGCCGGGAGTTGTGGCTGGGTATGGCTGCTGTAAGGACGTGCTTCGTCCCTGTTATACTTATTAAAGTGTTGTGTTGTTGAATTTCGCTATACGGGTTCTCTCCCTTCCTAAGTGCAACACAACATTTGGCGACGAGAGAAGTCGAAAATGATATACAACAGATACCACTGTGTAAAATAAATCGAAATTTATTGTTGTTGATTGTACTCTTAAAGGGTTCTGATTTTCTGCATGTTTACACTAGGACTCGGAACTATACTGTCCTCTCAGGTCCTCTTTGCGCTTGTTCTTGTGTTTAATTTGCACTTTGTTGTACGTCGCTCTGGATAAGAGCGTCTGCGAAATGCCATGCAATGTAATGTAATGTAATGTAATGTAATGAAATATTACCTCTCACGTATCATATACGAAGAGTTAATTTGCAAAAATGGATGAAAGCCTCTTACAACGAATAAACAAACAGCTGTTTGATTGATGCTCCCTGGAGTGCCCAAAAAATATGATTTAGGATGAAAAATATAAACGGAGATGTTGTAAAATAATCCCTCAAATATGTAGACGAATTGTTAAACAATACTTCATGTTATTAAATGTATTCTCATAAATAATATGGTGAACAGTCGGACAAATTGCGCTGCACTGATGCCGTTTACAATGCGTCAGTCGGGCAGATACGAGCATAGTTTCATATATTGTTATCATATTCATATATTACGTTTTATAATGTGTTTATTGTTATACATTTTTGTTCGTTTTATCTCTTAATTTTGTAACTGTGTTTTCAATGGTGCTAGATAAATGACGTGTATTATTATTATTATCATCGTCATCATCACATTCGTTGTGCAGAACTGTTCGTCATTTACAGGATAATTCCCACACCTGTAGCTTTTCAGAGGTAATCAAATGGCTGAAATCCCTTTTCTTGGCCTTCTTTTCAGCGTTTGCCATTGTCGTCTTCGTGAAATGCATATTCATTAGGGGCGTTTCACTGCCTATTTATAGGAAACTGTGGGCGGGACATGAAGCCGGCAAAGCTGCACCACATTTAGAGTTGATTGTGATTTATAAAGGAAAATTGGCGTGGGACGTGCGTATGCACTGTTTTATAAATCAGACTATTGTTTTGCGTACGCACGTCCTAGGTTTCATGCTTACGCAACCTTTTGACGTGAATCCTAAGCACAGTTTTATAAATGAGGCCCCAGGTCCCTGGTGTAAAATCCTGCGATGACCAGCTTGGAATACCAGCTACCAACTGTTTCAAAACTTAGCTTGAGCTGTTTTTTTTTCAGTGGGTGTGCGTCAGTGTTTTCACAGTATTGTTTTTGCTGTTTTTTGGGAATGTTCTAATCAGGAGTGACACAAATGGAGCAGCTTCCATTTTTACATGCACTCTTTGTACAGCTGTGTGTTTCCTGAGCTTTACCTAGTAACCAAACTTGCGTTGCAAGCCCAGCTCCAAACCCTACTGTATATATAGTGATGAACAGCTGTGTACAGTGATGTCTGCTGTGCATTACCTGTTAATGGCCATCAGAAAAGACAAATCTTTTATGTTTGAAATTAATCGAAAATCAGTGGTTTAACACCAGTAATGTATTTGAGGAACCTGTTGGCTACAATTGCTGTTTGAAGATTTGACGCCCAGATAGGATGCAGCTAGGATGCAGTACCCAAGAAAATTGGAAGAATATTGGCTTTATATAAAGGTATGGGACTGGAAACAATCCAGATTGCTGCCTTTAATGAGCAAGTGACTTAATGCTATGCAGAAATATAATATTAATAAATGCTAATTTGGTAGAAAATAAGTCATGTCAGATAATTGCACTGTTTTAATATTCACAATTGCCTCTGCTCGTGTCTCTTGTCCCAATGTGTCTAATTTAATTAATTCCTTCATTCATTAATTCATTCATTATCCTAACCCGCTTATCCTGAACAGGGTCGTGGGGGGGTGGGGGGCTGGAGCCTATCCCAGCTTACATTTGGTGAAAGGCAGGAATACACCCTGGACAGGTCGCCAGTCCATCGCAGGGCACAAACACCATTCACTCACACACTCATACCTATGGGCAATTTAGACTCTCCAATCAGCCTAACCTGCATGTCTTTGGACTGTGGGAGGAATCCAGAGTACCCGGAGGAAACCCATGCAGCCACGGGGAGAACATGCAAACTCCGCACAGAGAGGCTGCTGGTTTTCGTTGTTACTCTGCACTTAATTAAGCAATTAGAGCAGTTAATTACATGGTTAACTCACCTCACCTGGTTACCTGAGTCTCAACTGAGTGCTGATTTTAACGAGAAAACGAAAACCAACATAACCAGTAGCTCTCCAGGACCAGGGTTGGAGACCACTGGGTTGGACTGCTCACACATTCCTTCTGTTCCACCTGTTGCTGGAGGAAGGAATTAACAGGGATGCTCATATGTTGCTATATCAAAACCGATGTGCTGAATATGAATCTTAGAAGTGCATTTTGAAGTACAGCATACTGATTGACCTGCTTAACTTAATGTTCTTGTCTTTCTTCATTTCAGATGAAGGATCTTCCAGGACATTTATGGAGGTGGTTGAAAGAAGAACAAAAATGTGTAAATATAAAGAAAAATAAAGTATGTTTATTGACTCCAGCAGTTGGTCTGTACTCTGTGAGTTCACAAAGCCACATTGTCCTTTCTGGTCAGAAAAATAAATATCCACAAATAATACGGTAAAGTAAAGATGGAACCAGATATCTGGTGGGGTGCTATTCCTGGCTGTGTCCTCTATTGTGGCTGTATAATTTAAGTAGTTGTGCCAATCAAATTAATCAAATCAAATTAACATTGCATCAAAATGGACATTGTTTGAAAATGCATAGATATTATTAAAACTCATTTTCATTCTGTTCCAATTTTAGAGGTAGCGTGTCTGCGTCTTCGTTACGGGTGTCTGTTTCTTCTCAACAAGATATTTTAATGTCGGACTTGAAATGTTTCTTCTGGGCTGTGTCATCATACCCATTGACTTAGGGCAGGCACGTGTTTGCCCAAACTTGGCCAATAAAAAAGAATGTGATCGAAAAAAAAACAGCATTTGTTTGAAAATATATGAGCGCCATTGATGGTTGCTTCGAAATGTAGCTGCCCACTGTCTGGACAGTTTTTTAGAGTTTCTTCCTCTTTATTTGTTTAAACTGGAAGAAACAGCCTGAGGGCTAGAAATACAGCAATGACAAAGGGAGGGGGGAATTGTATGTTTTGCCATCAGCAGTGACACCAGCTCGTCCAGTAATCTTGTTGCTGGTAATGTTTACAGAGGTAGCCTACAACAGCACACATTAAAATCTAACTAAACATATAGTAGGCCTGCTTACCCTACTGTATGGTGGGAAATTACCATTAGTAACAAAAGTAATTTAGTGGAATTGAAGATAACAAGTCCCCCCAAATCTTTGTGTCAAACTCTTAAGTTGGAAATTGCATTGTTCAAACTTCCTGGGGGGAGGACCCCGAGAACCACATTGAGGTGATTCTTAAAGCAGTATGCAGTGAACTGCAGCAAGCTTCAAGCTGTTTTCATGCCAGCAATATGCAAACTCATAACATTGACGATTAACTCTCTAATGCTAATGGGAGGCTATGCATATGATTGGATTACCGACGTATTCTTCATATAAAATTAATGGACACATACAACCCCTAGAGACATGGATTTGCTTTACATGGAGAAACATGTATTTTATTGATTTAAAGCAGAAATACCTCTTTTTGTATTGACCAAAACAACATTGTTTATACATAGGGCTCATTTGAGCTGGGTTTCAAAGTCCAGTGTGTGTTTATCCAGTTTGGAAAAAATGACATCAAAGATATTTGCACGACAGTGACAGTATGCTAAATTTCTACATTCTATTAAAATACTCATCTGAGAAAAAAGATTAATAACATCTTTCATTATATCAAGGTACATAAACTTGTTTTGGAAATGAAAAAGTGTGAGCACATACAGTATGGGAGCAAAATATGAAACAATATGTTGTTAATATTGCTACACTGTCTACCCTCCAGTAACAGAAGTTGCCCAGGACATGAAACCCCCATCATTCTCCCCCCGATGGAAATTCATGCAAAAGGTATAATTGAACGTGATGTTTTGCAAATTACAATATTTAGAATCTAATGAATACAATGCCAGATATTACATTTAGCTCTCAAGCCCCTATGATGCACATTATTATATACGTTCTAGCAGATTAACAAGTGATACAATATGTCTTGTAATATTTAGCAAAGCATGAAAAAAACTCATAGCACACTGTGTGGTCAGGCATCTGCAGTTTGTTCTGCCATTTCTTCTTCACTGTGCACCATGTCCTGGCCTGACACTCTTCTCTGGAAGGCGAGTCTGACAATGACTGACAGAAAGAGGAGGACCGCCACAGCCACACAGATGCGAACAACATTCTCCACAGCGCGGTGAACTGAGGGACCAAAAAACAAAGAAGTCACAGCCTGAAAGATGTCAAGGGCTACCGTAATACAAACTGGATGCATTTCACAACTTTTCAACAAATTTTAGTCTGCATGGACATGCATTTCATGTACAATATTGTAGCTATTTTGTGACTCTGTTACTGTATATATTATCAGAGTCAACAAAATGATTTTAGGTTCACCAGCTTCCAGTTACAACTGAGACCAGTTTTTTTTTATTTATTCAACGTATGAATCTGAAATGGATTCTCATATTGCAAATTCAGCCTCATGTCTTTGCATACAGTGCCAACTAAAATGGTTCCCATCCCTCATAAAGCTGAGCAAAGGCTGTATAAATAAAACCAGTCAGTACGTATTTGGACAGTGGTCCAAGTTCTCTTCTTTTGCCTCTACTTTGGCACACTGGATTTGAAATGAAACAATGAAGGTAAAGTTCAGACTGTTAGCTTTCATTTGAGGTTATGTTCATCCATATTGATTGATCCATATTGGAATTATCTCCGTTCTTATACATTTTCCCCCCATTTTAGCGGACCAAAAGTAATTGGACAGATTGTCTTTCTGAGTAATCAGGTGTATTCAGTTGTTTCATTAGTGCGGGTATAAGAAAGCTTTCAGTGTCGAGTCTGAAATGTGGGGACTATTAATAAACACTGCTGTAATTTTTACAGGGTGAAACCAAAGTGTATTCAAATTTTTTAATATCTGACAATGTGGACTTTAACCACATGTGATTTTTTAAATTTATTACATATCTCAAATTGTGGAGTACAATTGATGCGTCCTTGTCCCAAACTTTATGGACATCAAGATGACGTTGCGTCGATCGTTTTTCTCGAGATTGGGTAAAATACAATTCCTATATGAGCTTAAAGTGAAGCTAATAAAGAAATAGAACATAAGTAATTCATTAACATTTCTCATTTCTATTTTACGTCTTTAAAAAAACAGGTCAGCGAATAATGATTTAAATTCATTTAACCCTTCACTTGTCTATGGTCTTAATTATAAATTCTACTTACTATTATTGGTTGGTATGAAGCCTGCACTGATAAGGGAGTAGTACTCTCTATCCGTCCTGTTTCCTTGACATCTGTATTCACCATCATAGGAGCCATTCCAAAATCCCACTGTGTGCCTCTCCCCAGTGTGGTTTAGTGAGATCTGTGCTCCGTCTCTGTACCATATGTAGTTCCAGTTTGCCGAGGTTCCCTGAAGCTCACACCTCATTGTTAGACTGCCTTCAGTGATGTAGATCCCCAGCCATCCATTATCCAGGGTCACTACTGCCTGAGGCTGAGCTGCAAGATCACATAATGCTTTTCATCCAAGTCAACATGTTATGTATGAAAACCAATATCCTCAATTGAGTCTGTAATCCACTAAGCATTACATTTAATGATTAAGAACAGAAGGTTACTGTAGCTGGAGTGACAGGTTTCTCTCCCACATGATACTGAAATAATGGAATTCCTCTTCACATTGGTGAGATTTGTTGATGGACAGCTGGTGAAAGTCATTGCCTTCTTAACAGGTGTACTTAGTGCGTTGTTCTCTCGTCATAATATGAAAGAGCCCTGCTGCTGTCTGACATTAAAGTGAGAAATATGCCAGGCTTTACAGCCAATCTATCTATCCATCCATCCATTCATCCATTTCTCTGCCACAGTCAGTCTATACACTTACAATGAGGAAGGAAATGTAGATTCACCCAAGTCAGGGTCATTAATTCATGACAGATCCAGTATAATTTGTAACTATACCTTTGTTTTGAATGGTTCAAAACCATGTACTGTAGACCTACCTGTGTTAAGTCCAGAAAATGACTTGCCATCTTAAACTATAGTCTATTTCCAATCCATTTTTGGGAGATTATAAAACTACAAAATTGTGACCCGTTCTATCATGAATTCTTTCATGATCTGTATGTCTTAATGTCAAGAGTAAATGTTCAGATTGAAGATAAAAGTATGGAAACATAAGATGACAAGTTATAGCCCTGGAGTTTTGTTCACCGTTGAAGCCTTTTTTCTCAAAAACATGGTTTGGTGGCACACAAATTGCAACGGGACACAACTCCCTTGATATCCCGAGTAGAGAGAACTTTGGTATCATTCGAAAATTTGCATTCTCTTTTCTAAAACTGGGGTCAATGTGACTGATTTTGGTAGAGCAGGTCACATTTTGTTATGCGTGTAAATCTTGAGTCTAAAGGATTATTAATCACAAAACAGTATGTTTTAAGTGAAATATTTGCATTTGCTGAAAGCCTCAAAAGACAGGAAATTAAATTGATCTGCCCTAAAGCTAACATCAACCTGTTCTCCATCAAGGTGTATCAGCACAGATCTCTGACAAATGATATAGTCCTGTAGTTTATGTTCACTTTGTGCAGAACAAGAATCATTTATACCCATGTTAGTTTTTAAATGCAGAAAGTCCTTGGGTATGTGTAGCTTAAATTAAGATACATCCACGGCAATAAAATGTACACATTACCTGCTCCAGTCATGTACAGTCACTGAGCACTTTATTGGTAGACCTGTAAATATTGCTTGATAATGCAAATATTTAATCTGGATCAAAGTGAAATGGAATCTAAGTCATTTTAATTGTGGAATGATTGTTGGTGCCACACAGGGTGGTTTGAATAAAGTGCTCACTGAGTGTATTTTTGTTCTCATATTGGAACATGATTTTTTGTCAATGGTATCAAGGACTTGGGGGAGGGTGGAGTTTTATTGGCCTGCTTTGCAAATAAGAGGCTGATAAGAATCTAAATTATTATTGTCGGTAGCAGAGTCTTTTCAACAATCTTGCGGTTTTATTAAATCACTGTTTTTTGTATGATATAAATATGAATGTGACAATAATTTCAGACATCGACGTCATACGTTCTGTACATGTACTTTTTGTTTACAATTGATTGGTATTCATCAGACATTTGTGATTCCAAAAAAATGTCTACACCTTGTCGAGGACCCGGCCCTAGGCCCCCCTGATGAGAGATTGACAGGGATGGGTTAGGAAGGAATGCATTGTTAAACCCTCGCACACGCCATCGAGGTGGTAGTAAGCACGCCCGTAAGAGGAAAATATGTGGTTCAGAGCTAATGAGCAGCCCTAATTGTCAGCAGAGGAGTCTGAAGTCGGGGGACTTAGATTTAGGGTTTTAGAGAGCAAGGGTAAAGATCTGACTGAGGCCATGCATAGAATGAGTTCCAGCATGACCTTGGAGGAGATTCAACATGCTGAGCGAGCAGTCGGGGAATACCCCAACCCTACAGGGGAGGAGCATAATGCCTGGTTAAAGCAAAAAGATGAGGAAAACAATATAGATGATGGGGAAATGATAATCTGATAATTTATCGGATTGATTCAAAGGACTAACAGTAGAAGAGTTAACTGATGAATTACACTCGGCTATTAGCTGGATGCCCATTGTAGATCCCTTAAGGCGCCACAAAAAAGAGCACCTGAAGAGTGTATTGAGATGGTGGAAGGCACTTACTGCTGGCTTGTATGAAGTCAAAGGGTGGAGAGAGTCAAGGAGAGACTATGAAATTGAGACAGATACCAGTGATGAATAGGTTCATCCACTCGTAAAATGCCAAGCTTGAGTGGTAATTATAATCTATATTACTTGTAGAATTAGGAAAAGTAGCATATAGAAGTTCAACGTTATAAGTTTCCTTTCATTTTTATGTCTTTTATTTTTTAGTAAGATACTATATAAGGTAGAAGGTAGCATTGTTAGGTGATTTAAAGTTATAAGTTTCCTTTTATTTTTATGTCTTTTATTTTTCAGTAAGATACTATATAAGGTAGGAAAAATGTAGAGAAGTTTTAGGGTGTTCGTGCCAACAATATTCTAGGAGTAGCTTTTATCTCCCTGAAGGGGAAGCTATAGGATAAGGTAAAGGCCAAAGAGGATGGATGTTTGTAGGGTGTATCTTGAAAGTTAATCATTTGGTGGAAAGGTAAATTGAAGAAAGAGCTAAAGGGGTTATATGAACCTAGTATGTGATTAGCAAACTGAAAGATGATATTTAACCTGTCAGCTGTTTAACTCTATTCTTTTGATTCTTTTGATTATAATAAAGTATATCTGAATATAATCATATGTGAGAAAGGTTCTTTTAGAGGAATACAGTGAATACAGGAAATCGTATACCAGATTTGCATCACACCCTTCACTTCGAGACTGGGCTGGAAGTTCAGTTGAACTTACCAGGGCTCCAGGATGTTCGGAGTACTTAAAGGAAAAGAGAGTTCGTCCCCGAGACACCTCCTCGTGGGGTACTGCTCGTGGGAACGTGAGGTCTGAGCCAGGCAAGGGGTCCGTGGCTCACGACAATCTGTTCGATAAATGTGGCGCAATTTGTTTGGTCGGTTCCGATCAAACATAAATTTGCACACAGATTTTTTTTTTTTTTAATATATTTTTAGGCCTTTTTCAGCTATATTGGACAGTATATAGTATAGAGAAACAGGAAGAACGGGAGCGAGAGAGAGGGAAAGACATGCGACAAATGTCAGATGGTCGGATTCAAATCGAGGCTCGCAATGAGGATGCGGTCAGTGCTCTACAGGCTGCGCCACCGAGATACCCTGCACACAGATTTCTGAAATTATTGATGAATGAGGACGAAATGCAACAGAAATCAGCTGTGAATACGAAAACAGAAACCTGCACCACAGCACATGGCAGCAGCTGTGACAGCTCCACCAGCTCCAATACAGCCACCAGGTTTGGGGCAGGAGAATGGCTGGCAGAGTGTATGAAGGGAAAAGCCAAAAGCGAGGCTCCCGGGAGGCTCCCCATCTTCTTTTTCTTTAGTTTTGTTTAACGGTGGTTATATGTGGCTAAAGGTGCATGACTGCCACCCACTGATCTGGAGTGTAGACTGGGGAGGCTTACAGACTACTTGAAATGAAATCTCTCTGTTGAGTAAAAATAGATCATATTTACCTTGTACATTCAATGTAGATGAGCTGCTAATCAGAGAGTATATAGCAGCTCTCTGAAGCTTTCCTCTGCAGGTGTATGGTCCAGTATGTGACTGATCAGCAGAGAGGATTGTGTATGTGTCTCCATTTACACTGCTGGAGTCAACCTCGTCGACAGGAAGCTCCTGTCCGTCTCTGTACCATTCATATATCCATTCTGTAGAGCTACCCTGAATTATACACCTCAGAGTCATCGTTTCATTGGGGAAGACCTCTGTCCATCCAGACTGCATTGTCAGCTGGGCTCTTGGGAGGGCTGAAAATGAATATGACAGTGTATTGCTGTAAATGGAAGGCTTCAGAAGAAAACACTTTCAAGGATTTTTACCAGATATTTTAACACATTATCACTGCAGTGTAAATGAAATGTAGAAGAAGCAACATAAAACATGACAAAACAAAGTTGGAATGGGTTTTTCTCACCCTGTGTTCTCACAGTAAGTGACTTTTTTTCGACCAGTTTCCAGAAGTCATTCATTTTCAAGGAGTGATGGCCAGCAGCATAAGCAACTGGGCAACTGAGACACAAGTTGGCCAAAAAAGGTGCCCGCAGCTTAACTTTTGGGCTGCAATGTCCGTAAACATCCAATCAGAGTTCTGTGCTTCCTAGTTTCTGAACCGATTTTATCCTATTTTGTGAATAATTGTTCAACCCGACTTCAATCAATGCAATGGAGCAGCAGCTAAAAACTTAAGAACTATGGCAAATACGTAGCTTGCTCCACCAAAATCAGTCACATGGACACCAAAAAAACGTTGAGCTTTTTTACAGCACCGGAGAGCTGGCTATTGCTAACGATATAGCTGTTAAATTAATTACTTCAAGCCCTGGCCCCTCCCTCAACCAAGTACACTTGAGCGACCTGTTAACCAAGTCGCTCACAGTGAGAACACTGGGTTAGATATCCACAAAGTAAAGTAGAAATAATGCAATGATGGGCAGAGAGAGGCACTGAAGATAAGTTTATCTTGTCTTCTTCACCTCTTGGATACAAAAAGAACAATTTCAATTTAAAGTAAATAAGGTATGTCTGTGCCTCAAACTGTCTAAATTGAAAATCAAGAACTTTTCACACTTACTTTGAACTTTCAGGTTAACAGGACTGCTGGTTATGGACAGAACTGCTCTCCTTGTGAGTTTTCCTCTGCAGGTGTATGGTCCAGTATGTGACTGATCAGCAGAGAGGATTGTGTATGTGTCTCCATTTTGACTGCTGGAGTCAGCCTTGTCTTCAGGAAGCTCCTGTCCATCTCTGTACCATTCATATATCCACTCTGTAGAGCTGCCCTGAATTACACACCTCAGAGTCACTGTTTCATTGGGGAAGACCTCTGTCCATCCAGACTGCACTGTCAGCTGTGTTTGAGGTATACCTACAAATCAATACAACAGTTTCTAATGATGAAATTAAAGCATCATAAACACTCTCTTCATATGTTTTTCATTATTAAAGCACATCAATCAAAGCCACATTCTTCTATTGTAATAGTTCTCACCAGATATGTCTAAAGCCAGAGGATCACTGTAGTCTGAGTAAAAAGGGTTTCTTCCTCTTTCAGCTCTACACCGGTACTCTCCACTGTGGGCCAGAGCAGCAGGGCTGATGGTGTAACTGGACCCTTCAGACCTGCTGCTTTCAGTGTTGGGCAGAGCTGTTCTCCGTCTGTCTTTGTACCAGAAATACTCCCAGCCAGCAGGATCTCCCCCAAACCCACAGCTCAGGGTGATACTTTCTCCTCTGTACATCTCTCCTCTGGGGGCATTCTGGGTAATAACAGGCTTTGGCTTTCCCCCTGATGAAAGTAAACGTGTGCTTCGTCTTAATTTCCTCGCATTCATAAATATAGTTAGGATTCATCACATACAAGATCATATGGTGAAAGACTGGAGAAAATCTCCAGGAGAAAAACTCACCAGACACACTTAACACAAGTGATCCAGGGAAAGACTGGATAACAGGGTTTTGTCCTCGTTCAGCCTGACAGAAATACTCTCCAATGTCTGACTCTCTCACAGAGTGCAGGATGAGCTTTTGTTGGCTTTCAGTACTGTGGGCACTGAGACTCTCCAATGTTATCTTGGTTTTTCTCATCCATGAATATCTCCAGCCAGACCCTTTGCTGATGTCACAAGCCAAGGTAACGGTTTCTCCTGTGAACATCACTGAGGCTGGGGGATCTGTTACCACGACAGCCTGAGGACGAGTAGCTGAAATGCACATGGGAATACAGAATGGATTTTGTTTCATTATTTAATTTCATATTGGTTTTTTTTTACAGCACTGGAGATCTGGCTATTGCTAATGATCTCGTTATTCAATTAGTTAATCCAATCTCGGGCCCCTCCCTCAACCAAGTACACTTGAGCGACCTGTCAACCAAGTCGCTCACAGTGAGAACACTGGGTTAGATATCCACAAAGTAAAGTAGAAATAATGTAATGATGGGCAGAGAGAGGCACTGAAGATAAGTTTATCTCGTCTTATTCATCTCTTGGATACAAAAAGAACAATTTCAAGTACTGGGATCATTAAAGTAAATAAGGTATGTTTGTGCCTCAAACTGTCAATATTGAAAATCAAGAACTTTTCACACTTACTTCGAACTTTCAGGTTAACAGGACTGCTGGTTATGGACTGAACTGCTCTCCTTGTGAGTTTTCCTCTGCAGGTGTATGGTCCACTATGTGAATGATCAGCAGAGAGGATTGTGTATGTGTCTCCATTTACACTGCTGGAGTCAGCCTCGTCTACAGGAAGCTCCTGTCCATCTCTGTACCATTCACATATCCACTCTGTAGAGCTGCCCTGAATTACACACCTCAGAGTCACTGTTTCATTGGTGAAGACCTCTGTCCATCCAGACTGCACTGTCAGCTGGGCTTCTGGGAGAGCTGAAAATGAATATGACAGTATATTGTTGCAAATGGAAGGTTTCAGAAGAAAACACTTTCAAGGTTTTAACCAGATATTTTAAATAACACATTATCACTGCAGTGGAAATTAAATGTAGAAGAAGCAACATGAAACATGACAAAACAAAGTCGGAATGGTTTAACAATGATGATTGTTTATATACAAGTGAATATCATTTACCATTGATATTAAGGTTTTTCCTCTGGGTTTTTCTCACCCTGTGTTCTCACAGTGAGTGACTTAGTTAAGCAGTTTCCAGAAGTCATTTATTTTCTTTGAAGCTGAGCGATGGACATCAGCATGAGCAATTGAGTAACTGAGACAAAAATTGGCCAAAAAAGGTTGTCCGTGGCTTAACTTTTGGGCTACATCGCCCGTCAACATCCAATCAGAGTTCTGTGCTTCCTACTTTCCAAACCGATTTGATCCTAGTTTGTGAATAGTTGTTCTGCCCGGCTTCACTCAATGTACTGGAGAAGCAGCTAAAAACGTAATGACAGGCAGTAAACTAAGCAAATATGTAGCTTGCTCTACCAAAATCAGTCACATTAACACCAAAAACACATTGAGCTTTTTGACTGCACCGGAGAGCTGACTATTTCTAACAATCTAGCTATTCAATTAATTAATTCAAGTTCTGCCCCCTCCCTCAACCAAGTACACTCATGTGACCTGTCAACCAAGTCGGTCACAGCGAGAACACTGGGTTAGATATCCACAAAGTAGAAATAATGTAATGATGGGCAGAGAGATACGTTTTTCTCTTCTTATTCACCTTTTGGATACAAAAACAAAAATTCAAGTACTGGGTTGATTAAAGTAAATAAGGTATGTCTGTGCCTCAAACTGTCTATATTGAAAATCAAGAACCTTTCACACTTACTTAGAACTTTCAGGTTAACAGGACTGCTGGTTATGGACAGAACTGTGCTCCTTATGAGTTTTCCTCTGCAGGTGTATGGTCCACTATGTGAATGATCAGCAGAGAGGATTGTGTATGTGTCTCCATTTACACTGCTGGAGTCAGCCTCGTCTACAGGAAGCTCCTGTCCATCTCTGTACCATTCATATATCCACTCTGTAGAGCTGCCCTGAATTACACACCTCAGAGTCACTGTTTCATTGGGGAAGACCTCTGTCCATCCAGACTGCACTGTCAGCTGTGTTTGAGGTACACCTGCAAATCAATACAACAGTTTCTATTAATGAAATGAAAGCATCGTGAACACTCTTTTCATATTTCTAAATGATTAAAGCACATCTGTCAGGATCTGTGTTTTTCATTGTCGTGTCTTTTTTTTACTTGCTTCGCGTTTTCGTGTTTTGTTACCCTCTGTGCACACCATAATCTGACTGTCAGTTCAATTTACCTCACTCATTTGTTTCACCTGTGTTTCACTTCTTGATTGTTTTCCACATCTGATTACCATTCCCTCTTGTTAGCTGTGTTATAAAAACCACTTTCTTGTTCTTGATCATCTCCAGATTGTTATGCGTCCTGACCATAGTCTCCAGCGTTTATTTGTGATTGATATCTGTATGGCGGAATTTATTAAATCTGGTGTCGTCACTCAGTGCGCTGGTCAGCTCGCTCACCTCCTCTGATACAATGGCAATATGTGGCTGTAAAGTAATTTAACTATCCCCCCCAGGGCATAAATCTTTAGCCCCCACTTTCTCGGCACCCATACAGGCGGGAGCCTGTGGCGGAAAAACTCATACATTTTTCGCTAAACAGCTGTCTTCCTGAACCCCCTGTAAATCCCCCCTCCTCTCACATTCCTTTCAGGGTTGGAGCGCTGAAATGGTGTATATGGCATAAAGATGTTTCATGACAATCCTAGATCAGAACATAGTAATATTTGGTATTTTTCTGATTGTTTCAGTGTGACTGGTGCAATGGTCTAATTTCCACAATAGTATACCTAGGACAACATAACCATCCAGGAACCTAGGGGAAACTGTGTGGAAATCTGTCCCTGTGAAAGCCATTGGCCTCATCCCCTGACCCCGTGCTCAATGGCTGGGGAGGCCTGGCTCTAAATTCCAAATGGTCAACATCAAAGGCCTGATTTTGGCTTCAAGGAGACTAAACCAAGCAATCTGGGAAGATCGTAACCGATTTCCCACACCATGCATATTCTGTGTCTGTGTGTAGCTGAAGCAGGCTGGGTAAGATTATTTACTTTGTCCATCTATCCATCCATTATCTTAACCCACTTATCCTGAACAGGGTCGCAGGGGGGCTGGAGCCTATCCCAGCATACATTTGGGGAAAGGCAGGAATACACCCTGGACAGGTCGCCAGTCCATCGCAGGGCACACACACTATTCACTCACACACTCATACCTACGGGCAATTTAGACTCTCCAATCAGCCTAACCTGCATGTCTTTGGACTGTGGGAGGAAACCGGAGTACCCAGAGGAAACCCACGCAGACACGGGAAGAACATGCAAACTCCACACACAGAGGCTCCAGCCGACGGGGATTCGAACCCAGGACCTCCTTGCTGTGAGGCGGCAGTGCTACCCACTGCACCATCCGTGCTGTCATTATTTATTGACCTCTGAATTCTAAGCTAATGACCTACCTGCCTGTCAATAAATTCTTCTGATTTTAACTTCTGTGATCTCCATGACTCTAATCCATTTTATACCTTTTTCAGCCTAAATTATGACTGAACACTCAGGGGGACAATTTTGACCAAAAAACAACTGATCAGTGGATTGGTACTTTAGTGGAGTCCCCAAGTTGGGATAGGCAGCTAAGCTAAGACTGGTGGCGCATGGTTCCTGTGAATTGACGTGAAGAGAACCCTTCTTCGGTTCTTGTCAAATTAGCGTTAAGGAGCCCTCTGAATGTACACTGACCAGGGCTCACAACTAGCTATGCACAATATAATGCATGTATTGTGTTGGCTAGACCCCCAACCTCTGTGTTCTCCAATGAACTGAGATTCAGCAACAGTGCTAATCTCGGGAGCATATATTGAGTAATGGTGGCACACGAGGAAGAGTCGAGTGTAACCACTCCGAGATTTGCGCATGATTAAAACCAAATTCTAAATTCTAGTTTCATTTGGAAGCAAATAACGAGTAAAACAACAGCAACTGCTAAGCTTACTTTTTGTGATTATAGATATTCGGTGTTGTTCAGCTCCTTTGTGAATGTCCTAATGCTACTATTAGAATATTGACATTTGGACGACAGATCGGATATATCCGTGATGACAACATGGCCCCGTTTGCAAGAGGGGAATATTGAGAATCTTACTGATCTGTTTCAGGCCTGTTTTAAGCGCAATATGGAGCAGGGTGATTCATATCTGACTCGTGGCGACGGACCCAGTATATTCTTAAATGTGATTGTGCTCTGTTCATGAACGGAGGATAAAATAACTGACTAATCCCTTTTTCACATCAACAACACCAGTAGGAAAAACACCAGCTATTCCCTCATTGGTCTAGCTGTGCGGGTTCTACATACTCGTTACGACCTGTTTTGGTTTCAACTTCCACATTTTGCTTATCCCGTCTGTTTAGTTTTGATCCACTGTTTATCAACCTGTTTTTATTTTTTGACCTCTGTCTTTGGATTCTGTCTTTGTCTGCTCTGCCCGCTTGTATTCAACCTTTCACCTGTGACCACGACTTTGATTTGGATGATACTTGATATACCTGTTTGCTGGAGTATTGACCCTTTTTCTGGACACTTGATAACAAACTGCCTATTCCGTGCTATTCCTATTTGCTGGCTATCAGACCTCGCCAGTCTGACCTTCCTTCGTTTCAATAAAGACTTTGAACAAAAAGCTATGCCTTGGTCTCGCTTCTGGGTCTGGTGTTCTATAAATCTGATGACATCAATCAAAGCCACATTCTTCTATTGTAATAACTCTCACCAGATATGTTCAAAGTCAGAGGATCACTGTAGTCTGAGTAAAAAGGGTTTCTTCCTCTTGCAGCTCTACACCGGTACTCTCCACTGTGGGCCAGAGTAGCAGGGCTGATGGTGTAACTGGACACTTCAGACCTGCTGCTTTCATTGTTGGGCCGAGCTGTTCTCTGTGTTTCTTTGTACCAGAAATACTCCCAGCCAGCAGGATCTCCCCCAAACCCACATCTCAGGGTGACACTCTCTCCTGTGTACATCTCTCCGCTGGGGGCATTATGGGTAATAAAAGGCTTTGGCTTCCCCCCTTAACAAAAGTAAACATGTGGTTAGTCTTAGCAATTTCTTAGTATTTGTAAATATATGTAGGCTTCATCCACATACAAGATCATATGGTTCAAGACGGGAGAATATC
Organism: Conger conger; assembly: GCF_963514075.1. NCBI lineage: Eukaryota > Metazoa > Chordata > Actinopteri > Anguilliformes > Congridae > Conger > Conger conger. The sequence continues at coordinate 11,788,781 of NC_083769.1, forward strand.
TTCAGGAGAAAAACTCACCGGACACATTTAACACAAGTGATCCAGGAAAAGACTGGATAACAGAGTTTTGTCCTCGTTCTCCCTCACAGAAGTACTCTCCACTGTCTGACTCTCTCACAGAGTGCAGGATGTGCCTTTGTTGGCTTTCAGTACTGTGGGCTGTGAGACGCTCCAATGTTATCTTGGTTTTTCTCATCCATGAATATCTCCAGCCAGACCCTTTCCTGACGTCACATGTCAAGGTAACAGTTTCTCCTGTGAACATCACTGAGGCTGGGGGATCTGTGACTACGACAGCCTGAGGACGAGTAGCTGACATGCACATGGGAATATAGAATGGATTTTGATTCATAATTTTATTTCACATTGTTTTAAGAAGCAAAAAATACAAACATGAAACACTAGTTGAGGAGATTAGTTTTCAATTGCACAACTTACCAGATGCTGTTATGTTATGAAAGTTACTGAAAGCTCGGTCTTTCCCATTTGCAGCTACACACTGATGCATTCCACTCTCTCTCTCTGTGACAGCATCCAGGACCAACACAGAGCCATCACCACTGGAGCCTGGAAGTTGTGCTAGGCCCCCCTCTCTGTGTCTGATCCAGTGAAATGTCCACCCCTCAGATCCAATAACCTGACAGGTGAGAGTAATCGTTTCTCCTGGGAACACAGCTGAACATGGAGGATTAGCAGTCAGATGAACCACCGGACTGGACTCTGCAGCTGAACAAGTTATAACAGAATGAAACAAGTGTTTAACAATGAATAGTTTGCTTTAATACACAGTATCAATGAAAATACACATTCTAAATTAAATTTAACTACATAATATTTTCTAAATGCAAAATGTACCCTAATCTATAATTTTCCTCAATACTTGAATTCCTTATATTGTAACACTTCCAGTCTCTCAGAAAGCATGTGTTTTGTAAAGTTCCCATGATATTTTTAAACTCTGGTTTATAATAGCTGTGTGTTTTCCACAAAACAAATGTATGGTAGTTATGTCCCTGCTAGAACATAGATCGAAGGAGTGTAATATCTATACCTGTGTGTTCCCCAAAAAACAGCAATGCTGTTGCATCTGAAACAGAGAAAAAGCAATGTAAATTTCTATGTCTGATCCAGCGTGAATAAAAGTTGACATGAAATGATTTTATTTTTGTTGGGTGGATTTTCATGAGACAATACATTTTCTTATTTTTGAGTAGCTAAATACAGTAGCTCGATACATTTTTTCTGCAATATTTTGAATTGAAAAACCCAGTTAACCAATTGTTAAAGTTTGATTGTTCAGACACAAGAGACAGTCATAAGTTTGAAAATACATGTTGCTTATTTTCATAAAGTTAATTGTAAACACTGTGCAATATCTCACAATCTTTCACAATATTGTTCAATGAAATTACATTTTACTGAAAAAAGTCACAATTATTCACTGTATGACTTATGTCCAAATTATGAATGTATTCAGGTTTTCCACAACATAGCTGTTTTTGTCATGTCCCACATACTACATATTATGCCTTTTAATCATCATTCGCACATGTTCCCAAATCATTATTGTTTGAAATTGCATTATTAAAGTTGTTCTACTTACAGAGCAGAAAGGACACTGTGTGCAGCTCCATTCTGATTACTCTGCCTCAGCAGAGGCCACAAGGTCTATTTAACTCACCTCAGTTTCCACACAAAGAGGAAATGCAGCAGGCAAGATGAGACAAATACAATGCCTGCATCCAATGATGGTCTTCTCAGGTCTGTCTGAAAAGAAAAGTTATAAGCTACACTCCAGTAGCCCTAATAAATAGCCCAGGGAGCTTTTCTCATTGTGCTCCTTGAGCTATTAATTTATGTATTAATATTTATCAAGTTTATCATTTGAGTTAACAATACTACTCTCTGGGTGATCATTTGTTCACAATATTGGGTATGAAGAGTGTACTTGTATACAGGTCACCTGACCTGATGAAGCCCTGAGGATCCAAACAAAAGATTCAGTTGTTCAGTAAATGGGTGTGATGAAGAGTAGTTCTCCCTTCTTTTACATTTATATTTTATGCTTCTCAGAATTTTTCTCTTGTGAAAACGGGTGAAAGATTGAATGGACAAGCACAATATTAACTGAATCATATTGCAATTAATTACATTTCACTGACTGTTTAATAATGCAAGTTTCATAAACGTAGTGTGTCTCTGGTATTGTCATTGAAATAAAAATCTCCAAACAAAGTAATGTAACCAACTATAATAACACATGTCAGTCATAAATTCTGTATGTCAGGTTTGTACGGGTTAGGGTATGTACCACCCACAAATAAATTGAAGAAGGAGGGAGACTGGGAGATGCAAATTCCTCACAGAAAGACCACCGGTCGGGATTCAAACCCTGGATATTGTTGTTCTCTACTGTTGCTGATTTTTAATACATACAATCTCTCTCTCTCTCTCTCTCTCTCTCTCTCTCTCTCTCTCTCTCTCTCTCTCTCTCTTGTTGGTGGCAGACAGGGTGGTTTGAGTATCTCAGAAACTGCTGATCTCCTGGGATTTTCACACACACACTAGTCTCTAGATTTTGCCTTGTTAATGAGGGACGTCTGAGGGAAAAAATTGATTTGATAAAAATCAAGTTTCCATAATTATTGGAACCCCTGATTTAGTACATCCACCTCTGGCAAGGATAAAGGTATGGAGTCTTTCCCTGTAATGCTTGACAAGGTTAGGAAACACATCAGGAGGGATTGTTTTCAAATGGATTGAGGTCCGTCACCTGAGATGGCCATTGCAGAACACACATTTTGTCGTCACAGAACTATTTCTCTGTGGACTTTAACATATGCTTTGGGTCTTTGTCCTGCTGGAAAGTCCACCTCCAGCCAAGTCTCAGCCTTGTGGGAGAGGCAACCAGACTGTCAGCCAAAATTGTCCGTTAAACCAGTGATCTTAACCAGTGCCCCTGGGGTTCTCAAATTAAAACAAGCCCCAATACGTCACTGACCCACCACCATATTTCACTGTGGGTTTGAGGTGCCTTTTATGCATCTCTCTTTTGATGCTAAAAATGTTGATCTGACCAAGATGTTTACAAATGTTTGTGGGTCTGACCAAAAAATTGTATTTGGTCTCATCAGACCACAGAACCTTTGTTCAATCATAATTTAAATGACCAAATGAGACCAAAAGTCAATGCTTATAATGCAGATACAGCATCATCATGTTTGGCATCGAAACAGAGATGTATCACAATAATTATATTATTCATTTATTTATTTATAAATGAATAATATAATTAGACTGGATAATATAATTGCAGCTGTACAATAATTCATGCTCATTGGTTGAAAATTGGTTCTAATTGCCACAGCCAATGTTCACGTGTAGCCGCCCAAATTGCACTCCATACAAGCGATAACTGGAATTCTGTATAATAGTGCTTATTATCCAAGCAAAGACTACATATCTAGTTATAAAAAAAAATACCATTTCGCTATCAGTAGCAACAAGCAAATTAGCCATTTAGGATATTTGTATATTCGACAAGCTAATACGCTTGTTGCTACCGATAACAAACTGGTATCATTTTATAGCTAGATATGTAGTATTCGCTTGGATGATAAGCAATAGTATATTATAAGCAATAGTTTCATTGATTGCTTGTCTGGAGAGCAATTTCGGTAGCTAAACGTTCCTTTTATCTCTTTATGTGTTCAATCATCCGTGTTTAGCTAAACCTTGATTTGTCTCAAACTGTAAGTTGCAGTTGCATCGTTTGTGACAGACTATCATATCTTAGTTATATAGCCAGCTAGTTACTTAGAATAAATAAGTTGCTTGCTCATAATATAGTTGGTTAGCTAAAGTGAAAACTTCAAAAAGACGAAAAATATAAATAGTGTTGTGTAGCACACTAAAATCAACATTTCTTGAAGTCACCTGTTAGGCGAACATTTTTTTTCTCGAACACTACAAAAAGACAGCAGGCTCTGTCACATTTGTCACTGTCAGCTTTCCAAAAGAGTGCATGAGATCACGCTTTATATTACGCAATATATTCATAGTGTCGTGAGCCACGGACCACTTGCCTAGCTCAGACCTCACGTTCCCACGAACGTACCTCACCAGGAGGTGTCTCGGGGACGAACTCTCTTTTCCTTTAAGTACTCCGAACGTCCTGGAGCCCTGGTAAGTTCTACTGAACTTCCAGCCCAGTCTCGAAGTGAAGGGTGTGATGCAAATCTGGTATACGATGTCCTGTATTCACTGTATTCCTCTAAAAGAACCTTCATCACATATGATTATAGTAAGATATACTTTATTATAATCAATCAAAAGAATAGAGTTATACAGCTGACAGGTTATACATCATCTTTCAGTTTGCCAATCACATGCAAATTCCATATACCCCTTTAGCTCTTTCTAATGTACCTTTCCACCAGATGTTAAATTCAAGGTACACCCCTCAAATACCCATCCTCTTTGGCCTTAGCCTTATCCTATAGCTCCCCCTTCTGGATGTTTAAAAGAAACTATTCCTAGAATATTATGTTCATCTAATCTCTAAAAACTTCTCTACATACATTTTTCTACCTTATATAGTACCTTAATGAAAAATAAAAGACATAAAAATGAAAGGAAACTTATAATGTATTACTTCTATGTATTACTTTTCCTACTTCTACAAGTAATATAGATTATAATTACCACTCAAGCTTGATTATAGTTGTTCTGCGTTGCTCTTTCGACATCAGTCCTGTTGCCACACCTCTTGGGCTGAGTCCGCACTGCGTACGTCACTCCGTTCTCCATATCCATATCCTGGAGTGGCGCGCTTGACTACAGCTGTCCTGCGTTGCTCTCTCTTCAACAGCCCATAGATATCTTCTGAAGCAAAATTCTAAGATGCTTTTCTAAGGTCTAAAAATGTATTCCTTATATATCCTTAACTCGTATAAAAGTGTACCTTTTTTTGATAAGAAATGTCCCCAGTATACCGAGTGGAAAGACATTTATCTCTTATGCAACTTTTTTAATGACCATATTCATCACTTTTGTTTGTCTCACTGTCATTTTCTCATACCTCAAAGGAAATTTCCCCAATACTTTATCTCATGTGCCCCTCCGGTTGGGAGTTTCCACCATCTCAATATACGAGTGGAAAAACACTAGCTCTTTTGTATTTTTTTAAGGAACCTATTCATCACTGGTGTCTGTCTCAATTTCATAGTCTCTCCTTGACTTTCTCCACACCTTGACCTCATGCAAGCCAGAAGTTAGTGCCTGCCACCATCTCAATACACTATTCAGGTGCCCTTTTTTGTGGCGCCTTAAGGGATCTACAAAGGACATCCAATTAATAGCCGAGTGTAAATCATCCCCCAACTCCTCTACAGTCAGTCCTTTGAATCTATCCAATAAATTATCAAATTATCATTTCCCCATCATCTATATTGTTTTCCTCATCTTTTTGCTTTAGCCAGGCATTGTGCTCCTCCCCTGTAGGAGCAAGCCCACACGTGTCAAATAAGTATGTTATCACATCTACCGTTTCTTTGAAAGCCAGACTCCCTGGGTCACCTATTACCCGTTCAGCATGTTGAGTATCTTCCAAGGTCATGCTGCAACTCACACTTTAACCTTGCTCCTTAGTACTCTAAATCTAAGTCCCCTGACTTCAGACTCCTCTGCTGAGAAGTAGGGCTGCTCATTATCTCTGAACCACATATTTTTTCCTCTTATGGGCGTGCTTACTACCACCTCGATGGCGTGTGCGAGGGGTTAACAATGCATTCCTGCCTAATTCCACTCTTGACCGTTAGGAGTCTGAAATGACCTATTGTACCTTTAATATAACTATTTCCAGGGTTTCGCTTTCGTAAGGTGCCCTTCGCTGAGGGCGGGCACCTTATGACACTTATGCAGTAGGGGTGGCAGATAGTATGGGGAATATGTTGCAGTTGTCAGCAGTCTGTTTAGTCGACTGTAGTTTCAGGTACGCCCACACTGGGCTAATCCATGGAAATATGTATATCATATCATATTCCATTTAGAGATACTTCTCACCTACTTTACAACGTTCTCATCCACTGTACTCCATTTACTTATGCAATAGTAAGCAAGTAAGCGATTTTGGACATGGCCTATTAATACCATCCATCCATCCATTATCTTAACCCACTTATCCTGAATAGGGTCGCAGGGGGGCTGGAGCCTATCCCAGCATACATTGGGCGAAAGGCAGGAATACACCCTGGACAGGTCGCCAGTCCATCGCAGGGCACACACACCATTCACTCACACACTCATACCTATGGGCAATTTAGACTCTCCAATCAGCCTAACGTGCATGTCTTTGGACTGTGGGAGGAAACCAGAGTACCCGGAGGAAACCCACGCAAACACGGGGAGAACATGCAAACTCCGCACAGAGAGGCCCCGGCCGACGGGGATTCAAGCCCAGGACCTCCTTGCTGTGAGGCGGCAGTGCTACCCACTGCACCATCCGTGCCGCCCCTATTAATACCTGTATAATGCAAATGCAGAAATGCTAAATGTTTTCCAAACAGAAAGAACAGACTGTCCTGCACTGTCTCAATGATGACTCAAGCAAAGAGGGAACCCATTTATGTGTAGATACTCCAAAGACAGAATCTGCCTTATATTGCCTGATGATTTCTGGAGAGAGGTGTGTTTATTTATGGCACGGATGGTGCAGTGGGTAGCATTGCCGCCTCACAGCAAGGAGGTCCTGGGTTTGAATCCCGGTCGGCCGGGGCCTCTCTGTGTGGAGTTTGCGTGTTATCCCCGTGTTCGTGTGGGTTTCGTCCGGGTACTCCGGTTTCTTCCCACCCACAGTCCAAAGACATGCAGGATAGGCTGATTGGAGAGTTTAAATTGCCCGTGGGTACGAGTGTGTTAGTGAATGGTGTGTGTGCCCTGCGATGGACTGGTGACCTGTCCAGGGTGTATTCCTGCCTTTCACCCAATGTATACTGGGATTGGCTCCAGCCCCCCTGCGACCCTGTTCAGGATACGTGGGTTAAGATAATGGATGGATGGGGTGTTTATTTAGTGGACAGTGCAATGGTAAACAGTATAACAGCTTTTGTTCATTTTAGGGATCAATCTGATTCATGGGCTGGCAACACTGCTTTACATGGTTAAATTGTGAATTATTAAGTCTTCGTCATAAATAATAATTAGTTGTGGATTTCAATAAACTCACCACGCCTCCCAACATTTTTGAGGAACATTGTGCCTCGTTCAGTGACTTTCTCTTCTTTCTCTTCCTAACCTAGTCACTCCATGACTTAGAATCTGTGAGGGAGCAGGGGCGGGAGACCAAGAGCGACCGGGAAGGGATCACAAAGTTACCAACGATAAGTTGGATAACCAGTAAAATAGGTGAGGGAAGAACGGAAAAAGGGAACAAAACTCCCCGGCGATCCGCCAACAGAAAAACAGAAATACAAGAATTATTTTATCGGCAGTCTCGAACGGGCTAACTTTATGTGCCAAACTCTGCCGCTTGCTCTACAAAACAGAAGTGGAACCCAGAAACAAAAAATGGAAACAAAAGGAAAACAAACTAGGTCCCAGAAGCAAAAGCAATTCAGTCTTAAAGCCTGCCTGCCTGCCTGCCCGCCCGCCCTTTTTATTACAAATGGATGCAACTTGGGTCTAACAATGCCAGCTAGATGATTTGTTGCTTACCTATGATTTATTTTTTAAGCTAAGAACAAATAATACATTGATTAAAGTGTCGTCTAACAGCCAAATTATTGTCAACTTAAGTGAACTTAAAGTTTTCTCTGAGTTTCCCCCATCAGCAGCCATTTTTGTTTGCCACACATTACCTTTTCAAACTTAGCTAACGTTATCGGCAAACTGAAAACACTTTTATGTGGGTGAACGTTAGCTAAAGTTTGCCACCTTGATCGCACGTCTGGTGTTGTGAGTGATGGACACGCTTTAACAGAACGACAGAACTCAGTTCTGGCGTGGGTGATGGGGGTGATGGAGAGTAGTAGAAGGCAGAATATAGCACATTGGATGTTCACTAGGCCAAAGGAAAACCTGACACTTCATAACAAGGTCAAACCATGAGATGATTAGATTGCTCTTGAAAATAATTTTATTGCTGCTTATCAAGTGCATTCCTATAATCAACCATGTCTCCACTGGAAAAGCTATTGAGCATAATATGGAAGACACTTCAGTTTGAAAGATGTGGATGTCAACAGATCACTTTGCTTTATAATTGCATTGTACACTCTTTTTTGAAATAAATGCCTTGAAAGATATGTCATCATGTTATTCTAGTAACTTTCATGAAATGTTTTAAATGCTGCCTTTTCATTTCATAACATGTTTATAAAATTTGAAATGACCAAACACTCAATGAAATACTGTGGACAGTCTATATGACCCAGCACAGACGCCAGAGAAACAAAGTTTATTGCTTGGTTGGACTTATCGGGTGAATTAATGTTTTTACCTCACGGAAACCATCTATGGTCTGGTTTTATTCCCAGGGTCTTAATAAGTAATTATTTGGTTACATGCCCTGATGTCAATTACTCGTATACTCCTTTGCCTTGCATTACATTACATTACATTATTTGTCATTTGGCGGATGCTTTTATCCAAAGCAACTTACTTGCTCAAGGGCCCAATGGCTGTGCGGATCTTGTGGCTACACTGGGGATCGATTCACCAACCTTGTGGGTCCCAGTACCTTAAGCACTACACTACAGGCCGCCCCTTGCAAAGTCGTAACTTCCCATTTCTCGTTGACAGGAGTGGTTCACGGTCCTGGAGCACTACCACAGCTTGAGTGGCACCATCTCTGACCTCGTCATGGGGAACTCGTACGGCTTCCGTGTCTTCGCTGAGAAGAAGTGCGGCACGGGCAAGGAGGCGACCGTCGCAAAGGGGCAGGTCACCATCGACAAGATAGGTGAGGGTCGCCTCGCTGACCGTAGCCGGTGGCACATCTGACGTTTCCTGTGGCGCTCAGTTAAAAGTAGGAGTTCAAATTCAAAGTTCGACCAGGCAGGTTGGATGTACCAGTGAGGGCTTCATAGGATTTGTACAAAAACAAAACCCTGGGACAATGCACTAGGCCGTGGGTAAGGTTTCCACAACCTCCCTTTTGGCGTTGTTGCAAAGCTATCATGTTGCTTCAGAATTATGACAGCATTAGGATGAGGATGGTATGCGTTATTTAAGGCTTAATTTATGGCAGTGATTAGGGGGCCATGATTGTGTGCCCACAGGGCTGGGCTCAGGTCCCGAGGCACTCAAAGGAGAGCCCTTGCTAAGAACTGAGGACCGAGCAGCCCACACTTTCAAGTCCCAAAATTACTCTGGGCGTCAAATCCGGTGGCATTAAGATTTGTCCTCTTCCAAAAGGTTCTACTCTCTAGGCCAGTGATGGGCAAGGAGGACCGTATCTGTTTCTGGATTTCAGACCAAATTCTGCTCTGAATTGTTGAATTAGCCCAATCGTTTACATGATCTGACATTCATAGCCACATTCCATGACATAGACAGCAGCTGATGAATAGAAATATATACATTTTCTTGTCCTGTAGCATTTTATTGTGGCCTAGTTTATGAGTGAATCGGTCATGCTGCATATGGCTGATTCAGCCGGGGTAACTAGTGGCTGCACAATTCTGCATACACACCGACCCTCCAGCACTGGAGTTGCCCATCCCTGCTCTAGGTGCTGTGCAGTATGGAGAGAATTTAGCAGTTTGAGCAGGAAAACGTCTCTCTCTCCTAGGTATCGAGTACACACCCCCGGAGTACCCAGCCTTTGACTTCAGCGAGGCTCCCAAGTTCACGGCTCCCCTGAACGATCACGCGGCGACAGTAGGCTACACCACCAGGCTGCTGTGCGCTGTGCGCGGGACCCCCAAGGTAACGCCTTCACTGCACACTTCCCCTCAACCCACATTCCCATCATGGCACATCCAATCCGTATTTTCTGTAGTTACCGCGTATTACAAAAGGACAAAAAAAAAAAAGCTGGTAGCTGGTTGACCAGTTCAGACCAGCTCCATACTCAACATTGTTTGACCAGCTCAAGCTAGGTTTTGAAACAGCTGGTAGCTGGTTGACCAGTTCAGACCAGCTCCATACTCAACATTGTTTGACCAGCTCAAGCTAGGTTTTGAAACAGCTGGTAGCTGGTTGACCAGTTCAGACCAGCTCCATACTCAACATTGTTTGACCAGCTCAAGCTAGGTTTTGAAACAGCTGGTAGCTGATTGACCAGTTCAGACCTGCTCCATACTCAACATGGTTTGACCAGCTGAAGTTATGTTATGAAACAGCTGGTAGCTGGTAGTTTCAAGCAGGTCATAGCTGGATTTTAGACCAGGGACAGTGTTTATTTATTTATTTTCTTAATTATATTTTTCTTGGAGAGAAATCTACGGAAGCAGAATTCAATCTTAATTTGTTGCTGTGAATGTAGTTTTTCACAGGTTTGATATCATTGGTGAAAAATGTGAAAATGTAATTCTTGTGATGCTTGAGCTATAGGCTTTATCATGAATTAATTATGAATTATAGTCGTTGTGTGGGAAACTAATTTGAAAAAAACACAGCCTGCACATTCCAGGTCAGCAGGCCACAGTTACTGTAACGATGGGAATATAGCTCTTAGTTGACCAAGGTGCCCTTGCTGCCACAGGCAATAAACAAGCAGGGACTCGTACAGTCGCCCTGCCAAGCTAGAGCTCTAAATGAGGCCCACAGCTGCCCAGTGGGTGTGACAATGCAGCTGCTACTGTAGACTTCTTTTTTCTTTTTTAACATCTCTCACGAAAGCAGGCAGGCGCCCCCTAGAGGCTGCATACGGTCAAACACCCCTGAGTGTAGGGGCCACAACCATGAGCCGCACCAGCAGACTGCTGTGCACCCCATGTGTGGGTCCACTTAGGTTAAGCCATCAGCACAGGAATCTGTGTCAGTGGTTCCCCAACCCCTCTGGCCTACCGGCGTGCCCTGCTACAGTACAGTAGGCCCGTGCAATCTTTCTGTACTCCCGCAAAACAAGCCAGGAGCCTCCTAGAGATGGGCCATAGAGTCGGCACAGCTAAACGAGGGGAGCGTGCAAACAGTCCCACCGAACAATGTTGGATCCTTCCCATAAGCATCAGTGGGCACTTCATAAGCAGCGTTGCTAGCTGTGGTGGTTTAATGCAATTAACTAGTTTCAGTCGCGATTATATCATAAAATGAATGTATCTTCATAAGAATGTATAATTGTTTTTGTCTTCAGTTAAAGCACTTGAAACCACTGTACTGGTTTGAATATGCAGTGTAGCTTCCACTTAATCAAAGACTTGTGATGATGTCAGTCTTGCAGAGACTATTAAATAATGTTGTTGGTGATATTTCATGTACCCCTCTCCACATTCTGAATCGTGATCAGTCTTTGCAAACCTTGTCAAATTTGGAAGGCAGTGGGTGGATATGACATTTTAAAACCATCTCATTGATAAATTTAGAATTCTGAGTAGTCACTTTAAAAATGAGTGCCACTGACCACCGATGCCCTGGATTAACTAGTTTTCTGGTGCATGTAGTATGCAGTGTTGTATGCAATGATTGTGCATTGATCATGCATAGGTGCAACAATGAGCGTGCATGAGCGTGCATGAGCATGCATGAGTGGGCATGAGCATGCATGAGTGCAACAATGATTGTGCATGGGTGTGCATGAGTGTGCATGAGTGCAACAATGATTGTGCATGAGTGTGCATGAGTGTGCATGAGTGCAACAATGATTGTGCATGGGTGTGCATGAGTGTGCAGGAGTGCAACAATGATTGTGCATGGGTGTGCATGAGTGTGCATGAGTGCAACAATGATTGTGCATGGGTGTGCATGAGTGTGCATGAGTGCAACAATGATTGTGCATGGGTGTGCATGAGTGTGCATGAGTGCAACAATGATTGTGCATGGGTGTGCATGAGTGGGCATGAGTGCAGCAATGATTGTGCATGAGTGCAACAATGATTGTGCATGGGTGCAACAATGAACGTGCATGAGCGTGCATGAGTGGGCATGAGTGCAGCAATGAGTATAAAAATGGGATTTCTTCTCTTTGACAATACAGTGGAAAAATACAGCATACTCTGAAACCAGTTGTACTCAGAGAAAGCTTTCACTTCCTAACCACGAGACATATCTGTGGATATGAGCTTGGTTGGCATATTGGTTTAAAATAATATCATTTGTATGATGTCAATAATGTCAATGTGGACCGGCGGATCTTTTTCTTGCGCTTAGGAGAAGCAAAGTGAACATTTATGGGAATGCATCATAGAAATGAACCCTCAAAATACAGGTTCATACATTACCATGCCACCCTAGGGTCATGGGCAATACAAATCAATCATGCTTGATGCTTGATTGCTATACTTCTCAATTGTAGCTCATCAGATTTTTGCTGTTTATAATAATTCTGGATTGTGTGATGGTCAAATCACTGTATAGCAGAGGTGTTGGTTCTGTCTGAATTTTTTATGCCACTATTAGTTTCCCAAGTGGTCCGATAGGGCAGGGTGTTTCTCAGTCCTCAAAATCCACTTGACAGAAGGATTTTGTTGTAAACAGAAACTCACACACCCAATTTAAAGGTACAATAGGTCATTTTGGACTTTGAACAGTCAAGAGAGGAATTGCAGCAACAAACATCCTCAAACCACAATACTGTTTATCCCACCCCTTCTCTGTGAACACGCTTATGTTTCAACCAATGACTGAATTATTGTACAGCTATACAATGTTTTGGTACTGTGCGTCGGTCTGTCAATTGTATATTTTGAAGCCCGAATTTAAGGACGATAAACACAGGCAGAGGGTGAGTCAGCATGTCAGTGAGCCCTTTTCAATGATAGGACGGGATTTACAATGGTCTTCTAACAATGTTTTCACACAAAAAAAATCTAAAAAAACACACGTAAAATCTTGTGTTGTACCTTTAATGGCTGAACCAAACAAAACACCAAACAAGTCCTTGGTGTGTGTGTTCCTGGTTACGAGCACAAACCTTCTGGCAAGTGGCTGAGAGACACTGTAGTAGGGGACCTCTGAAGGATATTTTGCCCTTGCCAAGAGAAAAGTCCCAGTGCCCTGCCAGACACCGTCTACTTTTGGAAACCCTATCAGGCCTTGTGACTCCCCTGTGACACTGTGTGACAGAGTGCAGCCCAGGCAAGGACAGGGCTGATAAATGTATCCCTGGGAACAGGGTGCTGATAACCAGGAATGCGGCCGGTGGCTTCTCCGTCTCCAGAGCCTCCACCTGGGTCTCTTTGGCAGCCATTTTGAGCCGCAGCTGCCCGCTTATCAGCTCTCTCCCCCACTTTCCTCTGTTTTAAAGGAGTAACATGGTGATTGGTCACGCTTTGTCGCTTTTCATCTGCAATTTGCACAAGAGGGCATTGAAGAAACATGATGAAAGTATTAGTTTGTGTCCGTTCTGTAGTTTTGGAGAAGTAAGCGTTTAAAATGTATCATCCTATATTCAAGCGGTTGAGAATGTTCTCCTCGTAGCGTGTCACACGAGGATAACCACTCCCCTATCCACAAAGTTTGCACCACTGGCCTCCAGGCAAGACCAGGCCTCCGCCCGGCCTCTAAATTGCTCCTGTTGGTGGAAAACCAAAGGCCGCTCCTTCCGCAAAGGAAAAAGAGTGCTCGTAGTTTCCATGCATTATGAGAAAAATTTGTTTTTGTTTGCTGAATAGCTAAGTTTTCCGAAATGTAATTTAGAAATACTGACACATTTTTTCCAGAAAGAAAGAAAATGGCGCAAAACTGAGAGACTGCCCAGTGAGTTGGACATTGCTTTCAATGTCATCAGGGTGAAATCCTTGACTAAAATGAAGGCCGGTTCGCGATAAGACATCGACCCACTGGTGGCTCGCGGTATGTTTGGATGTAGTGTTCCGGGCAGAGGACAGAAAAGAGGTGCACCACATGGGTCGCCTTGGCAAGGCTTAGCCGGCACTGATTCTGCACAGGGGGTTGGGCAGTTAATCTGTCAGTGCGCCATTTAGCAACAACTCCAGGAGTAGAGAGATGTGCAGTGTGGAGTCGAGTTGCAGCATACGCTTGTCAGTGCCCACGGCCTGTGTGGGACCCAGTGCCGGGTTTCAGAGTGAAAGTTTGGGATGAGTGGTAAAATGCACTCCCACTGGGTTAAGGGTCTTTTTCCATTGTGGGTCGGGAACTTGAAAAGGGATGGATTCGAGGTGTGAAGGTCCTTCTTCCGGATGTTACCAACCTTGGCACTCAGGACGGGACATGAGCCCCCCCCCAATAAGGAGACCATGGCCCTGTGTGTTATGGGAAATGGCCTTATTATGAACTAACCTGGGGAGATAACGTTGACTGTGACATATAATACAACCTTGCTAATATTGAACAATATTAATTTAAATAGTGACTCGTCATGAAGTGCAGTCATGAAGTCAAATGCCAAAACACAGTATAGTAAATAACATCTATAATATACTGTAGTCCCTGCAATTAACTCCCAGTCTCCCTCTGTTTGACGAGGGGGCTTCAGTATTAGATGATGGGCTAAAAGGAAGCGATTCTATGTAACCCATGCAGCTAGAGCTCAAATTCCTCACTTCAAAGAGTAATGAATAATTGAGGCAATGTGGCACAGTGTTTTCAGGTAAACATGCATTGCAGCTGTGGAGCACAAGTGCCCTTGATATACACCTAGTGAGCAATTTATTCGGTAGACCTGTACACCAGCTTGTTAATGCAAATATTTAATCACCCAATCATGTGGCAGCAACTAAATGCATAAAAGCATGCAGACGTGGTCAAGAGGTTCAGATGTTGTTCAGGCCAAATGTCGGAATGGAGAAGAAATGTGACTTTGACCATGGAATGATTGTTGGTGCCAGACAGGGTGGTTTGAGTATCTCAGAAACTGCTGATCTCCTGGGATGTTCATGCACAACAGGCACTAAAGTTTTCAGAGAATGGTGTGAATAACAAAAAACATCCAGTGAGCAGCAGTTCTGCGGGCAAAAATGCTTTGTTAATTAGAGAGGTCAGAGGAGAAGGGCCAGAGTGCTCAAAGCTGACAGGAAGGTGACAGTAACACAAATGACCATGCATTACAACAGTGGTATGCGGAAGAGCATCTGTGAACACACAACACATCCACCCTGTGGGTAGGCCACAGCAGCAGAAGACCAATAATAAGTCTAAAGAAATAAAGTGCTCAGTGGGTGTAAAACGAGTATATAGTAATATTACATTACATTATAGTTCTTTAGCCGACAATGTTATCAAAAGCGACTTACAGTTGATTTGTCACAGGGGACAATCCCCTATGGAGCAATGTGGGGTTAAGGGCCTTGCTCAAGGGCTCAACAGCTGCACGGATCTTATCATTGGCTGCATTGGGGCTTGTGAACCACCAACCTTCCAGGTCCCAGTCATGCACGCTAGCCACTAGGCTCATTCTGCTCCACGCAACATGCTGCTCATGGTGACGCTAACGTGACTGAACCCCCCCTTCCCTCCCTGTCCCCAGCCCAAGATCGAGTGGCTGAAGAACCAGATGATCATCGGCGACGATCCCAAGTTCCGGCAGATCAGCAACCAGGGTGTGTGCTCCCTGGAAATCCGCAAGCCGTGCAGTTTCGATGGCGGGATCTACACCTGCCAGGCCCGGAACCCCCACGGGGAGGCCGCCGTGGCCTGCAAGCTGGAGGTCAGACGTGAGTCACCGCAGTCGGCCCGTCTCATTGGACCAGGACGGAAGCCGTCCTCCTTTGAACCTGCTGAACCAACGCCGAGTCTGGCCCTGTGATTGAGTTTCATTGGGGAATTATAATACGCCGGCTTGCGAAGTGTCACTCATTCAGACAGAAGCAGAACGTGATCTGGCTTAGTTTTGTGAACATTTTTTTAGTAAGGAGTTACAAACAGGAACTTGTTCATTCAGGGGCATGGATATTGTTCACAGTGAAACAATTGATTTCTGTTTGAATGAATAATTTCCTAAATCTAGTAAATGCTTATTTAAAATAATATAGTAGATTAATGTTTTGCAAATTTCATTTATGAGTGAATATGTCTAAGATATTTAAATCTGAAAGTAATTGGTGACTGGTTATTCAAACATGAGTAAATAAGTCATTGGTGACTGGTTATTCAAGAAAAGAGGAAAAAAGTAATTGGTGCTTGTTATTAAAGATTTTAAGTGTTGATTGGTTATAACCAATTTAACTCTTTTTGCAAATTATTAAGCAACTGTGAACTTCAGTTTTCAGTACAATGTATACTTCAGTCTTTACATTTTACAGGACCAAACAAATTTAGATCTCGATGGTTGGAGCCCTCCATTATCATAATATTTCTCCTATATTATTCTTATATATTATATTATAAATTATAGTATTATATTATTGTGATGTTGAGGCTTTGCTTCTAGTTTTTCCAAAGAATACTCAAAGCAAGATGAAAATGTATACATTTCAATTAGCATCATTTTATTTGTCTCAGACATTCATTAAAACAATTGTTTTGGTAGTTTTGGGAAGATGCAGTGTTTTTAATGATATTTAATTGTGTTGTGCCGAATGTATAATTGTTATCTTTCCTTCCTTAACAGAGGTCATACTTCCTGAGGCTGTCAAGGGAAGAAAGTAAACCCTCAAACATACACACAGGTCAGTGGACAGGTACATACGGTAATGTGCAGTAGAGTATTGCTGCACAACTGTACTGCGTACTGCGAATTTAAACAGCACTCAAACACAGTCACATCCAATGGGCACTGTACAGACTTCAGGTTAATCTTCCTGGAATACCTACAGTTTTTTCATTTATTTATGTTTTTTACGAGAGTGGACTGTCCTCTAGAGAGAGGATTACAGATTGAGACAGGATAGCAGTACAGGAAGTGCCATGGCCAACGAGAGCTTTGTATATGGGCTGAGTGTCGGCCATTTTAAGAAACTGAGCTGAGAACGTATACTTTTTTGTGTGTCTCTTACATGTGCAGTGTTGACATGGTATGCCAAAAATATTTCTATATTTCAACAGAAACATTGGGGCAAATATTTGTTATTATATTCAACTGCTACTATATATTTTCTGATTGCTGCAATCAACTCGTTGTTGAAATAGTGGCTTGACCAGCTCAAGCTACAGTGCATCCGGAAAGTATTCACAGCGCTTCACTTTTCCCACATTTTGTTATGTTACAGCCTTATTCCAAAATGGAATAAATTCATTTTTTTCCTCAAAATTCTACACACAACACTCCATAATGACAACATGAAAGAAGTTTTTTTGAAATTTTTGCAAATTTATTAAAAATAAAAAAACTAAGAAATCACATGTACATAAGTATTCACAGCCTTTGCTCAATACTTTGTTGATGCACCTTTGGCAGCAATTACAGCCTCAAATCTTTTTGAATATGATGCCACAAGCTTGGCACACCTATCTTTGGGCAGTTTCGCCCATTCCTCTTTGCAGCACCTCTCAAGCTCCATCAGGTTGGATGGGGAGCGTCGGTGCACAGCCATTTTCAGATCTCTCCAGAGATGTTCAATTGGATTCAAGTCTGGGCTCTGGCTGGGCCACTCAAGGACATTCACAGAGTAGTCCTGAAGCCACTCCTTTGATATCTTCGCTGTGTGCTTAGGGTTGTTGTCCTGCTGAAAGATGAACCGTCACCCCAGTCTGAGGTCAAGAGCAGGTTTTCATCCAGGATATCTCTGTACATTGCTGCATTCATCTTTCCCTCAATCCTGACTAGTCTCCCAGTTCCTGCCGCTGAAAAACATCCCCACAGCATGATGCTGCCACCACCATGCTTCACTGTAGGGATGGTATTGGCCAGGTGATGAGCGCCTGGTTTCCTCCAAACATGACGCCTGGCATTCATGCCAAAGAGTTCAATCTTTGTCTCATCAGACCAGAGAATTTTGTTTCTCATGGTCTGAGAGTCCTTCAGGTGCCTTTTGGCAAACTCCAGGCGGGCTGCCATGTGCCTTTTACTAAGGAGTGGCTTCCGTCTGGCCACTCTACCATACAGGCCTGATTGGTGGATTGCTGCAGAGATGGTTGTCCTTCTGGAAGGTTCTCCTCTCTCCACAGAGGAACGCTGGAGCTCTGACAGAGTGACCATCGGGTTCTTGGTCACCTCCCTGACTAAGGCCCTTCTCCCCCGATTGCTCAGTTTAGATGGGCGGCCAGCTCTAGGAAGAGTCCTGGTGGTTCCGAACTTCTTCCATTTACGGATGATGGAGGCCACTGTGCTCATTGGGACCTTCAAAGCAGCAGAAATTCTTCTGTACCCTTCCCCAGATTTGTGCCTCGAGACAATCCTGTCTTGGAGGTCTACAGACAATTCCTTTGACTTCATGCTTGGTTTGTGCTCCGACATGCACTGTCAACTGTGGGACCTTACACCTTACAGGTGTGTGCCTTTCCAAATCATGTCCAATCAACTGAATTTACCACAGGTGGACTCCAATTAAGCTGGAGAAACATCTCAAGGTTGATCAGTGGAAACAGGATGCACCTGAGCTCAATTTTGAGCTTCATGGCAAAGGCTGTTAATACTTATGTACATGTGATTTCTTAGTTTTTTATTTTAAATAAATTTGCAAAAATAAAAAAAAAACTTCTTTCATGTTGTCATTATGGGGTGTTGTATGTAGAATTTGGAGAAAAAAAAGAATTTATTCCATTTTGGAATAAGGCTGTAGCATAACAAAATGTGAAAAAGTGAAGCGCTGTGAATACTTTCCGGATGCACTGTAGGTTATGAAACAGCTGGTAGTTGGATGACCACTTCAGACAAGCTCCCACCTTGACATGGCTTGACCAGCTCAAGCTATGTTTTGAAACAGCTGGTGGCTGATAATTTCAAGCTGGTCAGAGCTGGATTTTACAGTAGGAAAGCCACTGAATTGGGTGCATTTGAAGGGGTACATGGAGGGTGGCACCTGAAGTAGGAGATCAAACGCACCACAGCAATGACTACTCAAGTATATAATCTTTCTCAAACACAGCAGAATTAGCTGCTTATCATAATACTTTTTGCCAGGGATTATTAGTTTTATTCCAAATTATCACAAGCTTGTTTTGCCTTATGATAGGCAAATCGAAATACTGCTACTGCTCATCAAAATTATTTACTTGTTCCATTTTCCGTTTTGTACAGTGGAGGCAAGCACTGGGCTTATGTTCTCATTTCAGCTTTAAAGAGCTGCTGGGTTTTTTGTTTCACGGGAAACATAAAGAAAGAATGTAACTCTCCCTACAACTGGATATTTGTAATAGAGCACCGTTCAGCGGCTTCCGTTGGCTTCCATATGCCTCCCATCATGAGAATGCTACTGTTACTCATTTTTTGTCATACATGGCAAAATGCTACTTACTCTTACTCTGCCTGAATGCCTTCTATCTAGCGCAAACTCATACATTTTTTTTGAGTTTAAGGAGCGCTGAAGATTTTACTGCAGGGGAACATTAGGAACTGGAGGTGGATCCTGTACGCCTAAATGGCGACTGCATAGCTGTAAGTTTGGGCCGGGGAGCAGAGAGAAGCCATTTGAACTCTCTCGGGAACCGAGAGCTGACTTGGGCCTGGCTCGGAGGAGGAAATGTAGATACCAGGGAGGAGGGGGAGGGGAGGGGGGATTGTCTGCCTCTACATTTGAACATTTTGCTCACATATTTGATGATCTATTTGGGTCCCGGTGGGACAGAGGCAGCTGTGGGACCATACAAGGCTGGTCTCTTTAGTAAGGGGGAATGCAGCCTCCCCCATGTAAATGTTCTCAGTGGTTCTAAAAATGACCCCGTCACGGCTCTGTATGGTCCTCATCTTCACATTTCCATGAGTCGACAGCCGTGGCCTGGAGCTACGCACTGACCTCTCCAACGCAACGCTGCACAAAAAAGAGGCATGATAATGAGGTTTTCCGCCGGTCTTTCTGAGAGTCCGCCTGTTTGGCTGTTAAACGGTAGACAAACACAGACGGCTCCTGTGCCAGATGTTATGGCAGGGAAGGTTGCTTCGCGGGATCATCAGGAACCAGTCATGTTGAGTATGGAGCTGGTCTGAACTGGTCAACCAGCTACCAAAAATGGAGCCGCTTCCATTTTTACATGCACTCTCTTTGTACAGCTGTGTGTTTCCTGTGCTTTACCTAGCAACCACACCTAAGTTGCAAGCCATGCTCCAAACCCTACTTTACATATAGTGACGAACAGCTGTGTGCAGTGATGGCCGCTGTGCATTACCTGTTAATGGTTATCAGCAAAAGCAAATCTTTTATGTTTGAAATTAATCAAAAATAAGTGGTTTAATACCGGTACTGTATTTGAGGAACCTGTTGGCTACAATTGTTGCTTGAAGATTTGAAGCCCAGATAGGATGCAGCTATTGTACCCAAGAAAATGGTAAGAATATTGGACTTATAAACGGGTCTTATATAAAGGTATGGGACTGTAAACAATCCAGATTGCTGCTTTTAATGAGCAAGTGATGCAGAAATATAATATTAATAAATGGTAATTTGGTAGAAAATAAGTAATGTCAGAAAATTGCACTGTTTTACTATTCACAGTTGCCTCTGATCTTGTCTCTTGTCCCAATGTGTAATTTGACAGACAAATTTGAGCAGGAGCAGGAGGAGCTAAACCGTAACAAAGAATGATGAGAGGACCAGGTTGGACCAGTGGTCTCCAACCCTGGTCCTGGAGAGCTACGGGGTCTGCTGGTTTTCGTTGTTACTCTGCACAGAGACGGCCTGTAGCGTGATGGTTAAGGTACATAACTGGGACCCGCAAGGTCAGCAGTTCGATTCCTTGTGTAGCTACAATAAGATCCATACAGCCGTTGGGCCCTTGAGCAAGGTCCTTAACCCTGCATTGCTCCAGGGGGGATTGTCTCCTGCTTAGTCTAATCAGCTGTACGTCGCTCTGGATAAGAGCGGCTGTTAATTAAGCAATTAGAGCAGTTAATTACATGGTTACCTCACCTCACCTGGTTACCTGAGTCTCAACAGAGAAAACAAAAACCAGCATAACCAGTAGCTCTCCAGGACCAGGGTTGGGACCACTGGGTTGGACTGCTCACACATACCTTTTGTTCACCTGCTGGTGGAGGAAGGAATGAACAGGGATGCTCATATGTTGCTATATCAAAACCGATGTGCTGAATATGAATCTTAAAAGTGCATTTTGAAGTACAACATACTGATTGACCTGCTTAACTTAATGTTCCTGTCTTTCTTCATTTCAGATTAAGGTCAAACTCTAAGTAAAGATGGAACCAGATATCTGGTGGGGTGCTATTCCTGGCTGTGTCCTCTATTGTGGCTGTATAAGTTAAGTAGTTGTGCCAAGAAAATGACTGAATCAAATTAACATTGCATCAAAATGGACAATGTTTGAAAATGCATAGATATTTATTAAAACTCATTTTCATTCTGTTCCAATTTTAGAGGTAGCGTGTCTGTGTCTTCGTTACGGGTGTCTGTTTCTTCTCAACAAGCTATTTTAATGTAGGACTTTAAATGTTTCTTCTGGGCAGTGTTATCATGCCCATTGATTTAGGGCAGGCACGTGTTTGCCCAAACTTGGCCAATAAAAAAGAAAGCTATCTGGGGTGTCTCGGTGGCACAGCCTGTAGAGCACTGACCGCATGCTCATTGCGAGCCGCGACGTCGGCGGTTCGAATCCCACCGTCCGGCATTTGTCGCATATCTTCCCTTCTCTCTCGCTCCCATTCTTCCTGTCTCTCTATACAATATACTGTCCAATAAAGCTGAAAAAGGCCTAAAAAATATCTTTAAAAAAAAAAAACGTCATTGTTGCTTCAAAATGTAGCTGCCCGCTGTCTGGACAGTTTTTTAGAGTTTCTTCCTCTTTATTTGTTTAAACTGGAAGAAACAGCCTGAGGTCTATAAATACAGCAATGACAAAGGGAGGGGGGAATTGTATGTTTTGCCATCAGCAGTGACACCAGCTAGTCCAGTAATCTTGTTGCTGGTAATGTTTACAGAGGTAGCCTACAACAGCACACATTAAAATCTAACTAAACATACAGTAGGCCTTACCCTACTGTGTGGTGGGAAATTACTTTGTAACAAAAGTAATTTAGTGGAATTGAAGATAACAAGTCTCCCCAAATCTTTGAGTCAAACTCTTAAGTTGGAAATTGCATTGTTCAAACTTCCTGGGGGGAGGACTCCGAGAACCACATTGAGGTGATTCTTAAAGCAGTATGCATTGAACTGCAGCAAGCTTCAAGCTGTTTTTATTCCAGCAATATGGAAACTCATAACATTGACAATTAACTCTCTAATGCATATGATTAGATTGCCCACTTATTCTTCATATAAAATTAATGAACACATACAACCCCTAGAGACATGGATTTGCTGTACATGGAGAAACATGTATTTTATTGATTTAAAGCACAAATACCTGACTCTTTTTTCAACAGTGTTTAGATACAGGGCTCATTTGAGCTTAGTTTCAAAGTCCAGTGTGTGTCTATCCAGTCTGGAAAAAATGACATCAAAGGTATTTGCACGACAGCGACTGTATGTTAAATTTCAACATTCTATTAAAATACTCATCTGTATTTTCTTTCATCTTTCATTAATTCAAGGTACGTAAACTTGTTTTGAAAATGAAAAAGTGGGAGCACATACAGTATGGGAGCAAAATATGAAACAATATGTAGTTAATATTGCTACACTGTCTACCCTCCAGTAACAGAAGTTGCCCAGGACATGAAACCCCCCGTGATGCCCCCCCCCCCCCCCCCATGGAAATTCATGCAAAAGCTCGTTGAGCGCGATGTTTTTCAAATTACAATCTTTAGAATCTAATGAATACAATGCCAGATATTACATTTAGCTATCAAGCCCCTATTATGCACATCATTACATACGTTCTAGCAGATCTACTTTTAATAAGTGATACATATGTCTTGTAATATTTAGCAAAGCTAGAAAAAAACCTCATACCACACTGTGTGGTCAGGCATCTGCAGTTTGTTCTGCCATTTCCTCTTCACTGTGCACCACGTCCTGGCCTGACACTCTTCTCCGGAAGGCGAGTCTGACAATGACTGACAGAAAGAGGAGGACCGCCACAGCCACACAGATGCGAACAACATTCTCCACAGCGCGGTGAACTGAGGGACCAAAAAACAAAGAAGTCACGGCCTGAAAGACGTCAAGGGCTACCGTAATGCAAACTGGATGCATTTCACAACTTTTCAGCAAATTTTAGTCTGCATGGACAAGCATTTCATGTACAATATTGCTAATTATTATACGCAAATTATTGTTGCTATTTTGTGACTCTGTCAGTGTGTATATCATCAGGGTTAACATAATGATTATAGGTTAACCAGCTACCACCTACAACTGGTTTTTAAAAAAATAATCAAAAAATTTTTTTTTACGTATGAATCTCAAATGGATACTCCAATTGCAAATTCAGCCTCATGTCTTTGCATACATGCAATCTAAAATGGTTATCATCCCTTATAAAGCCGAGCAAGGACTATTAATAAACACTGCTGTAATTTTTACAGAGTGAAACCAAAATGTATTCAAATTTATGAATATCTGACAATGGGGACTTTAACCACATGTGATTTTTTTATTATTATCTCAAATTGTGGAGTACAAATGATGCGTCTTTGTCCCAAACCTTATGAAGGACACGGTATGTATGAAAAGAGATGTCATTCCTCCACATATCACCCAATATGCATGTAAATACCTTCAAATTAAGGGTGATTGTCTGCAATTGAACCTCATATTCATTGTTTCATTTGGAATATAATGTGCTGGACTACATAGCCAAATGAACAGAAATAGTTCTACTGTCCAAGCACTTATGGACTGAATGTATTTTACAAATTCTTCATTGTAAAAATACAGTCATTCAGCTTCAGTTTGAGAAACTCCAGGGTACTGTGGTAGCCATTGTTTTACGAGTTATCAGCAAGCTTTAAGATCATACGGGGATTTTATCCAATCTTGAGACTGAAAAACAATCTACGCAACGCTATCTTTATGGCCAATTAGGGCAAAGATTAACAAGCTCTTGAAGTGACATTGCAGGCCATCAATCTTCCTTTGAGACAAATTTTCAGCAAAGGAAAAAGACATGAAAGCTTAAAGCTCGCTATTAACTCAGAGAACAATGGGTACAACAGTACCCTGGAGTTCTATTTCTTCACTTTAAGCTTGTATGGGAACCCTGTAACCCAACATAAGCCTGCGATGCAGAACAACAGGCCAAACAAGAGGGGCTCCTCTCAATAGTCAGCCCTCATTCAATTGCAGACCGTAGGCCACCCCTTGGTGGAGGCGTCTGGTGAGGTACATGAGTGGAGATAGCGCCCAGCGGAGATAGCGCCCACACCGACACTCAGCATTTGCACATAAAGTTGACCGCGGAATGCGAAACAGCTTTGCACGGTCTCTCATTGGGTCGAAATGCATTCGCCTGGCCTGTCCCAGTCTCATGTGTAGCAATCCCAATGGGACCATAGCAATTGCTGCTGCCATTAGGCCCAATAGGTGCATAATCCTGATTCCACTGACGCGGCAACCTGCGAGAAATCAGCAAGCACAGTCTCTCAGGGAAGCAATTCTCTCCTGAGAGACAGACAATGAGTTCAGCCGGAGCCCTAGGTATTGAACACACTGGCTCGGGGTGAAAACGCTCTTGTCGCAATTGATGATGAAACCCAGTCCTTAAATTTGCCCTGCTGTTGTAATGGGGCAATAGCGGCACGCACCACCATCTCAAAGGTGTGGTGTGCTAGACACAAACGGAGCGGGAGTTTGGTAAATGTGTACACTTTCCCCAGAAAGGCGAAAAGAAGGTACTGCCAATGGCACTGTACAATGAAAGTAAGCGTCTTTGAGATCTACGAGCATGAACCAGTCCCTCAACAACCACCGGCCTGTCTCTCTTCTTTCCTTTCTCGTTAAAACTTGGAACGGGCGGTCTGCTCTCAACTATCCGCTTATCTTCTCCAGAACAATCTCCACGATCCCGACCAGTCCAGCTTCAAGGGTGGCCACTGCACTGAGGCACTCCACTCTGCCAAAGCCAAATCCCTCTCCTCTGTCCTCATCTTCCTGTCAGCCGCCTTCGATGCAGTCAACCATGAGATTCTGCTCTCATCGCTGACTGGGATGGGTATCACAGGATCTGCACTGATCCCCCCGCCCCCTTTCCGATATCCATCTTGTCTAACCCAAAAAATATATATTAAAATTAAATTGTTAACTTGCCACCACTTTCATCATGACTGGAATGTCCTTCCAACAGGGAGGGGTGGTGCTCACCTGCCGCTGTTGAGGTAGCCTTCTGGAAGGATCTCCTGATCGCTATAGTGGAGTAGGAGGTCTTCATCCTCGTCCCCAGAGCTATGAGCGAGGGTAAGGAGGGCCTCTTCCAGATGGGCCATGTCAGACGAAACCCTGCCTCTCTGAGGGGCCGGTTTGTCCTCCTGAGAGCTGGCGTGTTTGCGATGCATGCCTGCCAGGTCACCTTAGTTAAGGCTTCGAGAGCGTGATTCTCACCAAGAAACATAATGCAAGCAGTGTGAAGGTTTATAACCTCGCACTGAAAACTTCAGAAGGCAACTTTGTTGCAGAAAAATGATATATGTTTTTTCCAATTTAGATTTTCGTCAATGTAGACTCCTAAAAACTTGGCGGACTGCACTCTGTCTAATGAATGATTAGATATGTAGACCTCTTTATTAAGGGTTGTTTTTTGTCTATTCTTTGGTATGACCAGCATATGAGATGTTTTTTTGATGTTGAGTGATAATTTATTTTTTTGGAACCAGAGATGTACTTTACTAAGCTCAGTGTTAGTTTTACTAATCAGGTCTTCATAATTTCTATCAGACAAGAACATATTAGTATCATCAGCAAAAATTATAAAAAACATATTTTTGGCAACCAAATATAAATCATTAACATAAATAATAAAAAGCAGCGGACCAAGTACTGAACCTTGTGGTACACCACATGTTAAGTTCTTATAGCTAGATTCAGTACCATTCCATGAGACAAACTGTTTGCGATTTGTTAGATAGTCACAGAACCATTTGAGCTCAGTCCCCCCAATACCATATAGTTGCAGCTTCTTTGCCAGAATATCATGATCAACGGTATCGAACGCTTTAGATAAATCAATAAAAACGCCAATAGTAAATTCATTATTATCCAAGGCCCTTGAGAATCGATCAATTAGTTGTACCAGAGCCATCGCTGTAGAATGTTTTTCCCTAAATCCATATTGATGAGTGTATAAAACATTGTGTTCATTAAGAAAAGCTGTTTATCTATTGTACACAATTCTTTCGAGTACTTTGGTCAGACAAGGCAGAATAGATATTGGTCTGTAATTTGAGAATTTAGACATCTCATCAGATTTATATACTGGGATAACTCTGGCCCACTTGAGTTGATCGGAACAATGGCCTGTGGAAAGAGAACAATTCAATATGTGAAGAAGAGGTTTCATTATTACAGGTAAGCATTGTTTGAGAAGACTAGGCTTCAGACCATCATGACCAGCTCCCTTAGGTTTGAGCTGGGATACAATGTCCTCTAGCTCTGACATCTCAATCAGACTGAACTTGAATTGTTTAGGTGTCTTTATGTCAGGGAATGACATAGATCTATGAGGTATACAATCAGCCAGTAGAGGTCCAATATTGACAAAAAAATAATTAAATCCATCAGCAATTTTTACAGGATCAGTTATTGACTTATTTCCCTGTCTATCTTGAAATTCTTGACACAATATTGCATTGGAAGGAGTCTTATTCATAATCTCTTTAATAATTGACCATGTTGTTTTCATATTGTTACTAGACTCTGTAAGTTTAGTTTCATAATGATGTCGCTTGGCAATTCGTAGGAGATGATTAAGTTTATTCCTATAAGAGGAATACAACTTGAGATTCAAAGGAGATGGGATGGTAAGGTATGCTTTATAAAGGTTGTGTTTTTTTCTTATGGATTTCTTTAGCCCTTTTGTGAGCCATGATGTAGGTTTTCTTTGACACCTTTTTGTTTCCTGGTAAGGGAATGCAATATCAAAAAGTTTGAAAAATAATTGGAAAAATATATCATATGCTTTCTGGGCATCTCCCTCCATCTCCACTGAATGCCATGGACTTTCATTCAATGACAAAATGAATCTTTTAATATTGGACTGACTGAAGTTTCTAAATACTGCCACTTGTTTGCAGTTTTTGGGAGGAGTAATCTGTGCTAGATGGAACATAGGGAGGTGGTCAGATAGATCTGCAAATAGAACACCTGATATGCCAGGATCATCAGTTGAGTTACTAAATATATTATCAATTAAGGTTTTGTTTGTAGCTGTGATTCTTGTAGGTTTGGTGATGAGAGGATAGAAGGCAGAGGCACTCAGATGGTCAGCAAAAGCGCAGGATTGGGGGTGCATTAGATTTATATTAAAGTCACCCAAGAGATAACAATTTTTGTTCTCTGATGAAATTTAATTTAATAAATGAGTTTTGATTGGAGTTAGGAGGCCTATAAATGCAACCAATTATAACATTGTTCTGCTGGATACCAGTAATAAGTTCAATTAATATAGCTTCAGCATCCTGGCCTAGTGAAATTTCTAGGTCAGGGCGAAGAGAGAATTTAAGTTGATCCTGCAGAAATAGGGATACGCCACCACCAATCCTGTCTTGCCTGTAACAAGGAATATGATTATAGCCTTGAATGTTAAAAAGAGACACTTTCTCACTAGTTAACCATGTTTCTGTTAGGGCAATTGCCTTGAATTGTATGGAAAATAAAGAAAGATAATTGGTGAGATCATCAAAATGTTTTGGTAAACTCCTGATATTTAAATGAAAAAAAGAAAAAGATTCATTAGGACTGGTAGCCTTAACAAGAGTATTAAATGATTCTGTAGTGAAATAACTACATGAGCTCTTACTAGAACCATAACTGAGGTTGATATCAGGGTCAGCATTAACAAAAGATGAGAGATGTTGGTTAGAGAAGGTAGTATAATCAAGTTCCTCATCAAGTAAATGTGAGACATTCAATAATTCATCAGTGTAAGACATAGTGGGAAAATAGAAAAAATAAAAATCAAATAATCAATTGAAAGAAGAATAAAGGATAAATGAAGAGGTGTCCATTCAGCCATTGGAAACGTCATTGGAAACTTCATTACGAGGTTTACGTGGAGGGAGCACTACAAGCTGATCATACTTGAGAAAAGCAAACTTCCCTTGCTCAAGTGCATCTCTGAGCTGTGGCAACAGGTCTTTCCTTTTCTGGCGGACTCTCTCTGAGAAGTCCTCATTGATAAAGAAATCAATCCCCTTCAGTTTCTTTGCTTGCTTTAGGATTTCTTCCTTGTCCTTGTAGCGCAGTAGCTTGACGACTACAGGTCTCGGACGCCCAGTGGCTGTGAACTTCCCCGTTCGGTGGGCTCGCTCGATCTCCACCAGCTTTGGGTCCATCTTGAGGTGATCTGCAAGTAGCTTCTTAGCCTTGAGCTGAGATTCATCCCATGACTCTGTATTGACATCAGGAATGCCGTCAATCACAATATTATTCCTTCGTGACTGATTCTCCAGATAATCAGCTTTAGAAGAATGGTTGTCAAGGGTTGTTTTGTATTCTTCAAGTTGAGTAGAGACTGACTGAGAGGCACTGTTGTTAGTAGTATTGGCCTTCTTGAGCTCATCAACTTCTTTCTGGGAGTATTGAAGGCTGCACTTTAACTCTTGTAGATCCCCAGCCATCCATTATCAAGGGTCACTACTGCCTGAGGCTGAGCTGCAAGATCCCATAATGCTTATCATCCAACTCAATGTATTATATGTAAAAAACAATATCATCAGTTGAGTCTGTAATCCACTAAGCCTTACACTACTGATTAAGAGCACAAAGTTACTGTAGCTGGAGTGACAGGTTTCTCTCCCACATGATACTGAAATAATGGAATTCCTCTTCACATTGGTGAGACTTGTTGATGGATAGCTGGTGAAAATCATTGCCTTCTTAACAGGTGTAATTAGTGTGTTGTTCTCTAGTCATAATATGAAAGAGCCCTGCTGTTGTTTGACATTAAAGTGAGAAATATGCCAGGCTTTATAGCCAATCTATCTATCCATCCATCCATTTCTCTGCCACAGTCAGTCTATACACTTACAATGAGGAAGGAAATGTAGATTCATCCAAAGTCAGGGTCATTAATTCATGACAGATACAGTAATTTGTAACTACACCTTTGTTTTGAATGCTTCAAAACCATGTACCATAGACCTACCTGTGTTAAGTCCAGAAAATGACTTGCCATCTTAAACTATAGTCTATTTCCAATCCATTTTTGGGAGATTATAAAACTACAAAATTGTTCTATCATACATTCTTTCATGATCTTTATGTCTTTATGTCAAGAATAAATGTTCAGAGTTAAGATGGTTTTAAAGTGTTGAAACATAAGATGACAAGTTATAGCCCTGGAGTTTTGTTCACCGTTTTTTTCTCAAAAAACATGGTTTGGTGGCACACAAATTGCAACGGGACACAACTCCCTTGATATCCCAAGTAGAGAGAACTTTGGTATCGCTAGAAATCTTGCATTCTCTTTTCTACGACTGAAAATACATTTTGGGGTCAATGTGACTGATTTTGATAGAGCAGGTCACATTTTGTTTTGCGTGTAAATCTTGAAGAGTCTAAAGGATTATTAATCACAAAACAATATGTTTTAAGTTAAATATTTGCATTTGCTGAAAGCCTCAAAAGGCAGGAAATTTAATTGATCCGCCCTAAAGCTAACATCAACCTGTTCTCCATCAAGGTGTATCAGCACAGATCTCTGACAAATGATGTAGCCCTGTAGTTTATGTTCACTTTGTGCAGAACAAGAATCATTGATACCCATGTTAGTTTTTAAATGCAGAAAGTCCTTGAGCTTAACTTAGGATACATCCACGGCAAATAAATATTTGATATCTACTACTTGTACACATTACCTGCTACAGTCATGTACAGTCACTGAGCACTTTATTAGGTCGACCTGTAAATATTGCTTGATAATGCAAATATTTAATCTGGATCTAAGTGAAATGGAATCTAAGTCATTTTCATTGTGGAATGATTGTTGGTGCCAGACAGGGTGGTTTGAATAAAGGGCTCACTGAGTGTATTTTTGTTCTCATATTGGAACATGATTTTTTGGACAATGGTTATCAAGGACTTGGGGGAGGGTGGAGTTTCATTGGCCTGCTTTGCAAATAAGAGGCTGATAAGAATCTGAATTGTTATTGTCGCTAGCAGAGAGTCTTTTCAACAATCTTGCGGTTTTATTATATCACTGTTTTTTGTATGATATAAATATGAACCCAACAATAATTTCAGATGTCGATGTCATACATTCTGTACATGTACTTTTTGTTTACAATTGATTGGTAGTTATGAGACACATTTCCAAAAAAATTCTGTGTCTACACCTGTTCGATAAATCTGGCAGAATTTGTTTGGTCGGTTCAGATCAAACATAAATTTGCACACAGATTTCTGACAATATTGATGAATGCAACAGAAATCAGCTGTGAATACACAAACAGAAACCTGCACCACAGCACATGGCAGCAGCTGGAACAGATGTTGTCACCAGCTCCAATACAGCCACCAGGTTTGGGGCAGGAGAATGGCTGGCAGAGTGTATGAAGGGAAAAGCCAAAAGCAAGGCTCCCGAGAGGCTCCCCATCTTCTTTTTCTTTAGTTTTGTTTAACGGTGGTTATTGTGATGACCATGCCTGGTCTTCCCCCAGCTGAGGTTGTTGCTGTCATCCAGCAGGTGGCAGTGCTGCCTGCTTTCCCTCCCTTGGAATGGTCTCATCGTTGATTGGATAATCGCTTTATGAGTTACCAATTTTCCTGAGTGTTTGCACCTGAAAGGAGCTTGATAAATGGCTTCACCCAGAGGCTTGGGGAGAAGGTGATTTCTCACTCCGTGCTGAGCTGTTGACTGTTGACTGTTGACTGTTGACTGTTGACTGTTGACTGTTGACTGTTGACTGTTAACCGTTTGGTTGACTTGGTCTTCCTTTGTTATTTTGGATTTCCACACTCCACCTGCACTCACACTCAAACACCCCTAAACTGATTCACTCTGACACGCATTCAGACAGAAACACAAGTATTGAAAAATAAAACTCTATATTTTCCTTGTCTGGTCTCCATGTTTTGTTGTGACTGCTTGAATGCGGGTCGTAACAAAATGGTGGCAGTGGAGGGATGGGTTTAATAGACAACTATTTGTTTGATCATTCCTATTGGTGATATCCACAAAGGATCTTCGTGTTTTATGCCCTGTTGAGGTGCTGGGAGTCCGTCAGGAAAATCGTTCAGTTATCTTCAATAGGAAGGCTTCCTATTGTTATCAACCCCTGCACAACCAGCCTGCTCACGGTAAGTGGTACCTCGCAATATACAAACATTGGCTTTTTGTGTGTTTTGCTTAAAATATTCCCTATTAGGATAGCGACATCGTGTTTGTTTTGTTTTGTGGGGTCAGTTGAAGCATTGCTTGGGTGCCCTAATCGTGGTGCTCCTGGCAGGCTGTCCACTGGCCTGTTCTGGTCACTATCGGGCTTGTGGGTTAAAAGTCCCGCCGAAACCACGGGGGGGCGGCTGTAGATATATTGTGTGGGAAAACGGGAATAGCTTTGGTCTTTGGATACTCAAAAGCCGTACATGTGTGTATTGTGGAGTCACAACTTGATTGTGTCGCAGGTTGTACTGTGAGATAAAAGGGTTGTCTGGGATGTAAAGTTTGTTCTTTCATGCTGAGGTTGCCACCTAAAATAGTGCATTAGGATCCGAAAGTAAATGAATTTTTACTTCGTCCTTCTATAACCAGTTTCCATTTATTGGAAAGAATTGAACTGTTGTTACTCGCA
Organism: Conger conger; assembly: GCF_963514075.1. Lineage (NCBI taxonomy): Eukaryota > Metazoa > Chordata > Actinopteri > Anguilliformes > Congridae > Conger > Conger conger. The sequence goes on from NC_083769.1 coordinate 11,820,831, forward strand.
GAATTCTGGGGTGTGTCGTGGGTAGGAAAACGATTGTTGGGAAAGATGGCGGATGTGGATGCTGCATTGCAAATAAAATTGGCTGAGTTGGAGTTGGAAAAAGAAAAAAGGAAAGAACGTCAATTGGAGTTTGAATTGGAAAAAGAGAAATTACGAGTGCAGTTAGAGGGGGACAATTTGGTCCCTGAACGAGAGAAACAAAGAGATTTGGCAAGATTTCATGAGTGGCAGTTCTCATTACCTGCTAGTGAACGGTCAATGCTCAATGAAAGTTTTACTGGAGCGCCTGGTCAAGAGAAGAGCAACATAACGCATAATTTGCGATTAGTTCTAAAATTCAATGAAAGGGATCCGGAAACATTTTTTCAGTTGTTTGAAAGAGTGGCTAAATCCAGAAAATGGGAGGAGACTGACCAAATCTTGCTGCTGCAGTGTGTTTTCATTGGGAAGGCTCAAGAGGCATTAACTGCATTGGATAGTAATGTCTCGTCTTATAAAGAGGTGAAAGATGTGGTGTTAAAAGTCTATGAGCTTGTACCAGAAAGTTATAGGCAGAGATTCAGGAAATGGAAACGTGCTGATCAGCAAACGCATGTAGACTTTGTCAGAGAGTTAACAAATCACTTTACCCGGTGGTGTAAATCTTCTGATGTTTTAACATTTGAATCACTCAGTGAATTGATCAATCTTGAGCAGTTCAAAAATTCCATTTCTGAGTCTGTGGCTACTTACATCAGTGAACGTGGCCCGAGTACTGCTGCCTCGGCCGCTGTATTGGCTGATGATTATGTTCTTACCCATAAAAACAATCACTCTGCTCTCCGATCTCAGTGTTTTGAGCAGCGAAAAACTTTCCCTTTTCGCCCTGGGGGGAGTGATTTCTCCCCACCTCGTTCTCACTCTGGTGGGAGTACTTCTGCCCCTGTAATCAGGTCTGTTCCTGGTACAGATGGTAAATTTGTTCCTACCTGTGTATGCCATGCTTGTGGTAATAAGGGTCACTGGCGAAACGAGTGTCCTATTTCCATGAGTCAGAAGCCTACTTCTGTGCCGCTGTGCACACAAAGCCAATGGCTTTAGCTGTCTCTGAACGTTCACTTACAACAGCTGTCTCTCATGTGGGGTTGTCAAAAAAAAAAAAGCAGCAGAGTATAGCCCTTTTATTTCTGATGGTTATGTTTCATTTGTAGGTGATCTCAGTAAAAAACCTGTGCGCGTGTTAAGAGACACTGGTGCTACTCAAACTTTAATTCTTTGTCATGTGTTGCCCTTTTCTGAGTCCTCTGCTACTGGGGAGAATGTCCTGGTTCGTGGTATTGGTCTAATTCCCATGAGTGTACCTCTGCACAGGATTCATTTGGACTCTGATCTGGTGCGGGACGATGTGGTGGTTGCTGTCCGTCCCTCCTTGCCGGTGGAAGGAGTGGAAGTTATTCTTGGCAATGATCTAGCTGGTGGTAAGGTCTGGAAAAATGTTCAACCTGTGGTGGTTATACCGGATCCAGTTTCTTCTGGGGAGTTAGATGAACTCGCTAAACAACACCCTTCAGTGTTTCCTGCGTGTGCAGTGACACGCGCTATGGCTTCTCCTACTCCGCTAAAAGCTGAGGAGGTTAAGTTTTCCGAGCCACTGACATCTGTTTCCAGAGAGGAGGTCATAACTGAGCAAAAGAGTGATGGTACCTTAAAACCATTGTTCAGCATGGTCTGTCCGGAGGCTGAGTTAGAGAGTGCACCTTTGGGATATTATTTAAAAAACGGCTTGTTAATGAGAAGGTGGGCCTTTCATTTAGGTGTCTTGAAAGAGGAAGTCATTGATGAAATTGTAGTCCCCAAAAAGTTCAGAGAAATGGTGCTGGGGACCTCACATGAGAACATTGCTGGCCATTTTGGTGTGAAAAAAACGTACAACTGCATCTTACGGAATTTTTTCTGGCCGCGATTAAAGAGAGACCTAGCTGCGTTTTGTAAAAAGTGTCATGTTTGCCAGTTGGCAGGCAAGCCTGCTCATAAAATACGTCCAGCTCCACTGTACCCTATTCCAGTCGTGGAAAAGCCATTCATGCATCTCCTAGTGGACTGTGTAGGCCCTCTTCCTCCATCTTGTCGTGGTAATAAGTATTTGTTGACTGTGATGTGTCAAAGTACCCGTTATCCAATGGTTTATCCCCTACGCTCTATCAGAGCGAAGCCAGTGTTGCGAGCCTTAAATAATTTCATTTCTATCTTTGGGATTCCTGAGATTGTCCAAAGTGATCAGGGTACTGACTTTATGTCTGGTACATTTGCTTATGTTTTGAAACTTTTAAACATCAAACATAACATCTCGTCAGCTTACCATCCTGGGAGTCAGGGGTCCTTGGGAAGATTTCATCAAACTTTAAAATCTATGTTGCGGGCCTATTGTGTAGAGTTGGCAAGTGACTGGGAAGAGGGGTTACCATGGTTGCTCTTATCAATTAGGGAAGTGGCCCAAGAAAGCACAGGCTTTTCTCCAAACGAACTGGTCTTTGGTCACACAGTTCGTGGCCCTTTAACCGTGTTGGCTGATAGTTGGAAAACAGCTGACCCTTCCCCGAATGTGCTTGACTATGTGAGTGGTTTCAAGCTGAGGCTTTATCGAGCCTGTATCATGGCTCAGAAAAACCTGACTGTCTCACAAGACAAAATGAAGCGTTTATTCGATCGCCACGCTGAAAACCGCCAGTTTCGGCCGGGGGATCAAGTTTTGGCGCTTTTGCCTGTTTTGGGATCTCCCTTTAAGGCAAAATTTAGTGGTCCTTACCTGGTGGAAAAACGCCTTACTGATAGAAACTATCTGATTCAGACCCCTGATAGGAAAAAGCGAGTGCAGCTTTGCCACATTAATCTTTTAAAACCCTATTATTCTCCTCCTATGGGGGCAGTAAAGAAGGATGGGGAGGATGTTCCATGTAAATCTGTGCTCACAACTGTCTCTGTTTCTGACCAGGAAGTTGGAAATGGGGTGTTTGAGTCTGCTGTAGAGGAGGATTTCCAAATGCCCCCAGATTGTGTCTTCCAAGGTCGGTTGAATTATTCAGAAATGTTGCAGACCCTTAGTTCTCAGTTGAGTCACTTATTTCCTGCTCAGCGTTCGGACATTATTGAAGTAATTAAGTCGCACCTGTCTTTGTTTTTGGATACACCGTCTAGAACCACTGTCCTTATGCACGATATTGATGTGGGAGATACCCCTCCAATTAAGCAATGATTTTACAGAGTACCATACGGAAAACGGATCTAACCAATGAAATTACTTTATATGTTGGAAAATGGAATCGCAGAGCATGTTTCGTCTCCCTGGGCGAGTCCATGTTTACTTGTCAATAAACCTGATGGATCTTTTTGTTTTTGCACTGATTACCGCAAGGTAAATTCAGTGACTAAACCCGATCGCTATCCCTTACCAAGGATGGAGGATTGTATCGATCATGTTTTGTTGTGACTGCTTGAATGCCGGTCGTAACATTATATGTGGCTAAAGGTGCATTACCGCAACCCACTGATCTGGAGTGTGGACTGGAGAGGCTTACAGCTTACTACTTGAAATAAAATATCTCTGTTGAGGAAAAATAGATCATATTTACCTTGTACATTCAATGTAGCAGAGCTGCTAATCAGAGAGTATACCGCAGCTCTCTGAAGCTTTCCTCTGCAGGTGTAGAGTCCAGTATGTGACTGATCAGCAGAGAGGATTGTGTATGTGTCTCCATTTACACTGCTGGAGTCAGCCTCATCTACAGGAAGCTCCTGTCCATCTCTGTACCATTCATATATCCACTCTGTAGAGCTGCCCTGAATTATACACCTCAGAGTCACTGTTTCATTGGGGAAGACCTCTGGCCATCCAGACTGCACTGTCAGCTGGGCTTTTGGGAGAGCTGAAAATGAATATGACAGTGTATTGCTGCAAATAGAAGGCTTCAGAAGAAAACACTTTCAAGGATTTTTACCAGATATTTTAAATAACACATTATCACTGCAGTGGAAATGAAATGTAGAAGAAGCAACATAAAATACAACAAAACAAAGGAATGGTTTAACAACTTTATATGCAATTGAATATAATTTATATAGATTTTTTCTTTGGGTTTTTCTCACCCTGTGTTGTCACAGTGAATGACTTGGTCGACCAGTTTCCAGAAGTCATTCATTTTCTATGAAGCTGTGCGATGGCCAGCAGCAAGAGCAACTACAACACAAGTTGGCCAAAAAAAGTTGGCCAAAAAAAAAATGCCCGTGGCTTAACTTTTGGGCTGCGTTGCCCGTCAACATCCAATCAGAGTTCTGTGCTTTCTAGTTTCTGAACCAATTTGATCCTATTTTGTGAATAATTGTTCTGCCTGACTTCACTCAATGCACTGGAGAAGCAGCTAAAAACTCAATGACAGGCAGTAGACTGTGGCAATTATGTAGCTTGCACCACCAAAATCAGTCGCATTAACACCAAAAACACGTTGAGCTTTTTTACAGCACCGGAGAGCTGGCTATTGCTAACGATCTAGCTATTAAATTAATTAATTCAAGCTCTGGCCCCTCCCTCAACCTAGTACACTTGAGCAACCCGTCAACCAAGTCACTCACAGTGAGAACACTGGGTCAGATATCCACAAACTAGAAATAATTTAATGATGGGCAGAGGGGGGGACTGAAGATCAGTATCTCTTTTCTTTTTCAAAAATACAAAAATAATTTTTGGGTTCTGGCTTCATTTGGGTTGTGGTTATTACTGTCAATATTGAAAATTAATAACTTTTCACACTTACGTAAAACATTCAGGTTAACAGGACTGCTGGTTATGGACTGAACTGCGCTCCTTGTGAGTCTTCCTCTGCAGGTGTATGGTCCAGTATGTGACTGATCAGCAGAGAGGATTGTGTATGTGTCTCCATTTACACTGCTGGAGTCAGCCTCATCTACAGGAAGCTCCTGTCCATCTCTGTACCATTCATATATCCACTCTGTAGAGCTGGCCTGAATTACACACCTCAGAATCACAGTTTCATTGGAGAAGACCTCTGTCCATCCAGAGTGCACTGTCAGCTGTGTTTGAGGTATACCTGCAAATCAATACAACAGTTTCTAATGATGAAATTAAAGCATCATAAACACTCGCTTCATATGTTTTTCATTATTAAAGCACATCAATCAAAGCCACATTCTTCTAATGTAATGGTTCTCACCAGATATTTGTAAAGTCAGAGGATCACTGCAGTCTGAGTAAAAAGGTTTTCTTCCTCTTGCAGCTATACACCAGTACTCTCCACTGTGGGCCAGGGCAGCAGGGCTGATGGTGTAACTGGACCCTTCAGACCTGCTGCTTTCACTGTTGGGCAGAGCTGTGCTCCGTTGGTCTTTGTACCAGAAATACTCCCAGCCAGCAGGATCTCCCCCAAACCCACAGCTCAGGGAGACACTCTCTCCTGTGTATATCTTTCCGCTGGGGGCATTCTGGGTAATAACAGGCTTTGGCTTTCCCCCTGAAAAAAGTGAATGAGTGCTTAATCTTAATCTCTTAGCAGTTATAAATATAGATAGACTTCATCACATACAAGATCATATGGTTAAAGACAAGAGGAAATATCCAGGAGGAAAACTCACCAGATACATTTAACACAAGTGATCCAGAGACAGACTGTATAACAGGATTTTGTCCTCGTTCACCCTGACAGAAGTACTCTCCACTGTCTGACTCTCTCACAGAGTGCAGGATGTGCCTTTGTTGGCTTTCAGTACTGTGGGCAGTGAGACTCTCCAATGTTCTCTTGGTTTTTTCATCCATGAATATCTCCAGCCAGACTCTTTGCTGATGTCACAAGCCAAGGTAACGGTTTCTCCTGTGAACATCACTGAGGCTGGGGGATCTGCGACTATGACTGCCTGAGGACGAGTAGCTGAAATGCACATGGGAATACAGAATGGTTTTTTTTTCATAATTTAATTTCATAATGTTTTATGAAGCAAAAATAAAAACATGAAACACTAGTTGAGGAGACTAGTTTTCAATTACACAACTTACCAAATGCGTTTATGTTATGGAAGTTACTGAAAGCTTGGTCGTTCCCTTTTGCAGCTACACACTGATACATTCCACACTCTCTCTCTCTTTCACAGCATCCAGGACCAACACAGAGCCATTACCACTGGAGCCTTATATTGTAACACTTCCAGTCTCTCAGAAAGCATGTGTTTTGTAAATCTCCCATGATATTTTTAAATTCTGGATTATAATGACTGTGTGTGTTCCACAAAGCAAATGCACAGTAATTATTCCAAATGTTGGAGTATGAACCAAATGTTTGAGTATGATTGGTCACAAGAGACAGTTATAAGTTTTAAAATACAATACAATAATTTTTTTTCCAATTTTGTTCAGTGAAATTAAATTAAAATGAAAGCAGTCACAAATATACACTCTGTGACTTATGTCCAAAGCAATATTATGAATGCATTCAGGTTTTCCACAACAAAGCTGTTTTTGTAATGTCCCACATACATATTAAGCCTTTTTATCATCATTCTCATTTTATCATAACAAATCATTATTGCTTGAATTCGCATTATTAAAGTTCTTCTACTTACAAAGCAGAAAGGACACTGTGTGCAGCTCCATTCTGATTACTCTGCCTCAGCAGAGGCCAGGAGGTCTATTTAGCTCACCTCAGTTTCCACACAAAGAGGAAATGCAGCAGGCAAGATGAGACAAATACAATGCCTGCATCCAATGATGGTCTTCTCAGGTCTGTCTGAAACATTTAAAATGGGTGTAACATAGGCTGTACGTTGCATGCATATTCACCCTCTTAGGCTAATCTGCTCAGAGATACAGTATCTCCTCTCTTTCTCGATACTCAAAGTTATAAGCTACTCTCCAGTAGCCCTAATAAATAGTCCAGGGAGCTTTTCTTATTGTGCTCATTGGGCTATTAATTAATATTTTCATATTTGGAAGGATCCAAATCAAAGAAGGTGCAAGTATACCTAGAATAAATGATGCTGGTTTGAAGGCAAAGGGTGGTCACACCAAATATTGAGTGATTTAGATATTTAGCATTTTGTTGCATTTTGTTGCATTGCACAGAACCGTATGTATAGTGGGTAGGCTGGCGCCTCTCTCTCTCTCTCTCTCTCTCTCTCTCTCTCTCTCTCGCTCTCTCTCTCTCTCTCTCTCTCTCTCTCTCTCTCCATTATTCTGAATAAATAAAATTAATGAACAATATACACTTGAGCACTGTTTGGGAAACATTTTTACTTTATTACACCAACTTATTCATGCAATTATCTAATCAGCCAATTGTGTGGCAGCAATGTAATGCTTACAATCACATAGCTACGGGTCAGGAGCTTCAGTTAATGTTCACATCGACCATCAGAATGGGGGAAAAATTTGACCGTGGAATGATCGTTGGTTGTAGATTGGTCTCAGAAACTGCTGATCTCCTGGGATTTTCATGCACACTAACTAGATTTTCAAAGAATGGTGCAAAAAAACAAAAAACATCCAATGAGCAGCAGTTATGCAGACAAAAACGCATTGTTATTGAGAGACGTCAGAAGAGAATTAACAGGCTGGTTAAAGCTGACAGTAATGAAAAACAAAGTTACAACAGTGGTATGCAGAAGAGCATCTCTGAACACACAACACATCATAACTCTACGTGGATAGGCTACAGCAGTAGAAGTCTAAAAAAATAAGTTTAATGAGTGTAATTATTAAATTAAATTATAAAATTTCACCAAAATCATGGTTCCATAATTATTGGAATTCTTGTAATGCTTGACAGGGTTAAGGTACACATCTGGAGGGAGTTGTGGCCCTCTTCGGTTCAGGCCACATGTTTTCGATTGGATCATCTCAGGTCCGTCACCTGAGATGGCCATTGCAGAACACAGATTTCTCTGTGGATTTGGCGGTATGCTTTGGGTCTTTGTCCACCTCCAGGCGAATCTTAGCCTTGTGGGAGACGCAACCAGACTGTCAGCCAAAATTGTCTGATACTTGTTGCAATCCTTTACACCATTGATCTTAACCAGTGTCCCTGGGCCTCTCGAATTAAAACAAGCCCCAATGCATCATTGACCCACCAACATGTTTCACTGTGGGTATGAGGTGCCTTTTATGCATCTCTCTTTTGATGCTAAAAATGTTGATCTGACCAACGGGTTTATCAGGTTTCTACATGTTTGTGTATCTGACCAAAACATTTGATTGGGTCTCATCAGACCACAGCACCTTTGTTCAATCATAATTTAAATGGCTTTGTGAAAGACTGGGGTTATATATATTACAAACATCTATGGAGAGAAATCTGTGGAGAGATCTCAAACATTCCGTACATGCAAGGAAGCCAAAGAATATTCATGAGCGAGATGTGTTCTGCCAGGAAGAATGGCATAGAGGTCAGGTTCACTTCTATTCACTTAGATATTAATTGGAAAATGCTTTTTGAGCAGGGGTGCCAAAAATGTTGCACTCTACTGTACTGTAATGCAGTATCTGCATTTGTATGCAATCAAAATGTTTCTGAAATCAATTTAGCGAGAAGTGCATTACTCACAGATACATTGCTTTTGACTCAAGTTTGTTCATGCAGCATAGGTTTTACAGCCGATGCCTTTTCTCAGCTGAAATGTCACCTCACCACAGTGATGGCTGAAGTTAGATGCTGAAGTGAAACTACTGAAGTGGTCTGGCTTTCACAGGGCTCTTTCCGATGTAACAATTCTAATATATTTCCCATATATTGATGTTTTTTTGGCAAATAGCATTTACTTCAAATCAATCAAAATCCACAGACTGTTTCAGCTGATAAAATCATGCGCCACACACGCAGTTGCCAGTTTGACCATTGACCTTGGTTATGCAGTCAGCCATCTAAGGGGAGTCTGCAACTTTCATATTTCAGTTATAGTCATTTGTATTTTAACATACAGTATATGCCCTTATATGGTGTGATGAAGAGGTCGTACCTGTGTCACACAATGCTTTCTTTGCTTGTAAGAGAAACAACTTCTCTGTTGGTAGGAATTCAAGCCGCAGGTCAGAAAATGATGGTGTGAGCTACGGTATAATTATAGCTGCCCGTGAGAAACACATTACTGCCAAAACAGTTTGATTGGCAACTATAATCATTTGAATCTAATGGGGGCAGCCTGTCGCCTAGTGGCTAAGTTGCTTGACTGGGACCCAGGAGGTTGGTGGTTTCAAAACTGAGTCTATAATTACAGTAGAGCCTGCACACCCAAACTCAATATAATTCTTTATTAGTATCAAACAACGTTTCCACCCAAAGTGGATCCACTATGGCTCGAAACAACTACAACATTTATCCACTATGGTTTTAAACGTCCTTAAGCAAGGTCCTTAACATTGCATTGCTCCAGGGGGGATTGGCCCCTGCTTAAGCAAATCAACTGTAAGCTAAATAACTGAAATGTAATAGAATGTAAATGTTCATGTTTCAAGTGTGCAGTATTATTCATCCCAGAATAAAGACTGTAATAGAAATGGAAAATGTATTGTAGTGTTAGGAAAGATGATAAAATGCTGAAGTGACAATTAAAATTTCACTCTCCCACTGCTCAGAATTTGGAAAAAAAGTTAATTTAAAAAAGTTAGTTAATTTTACAATAGTACAATCGATCAGTTTTGTGGGTGTGTTCCACAAAACTGATCTTCACATTCATCGATTTGAGATTTTCCCTCAATCCTTGACAAAGCACACTTCATTCTACAGCTAGAGATCTTGTTGAGCTCCAAATTAGTATACAGTCAAGTGCCTAATTACAGGAAACCTACAGGATGACGGATCTCCAGGAACAGGGTTGTTTACCACCATCTTAGAAGATGACCCTAAAAGGGAAACTGTAGGATGGTAGGATGAATAATATAACTAGATGCAGGCATTTCATTTGTCTCATCTTTAGTCTCTGTCTCGCCTGCTGCATTTCCTCTTTGTGTGGAAACTGAGGTGAGCTAAATAGATCTTGTGGCTTCTGCTGAGGCAGAGTAATCAGAATGGAGCTGCACACAGTGTCCTTTCTGCTCTGTAAGTAGAAGAACTTTAATAATGCGATTTCAAAGAATAATTATTTGTTAACATGAAAGAATGATGATTAAAAGGCATAATATGTAGTATGTGGGACATTACAAAAATGGCTATGTTGTGGAAAACCTGAATACATTCATAATATTGCTTTGGACATAAGGCATACAGTGTATAGTTGTGACTGCTTTCATTTGAATTTAATTTCACTGAACAATATTGTGAAATAAAAACGCAGTGTTTACAATTAACTTTCTGAAAATGTGCAACATGTATTTTCAAACTTATGTGTCTCTTGTGTCTGAACAATCGACTCTAACATTGACTGGTGTGAGTTTATCAATTTAAAATATTGCATGAAAAATGTAGGGAGTGAAACTATCGAGATCATTTAGCTACTCAAAAATAGACAGTGTATTGTTTAATTAAAATGTGTGTTTTCAAAATGAAAATAATAAAATCATTTAATGTCAACTTTTTTTCAACCTGGAACAGACATGGAAATTGCTTTCTCTCTGTTTCAGATGCAACAGCATTGCTGTTTTTTGGTGAACAGACAGGTACAGATATTACATCTATGCGTTGGCAGGGACATAACTACCATTCATTTGTTTTGTGGAAAACACACAGCAATTATAGAGCAGAATTTAAAAATATCATGGGAACTTCACAAAACACATGCTTTCTGAGAGACAGGAAGGGTTACAATATAAGGAATGCAAGTAATGAGGAAAATTATACAATTAGGAAAGTTTTGCATTTAGAAAATGTTATGTAGTTAAATTGAATTTAGAATGTGTATTTTCATTGATACTGTGTATTAAAGCAAATTGTTCATTGTTAAACACTTGTTTCATTCTGTTATAACTTGTTCAGCTGCACAGTCCAGTCCGGAGGTTCATCTGACTGCTAATCCTCCATGGTCAGTTGTGTTTCCTGGAGAGATGATTAATCTCACCTGTCAGTTTAATGGATCTGAGGGGTGGACATTTTACTGGATCAGACACAGAGAGGGGGGCCTAACACAACTTCCAGGCTCCAGTGGTAATGGCTCTGTGTTGGTCCTGGATGCTGTGAAAGAGAGAGAGAGTGGAATGTATCAGTGTATAGCTGCAAAAGGGACAGACCGAGCTTTCAGTAACTTCCATAACATAACAGCATCTGGTAAGTTGTGTAATGAAAACTAGTCCCCTCAAATAGTGTTTCATGTTTTTAAAACATTATGAAATTAAATAATGAAACAAATTCCATTCTGTATTCCCATGTGCATTTCAGCTACTCGTCCTCAGGCTGTCGTAGTCACAGATCCCCCAGCCTCAGTGATGTTCACAGGAGAAACCTTTACTTTGACTTGTGACATCAGGAAAGGGTCTGGCTGGAGATATTCATGGATGAAAAAAAACAAGAGACCATTCGACCATTGGACCAGTGCCCACAGTACTGAAAGCCAACAAAGGCACATCCTGCACTCTGTGAGAGAGTCAGACAGTGGAGAGTACTTCTGTCAGGGTGAACGAGGACAAAACCCTGTTATCCAGTCTTTCCCTGGATCACTTGTGTTGAATGTCTCTGGTGAGTTTTTCTTCTGTCTTTAAGCATATGATCTTGTATGTATAAATGCTAAGAAATTAAAACTAAGCACACGTTTACTTTCATCAGGGGGAAAGCCAAAGCCTGTTATTACCCAGAATGCCCCCAGCAGAGAGATGTACACAGGAGAGAGTGTCACCCTGAGCTGTGGGTTTGGGGGAGATCCTGCTGGCTGGGAGTATTTCTGGTACAAAGACACACAGAGAACAGCTCTGCCCAACACTGAAAGCAGCAGGTCTGAAGGGTCCAGTTACACCATCAGCCCTGCTGCTCTGGCCCACAGTGTACGGTGTAGAGCTGCAAGAGGAAGAAAACCTTTTTACTCAGACTACAGTGATCCTCTGACTTTAGACATATCTGGTGAGAACTATTACAATATTACAATGTGGCTGTGATCGATGTGCTTTAATAATTAAAAAAATACGAAGACAGTGTTTATGATGCTTTAAATTCATCATTAGAAGCTGTTGTATTGATTTGCAGGTATACCTCAAGCACAGCTGACAGTGCAGTCTGGATGGACAGAGGTCTTCACCAATGAAACAGTGACTCTGAGGTGTGTAATTCAGGGCAGCTCTACAGAGTGGATATATGAATGGTACAGAGATGGACAGGAGCTTCCTGTAGACGAGGCTGACTCCAGCAGTGTAAATGGATACACATACACAATCCTCTCTACTGATCAGTCACATACTGGACTCTACACCTGCAGAGGAAAACTCACAAGGAGAGCAGTTCAGTCCATAACCAGCAGTCCTGTTAACCTGAATGTTTCATGTAAGTGTGAGAAGTTCTTCATTTTCAATACAGACAGTTTGAGCCACAGACATACCTTATTTATGTTAATCAACCCAGTACTTAAAATAGTTCTTCTTGTATCCACGAGGTGCAAAAGAAGAGATACTGATCTTCAGTGCCTCTCTCTACCCATCATGACATTATTTCCAGTTTACTTTGTGGATATCTAACCCAGTGTTCTCACTGTGAGTGACTTGGTTAACGGGGTACTCAAGTAGGAGGGAGGGGCCAGAGCTTGAATTAATTCATTGAATAGCTAGATTGTTAGCAAAAGCCAGCTCTCCAGTGCTGTAAAAAAACATTCTGTATTCCCATGTGCATTCCAGCTACTCGTCCTCAGGCTGTTGTAGTCACAGATCCCCCAGCCTCAGTGATGTTCACAGGAGAAACCTTTACCTTGACTTGTGACATCAGGAAAGGGTCTGGCTGGAGATATTCATGGATGAGAAAAACCAACATAACATTGGAGCATCTCAGTGTCCGCAGTAATGAAAGCCAACAAAGGCACATCCTGCACTCTGTAAGAGAGTCAGACAGTGGAGAGTACACATGTCAGGGTGACCGAGGACAAAACCCTGTTATCCAGTCTTTCCCTGGATCACTTGTGTTAAATGTGTCTGGTGAGTTTTTCTCCTGGAGATTTTCTTCTATCTTTAACCATGTGATCTTGTATGTGGATGAAGCCTATCTATATCATCAATCAATATCAACATCAACATCAATAATGAAAAACATATGAAGCGAGTGTTTATGATGCTTTAAGTTCATCATAAGAAACTGTTGTATTGATTTGCAGGTATACCTCAAACACAGCTGACAGTGCAGTCTGGATGCACAGAGGTCTTCACCAATGAAACAGTGACTCTGAGGTGTGTAATTCAGGGCAGCTCTGCAGAGTGGATATATGAATGGTACAGAGATGGACAGGAGCTTCCTGTAGACGAGGCTGACTCCAGCAGTGTAAATGGAGACACATACACAATCCTCTCTGCTGATCAGTCACATACTGGACCATACACCTGCAGAGGAAAACTCAAAAGGAGCACAGTTCAGTCCATAACCAGCAGTCCTGTTAACCTGAATGTTTCATGTAAGTGTGAGAAGTTCTTCATTTTCAATACAGACAGTTTGAGCCACAGACATACCTTATTTATGTTAATCAACCCAGTACTTAAAATAGTTCTTCTTGTATCCACGAGGTGCAAAAGAAGAGATACTGATCTTCAGTGCCTCTCTCTACCCATCATGACATTATTTCCAGTTTACTTTGTGGATATCTAACCCAGTGTTCTCACTGTGAGTGACTTGGTTAACGGGGTACTCAAGTAGGAGGGAGGGGCCAGAGCTTGAATTAATTCATTGAATAGCTAGATTGTTAGCAAAAGCCAGCTCTCCAGTGCTGTAAAAAAACATTCTGTATTCCCATGTGCATTCCAGCTACTCGTCCTCAGGCTGTTGTAGTCACAGATCCCCCAGCCTCAGTGATGTTCACAGGAGAAACCTTTACCTTGACTTGTGACATCAGGAAAGGGTCTGGCTGGAGATATTCATGGATGAGAAAAACCAACATAACATTGGAGCATCTCAGTGTCCGCAGTAATGAAAGCCAACAAAGGCACATCCTGCACTCTGTAAGAGAGTCAGACAGTGGAGAGTACACATGTCAGGGTGACCGAGGACAAAACCCTGTTATCCAGTCTTTCCCTGGATCACTTGTGTTAAATGTGTCTGGTGAGTTTTTCTCCTGGAGATTTTCTTCTATCTTTAACCATGTGATCTTGTATGTGGATGAAGCCTATCTATATCATCAATCAATATCAACATCAACATCAATAATGAAAAACATATGAAGCGAGTGTTTATGATGCTTTAAGTTCATCATAAGAAACTGTTGTATTGATTTGCAGGTATACCTCAAACACAGCTGACAGTGCAGTCTGGATGCACAGAGGTCTTCACCAATGAAACAGTGACTCTGAGGTGTGTAATTCAGGGCAGCTCTGCAGAGTGGATATATGAATGGTACAGAGATGGACAGGAGCTTCCTGTAGACGAGGCTGACTCCAGCAGTGTAAATGGAGACACATACACAATCCTCTCTGCTGATCAGTCACATACTGGACCATACACCTGCAGAGGAAAACTCAAAAGGAGCACAGTTCAGTCCATAACCAGCAGTCCTGTTAACCTGAATGTTTCATGTAAGTGTGAGAAGTTCTTCATTTTCAATACAGACAGTTTGAGCCACAGACATACCTTATTTATGTTAATCAACCCAGTACTTAAAATAGTTTGTTTTGTTGTATTTTATGTTGCTTCTTCTACATTTCATTTCCACTGCAGTGATAATGAGTTATTTAAAATATCTGGTAAAAAATTTATTTTGAAGCCTTCTATTTGCAGCAATACACTGTCATATTCATTTTCAGCTCTCCCAAAAGCCCAGCTGACAGTGCAGTCTGGATGGACAGAGGTCTTCCCCAATGAAACAGTGACTCTGAGGTGTGTAATTCAGGGCAGCTCTGCAGAGTGGATATATGAATGGTACAGAGATGGACAGGAGCTTCCTGTAGACGAGGCTGCCTCCAGCAGTGTAAATGGAGACACATACACAATCCTCTCTGCTGATCAGTCACATACTGGACTCTACACCTGCAGAGGAAAACTTCAGAGAGCTGCTGTATACTCTCTGATTAGCAGTGCTGCTACATTGAATGTACAAGGTAAATATGATCTATTTTCTCTCAACAATTTGCAAGATAAGGTTGAAGAACAAAGCCCCTATCAATAATTACCATGATCTTTGACTGGCTTGCCTTACATTAACCAAGTAAAAGCTGTTCCCTTGACAGATTGTGAGAAAAAAAAGAAAACATTTGGCACTTTTTGGTGCCATAAAGTAGTTAGTGTATGAGGAGTGAGTGAGAGGCTTAGTGGATCACAGACTCAATTGATGATATTGGTTTTGACATATAACTTGTTGACTTGGATGATAAGCATTATGGGATCTTATGGGATCTTGCAGCGCAGCCTCAGGCAGTAGTGACCCTGGATAATGGATGGATGGAGATCTTCTTGATCATCACTGAAGGCAGTCTAACAATGAGGTGTGAGCTTCAGGGAACCTCAGCCAACTGGAACTACATATGGTACAGAGACGGAGCACAGATCTCACTAAATCACACTAGGGAGAGGCACACAGTGGGATTTTGGAATGGCTCCCATCATGGTGAATACAAATGTCAAGGAAACAGGAAGGACAGAGCGTGCTACTCTCTCATCAGTGCAGGCTTCATGACAACTAATATTCGTAAGTTTAATTAATAATTAAGACCACAGACAAGTAAAAGGTGAAATCCAGTGAAATATCCATTGTACCCTAATGTATAACATAACAGGCTTCTTGCAACATTCATTTAATCTTATACAATTCTCTTTCTTTTTTCATATGAACGACTCGTAAACAGTCCACGAACATACATTTCTTAAAACATTTGTGGCAAGAAATAAGCATTACAGTTGCTGAATGATTAATATTTGATCTGCATTGCCTTGTTTTAAAGTTTGAGCTGAGGTTCTGCACTGCAAGCCTCTCCATAGGAAATTAATGGAATGCGTATTTACATGATTCGTAGGACAGGTCGAGACCACTCATGAATGTTGTTTCTACATAATAAAAAATACAAGTGATGGAAGAACAAATCTGTGCTTCTTGCATGAGGCCCATTGTCACTATTAATGAAATGTATTAGATTGCATTATTTTATTTTTGAATTGCAATCGGTATCTGATTGATTGTATATTTAGGCAATTAAGGCCCACAATAAAAGGGGAAATACAATCCCTTAAACAAATTATTCATGTCCTAAAATCCTTCAGACCTTTTGCTCTGTGCTTGTTCCCTACTCTATGACTGAACTTTCGTTAATTTTATGGGGCCTTTGCTCATCTTCATCACGAGTATGAACAATTTTGGATGGCACTATACTGTACATGAATACACAAGGCTGATTTTGCAATCCTGTATTGGTACAGTGGTATTATGTCTCATTACATCTTCCTGTTCTACCTCCACTGCAGGGCTGTACTTTATTGTGGGTGTTGCTGGTTCAGTCATCATTTTCATAAGCCTGGTGGTGCTGGCAGTCAAATGCTTTAAGAAATGCAGGAAATCAGGTGTGTCATAGTTCTCTTTTACCACAGCTGTACATTAGGCTATCCACTTTAAATGTACTAATGTATCAGCATTGCAAGTAAAGCTGAACATTTTGTGTAGAAATGTAAATATATGCGCAATTAATTTCATAAGTTAATATATTTTCCTTTTTTTTTCTTTCAGATTACAGACCTAAATTTTATTTTCAAAATCTTTTGTGTCTCAGACTTTTGCGCAATACTGTATATCTGGAAATAAATTAATAAATAAGAATGGAAATAAATAGAAAGATTTTATATAACTTCATATATTCATTGTACATACATATATATTTATGTTACCAGATTTATTAATTCATTCATTTTTTAAATTATTTTATTTATTTTAGTATTATTACATGAGCTCATTTTTTCTATTAACACATTTATGTATTCTTTATTTATTTATTTATTTATTTAAACTCTCTCTCTATGGCCCATAGGGGAGTCAAAAGTGAATCTTTTAATGTGTGTCATTGTTTGTCATTGCTTGTGTGTCATTGTTTATCATTGCTTGTGTGTCATTGTTTATCATTGCTGGTGTGTCATTGTTTATCATTGCTGGTGTGACATTGTTTATCATTGCTGGTGTGTCATTGTTTATCATTGCTGGTGTGTCATTGTTTATCATTGCTGGTGTGTCATGATTTATCTTTGCGATTTCAGAAGTTCGAATCAAAAACCAGCTTGATGGGGATGAGTTTTACTCCAGGTTAAATGGATCTTACATAAGTGCAGGTGAGAATGGATTTTTCTGAGTTCTGTTGTTGTTACACTGCGCGCCAAGTGTTTGTTGAATTCTGGCTTTTTTTCCTCTCTTCTCCAGATCATGGATTACCAACTGCTGTGTATGAGGAAATACCCCTTTCTACAGAAACTGAAGGTCAAAATACAAATTTCACACCTATTGACAAATTACCCTGGCACTAAACTAAAAACCATGATACTTTGACAGATGTTGTCCTCATTTATACATTACTCTATTGAGATCAAGCTCCATATGTTCTTCCAATGTTTTCCCTCAACCCCTCTGATTTATTGGCAATAGGTTCTGAAGCAGTAATCGGCCAGCATTGTTTCTACTCAGCTGTTCAGTTGACACCATTAAACCAAGGTAAGTTATTATGTTTATTTTTTTTCATAATCATTCTCTGTGATTGTGTAGAGTGATTTTTTATATTTTTCTTGCTTGAGTGTTGTTAAAATCGTATTAGTTAAAGTGCTGTTACTGATATTATGTTATGATCAGGCATTTAAAAATATATATATTGGCGTAATGCTTGCATGCACTGTGATTGCAGGTCCTGTTCTATAAGTGGACACAGGAATCCATATTCACTCAGTCTTACCTTCATATGTGAGGGAATATACTATATCATACTATATGTATATCCCACTCTGTCATACTATATATTTTTAATATTTTATATAATTTAAGGTCACCATCTTGCCCATTAAATAATGATATGCTGTTGGATCACTATTCATTTCCTATTCTGAAGCAGTCTCCAGAACTGACTTGATGAAAATGTATTAAATAATTAAAGGTACAATAGGTCAGATTTTTGTGTTAAAACATTGTTACAAGACCATTTTAAATCCCTTCCTATCATGGAAAAAGGCTCACTGACATGTAGACTCACCCTCTGCCTGTGTTTATAGTCCTTACATTTGTGTTTCAAAATATGCAGTTGATTGGCCAACACACCAAAACATTGTATAGCTGTACAATAATTCAAGCTCATTGATTGGAAATTAGTTCTAATTACCACAGCCAATGGTTTCAACGTCAGCACAGAGAAGGGGGAGGGATAAACAGTGTTGTGGTTTGAGGGTGTTTGTTGCTGCAATTCCTCTCTTGACCATTAGAAGTCCAAAATTACCTATTGTACCTGTAAATTCTTCTAATACAGGAGTCCTCAACCCTGGTCCTGTGGGGCTGTAATATGTATTTATTTTCATTGTTACTCAATGCTTAATTTTTCAAATGAATTTAATTTGTCATTTTGCTGACGGTTTTATTCAAAGTGACATATTCATAAACTTTAGTGACAGATCTTATCGTGGCAACACCGGGAATTGAACCACTAAACAAAAATATTTTTTGCCTATTTTTTACAATTTACAATACAACTTATATTCTTTTGACTCTGTACACCAGCACATTGGATCTGAAATGAAACAATTTTTATGAGGTTAAAGTGCAGACTGTCACCTTTAATTTGAGGGTATTTACATGTATTTTAATTTGTTGGGTGATCCGTGTAGGAATTACATCCCTTTTTATAAATCTTCCTGTCATTTTATGTGACCAAACGTAATTGGCTTTTTCAGTTTTGTCCAGTGTATTCAATAATTTCCTAAGTGCAAGTAGAAGAAAGCGTTGAGTATCTAGTTCTGCTTTGGAAATGAGAATAAAACAGTCATAGACGTAGGCCAAACAAAAGGCTCATGGAAAACAGTTTAGAACATCATGAAATAAAAAATCACAGATCACCCAATATGGATGTAAATACCCTCAAATTAAAGGTGACAGTCTGCACTTTAACCTCATATCCATCATCCAATTTCAAATTTCATTTCTTCTTAAATTCCTTCAAAGTTTCACGGAGGTGTGTGTATATGTGGCATGTTTCTAGAATTCTCTTCGCACTTCTTTGCTGTGCGTCAGCTGACAAGTGACCATCCAACAGCCCGGTGTGCTCAGTTCTGCTCTGACAGGCTCCCACACATTGGTTTCTCTGAGCTTAATTCCCCCTGATGGTTTTTAGCTGTGTGAGCTCTATATTAAGGTCTCTGTTGCCTAGGCTCTGTGTAAGCAGCTCCGAGCCATTTGCTGCCAGCAGCCTGTGTTGCCTCGCTAGTGTGTAGGGGGTGTCCGAATCTGCAGAAGTTACCGTGTCAATCTATGAAATTTGGGCACAGTTTAGTGGGTTCTCTTAGCAAGACATATTCTTAGCTTTGTGGTGGGCAGTTTTTTTTTTGAGACAGAAGCATTTGAGGCTGCCTAAATCCACAGAAGAACTGTGGATAGTTCTCCAAGATGTTTGGAACAATCTACCTGCCCAGTTCCTTTAAAAACTGTGCAAGTATAGCAAGAAGAATTGATGCTGTTTTGAAGGCAAAGGGTGGTCACATCAAATATTGATTTGATTTCGATTTTTCTTCTGTTCATTCACTTATTCTGTTCATGCATTTTGTTAACTGATAAAAATAAACTATTGACATTTCTATTTTTGAAAGCATTCTTATTTTCCAGCATTTTTTCACACCTGCCTAAAACCTTTGCACAGTACTGTAGTGGCACTCTGTTTGACTGTCTTACTTCCTTTTATGCCATTTGATGCACATGGTCGAAAAAAGGTTGTACGCAGCAATAAAGTCAGTTCCAAACCAGTTTGCCTTTTTTGGTTGTTTACTCCAAAATAATCCATGTGAACAAACATACATGTATTGAATTCTGCTGCTGCTGGCTTTGTCTGCTGCTGACTTTGTCTGCTGCTGGTAAAAACCATATGTTCTCCCAGCCACATGCATTCCTCCCGCACTACCTATATTGCCTGATTAAAGTGCATTTGGTTAACCAATTACCGCCTCTCCTATAGTGCTTAAGGTGCGCCCCCTAGTGCCCAAAAATAATCATTGCCAAACAGTGGATCTGAAACAATTTTGACTTGCCTTTCAATAAATCCAACCAAATCATTAAACATTGCTCTCTGACCCCGTCGCTCTTGCAGGTCACAGGCAGTGCTTCTCCACATCTCCCTAAGTTTATAGGGTAACTTTAGGACCATGTTTCTCATGTTGGATGGCATGTCCAACTCTCTCATATACAGGATTTGTTCTGTAGCATTACAACACCCACGAAGAAAGAGAGAAAATGCCTGTAATGCCTTGACATCTTCACCTTTGATAGGTGTCCAACTGAAGGCTTTATCCATATAAGCAGAGGCGATTTTCTGTTCATTACCAAAGTGCTCTTTCAGAAGATTCTTAGCTCTTTGATATCTCTGTTCAGGAGGCAGATGTTGGCAGCTGTGCACTATCTCCTTTGGCTGACCCCTGGTGTATTGTTCAAGAAAGTGCAAGCAATCACCAAAGTTTTTAGTTTTCTCCTCTATTCCATTTTCAAATGCTCGCATGAAAGCATGGTATTGAAGGGGATCTCCATCAAACACAGGAATGTGTCTTGCTGGAAGAGCAGAAACAAGGTTCTGTTGAACCAGTAAAGAGGTAATGTCATTTTGCCTTTGCATGATACTGACAATATTATTCTGACTCACATCACTTAGCACTGGAGGTTGAGAATAAGTATTCTCCAAGGAGTTTCTCTGTGATTGGGTTTGAACCCTGGGCAACGGCTGAGTGTCATAGGTTGGAATTGACACTTGAGTCTTGGTATTGGCTCTTTCTGATTTTGAGGTTTCTCTCTCTGTCCTTTCCTTTGGACGGACAACTTGTGCTGGGGCTATAGACACATTTCCCCTCTTGTTATAATCCACTTTTTCAAGATTGTCGGTGGCATCAGGATTACGCCTCCTTGTGGGTTGGTAAGTGATTGGATCAGGATTGAGACTCCTCCTGGCTTGGGTTTGTTCATGACGGGTCCTTTAAAAATAAGAGTTAATTCCATCTGACACATTCCATGCTGCCAACTCAGTATCAAATGCTAATTGTTCCTTTTTTCTCCTCAATTGTTCTTGTTGTGCCTCTATTAGATGCATTTCCTTTAAAGCAGCACCACGCTCCATAAGAGCTGCCTTCTCAGCTTGAGCTTTGATGCGTGCAGAGGATGTTGTAGAGACAAGTGATACTGAGACATTAGTTGTCTCTCCCCAACCTGAGACATTAGAAATACTGTCATTAGGTTTGACTTCCTCCTCCAAGTCAGCTTGAATGTGGCAATCAGATTGTTCTTTGGTGTTGCGTTGTACATCCTTCATGTTATCAGAGAGCCAGCCTTTCACATCATCAATAAACCCATAGTACCTAGTCCTTTTCGTTGCAAGCCATTGCTTTTGCTTAGCCATTTCCTCCTCAGGCAGGGGTAAGCTCAGTAAGGATTCTTGCTTATCATTGACCTCTTCAAAGCACTTATTCAAACTGGCCAGCTCAGATTGTACTTCAGTTAAACAGGTTGTACGCAGCAATAAAGTCAGTTCCAAACCAGTTTGCCTTTTTTGGTTGTTTACTCCAAAATAATCCATGTGAACAAACATACATGTATTGAATTCTGTTGCTGCTGCTGGCTTTGTCTGCTGCTGACTTTGTCTGCTGCTGGTAAAAACCATATGTTCTCCCAGCCACATGCATACCTCCCCCCTTCTCCCGCACTACCTATATTGCCTGATTAAAGTGTGTCTCTGCCAGGTGCATTTGGTTAACCAATTACAGCCTCTCCTATAGTGCTTAAGGTGCGCCCCCTAGTGCCCAAAAATAATCAAACTATACAACTACAATAACCTACTAGAAATAATTAGTCAAATGGCTTCTACAGTACTGTATATATATATTGGCTTGGCTTGTTTTTTTATGTTGTGTGTTGTGTGTTAAGATTAGTACCTGCGCTAGGCTGTCCCACTGAACCTGCCGGTAGCCTGCTGTTGTTTCACATCTGTTCTCGACTGGAAGCCATTTTGAGTCATCTCCCTACTTCCTTCAGAACAACTCAAATGCATCAAAATCTAAGATATGTTGAAAGCCATAGATGAAATCAGAATGTTTGTAAACAAAGGTCGCTGAGATACTTCCGGGTGGCCACTCGCAAGTAATGTTACTTAAAAATCGACTGAACCAGAGCTGTGTAGAAACCATTAGCTAGTTAACTATGTAAGTAAAGAAAACCAGAACTTCAAATTGTATTGCTCATTTCCTTAACGAATGTTATTGGCAGCTAACATTAGCTAATAAACACCAGACGCTCATCGGCGGCTGTACAGAGAAACACTGGGATGATAACTTTACATGAAAGATTAAACGTTAACTTGACAGTTAACCTGGCAAAAAATAAAAATTTGAAGAATAACACATTAGTATTTGCTAATTATGTTGTTTCTAGACATCCAATTGGTGCAGGTCTTCATATTACCTGTTAAATATGGCCTACAGTTTATTTGAAAAAAATATTTGGCGTATTATCATGATTATTATTATTATGTGGCAATTGCTTCTTTAAAAAAAAAAAAGCTACAGTGTTTATAAAGCGTTTATACTGCAGGACATGATGGTTTCATTGAACAAAATGGCCTACACAGACATATTTCCCCGCAAACTTTGCATATCAGAAAATAACCACAGAAACTGACCACAAATTATTCAATTGAATGTTTTAAACAATAGGCAACGTCTTCTGTAGAATTGGCATATAGGCTAAAACGTGATCTCTGATTATTGTACAAAGAAAGTGTGATAACCATGATCAAGATAAGTTTGCTGATTGAGTGATTTGCAGATTGCATTTAATCACTGAAAATGCTTTAATATGCAATCCCCAATGGACTCAATCTCAATTTCCAAAGATGTAAAATCCAGCTATGCCAGTTTGACTAACTTGAAAATTGAGCTGGTCAAGCTGGTCATGAAGATGGTCTAGCTGCGCATTAACAGATAAACCAGTTAGTGCTGGTAGCTTGTCAGCTGTTTCAAAACATAGCTTCAGCTGCTCAAACCATGTCAAGCAGGGAGCTGGTCTGAACTGGTCACCTAGCTTAACCATGTTGAGCTGGGAGCTGGTCTGAACTGGTCTGGTAAGTATCCATTGGGCACTGTCTAAGTCTAAGGAGATGAAGGAGGAGTGGGGCGGGCAGATCTCAGTGCTTGGGGAGAGAGCCAAACTGCCCATTACTAGTCTGAACTGGTCAACCAGCTACCAGCTGTTTCAAAACCTAGCTTGACTTTTTAAAATGTAGACCCAGCTCTTTGTGAGAGGATGACAGACCCTCTCAGACCTCGGGCACCAGTGTGGCTGCACCTCCAATACCTTTACTGGTCTGGACTTTGCATTGTATGTCTTTCTTCAAGTAGTTTGTTTATATATTACGTTTAGATATTAAGTCAAAAATCTTGAAGTGAAAGATTAAGTTTCTTTTCATAGAATAGATAGATCTGCATTTTGTAATCCCTTTTCAGAAGCCATTAAAGGCTGTTCGGAAAAAATAAGATTCAAGATTACTTGTATCATTTCTGGTTCTTAAACCTTTGTCTGAAAGTTTGTTTGTGGGTGGGGCGACATTAGCTCAGCCGGTAAGAGCGGTCATCTGGCAGTCAGAGGGTTGCTGCTTCAATCCCCTGCCATGGGTGTGTTGAAGTGTCCCTGAGCAAGACTCCCGACGAGCTGATTGGTGCATTGCATGGCAGCCAATCGCCGTTGGTGTGTGAATGGGTGAATGAGAGGCATCAATTGTAAAGTGCTCTTGAAAAAAGTGTGATATAAATGCAGTCCATTTACCATTTTAATGGCACAGAATGCAGAACAGGAGGGCCAGAGCATCACTCTGCTTTTACAAACCAGGAGAAAACCCTGCAGTGTTTCACATGAACTATTTGCCGTGTGCCGTCTGACCCTTATCAACAGCGGCGCTTTAATCACAAATTATTTGGGTTGGAGGGCTAAGAATCGCTTCAGTGAATGTGAGCTAAAGCAGTATCATTCTGAAAGAAATAGGCCCTGAATGGGGAAGTGAGAGAAACAACAGGGAACAGTGCTGGGTGGGTAAAGACTGCAGACACAGGAACATCATTGTGTGAAGGCTTGTCCCACTATAGCCCATAGCTTTGAGTGCAGTCCAACAGGAAACTGTTAGGTTCATTTTCTTAAGGGCTGGGCTGAAACTTGTTTTGTCAGGGGTACATTTCAGTTTTTGAAAATCGTAAATCATACACATGAGCTTGAACATTTAAGTGGTTGAATGTCCTTAAAGATGTCAGACCTGGGTCAGGAGCAAGGAATGGATAGCCCACTATACATTAACACTTTCATCCACATACCCCTCCCCCCCATTAAAAAGCACAGGCATTGAGAAGAACATCAATCATGGCCCTCAGGGGAGGTTATCAATCCAGAGACCAGATTCCATAATTCCCCTTTAAATTGAGCTATTGGGCTCATTAGCAAGTAAGTAGACGGTCCAGGAAAACGCAAACTGAAAGTTTCATATCTCATTTAGCGACATTCTCAAATGAAATATACTTTATCTAGCTTATACAGAATATGCATGTAGTTATTGAATATAATCATAGTGTGAAGTAGGTATGTGTTTAATGTGGTTCCATCATGACAACACAATCTTTTTAAGGATCTCAATCTCCTTTCAAAGTGTTACACTCCCAATTTAACAGTGAAGGCCATTCTGAAGGGGCTTCCGTGCTGGATATAGCAGAAGGAACAGTACTTTTGCATTCCAACCCTCATCATCAGAAGAGCCCCTAGATCAGGGGTGTCAAACTGAATCCCCAGGGGGCCGCAGTGTCTGCGGGTTTTTGTGGTTTCCTTTCAATCAGCTTCCAATTAAGACCAATTAAGGCCTTGAGAACAAGGTGTGTGGATACTTTAACCAATCAATGACGTGAATGAACCCAGAACACCCCAAAAACCAGCAGACATTACAGCCCTCCAGGACTGGAGTTTGACACCTGTGCCCTAGATTAACACAAAAAGCATCTCAATGCTGACCCCCGGTGGACACTGCTGGTAACACAAGACCCAAAGAAATGTCTCTGGATTGATACATGTATGCCGGTATGTATGCAGGGTTATAGCAGGGAAGGGTGACTCCAGACCTGGTCCCTGGTGTAAAATCCAGTGATGACCAGCTTGGAATACCAGCTACCAACTGTTTAAAAACCTAGCTTGAGCTGTTTTTTTCAGCAAGGGTGCGTCAGTGTTTTCACAGTATTGTTTTTGCCTTTTTTTGGGAATGATCTTATGATGAGTGACAAAAATGGAGCAGCTTCCATTTTTA
Organism: Conger conger; assembly: GCF_963514075.1. Classification (NCBI taxonomy): domain Eukaryota; kingdom Metazoa; phylum Chordata; class Actinopteri; order Anguilliformes; family Congridae; genus Conger; species Conger conger. The sequence continues at coordinate 11,846,440 of NC_083769.1, forward strand.
CATGCACTCTCTTTGTACAGCTGTGTGTTTCCTGTGCTTTACCGAGCAACCACCCCTGAGTTGCAAGTCCAGCTCCAAACCCTACTGTATATAAATGATGAACAGCTGTGTACAGTGATGTCTGCTGTGCATTACCTGTTAATGGCCATCAGAAAAGACTAATATTTTATGTTTGAAATTAATCAAAAATAAGTGATTAAACACCAGAAATGTATTTGAGGAACCTTTTGGCTACAATTGCTGTTTGAAGATTTGACGCCCAGATAGGATGCAGCTATTGTACCCAAGACAATGGTAAGAATATTGGCTTTATAAACAGCTTTTATATAAAGGTATGAGACTGGAAACAATCCAGATTGCCGCCTTTGATGAGCAAGTGACTTTATGCTATGCAGAAATATAATATTAATAAATGGTAATTTGGTAGAAAATAAGTAATGTCAGGTAATTGCACTGTTTTAATATTCACAGTTGCCTTCGCTCTTGTCTCTTGTTCCAATGTGTCTAATTTGACAGACAAATTTGAGTAGGAGCAGGAGGAGCTAAACCTTAACAAAGAATGATGAGAGGACCAGGTTGGACCAGTGGTCTCCAACCCTGGTCCTGGACAGCTACGGGGTCTGCTGGTTTTCGTTGCTACTCTGCACAGAGACGGCCTGTAGCGTAATGGTTAAGGTACATAACTGGGACCCACAAGGTCAGTGGTTTGATTCCGGGTGTAGCCATTAGTGTTCTGCAGTGGGTTGGTAGCATTTTCTCCTGGATTAGTTAAGTATCATTTGTTTGTTTGCTGTTTCTAATTCAGTTTAGTTGTCATTACAGTGTTCTGCTATGTATTTGTTTGTTAGTTAATACAAGTGGTGTTTATTTAGATTACAGTTGTAAAACCCAATGCTAACCCAACGACGGAATTTAGCGAGGGCTGAAGGTATCAGCGTGCTCGTCCTTCTGGTGTTGCTGAAAGAATACTAATAGGGTTAAAAATTAGTGGCCCCTATGCAGACAGTCTAGATCAGCCAATAAACAAACCACGATACAAAGGCAGTAGTACCACTCTGACTTCCGCTCTTTACTGGTCCGGGCTGACCCAGAATCTCCACAATAGGGCCAATAGATTCACCTTCGTTTATCTGACTCCATTTTAGAATAATAATTTAGATTAGTTATCCACATTAGTGGATGTCATATTTATAATTTTGACTTGATCGCTATAGGAATCCTGTACTGAGAAGAACTCGCTGAACAATCCTCTGCTGGTACCAAACGCATGTCACATCGCGCGTAATGTGGACGTCTCACGAACTGACTAGCTATCTGTAGTCATCAGAGGTCGCAGGAATAGCTACTCTTGGGTATATCTGTTTACAGCCTAGGGACCCAAGCAGACCAACCTAGCTACGGCTGTGCTCGACATGAATGAACTACCATGCGGAGGCGAGGGATTTACCATCATAGGTCTACGGGTGCTATATGCCGGGATACATTAAGCGTAAATATTCATCCTCCCTAGACCAGTTCGAAGGGGTAAACCACGCATTCCCTGTATAACTTTGAGTGTCAGTAAGCGAAACCAAACAGATCAAGTTTTAACAATTTATTTTACCAGGCAGGTTACATACATGTAATTACATACTAGTTCCAAATCAAAAAACATAACAACGGAAACCAAATTACGGAGTCTTAAAAAGTCATACCTGGTAATAAAAGCTACATACGGGAGTCTGGCTACAGACACCCTGTACATAGAAATTATGTGCACTGTGTGCACGGGAGGCTGATTGCATTCTCCCAGATTGCTTAGTTTACTGTCCTTAAATCCAAAATCGGCCTTTGATGTTAACCCTAAAAATGGGTCACCCATCTGTAATTTGGAGCCACGCCTCCCCAGGAAATGCAGGGGGGTTGAGGCACATGGCTTTCACTGGGGCAGAGCTCCACACAGCTTCTCCCTGGTTGGTTATGATGTCCAGGGTTTGCTGTTGCAGAAATAAAACCATTGCACCAGTCGCACTGAAACAATCAGAATAATACCAAACATGAATATTATCTAAACTGACTTTGTCATGAAACATCCAATGCTGTACACATCATTCAGTGACTGAGTAAAGTGGGAGAGAGCAATGAAGGGGGGTTCAGGAGAAGGTCAGGGCCTAACAGGCCGTGCCCTCTGAAACCTTCCCGTGCCGTAAAGAATGTTGCCCCGTCGTAACGAGTTTTACGGCTGGAGGCCTGAGTCTTACCCCCACAGGCTCCTGCCCGTATGGTTGTGGAGATAAGGGGGGGTTAATGATGCATGCTCCTAAATTACTTTACAGCCACATATTCCACAATACCAGAGGAAGCCAGCAAGCTGACCAGCCCTGAGTGATAATGCCAGATGTCGGCCTTACACAGTGAAACTGGGTTAGATGTTTGTGTCTCTCAGGTGAGCTAGGCTATTGAGTTAGGCTATTGTTTTTACTGGCTGGCAGGCCACAGCTTTTGTTGTAGGAGGAGCCAATAGTTTGCACCCTGCTTAGGGAATAATTACTGGCACAACTGAACTCACTTCAGTGTGCATTAGTGTTCTGCAGTGGGTTGGTAGCATTTTCTGTATTCAGCGTCAGCTAGTTATTTAAGCAGTTGTGTAGCGCACCAGCGGCAGCTGGGTGCGGCAGCCTCAGCTACTTGCCTCGGCATACGAAGTCGCAGGCGTACAAAGTCGAGGGTGTCTATCTAATGTCATCCTCATGGAGATCTAGTGTCTTCTCCTCATCATTCACCTTCTCCTCTTTTGAATTTCATGCGGTTTCTGTTACTTTGGTTACTTTGCCGTGCAAACTGTTTATTATTGTTGTTTATTGCCCTCCGGGTCCTCTGGGGAGCTTCTTGGATGAGATGGACATCCTCCTTAGCTCCTCACCAGTCAATGACACCCCCCTGATCCTCCTGGGTGACTTCAACCTCAACTCAGAGTCCACCCAGTCTACCTCCCTCCTTTCTTCTTTTGACCTTACCCTCACTCTTTCCCCTCCCACCCACAAAGCAGGCAACCTTCTTCACCTCATCTTCACAAGTAGCTGCACAACAACCAACCTCTCTGTAACACCACTCCATATATCTGACCACTCCTTCAACTCTTTTTCTCTTCCACTTTCCTCTAACACCCATCCATCTCTCCCACCATCCACTGTCACCTGTCAGCGGAACCTACGCCACCTGTCTTCCTCCACCCCCTCATCTACAATCCTCTCCTCCCTACCAACCACGGAGTCTTTCTCTCGACTGTTTCCCGATGATGCTGCTACAACTCTCATGTCCTCCCTCTCATCTTCCTTTGACTCTCTGTGTCCCCTCACCACCAAATTAGCTTGGGCCGCCCCCCCTCAGTCCTTGGCTTTCTGATGCTCTACGAGCTGTCCGAACCGAACTGCGGGCAGCGGATGGAAAATGGAAAAGGTCCTGTCTCCCCAGTGATATAGCTTCCTTCCATGCCCTCTTATCTTTCCATTCCTGTCTCTCTAGCTAAATCTTCCTTCTTTCACTCGAAAATTAACGCGGTCACCTCTAATCCCCGCAAACTGTTTTCAACCTTCTCCTCCCTTCTGGCCCCCCCTCCCCCCCCACTCCCCTCATCACTCACACCTGATGACTTTGTCTCCTTCTTTGAAAAGAAGGTTGACGCCATTCGCAATTCCTTCTCCCAACCCTCTCCCCCCGCTGACCCTCCTACCTTCCCCAACTCCCTAGCCTCCTTTTCTCCCCTCTCTGACTCCGACACATTGAAACTCCTTACATCCCACCGCCCGACCACCTGTCCTCTTGACCCCATCCCCTCTCCCCTCCTACAATCTATATCCAGTTACATTCTCCCTTTTCTCCTCTCTAATCAACACCTCCCTCTCTTCCGGCACCATGCCCTCTTCCCTGAAGAGGGCCAGAGTCACTCCCCTGCTCAAAAAACCTACTCTTGACCCCTCTGCCCTGAACAACTACCAGCCTGTCTCTCTTCTTCCCTTTCTCGCTAAAACTCTGGAACGGGCGGTCTGCTCCCAACTGTCCACTTATCTTCTCCAGAACAATCTCCATGACCCCAACCAGTCTGGCTTCAAGAGTGGCCACTCCACTGAGACCGCCTTGCTTGCAGTCACTGAGGCACTCCACTCTGCTAAAGCCAAATCCCTCTCCTCTGTCTTCTTCGACTTGTCGGCCGCCTTCGATACAGTCAACCATGAGATTCTGCTCTCATTGCTGTCTGGGATGGGTGTCACAGGGTCTGCACTCACTTGGTTTTCCTCCTACCTCTCTGGTCGCTCCTACCAGGTGACTTGGAGGGGCTCAGTCTCTGACCCTCACCCCCTACAAACTGGAGTCCCGCAGGGCTCAGTTCTTGGGCCTCTCCTCTTCTCGCTATACACCATGTCCCTTGGTTCTGTTCTCTTCCCATGGCTTTTCTTATCATTCCTATGCTGATGACACCCAACTCTCTATTTCCTCCCCCCCCGACACCCAAGTCACCACACAGATCTCTGCCTGCTTGGCTGATATCTCTGTGTGGATGACTTCCCACCACCTGAAGCTCAACCTTGCCAAAACTGAGCTTCTCTACATCCCTGCTAAGTCCTCTCCGTCAATCGACCTCTCACTGACTGTTGAGGACTTTGTAGTTTCTTCCTCCCGTAGGGCAAAGAATCTTGGGGTGACTCTTGATAACTGCCTCACCCTGGCTCCACAAGTATCCTCCACTGCTAGAACCTGCAAGTTCTTTCTGTATAATATACGCTGTATCCGTCATCTCCTGACGGAGAAAGCCACCCAGCTCCTTGTCCAGGTGCTCGTCATTTCCCGCCTGGATTACTGCAACTCCCTCCTAGCCGGTCTCCCAGCGTGTGCCATCAAGCCCCTCCAGCTGGTCCAGAATGCTGCAGCCCGCCTGATCACCAGTCAGCCCAGGTCGGCTCATGTCACCCCGCTTCTCATTGGCCTCCACTGGCTTCCTATTGCCGCACGCATCCGATTCAAGGCCCTAGTGTTGGCATTTCAGGCTGCTAAAGGGACTGCCCCACCTTACATACAATCCTTGATCACTCCCTACTCCCCAGCTAGACCACTCCGGTCTGCCAGCTCTGGTAGCCTTATGGTTCCCTCTCTACGTGCACCTGGCGGTCGAGCTGCACGTACACGCCTGTTTTCCGTTCTGGTTCCGCAGTGGTGGAATGACTTGCCTACAACTATCAGGACAGCAGAATCCCTCCCCCTATTTCGACGCAGACTAAAAAAAACACCTTTTCAAACTCTACCTTAGTCCTCCCTCCTGATTTCCCCCGCCCCTCCTGGTTGCTTCAAAATGTAGCTGCCCACTGTCTCGTCAGTTTTTTAGAGTTTCTTCCTCTTTATTTGTTTCAACTGAAAGAAACAGCCTGAGGTCTATAAATACAGCAATGACAAAGGGAGGAGGGAATTATATGCTTTGCCATCAGCAGTGACTGTTATGCCGGAGGGGGAACAGAGGAACCAAAAGCAGACAGGGGTGCAGAAAAATGGCAGGTTTAATTTCAAAAGGGGCAGACAGAGCGGAGTCAAAAAACAGGCCAGGGTCAAAAAGCAGGGGGTCAGTCCAACAAAGCAGAGGTACAGATATCCACAAAGCAAAGAAGAGTCCAGGGAAGCAGGCAGGGGTCAGAACCGGAAATCCAGATAAACAAGAGCAAGGGCAAGGACTCAGGAAGAAGGGCAAGGGCAAGGAAACAAGGAGGCTAGAACTGGGGGAAGGAATCAAGGGCTCAGACAAGAAAACAGGACAAGACAAACTAGCAGCGTGCAACTGAAAAGGACAGGTATCAATACACAGGGGAATGAGACAAACTAGGCGGGGCATGGGAGTGAGGGCGGTCTAACAAATAAACATCAAGTGAGACACATGAAAGGGTAATAGGACAATAACGAGGGGTAAATGAAAACGTGGACTGGATTCTCAATGACACACATGTAATACAAACGGCTCCGGACTAGAGAGTAGACAATTGCAGAGAATCAGGAGATGCAGAGATAAAGAGAGACAGGTGTGAATACTTCTCTGAAACTAAGCAAGTAATCAGTGATAGAATAGGGAGGCAGAGTTACAGAACAGAATTGAAACTGGAGATGCGTTAGTAAGTTAGTTAAGTGATTTAAATTACAAATACCCAAAACTATTAAATGTTAGTTTGTTAGTTTGACAAACATATTAGTGTGTTAGTATAATTACTACTGTACAAATTCTATGTTAGTTGGGATTAGTATATTAGTGCTATGTACAAACATGAAATGGAGAGAAAGCAGGAAGTAAGGAATGCAAGATTGGAAGGAAGATTGAACCCCGGAACTACCATAAACACCCGAATAGTGGGGCACACAGACAAGGGAGTGACTGGACTAGTAAACATTCAGACTCAGACATCACAGGGGAAGACGAGTGCAAAGACTAATGAATGTAAACAGAACACCAGACATGAATATGAAAAATAATAAATTACAAGACTAAAGATAATAAACAATGATAAACTAACACACAGAACACAGGAACAGAACAGTACCCCCTCCCCTAAGAAACGCCTCTTGGCGTTTCATCAGATACCCATGGGGAGGAGGAGCAGGGAGGGTGGGAGGAACAAGAGAGAAACGGAGAGTACAAAGGAATGGGAATGATGAGGGCAGCAGTGAGGGGAACTGGATAGGGTCTCGGATGGGAACGGGGGTCTCGGAAGGGAGCTTGGGATCTCGGATGATATTTGTAATAGTTCAGGGGTTGAGGACCCCATGTAAATTTGTATGAGCAAAAAAAATCCCCCACAAATATTATGTTGAAACAAGTTTTTAGTTTGCGAAAATGCCATGCCAATATGTTTGTGGTAAAATTTGTTCATTAAATCTGTCATTTTTCTGTCGTGACCTTTTGATATCTTTGCTTGTTCCTTTGGTCCAATTGAAACACAAAGCTGTCTGTTAGACTGGAATTTATGAAAACTGAAACTCAAAAATTGAGAAACTGAAAATTGTAGACCACACATGAAGTTTAGAACACATTTGTAGACGGAGAGCAGTTCCCACTTTAGATTTGGGGCTGGAAGAAGCTTTGTAAATGGTTAGTAAATTATTTCTTTATACATTTACAGGTCATGTGTAACAGGTGAGAAACTGAAAAGGGTATACCATGCATATCAAAGTTTAATACACATTTGTACATGAAGAACAGTTCCCACTTTAGAGGAGGGGCTGCAAAAAGCTTTGTAAATTAGTCATTAATACATTTACAGATCATGTGTAACAGGTGAGAAACTGAAAAGGGTAGACCATGCATAACAAAGTTGAATACACATTTGTAGGCCAATTATTTTTGCTTTCTGACAAACCGTAACAAATATTTACACAAGCATGCAATTATGTGTCAAATTGGAAATTGAAAACTTAATTTACAAACAGGTTTTGAACCAAACACATGCCACATCACCTAAGGTGGAGAGGGAGAGAATGATTTTGAGCTAATTGAATTGGGATTTACATTACATTACATTATTGGCATTTGGCAGACACTCTTATCCAGAGCGACGTGCAACAAAGTGCATACCCATAACCAGGGATAAGTTCGCTGAAAGACCCTAGAGGGAAGTACAATTTCAACTGCTACCTGTTGTTGGTAACACAAAGTTTTACCAAATAATTAAAGTGACCGTTTTCTCAGGAAGCAGCAAATCCGATGTTTGTGTCTTGAGTCAGGAAAGTATTTATTGCAGGAAGCCAGCATGAAGGATTGACACAAAAGTATCCATCGAACCATTGGAGTTCGGGGACTTTATACAGGTACATTTGCATGTATTCAAATTTGGGTGCTAAATACAGTGTGACCTCTGATTGGTCATTTGTTATACAGAGTTGCCCTATAGGCTGCAATTTCTACCGCTGTGTTTTATTGGTTGTCTATAAAACAATGGAAGCTTCCTGCGGACATTAACATGCATATGTGAAGTTTTTGTAATACACAAATCTGTCTGTCTCCCAACAGTCCCTCCTTTTTGACACAACATGAATCTCATGGTTAAGTCAATTTTACAGTTACATTTTATTTTAGTCATTGTTCAAGGTGAGGGCAAAACCTGTCACAACTTGTGTTAAGAATACTTCAGGCGAAATTCCCTCACGTCCCCCTTACGGGCGAACAAGATATACTCCAAGAACATGACTTGGACGAAAGAAAGTCCTTCTGTGGCTGGCTTGATGAATAGTGACATTGGTTTGGTGGGGTTTCTTGCAATCACTCCTGGTTTGTAGCAGCTTGGAGAGTGGTGTCCTTGGTGCCGGTATGGTGTCGTAGAGGTGTCCTCTCCGGCATATGAGGAAGAGAACAGAAAACCATGTGAGGGTATCATCAAGTTATCACAACTTGGTTCTATATTATGTATGCCGTTGGAGTCCTCTTATAGTGCACAACTTGTGTGGTTTCCTCATTAGCTTTACCACAGATTAACTGTACAAAAATTAATTTCACACCTCTAATTATTAATGCCAGTACAGTTAATCCCAGTATAATCAGAAAAATGTATTCAACTAAAGTTTTGCCTAGGTCACCCAAATAGTTGGATAACCAACCAAGAAAACCAGGTCTTGTCGGTGATATTTCATGTGCGGCCCGGGAAACATTGTTGATTTTAGAGATCACATTTTTCAGGTCATCCTGATTATCGGGAATATAAGAACAGCATTCTATGCCAATGATTTTACATGTTCCACCCTGAGCTGAGAGGATATAGTCTAATGCAGCTCTGTTCTGTAGAGCTATCACTCTGACAGCTGTTAATTCCTCTGAAATTTTGCTTAGGCCTAATGCCGTGCTATTGGCCAAAAGCTCCACCTCTTTGGAGAGGTCACCAATTTGATCTAAAGCTGACATAACCCCATATGTAGGAATGAGGGCACCAAGTGCTCTGTTCCACACAGACTGATGGTGAGTTCCAAAAATGTCAGTCGATCTTTCATATCTGACTCGGTCTCATGGCCGGGACTAGATGTCCTAAGGCGCAGATGCCAGACCATGAATTAGGTAACTGAGAATAGGCATTGTTCCCACAAACCCAATATACTCCCATAGCAGTGTGGTTTTGTACAGGTTGGTCATGATGGTAAATGACCTTGTTGCAGTCCATGGTCTCTCCAACATAAACAGAGCCATTTTGTTTGAGGCACCACAGATATGGGCCAAGAGACAAAGCAATGCTAATGGGTTCAGGATCAAGTGTTTGTTTAGGTCTGATAATGAGCTCACTTTTGCTATTGGTATCTACAGTATTATACTTGGAAGTGATAGGTACAGACATCATTGGAACACCAAGCGTGACAGAGCGTGGTATTAATCCACAGACATAACAGCCAGTCTTATTAGCATGTTTGGCTGTCATGTGTATTAGTTGCATGTAAGTGTTATTGTTGTCCACAGCACCGATTCTGCCATGGCTCAAAACAGTGATTATTATTAGAAATGAATTTAGCATATTGGATGGTAGCATAATACACTCTGGTGAACTCAAATGCTCAATTTGGTTGTGTCTGTGAAAAAATAGGAACGTTTGCACCTGATTCGTGAAGGCTGCAGCCGTCCGTGGTAGTGAGGTCTTCAGGCTTTTTGATGTCTTCAGGTGATGGGCATGGTTTGGTCCGGGAGTGGTGGATCCAGACCGGGATGCCTGTAACTCGAAGAGCAGTCTCAGAGGTTAGTAAGACCTGATGGGGTCCTTGCCATCGAGGTTGGAAAGATTTAGGATGAGGGACTCTTATCATAACCCATTGTCCAGGTTCATATATCTGTGTTTCTTGCCCCCCCTCCTTTTGTTTATCTTTCAGAGTCTGTAATGACAAAGCCTGGGTGGTTAGGTTTTTCACTGTTTCGTTCAAGTTTTGGCAGTACTTCAGCAATGCATCTCCCACTATAAGAGAGTCCTCTGACCCCTTACAAAGGCCAGGGGCTAGTGACATGGCTCTGCCAGTCACTAGTTCGTAGGGAGACAGTTCAGTTACCGCATTAGGGGTTGCTCTCATTGCCATGAGTGCAGCTGGGAGGCCTTGGACCCAGCTTCCCCCTTTTGACAACAACACCTTCGTCAGCTTTTCTTTTAGTGTTCGATTTGTCCTTTCGACCAGGCCTGAACTTTGAGGATGGTAAGGGCAGTGGAATTTTTGTTTGATTCCCAAGTACGAACATACCCGTTTCATTACCTTACCGGTGAAGTGGGTCCCTTGGTCTGAGTCTATGTAGCAGGGAAGGCCCCAGCGTGGGCAGAATTCAGAAGCTATTATTTTTGCCGTGGTTGCGGCATTTGCACTGGCTACAGGGTAAGCTTCTACCCAGCGCGTGAAGTGGTCTATGAGGATGAGGCAGTATTGTTTTCCAAAGCTCTTTGGAAGAGGGCCGATGAAATCCATCTGGATTTGCTGAAAGGGGCCAGTGGGCCGTGGTTGGTGTTTCATCATGACTTTTATTTTTGGGCCTTGGTTACATTGTGCACAGATGATACACCGTCTGATGAAATCTTTCATGACCTTTGTCATTTTGGGAGCCCACCAATAGAGAGTTATATTGTGCCGCATTGTTCTTTCACCATTGTGTGCGACACCATGGTAGACTTCACATAGCAGTGAAAGGATGCACAGAGGAGCGACAACTTTCCCATCCTGTGTGCGCCAAATGTTATCATCATGCAGGGTGCATGCATTTTCGATCCAAGTCCATTTTTCTGCTCTTGTACAGTCATTCTGTAGTGTAGCAATGTCCAATTCAGTTGGGCCCGACATCTCAATAGTTGCAATCTTATAGGTGGATAGTGACTCATTTAAAGCTGCTGCTTTGGCAGCTTCATCCGCCCAGTGATTGCCCAAGCTGATTGCATCTTGTCCTTTTGTGTGTGCTTTGACTTTCACAACTGCTAGTTTGTCTGGTAATTTAGAGGCAGTTATGAGGTTCTGAACAACTCCCCCATTTTTTATCGGGGTACCTGATGAAGACAGGAAACCCCGAGATGACCAGTTAACCATGAAATCGTGGACAACACCAAAAGCATACCTGGAATCAGTGTATACAGTAAGGCGTTTTCCAGAACCTAACTCGCAAGCTTGCGTGAGGGCTACAAGCTCAGCCACCTGTGCTGAATCCGAACTTGGAAGGCGGCCCGATGCCATAATTTGGCCAGAAATGTCAACAACTGCATACCCTGTAACAGGGTGGGCTCCATTGTAGTAACGAGATCCATCAACGAAAAGTGACAAGTCATTGTCAGGAAGGGGTGTTTCAGAGACTTCTGCACTTGTTAAGAAATCAGGATCCAGTTGGCACTAATGTGGTTCCCCGTCACCCTCCACAGGTAAAAGATTGGCTGGGTTTACAGCTGGGGAGTGGATAGGTGTGATAAGTGGAGCTAACAAGATGGCTTCCCATCTAGTCCACCTGGCTGCTGAAACACGGGAGAAACGGCCTTGGGTTAGGATGTTATGCACAGCGTGAGAGACATTGACAGAGAGTGGAGCTCCTGAGACTAGTGCCGCGGAGACTGACACTGCTGTGGCGGCAGCCTGCACTTCCTGTAAGCAAGGGGAAAGACCAGAAGCCACCGAATCCAGGCGAGAAGAATAATATGCAACGGGGCGTTGCATGCCTCCATGAGGCTGAGTAAGAACGGCTGTCATGTGACCTTGTTTAACGGCTGACCATAGAAAGAATGGTAGGTCAGAGCAAGGGAAGCCTAAAGCAGGGGCAGAAGTAAGAGCAGATTTAAGAGTAGTAAACGCATCTTCACACTCACTTGTCCAATCAACTGTCTCCAGTGGGCGATGGGAGCCCTTCAAAAGAGTATTTATTGGTGTTGCAATAACAGAAAAGTCAGGTATGTGGTTCCTGCAGAAGTTAAACAGTCCCAGAATCTTACGAACATCACGGACAGTGCGGGGTCGCGGAGCAGTGGCGATAGCAGATCTCCTGTCAACAGTGAGTTGCTTTGAGCCCTGGGATATGGTAAAGCCCACATACTGGACAATGTCTTGCGCGATTTGGGCTTTCTTTGGACTTGCTTTCATATTGTATATTTCCAATGCTTTGAGTAAAGCTTCCAGAGCCTGGAAATGTGAGACAGGGTCAGAGGAAGCCAAGAGAATATCATCAACGTATTGGAGGCACTGTGTTCCTCCATACTGAGACCATGAAACTGTTGCTAGAATTTTGGCCATTGCGCGATGGAAAAGTGTAGGGCTGTTATGAAAGCCCTGAGGCATACATTTCCATGTGTACTGCGTGTTCTGGTGTGTGAAGGCAAACCAAGCTCTTGAGTTCTCAGCAACAGGCAGTGCCCAGAATCCATTGGCAATGTCTATCACAGAAAATATACAGTGAGTAGGTTTGACATCAGCAAGCAGCGTGTTTGGGTCAGAAACAATTGGGGCAAGTTTTTCTGCAGCAGCATTAATTGTTCGGTAATCGATTGTCAGGCGCCATGAGCCATCTGGTTTTTGGACAGGCCACATAGGAGAATTACAGGGTGAGACACATGGTTCAATGACTCCCTGTGAAAGCAAGGACTGAATGATTGAGCCAACTGCTTGAGCAGCTTCTGGCTTAATTGGGTATTGTTTCACAGGTGAGGGCATTGTCCCTGTTACCTCAAGTGGTGGTAATGGAGCAGCTCCACAATCCAGTTTGTGCACAGACCAGCATGCAGGGAACATTGCACATAAAGCTTGGAACTTGTTGGTCAAATCCCAAGAATGGACAATAGGTGTTGCAACAGAGGCTATAGCAGTATGAGAAAGACTATGAGCAGTTAATGGCAATGTCTTGCGTTTATGAGAAGCATCACAAACTGAAAAAGCCATAGGTGAGTATGCAACAATAGCTTTCAATAGTTTCATGCCGTCTGAACCGAGGATAGTACCTTCTGAAGTCTTACAAACAAAAAATGATTGTGTCCAATAAGCATTACTGGATTCGACAAGTACCGGTAAGGATTTATATGCGCGGACGGAATTACCCCCAATGCCGGCAAGATCAATGGAATGCCTTGTACAAGGGAGCGGCAGGTCAGTGATAGAAACAGAAGCGCCAGTATCAATTAGCATATCGCATGGCCGGCCTCCTAACCACGCACTAAGATACGGTCTACAATGAGCCTGAGTTTCTATACTACTGACTGAAAAGGAGGCCGGTAATTCCTATGCTTTCAAACAGTTTAACATGACGACAAGTTGTTCTCGGTTCAAATGCGCGTAATCATCATTGGAACCGTGCGCTGTAGGCACAGGTTCTTTGTTTGAGGCTGCGTATTCACCACTGGAGGCGTGTGCCTTAGGTATGGCAGCTAAACATTGTGGTGCTCGATGTCCCAGTTCTCCACATCGAAAGCATTTATCTCCGTCCTTGTTTTGGGGAGTGTAACGCCTATTTTTCCTGTGGTCCCTCCCTCTGCATCGATCCGCGGTATGACCCATTTCCCCACAATTATCGCACTTTGGAAAGTTGTCACGCACAGCAGCAATGGGATGCGAAGTTGACATTCTCTTTCTTATCTGCTCCTCCAAACGTGAGGCCCACGAAACAATGTCTCTAAACGTATTACCCGGGTGTATGCCGATTGTTAGGACCTTCTGAATGTGCGGGGCAGCATCTGCCAATAATTGTTGTGTAAAAACAGCCATGTCTTTATTTGGACTAGGGAAGCCACAATGCGTTTCAAATGCTTCATACTTTCGATCAGCGTATTCAGCAAATGGCAAACTACTTTGTACTATTGCCGTGAAACGATGCCAGTTAGGTGCACCTTTACCCAAAGCAGTTTTTACAGCGTCGCAGAAATTGGTAATTGCGTTTTGTAGTTCATTATGATTCGCCCAAGGGCCAGACGCCCATGGTTCCTGCCGGAGGTCAGCTGGTTCAATTTTGTTCCAGCTTGAAATGGGACATTTTGCACGCACGACTGAAAACATGTCTAGCGGGTGTAGGGACATGCTACGTTGTAGCTCATTTAGTTGGCGCCAAAATGGTAAATTGTCGTCTTGCGCATGAAGATTCGGCAAATCCTTTAGTAGCGCCCTCATTTCGATCAGACTTAAAGGAAGGTGATCAACATGCAGTCGCTGTTCAGATCCCCTACCACGAAATTTAGTAACCATTGGTGCCATAGGCACCGTGTTATTCTCCTTTTTTTCAAAATGCAATGCGTCAGTTATAGTGTGACAATTTAAATTGGGGTACAAAGACGGAACACATTTTAATTCAGCCGGAATACACGCAAGCGCGGTGGTCTGAACAGAGCTGTTGGCTTTGTTCTCAAGATCTTCTATCTTTTTACGCAGACCAGCCAATTCTGTATCTTGCATTTGCAGTCGATCATGCATTTCGTCACACTTCTCTATGAGCCTCATATGCTCCGTGATTAGTATAATGGTACCGTAAGCCGTCCTATTCTTTTTTTGCGTTGCCCACCATTCTAAGGAATCCGGAGTGGATCCTTCGGGATCCCAGCGGTTTTTAGTCATCGCCTTTGCTTGCTTTACATATTTTTTCTGCAGATATGTAGTAATACTCCCGTTGGTATTTTGCTTGTTTGGGACCATTTTTGCTCGCGATTTATACTTTCTGTAGGTACTAGCTACGCTTCTATGTATAAACGTTACTGGCCAATAGGCTGAACACAACCAACACAAAACAAAAACTTTAGGACAATGACAACGTAAAATTCAACAACACACAAGACTGGTCGGAGGTGCGACACACACGCTCTCTCACAACCTGAAACAAAGACAACAGCTACCCACGTAAAAGACACACCTTTGTCTCTCAACCCTGGGCCCGGGGCGTCACACACTGACTCTCCCGTAGACGAACAAACAAAGACACGGTATGCGCTTCTTAGGTATCTTCGACCTAATACCCAGTAGTGATAATAATTAGTCACTTCTGTGCTGTGGGCGACACACTCGCGTACCACGGCCACGCAACCACTTACAGATTTTAGCCTTTTTGGCGTGGATTCACACTCCACAGGCAGGGGTGACTCACAAACACCCAGTCACAATAGGCTTTTAATACACAAGCCTCTCACACTCAGCAGCACTGGTACCACGTCGTCAGCACTGGTGGGTTTATCACAAACAGTAACGTAACGTTACCACAAACGTTACACAAAAAGGACAGTTTTTCCTCAGCACAAACAAATGATCGCTTCTACACCGGTCAATATATAGGTTAACGTACCACTGAGTGGAGCGTTCCAGATTTCCGCAGTTTTGCCGTCCAATCACCAAGCCAATGGCGGTAAACACGTTTACTCACTTGTTGGTCAGGAAAACGACGAAGGTCTGGAAAACGGATCCACCCTGCTCGCAGCGCCAATTTGTTGGTAACACAAAGTTTTACCAAATAATTAAAGTGACCGTTTTCTCAGGAAGCAGCAAATCCGATGTTTGTGTCTTGAGTCAGGAAAGTATTTATTGCAGGAAGCCAGCATGAAGGATTCACACAAAAGTATCCATCGAACCATTGGAGTTCGGGGACTTTATACAGGTACATTTGCATGTATTAAAATTTGGGTGCTAAATACAGTGTGACCTCTGATTGGTCATTTGTTATACAGAGTTGCCCTATAGGCTGCAATTTCTACCGCTGTGTTTTATTGGTTGTCTATAAAACAATGGAAGCTTCCTGCGGACATTAACATGCATATGTGAAGTTTTTGTAATACACAAATCTGTCTGTCTCCCAACACTGTACAACAAAGATAAGGACGAGGGCCTATTATTATTATTATTTTTTGAACAAAGAAACAAACAAACAGAGCAAAAGTGACCAAAGTTAATTATCCAAACACTGCTTACCTAGCCAACTAAAAATACCGATACACAAAGCAAGTCACAGAGAGGTAGGGAGGGATGGGGAGAGGTGCTGCTTGAAGAGGTGTGTCTTCAGCTTGCGCTTGAAGGTGGGGAGAGATTGTACAGTTCTGACCTCAACGGGGAGTTCGTTCCACCACCGTGGAGCCAGAACAGACAGTAGTCGTGAGCGTGAGGTGGAGGTTCGGAGAGGGGGAGGTGCCAAGCGGCCTGTGGAGGCTGAACGAAGAGGTCTGGCAGGGGTGTAGGGTCTGATGATTTTTTGTAGATAAGCTGGGGAAGACCCCTTAACTGCTTGGAAGGCGAGCACCAATGTTTTGAATTTGATGCGAGCCATGACAGGCAGCCAGTGGAGGGAAGTAAGCAGGGGGGTGACGTGTGAGTATTTGGGAAGGTTGAAGACCAGACGAGCTGCTGCATTCTGGATGAGTTGGAGGGGTCTGATGGCGGACGCTGGGAGGCCAGCCAAGAGGGAATTGCAGTAGTCCAGGCGGGACAGAACCATCGCTTGGACCAGGAGCTGGGTCGAGTAGGGGGTGAGAAAGGGGCGGATTCTCCATATGTTGTATAGAAAGAACCTGCAAGACCGGGTCACCGCCGCAATGTTCTCGGAAAGGGACAGTCTGCTGTCCATCACCATGCCGAGGTTCCTTGCACTGGGTGACGGCGTGAGTGTGGTATCCCTGAGGGAAATGGAGAGATCCAGATGGGGAGAGGTATTAGCAGGGATGAATATCATTTCTTGCCTGGGTTGAGCTTTAGATGGTGGTTGTCCATCCAGCTCTGGATGTCCCTCAGGCAAGCAGAGATACGGGCTGAAACCTGCGTATTAGACGGCGGGAACGAGACGAAGAGTTGGGTATCGTCCGCGTAGCAGTGGTAGGATAGCCCATGTGCAGTGATCACAGGGCCAAGGGAGCGAGTGTGAAGAGAAAAAAGAAGCGGGCCAAGGACTGAGCCCTGGGGAACTCCTGTGGCGAGGGGCCGAGGTGTCGATACCGAACCAGCTCAGGCAACCTGGAAGGAGCGACCAGAGAGGTAGGACTCAATCCAGTCCAGGGCTGTGCCACAGATTCCCGTTGCTAACAGGGCAGACAGGAGGATGGAGTGATCCACAGTGTCGAAGGCAGCAGAGAGATCTAGAAGAATGAGGACAGAGGAGAGGGAGGCCGGTCGTGCGGCATGGAGTGACTCACTGACGGAGAGGAGCGCAGTCTCTGTCGAGTGGCCCGATCTGAAGCCAGACTGATGGGGGTCTAGCAGGTTGTTGGATGATTAGGTGACAGGTTGAGCACCACGTTGAGGACATGAGGGAACCACCTAGTCATTGCAATGAGTGTCAGTGTCATGGTATAACGTCTCAATCGAAAGATGGCCTCCCAAACATCACTGCGTCGGGGCTAATTTGACCTGAGGGAGGAATGCCACCAACTTCCAGCAGAAACGTCTCTAGATCCATCCATATTATGAACCAAGCCCATACCTGCTGAGCTTCTACCATTTGGCAGGAGCAAGGTGCATGGTGGCATCCCTGCAGACACCACCATTTTCAAATGTTTCATAGATCAGCTACAGATTATTTGTGAATGTTCAGTTAACATGATGACTAATTGTTTACAAATCATTTACATATATTTTATCCAGGTTTAGTTCATTAGTTACTTCATGACTTACAACATGTTATCTATATATTAACAAATTATTCATTAATAATTTACAAATGTATTTCATGATTTGTTGGAAACAGTAATATACTAATCATACATAAATGTTTAGTAAACATAATAATTCATTATTTGCATTATTGTTTTATTCATGATTAGTTCATTAGTTAGTTCATGACTTACAACACATTATCTATATACGAACAGCTGATTTATTAATTATTTGCAAATGTATTTAAATAAATTGTTAATGATTAATTAATCATGAACTAGTAACATATAAATGATTGTTATTATAAAGTGTGACCAATTTTTTCTTAACCATATGATCTTGTGTGTGATGAAGCCTATCTATATTTATAAATGCTAAGAAATTAAGATTAAGCACATGTTTACTTTTGGAAGGGGGAAAGCCAAAGCCTGTTATTACCCAGAATGCCCCCAGCGGAGAGATGTACACAGGAGAGAGTGTCACCCTGAGCTGTGGGTTTGGGGGAGATCCTGCTGGCTGGGAGTATTCCTGGTACAAAGACACACTGAGAACAGTTCTGTCCAACACTGAAAGCAGCAGGTCTGAAGGGTCCAGTTACACCATCAGCCCTGCTGCTCTGGCCCACAGTGGAGAGTAGAGCTGCAAGAGGAAGAAACCCTTTTTACTCAGACTTCAGTGATCCTCTGACTTTGAACATATCTGGTGAGAGTTATTACAATAGAAGAATGTGGCTTTGATTGATGTCATCAGGTTTATAGAACACCAGACCCAGAAGCAAGACCAAGGCATAGCTTTTTGTTCAAAGTCTTTATTGAAACAAAGGCAGGTCAGACTGGCGAGGTTTGATAGCCAGTAAACAGGAAAAGCACGGAATAGGCAGTTTGTTATCAAGTGCCCAGAAAAAGGGTCAATACTCCAGCAAACAGGTATATCAAGTATAATCCAAATCTCATGGTCACAGGTGAAAGGTTGAATACAAGCAGGCAGACCAGACAAAAACAGAATCCAAAGACAGAGGTCAAAAAACAAAAACAGGTTGATAAACTGTGGATCAAAACTAAACAGACGGGATAAGCAAAATGCGGAAGTCGAAACCAAAACAGGTCGTATCGAGTATGTAGAACCCGCACAGCTAGACCAATGAGGGAATAGCTGGTGTTTTTCCTACTGGTGTTGTTGATGCGAAAAAGGGATTTGTCAGTTATTTTATCCTCCGTTCATGAACAGAGCACAATCACATTTAAGAATATACTGGGTCCGTTGCCACGAGTCAGATATGAATCACCCTGCTCCATATCCCGCTTAAAACAGGCCTGAAACAGATCAGAAAGATTCTTAATATTCTCCGCTTGCAAACGGGGCCATGTTGTCATCACGGATATATCCGATCTGTCGTCCAAATGTCAATATTCTAATAGTAGCATTAGGACATTCACAAAGGAGCTGAACAACACCGAATATCTATAATCAGAAAAAGTAAGCTAAGCAGTTGCTATTGTTTTACTCATTATTTGCCTCCAAATGAAACTAGAATTTAGAATTTGGTTTTAATCATGCGCAATCATGCGTGGTTACACTCGACTCTTCCCTGTGTGCCACCATTACTCAATATATGCTCCCTGTTAGCACTGTTGCTGAATCTCAGTTCATTGGAGAACACAGGTTGGGGGTCTAGCCAACACAATATTGTGCATAGCTAGTTGTGATCCCTGGTCAGCGTGCATTCAGAGGGCTCCTTAACGCTAATTTGACAAGAACCGAAGAAGAACGTCCATGGGTTCTCTTCACGTCAAATCACCAGAACCATGCACCACCAGTCTTAGCTTAGCTGCCTATCCCCACTTGGGGACTCCACTAAAGTACCAATCCACTGATCAGTTCAGTCATAATTTAGGCTGAAAAAGGTATAAAAATGGATTAGAGTCATGGAGATCACACAAGTTAAAATCAGAAGAATTTATTGACAGGCAGGTAGGTCATTAGCTTAGAATTCAGAAGTCAATTACAACATACAGAAATTACAAATAGAAATACAAAGTAAATAATGGCGGCACGGATGTTGCAGTGGGTAGCACTGCTGCCTCACAGCAAGGAGGTCCTAGGTTCTAATCCCCATCGGCCGGAGCCTCTCTGTGTGGAGTTTGCATGTTCTTCCCATGTCTGCGTGGGTTTCCTCCAGGTACTCCGGTTTCCTCCCACAGTCCAAATATATGCAGGTTAGGCTGATTGGAGAGTCTAAATTGCCCATAGGTATGAGTGTGTGAGTGAATGGTGTGTGTGCCCTGCGATGGACTGGCGACCTGTCCAGGGTATATTCCTACCTTTCGCCCAATGCATGCTGGGATTGGCTCCAGCCCCCCTGCGACCCTGTTCAGGATAAGTGGGTTAAGATAATGGATGGATGGATGGACAAAGTTAATAATCTTACCCAGCCTGCTTCAGCTACACACAGACACAGAATATACATGGTGTGGGAAATCGGTTACGATCTTCCCTGATAGGCTTGTAACACAGACACAGAATATGCACGGTGTGGGAAGTCAGTTACAATCTTCCCAGATTGCTTGATTTAGTCTCCTTGAAGCCAAAATCAGGCCTTTGATCTTGCCCATTTGGCCTCCCCAGGCAGTGAGCAGGGGGTCAGGGGATGAGGCCAATGGCTTTCACAGGGACAGATTTCCACACAGTTTCCCCTAGGTTCCTGGATGGTTATGTTGTCCTAGGTATACTATTGTGGAAATTAGACCATTGCACCAGTCACACTGAAACAATCAGAAAAATACCAAATATTACTATTTTCTGATCTAGGATTGTCATGAAACATCTTCATGCCACATACACCATTTCAGCGCTCCAACCCTGAAAGGAATGTGAGAGGAGGGGGGATTTACAGGGGGTTCAGGAAGACAGTTGTTTAGCGAAAAATGCATGAGTTTTTCCGCCACAGGCTCCTGCCTGTATGGGTGCCGAGAAAGTGGGGGCTAAAGATGTATGCCCTGGGGGGGATAGTTAAATTACTTTACAGCCACATATTGCCATTGTATCAGAGGAGGTGAGTGAGCTGACCAGCGCACTGAGTGACGACACCAGATTTAATCATTTCCGCCATACAGATATCAATCACAAATAAACACTGGAGACTATGGCCAGGACGCATAACAATCTGGAGATGATCAAGACCAAGAAAGTGGTTTTTATAACACAGCTAACAAAAGGGAATGGCAATCAGATGTGGGAAACAATCAAGAAGTGAAACACAGGTGAAACAAATGAGTGAGGTGAATTGAACTGACAGTCAGATTATGGTGTGCACCAGTGGAGGCTCCTCCATAGAGGTGGAGGAGGCCTGGCCTCCCCAATAATTTGAGAGAAGAGAGAGATTTAAAAAAAACAATAAATATATTTATTTTATTTATTTATTTTAACAAAAAACATATTTTTTATTTTTTATATTCATATTATTTTAGTTTTGTTCATAAATCTAAATTTTCCCATGGCTAAAACCCAATATTGCAATTGTAAAGCAACAGGACAGATTTCCCTATCAGGGGAACAGGCCAGGCCTCCCCTAGGAAATGAGATTCTCATAGAAGTCAATGTAATGCATTTTTTTTCATGCCAATATGTGATTGGCCAGATCACTGAAAATGGGTGGGCAACGGAGGCCTGGCCTCACCATGCATTGTGTCCAGGGCTGAAAGATTGACATTTTGTTCGTCCAATCACATGCTACTGGTTCATTTGGAATCAACTATCCTTTCCTTTCCTATTCAACACAGAAGCCATTTTGAGAATTTGCTATTTGTCACTTCAGTCAAACAAACACTCGCCATAGTGGCTACGAGTGTCCTATCAACTTCAGGAAATTTAGAGAACACCCCTGGCTATCATCCCTGGAGTTTATAGCTCATTTGGCCAAACACTTTTGCTTAAAACTACCTCGGAAGTCGGCGAGATTCTAGCGCAATTTGAGATCTTGGGCTGGAGATATGCAGATTCCAGATACTAGGGAGTGAGAATGACATTCAATAGGTCATGTTAGACACCATTTGGGATTTATTGAACAGTTTTATTTTTAATGTAGTCCATTTCGTTTTATTACAAGTCAATTTAATAATCTTCCATATCAAATTACCAAATTGTTGCTCTGTGAGGAAATTCACTCTAAATACGAATAGAGTGCTGCCCTCTAGTGGATAACGTTAACGTTAGATAAAGCCAACTGGAAGCATATTTTTACATATTTTATATTAAATATATTGAATAAAACTACATATGATAAAGAAAGTGTTATCTTATCTTTTTTATATGCTAACCTTGATTAAATTGGTGATTACATGTTGAAGCTGTAGAAGAATGAAAAATGTAAGCTAAACAAAATTGTTTTTAACTACATAATTAAAATTCCTGCCTTTTACACATGTTCACTTGGCATTTATATTACATCCAAATATCATTTCTCAGCTTAATTATCAGGCAGGCTCATAGACTTACAGCAATGTCATTTCTTCAGGAAGGCACAAGGCTAAGCTCTGCACAATGAATTTCATCAGCCAGAACTTTCTGACTGTAGCTTACACTCCAAATAGTATGCCTTTGGCCAGCACAAAGACAGATAAGAGAACAGGGAACATTCCATCGCGAGTGAAGTGAGCAAGCGGAAAAAAATGGCCTCCTCAATTCTGGAAGTCACCAGCCTCCACTGGTGTGCACAGAGGGTAACAAAACACGGAAACGCAAAGCAAGTAGAAAAATACTCAAGATAATGAAAAACACAGATCCTGACAGATGTGCTTTAATCATTTAGAAATATGAAGAGAGTGTTTACGATGCTTTCATTTCATTAATAGAAACTGTAAGCCAGTCATAAGTAACATTTGGTCTCATGCGCTGGTCAGCTTGCTGACTTCCCTCTCCTGGAGCATACATTGTTAGCCCCCACCGTTGGCACACATGCCTGTGGGGGAGAGCTAGAGAAGGATTCTTAGAGGCGCCTTCTTGGGCCCTGGAGGCCCCCCTTTTCTCACATTCCTACAGGATTTGAGTACAGGAGTACTGGAGATGGTATAAAGATGTTTCATGATAATCCCAGGTCAGAATATAGTGATGTTTGGTGTTATTCTGATTGGTTCAGTGCGACTGGTGTAATGGTCTAGTTTTTGTAACAGTCTACCTTTGATATCACAACCATTCAGGAAAACTGGGCAAAAGCTGTCTCTATAGAAGCCATGTGTTTTAGCCCCCTGCCTGGTGGGCCTGGCTGTAAATTATAGATGGGTGACTCACTTTTACGGTTCGGAGATAAGGAGAAGAAACCAAACAGTCTGGAATGTCTCCTTTCCTTTCATTCACCCAAATCAGGTTTATCCAAAAGGTATATTACCATGAGAGGCACAAAGACATATTTACAGCATAATGCAGTTATCATGAAAACTCCCAACTACAACATTCATAGATATGATGGAGTGGCCTGTAGCATGGTGGTTAAGGTCAGGAAGGGCTGCCATGTGTGAGGGGCCTGAGAGCTGGGGTTCCAATGTTGTTTAGACTACCTGTTGGGGAGTTAAGATGTATGAGTGGTCCAAGGCCAGTTGGGTCATGGGAAAAGAATCCTCCCGAACATTGGTGACCTCCCTGTGACCCTCATTTGGGCACTGCTGCCATTACACCGGTGACTGTTCTCTTAGATTAAATATTCAAAACTGCTATTAAGATAGTAAATAGACCCGGTAACACCTTGAAAACATTGCCCATATGATCCTTGTATTATTGCATTAAGTCTTATGTAATGGTAACAGGAATTGCATGTAAAATGGATAATCAGGAGGGAAGTTTCATGATAACTGCAACATAATAAAACATAAGGGTAATCTGTTTGGTATGGATGTGATCTGATAAAATCAAGGAATCGGATGAGATACATTTCATACCAAATGGAATTTAATAAACTATAGTTTCAGTATCCCAAGGGAAAACCTACACGTCCTCTCCTGGTAATCATCTCATTTTCCCTACTCAACAACCCCCAAGGGTGGGGGTCTAAATTCCAGATTTGACCACCCCTCCGGGTTGATTTATGGCACTGCCGCCTGGTTCCAAACGTATGATTTGGCATAAAAGCAAGGGAGACAGACCAATCTGGGAAGATCGTATTCGACTTCCCACACAACATGTCTTGGGTATGTATGTATGTATGTGTAGCAGTGGAAGATCGTATTCGACTTCCCACACAGCATATTGTACATGTATGTAAGTATCAGGAAGATCGTATTCGACTTTCCATACGGCATATTCTATACTCTGTGTTTGTGTGTAGTCCAAGCAGGCTAGGTATGATTATTTACTCTATCTCTATTCTTAATTTGTGTATTTTATACTTGATTGTGATATTCTAAAGCTAATAACCTACCTGTCTGCGAATAAACTATTTTGCTTGTAACTTGCGTGATCTCCATGACTCTAATTCATCTTGTACCTTTTCAGCCTAAATTACAACTGAAATACTCAGGGGGAAATGGTGGCCAAAAGACCGACCGATCGGCGGGGCGGTACACCTGTGATAGTTCTAAGTTGTGAGGCCAGCAATTTCTGTCCCTTAAAGGGTCGGGCGACGCAAGGCTCTTGTAATCTGGTGCGAAGGGAACCCATGGGCGTTACGGCCGGTTCCTACCAAATTAGCTCTAAGGAGCCCAGACAATGCTACGCCGACCTGGGCTCGCAAATATCATGGCAGGTTTGCATGTATTGTGTTGATTGGACCCTCAGCCTCTGAGTTCTCCACCGAACTGAGATTTCAGCAGTAATGCTAATCCCGGGAGCATATATTGAGTAATGGTGGCGCAGGTACAAGTCGAATGTAATCACTCCCGAGGTCCGCGTAAGTT
Organism: Conger conger; assembly: GCF_963514075.1. Classification (NCBI taxonomy): domain Eukaryota; kingdom Metazoa; phylum Chordata; class Actinopteri; order Anguilliformes; family Congridae; genus Conger; species Conger conger. Next base: position 11,870,859 of record NC_083769.1, read on the forward strand.
GCAAACCCAAATTTCTAAATTATATTTTAAATGGAGTCAGATAAACGAGTAAAACTATAGTAACCACTAAGCGTACAATACGACCCCGTTTGAGAACGGAGAATATTAAGAATTGTACTGATCCGTTTCTGGCCAGCTATAAGCGGGATATGGGGCAGGTCAATCCATATCCGACCCATGGCAACGGACCCAGTATATTCTTAAACATAATTGTGCTCTGTTCTTGTACGGAGGATAATAATTAACCCAACTAATGTTCTCCCAGCGACGCCAGAAGGACAAGCACGCAAAATCCCCTTCGGCCCCCGCTAAATTCCGTCATTGGGTTAGCTGTGGGGTTTTACAAAACTGTTGTATTGACTTGCAGGTGTACCTCAAACACAGCTGACAGTGCAGTCTGGATGGACAGAGGTTTTCCCCAATGAAACAGTGACTCTGAGGTGTGTAATTCAGGGCAGCTCTACAGAGTGGATATATGAATGGTACAGAGATGGACAGGAGCTTCCTGTAGACGAGGCTGACTCTTCAAGGGTTCTGAATTTCTGTATGTTTACACTAGGACTCGGAACTGTACTGTCCTCTCAGGTCCACTTTTGCACTTGTTCTTGTGTTTGATTTGCACTTTGTTGTACGTCGCTCTGGATAAGAGCGTCTGCTAAATGCCACGTAATGTAATATAATGACTCCAGGAGTGTAAATGGAGACACATACACAATCCTCTCTGCTGATCAGTCACATACTGGACCATACACCTGCAGAGGAAAAGTCACAAGGAGAGCAGTTCAGTTCATAACCAGCAGTCCTGTTAACCTGAAAGTTCTAAGTAAGTGTGAAAAGTTCTTGATTTTCAATATAGACAGTTTGAGGCACAGACATACCTTATTTACTTTAATGAACCCAGTACTTTAAATTGTTCTTTTTGTATCCAAGAGGTGAATAAGACGAGATAAACTTATCTTCAGTGCCTCTCTCTGCCCATCATTACATTATTTCGACTTTACTTTGTGGATATCTAACCCAGTGTTCTCACTGTGAGCGACTTGGTTAACAGGTCGCTCAAGTGTACTTGGTTGAGGGAGGGGCCAGGGCTTGAAGTAATTAATTTAACAGCTAGATCATTAGCGATAGCCAGCTTTCTGGTGCTGTAAAAAAGCTCAAAGTTTTTTTGGTGTTCATGTGACTGATTTTGGTAGAGCAAGCTACGTATTTGCCACAGTTCTTAAGTTTTTAGCTGCTGCTCCATTGCATTTATTGAAGTCGGGTAGAACGATTAGTCACAAAATAGGATAAAATCGGTTCAGAAACTAGGAAGCACAGAACTCTGATTGGATGTTTACGGACATTGCAGCCCAAAAGTTAAGCCGCGGCACCTTTTTTGGGCAACTTGTGTCTCAGTTGCCCAGTTGCTCATGCTACTGGCCATCACTCAGCTCCCTAGAAAATGAATGACTTCTGGAAACTGGTTGAAAAAAGTCATTTACTGTGAGGACACAGGGTGAGAAAAACCCCCCTTTCTTTTGTCATGTTTTATGTTGCTTCTTCTACATTTCATTTACACGGCAGTGATAATGCGTTAAAATATCTGGTAAAAATCCTTGAAAGTGTTTTCTTCTGAAGCCTTCCATTTACAGCAATACACTGTCATATTCATTTTCAGCTCTCCCAGAAGCCCAGCTGACAGTGCAGTCTGGATGGACAGAGGTCTTCCCCAATGAAACGATGACTCTGAGGTGTGTAATTCAGGGTAGCTCTACAGAATGGATATATGAATGGTACAGAGATGGACAGGAGCTTCCTGTAGACGAGGTTGACTCCAGCAGTGTGACACATACACAATCCTCTCTGCTGATCCGTCACATACTGGACCATACACCTGCAGAGGAAAGCTTCAGAGAGCTGCGGTATACTCTCTGATTAGCAGCTCATCTACATTGAATGTACAAGGTAAATATGATCTATTTTTCCTCAACAGAGATATTTTATTTCAAGTAGTCTGTAAGCCTCTCCAGTCCACACTCTAGATCAGTGGGTGGCGGTAATGCACCTTTAGCCACATATAACCACCGTGTAAAACCCCACAGCTAACCCAATGATGGAATTTAGCGGGGGCCGAAGGGGGTTTTGCGTGCTTGTCCTTCTGGCGTTGCTGGGAGAACATTAGTTGGGTTAATTATTATCCTCCGTACAAGAACAGCACAATTATGTTTAAGAATATACTGGGTCCGTTGCCATGGGTCGGATATGGATTGACCTGCCCCATATCCCGCTTATAGCTGGCCAGAAACGGATCAGTACAATTCTTAATATTCTCCGTTCTCAAACGGGGCCGTATTGTACGTTTAGTGGTTACTATAGTTTTACTCGTTTATCTGACTCCATTTAAAATATAATTTAGAAATTTGGGTTTGCAACTTACGCGGACCTCGGGAGTGATTCCATTCGACTTGTACCTGCGCCACCATTACTCAATAGATGCTCCCGGGATTAGCATTACTGCTGAAATCTCAGTTCGGTGGAGAACTCAGAGGCTGAGGGTCCAGTCAACACAATACATGCAAACCTGCCATGATAGTTGCGAGCCCAGCGTAGCATTAACTGGGCTCCTTAGAGCTAATTTGGCAGGAACCAGCCGTAACGCCCATGGGTTCCCTTCGCACCAGATTACAAGAGCCGTGCGTCCCCCGACCCTTTAAGGGACAGAAATTGCTGGCCTCACAACTTAGAACTATCACAGGTGTACCGCCCCGCCGATCGGTCGGTCTTTTGGCCACCATTTCCCCCTGAGTATTTCAGTTGTAATTTAGGCTGAAAAGGTACAAGATGAATTAGAGTCATGGAGATCACGCAAGTTACAAGCAAAATAGTTTATTCGCAGACAGGTAGGTTATTAGCTTTAGAATATCACAATCAAGTATAAAATATACAAATTAAGAATAGAGATAGAGTAAATAATCATACCTAGCCTGCTTGGACTACACACAAACACAGAGTATAGAATATGCCGTATTGAAAGTCGAATACGATCTTCCTGATACTTACATACATGTACAATATGCTGTGTGGGAAGTCGAATACGATCTTCCACTGCTACACATACATACATACATACATACATACCCAAGACATGTTGTGTGGGAAGTCGAATACGATCTTCCCAGATTGGTCTGTCTCCCTTGCTTTTATGCCAAATTATACGTTTGGAACCAGGCGGCAGTGCCATAAATCAACCTGGAGGGGTGGTCAAATCTGGAATTTAGACCCCCACCGTTGGGGGTTGTTGAGTAGGGAAAATGAGATGATTACCAAGAGAGGACGTGTAGGATTTCCCTTGGGATACTGAAACTATAGTTTATTAAATTCCATTTGGTATGAAATGTATCTCATCCGATTTCTTGATTTTATCAGATCACATCCATACCAAACAGATTACCCTTATGTTTTATTATGTTGCAGTTATCATGAAACTTCCCTCCTGATTATCCATTTTACATGCAATTCCTGTTACCATTACATAAGACTTAATGCAATAATACAAGGATCACATGGGCAATGTTTTCAAGGTGTTACCGGGTCTATTTACTATCTTAATAGCAGTTTTGAATATTTAATCTAAGAGAGCAGTCACCGGTGTAATGATAGCAGTGCCCAAATGAGGGCACTGTGGCATTGTCCGGAGTCTTCCCCCTTGGAAGGGACCAGGTATGGGGTCACAGGGAGGTCGCCAATGTTCGGGAGGATTCTTTTCCCATGACCCAACTGGCCTTGGACCACTCATACATCTTAACTCCCCAACAGGTAGTCTAAACAACATTGGAACCCCAGCTCTCAGGCCCCTCACACATGGCAGCGCTTCCTGACCTTAACCACCATGCTACAGGCCGCCCCATCATATCTATGAATGCTGTAGTTGGGAGTTTTCATGATAACTGCATTATGCTGTAAATATGTCTTTGTGCCTCTCATGGTAATATACCTTTGGGATAAATCTGATTTGGGTGAATGAAAGGAAAGGAGACATCCCAGACTGTTTGGTTTCTTCTCCTTATCTCCGAAATCCAGGCCTTGACCCTAAAAGTGAGTCACCCATCTATAATTTACAGCCAGGCCCACCCGGCAGGGGGCTAAAACACATGGCTTCTACAGAGACAGCTTTTGCTCAGTTTCCCCTCGGCTCCTGAATGGTTGTGATATCAAAGGTAGACTGTTACAAAAACTAGACCATTACACCAGTCACACTGAACCAATCAGAATAACACCAAACATCACTATATTCTGACCTGGGATTATCATGAAACATCTTTATACCATCTCCAGTACTCCTGTACTCAAATCCTGTAGGAATGTGAGAAAAGGGGGGCCTCCAGGGCCCAAGAAGGCGCCTCTAAGAATCCTTCTCTAGCTCTCCCCCACAGGCATGCGTGCCAACGGTGGGGGCTAACAATGTATGCTCCAGGAGAGGGAAGTCAGCAAGCTGACCAGCGCATGAGACCAAATGTTACTTATGACTGGCTTACAACCGTTAAACAAAACGAAAGAAAAAGAAGATGGGGAGCCTCCCAGGAGCCTGGCTTTTGGCTTTTCCCTTCATACACTCTGCCAGCCATTCTCCTGCCCCAAACCTGGTGGCTGTATTGGAGCTGGTGGCAACATCTGTCACAGCTGCTGCCTTGTGCTATGGTGCAGGTTTCTGTTTTTGTATTCACAGCTGATTTCTGTTGCATTATGTCCTCATTCATCAAGAATTTCAGAAATCTGTGTCCAAATTTATGTTTGATCAACTGACCAAACAAATTCCACCAGATTTATCGAACAGGTGTAGCATTTTTTGGAATCACAAGTGTATGATGAATACCAATCAATTGTAAACAAAAAGTACATGTACAGAACGTATGACGTCGACCTCTGGAATTATTGTTGCGTTCATATTTATATCATACAAAAAACAGTAATATAATAAAACCGCAAGATTGTTGAAAAGACTCCACTAGCGAGAATACCAATTCAGATTTTTATCAACCTCTCATTTGCAAAGCAGGCCAATAAAACTCCACCCTCCCCCAATTCCTTGATACCATTTCTCTTTGTCAAAAAATCATGTTCCAATATAAGAACAAAAATACACTCACCCCTTTCCTGATTTCTTATTTTTTTGCATGTTTGTCACACTTAAATGTTTCAGATCATCAAACAAATTTAAATATTAGTCAAAGACAACACAAGTAAACACAAAATGCAGTTTTATGTGGATCCATCATTTCTTGATTGTAACATTCAATAAGTGATCTACTACTGCCTTCTTTTACAGATTACTCAATGGAAACTGCCACAGTCCCACTGACATTGGATGGAAACAACGGTAATTGGAATTAAACCTTTGAACTGAGTTTTAGATTCATTCAAGGTTTCACAGTACAGGGTAGAATGCTGCACTAGTTGACTAGTTGAAGCACCGGCACTATAGTGCATCAAATGATGATGGGTTTTTAAGGGAAATGCATTCATTACAAGGTCAAATATGTCTGATAAAAAATACTTTGGCATAGATTATTGGATTATTGCAGAATCATTGCAGAAATAATCCAAATTTTAGCACTGAAATGGGCAAAACCCTTTTAATGTTATTCATCTTAAATCTAAAATCTAAAAATATTTTTGCAAAATTGAATGTGTGAATTGCTTCTGCATGTGTCATGGATCTTCAAAAAAGATTGAACTTCCTGAACTACTGCTTTCTGTTAGGTGTTACAGACAGCCTGGTTGTGGTTGGTGCAGCTCTGGGCATGTTGGCGTGTCTTATTATGGCTGCTCTTGCTCTGCTCCTTCTCAGAACAAGATCAGTTTCAAAATCACTTGGTAAGACCAACCACCGTACACAGTTTGGAAAACATTACTGATCAAAACCATCCAACATTTTGCTCTGGGTGCTTAGGCAGAAACTTGTGTGCTTGCGCTGACAGTTAGTAAGTTTAAAAAATGACATTCAAGCCCCGTATTTCAGTTTGTTGAAAGAAGCCTGGTCATACCACCAAGTGCTTTAAAAAAGGATTCGGGACCTATTGCATAATTTAACCCTGGTTTTCTAAACCCTTAAATCCAGCGGACTTGTCCGTCTCTGTGGACAATGTACAGGTAAGTAGCATCTTATTTCTAAACCCTTATTATTGCAATCACTTTTTCACACAGGGCCATGTAGGTTTGGATTTTTTTTCTCCCTTAATAATAAAAACCTTCATTTAAAAACTGCATTTTGTGTTTACTTGTGTTGCCTTTGACTAATATTTAAATTTGTTTGATGATCTGAAACATTTAAGTGTGACAAACATGCAAAAAAATAAGAAATCAGGAAGGGGTGAGTGTATTTTTGTTCTTATATTGGAACATGATTTTTTGACAAAGAGAAATGGTATCAAGGACTTGGGGGAGGGTGGAGTTTTATTGGCCTGCTTTGCAAATGAGAGGTTGATAAAAATCTGAATTGGTATTCTCGCTAGTGGAGTCTTTTCAACAATCTTGCGGTTTTATTATATTACTGTTTTTTGTATGATATAAATATGAACGCAACAATAATTCCAGAGGTCGACGTCATATACATGTACAGCCTGGTCTCAGTTGTAACTGGCAGCTGGTCAACCTATAATCATTTTGTTGACTCCGATGATATATACAGTAACGGAGTCACAAAATAGCAACAATAATCTGTGTTACAATATTGTACATGAACTGCCTGTCCATGCAGACTAAAATTTGATGAAAAGTTGTGAAATGCATCCAGTTTGCATTACGCTAGCCCTACAAGACATTACAAGACATATTGTATCACTTATTAAAAGTAGATCTGCTACAACGTATATAATAATGTGCATCGTAGGGGCTTGAGAGCTAAATGTAATATCTGGCATTGTATTCATTAGATTCTAAATATTGTAATTTGCAAAGCTAATGTTCAATTAGCTTTTGTATGAATTTCCATCAGGGGGAGAATGATGGGGGGTTTCATGTCTTGGGCAACTTCTGTTCCTGGAGGGTAGACAGTGTAGCAATATTAACTACATATTGTTTCATATTTTGCTCCCACACTGTATGTGCTCCCACTTTTTCATTTTCAAAACAAGTTTATGTACCTTGATATAATGAAAGATGTTATTCATCTTTTTTCTCAGATGAGTATTTTAATAGAATGTAGAAATTTAGCATACTGTCGCTGTCGTGCAAATACTTTTGATGTCATTTTTTCCATACTGGATAAACACACATTGGACTTTGAAACCCAGCTCAAATGAGCCCTGTGTATAAACAATGTTGTTTTGATCAATAAAAAAATAGGTATTTGTGCTTTAAATCAATAAAATACATGTTTCTCCATCCCTACCTCCCTGTGAACCTTAATTGTTGTCTCTGTGACTTGTGTATCAGTATTTTAGTTGGCTAGGTAAGCAGTGTTTGGATAGTTAACTTTGGTGACTTTTGCTCTGTTTGATTGTTTGTTTGTTCAAAAAAAAAAAAAAAAAAAAAAAAAAAAAAAAAATAGGCCCTTGTCCTTATCTTCCCTGTACAGGTAGCAGTTGAAATTGTACTTACCTCTAGGGTCTTTCAGCGAACTTATCCCTGGTTATGGGTATGCACTTTGTTGTACGTCGCTCTGGATAAGAGCGTCTGCCAAATGCCAATAATGTAATGTAATGTAATGTACAGAAAATTCATGTCTCCAGGGGTTGTATGTGTACATTAATTTTATATGAAGAATAAGTGGGTAATCTAATCATATGCATAGCCTCACATTAGCATTAGAGAGTTAATTGTCAATGTTATGAGTTTGCATATTGCTGGGATAAAAACAGCATGAAGCTTGCTGCAGTTCACTGCATACTGCTTTAAGAATCACCTCAATGTGGTTCTCGGGGTCCTCCCCCCAGGAAGTTTGAACAATGCAATTTCCAACTGAAGAGTTTGACTCAAAGATTCGGGGGGACTTGTTATCTTCAATTCCACTAAATCAGTTTTGTTACAAAATAATTTCCCACCATACAGTAGGGTAAGCAGGCCTACTGTATAGAGATTTTAATGTGTTCTCTGTAAACACTACTAAAAGATCGACTGGACGAGCTGGTGTCACTGCTGATGGCAAAACATACAATTCCCCCCTCCCTTTGTCATTGCTGTATTTATAGACCTCAAGCTGTTTCTTCCAGTTTACACAAATAAAGAGGAAGAAACTAAAAAAAAAACTGTCCAGACCGTGGGCAGCTACATTTTGAAGCAACCATCAATGACGCTCATATATCTTCAAGCAAAAGCTATTTTTTTTTCGATCGCTTTCGTTTTTATTGGCCATGTTTTGGCAAACACATGCCTACCCTAAGTCAATGGGCATGATAACACTGCCCAGAAGAAACATTTATAGTCTGACATTAAAATAGCTTGTTGAGAAGAAACAGACACCCGTAACGAAGACGCAGACACGCTACCTCTAAAATTGGAACAGAATGAAAATTAGTTTTAATAAATATTTTTATAATAATTTTCAAACAATGTCCATTTTGATACAATGTTAATTTGATTCAGTCATTTTCTTGGCACAACTACTTAACTTATAGAGCCACAATAGAGGACACAGCCAGGAATAGCACCCCACCAGATATCTGGTTCCATCTTTACTTTGACCGTATTATTTGTGGATATTTATTTTCTGACCAGAAAGGACACTGTCAAGGAGCTGGCTTTGTGAACTCACAGAGTACAGACCAACTGCTGGAGTCAATAAACATACTTTCTTTTCCTTTATATTTACACATTTTTGTTCTTCTTTCAACCACCTCCATAAATGTCCTGGAAGATCCTTCATCTGAAATGAAGAAAGACAAGAACATTAAGTTAAGCAGGTCAATCAGTATGCTGTACTTGAAAATGCACTTTTAAGATTCATATTCAGCACATCAGTTTTGATTTAGCAACATATGAGCATCCCTGTTAATTCCTTCCTCCACCAGCAGGTGGAACAGAAGGAATGTGTGAGCAGTCCAACCCAGTGGTCTCCAACCCTGGTCCTAGAGAGATACTCGTTATGCTGGTTTTTGTTTTCTCGTTAAAATCAGCACTCTGTTGAGAATCAGGTAAGCAGGTGAGGTGAGGTAACCGTGTAATTAACTGCTCTAATTGCTTAATTAAGTGCAGAGTAACAACAAAAACCAGCAGACCTCGTAGCTCTCCAGGACCAGGGTTGGAGACCACTGGCCCAACCTGGTCCTCTCATCATTCTTTGTTATGGTTTAGCTCCTCCTGCTCCTGCTCAAATTAGACACATTGGGACAAGAGACAAGAGTGAAGGCAACTGTGAATATTAAAACAGTGCAATTATCAGACATTACTTATTTTATACCAAATGAAGATATATTAATATTATATTTCTGCATAGCATAAAGTCACTTGCTCATTAAAGCAGGCAATCTGGATTGTTTTCAGTCCCATACCTTTATATAAAAGCTGTTTATGAAGCCAATATTCTTACCATTTTCTTCGGTATTGCATCCTAGCTGCATCCTATCTGGGAGTCAAATCTTCAAACAGCAATTGTAGCCAACAGGTTCCTCAAATATATTACTGGTGTTAAACCATTTATTTTTGATTAATTTCAAATGTAAAAGATTTGTCTTTTCTGATGACCATTAACAGGTAATGCACAGCAGACATCACTGTACACAGCTGTTCATCATTTATATACAGTAGGGTTTGGAGCTGGGCTTGCAACTCAGGTGTGGTTACTAGGTAAAGCACAGGAAACACACAGCTGTACAAAGAGAGTGCATGTAAAAATGGAGGCTGCTCCATTTTTGTCACTCACGATTAGAGCATCCCCAAAACGGCAAAAACAATACTGTGAAAACACTGACGCACCCCTGCTGAAAAAAACATCTCAAGCTAGGTTTTGAAACAGTTGGTAGCTGGTATTCCAAGATGGTCATCGCTGGATTTTACACCAGGGACCAGGACTGGAGTCGTCCTTCCCTGCTATAATCCTACATACATACCGGCATACAGTCATGTGAAAAAATTAGGACACCCCGTTAAATATTCAGTTATTCATTAAGAAATGATCACATATCGAACAACAAAAATTTACCTTGTTTTACTCATTAAACAAAAGACATCAACATAAATGCATATTCTAACTGCGGACAAAGTTAGGACACCCTACCCCCTAATACCTAGTGTTACCTCCCTTTGGCTGAAATAACTTCAGCGAGACGCTTCTTGTAACCATCTACCAGTCTCTCACATCGGTCTGAGGAAAGTTTGCCCCACTCCTCAACGCAGAATTCTTTAACCTGTGAGATGTTTGAGGGGTTTCTTGCATGTACAGCCCGTTTCAAGTCACCCCACAGCATCTCAATGGGATTAAGATCTGGGCTTTGACTGGGCAATTCCAGGACTCTCCACTTCGTAGTTTTCAGCCAGTCCTTGGTGGATTTACTGGTATGTTTTGGGTCATTGTCATGTTGCAGGGTCCAGTTCCGCTTCAGCTTTAATTTTTTTACTGATGGTCTCACATGTTCCTCAAGCACCCGCTGGTACACTGTAGAATTCATGATAGATTCTATGATGGTGAGCTGGCCAGGTCCTGCTGCAGCAAAGCATCCCCAAACCATGACACTTCCACCTCCATGCTTCACAGTTGGTATGTGGTTCTTTTCCTGGAACGCTGTATTTGGTGTGCGCCAAACGTCCTCTGTTCTGGTGTCCAAATAATTCAGTCTCATCTGTCCAAAGAACATTATTCCAGAAGTCCTGGTCTTTGTCCATGTTCTCTCTGGCAAACTTCAGTCTGGCCTTCATGTTTCTCTTGGAGAGTAAAGGTTTCCTCCATGAAAGTTAAACTTGTGCAGTCTCTTTCTGATTGTAGAGGCATGCACTTTCACATGAACAGTCGCCAGAGCCTGCTGTAGGTCCCGTGATGACATTTTAGGGGTTTTGGAGACTTCTTTTAGCATCTTGCGGTCTGCTCTCGGGGTGAACTTGCTTGGATGGCCAGACCTGGGCATGTTGGCAGTTGTTTTGAATGTCCTCCACTTGTAGACTATTCTCCGGACAGTGGAAAGGCTGATTTCAAAATCTTTTGAGATCTTTTTAAATCCCTTACCAGACTTACCCTTACCTGTGTGTGATTTCAGCCATTTTAGGTGGGAAAAAATGTGGGGGTGTCCTAATTTATTCCTCACCAGAAATTGCATTTTTATTTTATGACATTTTACAGAAAGTTTTAAAAAGGATTTTCTTCAGTTTTACTTGTTTAGTTATATTACTTGAATCTCTCAGTTTTGTTCAAATTGATATTAAATATCCATATGTCTGAAAATGTTTAAAAAACACAATTTTCCATAGGGTGTCCAAATTTTTTCACATGACTGTACATGTATCAATCCAGAGACCTTTCTTTGGGTCTTGTGTTACCAGCAGTGTCCACCGGGGGTCAGCATTGAAATGCTTTTTGTGTTCCTCAAGGGGCTCTTCTTCTAGTGATGAGGCCATTCTGCTGAGGGCTGGAATGCGAAAGCATTGTACCTACTGCTATATCCAGCATGCAAGCCCCTTCAGAATGGCCTTCACTGTTAAATTTTGAAAGGAGATTGAGATCCTTAAAAAGATTGTGTTGTCATGATGGAACCACATTCAACACATACCTACTTCACACTATGATTATACTCAATAACTACATGCATATTCTGTATAAGCCAGATAAAGTATATTTCATTTGAGAATGTCGCTAAATGCGATATGAAACTTTAAGTTTGCGTTTTCCTGGACCATTGATTAAGCGGCCTTGCTAATGACAGCTCAATTTAAAGGGGAATTATGGAATCTGGTCTCTGGATTGATAACCTCCCCTGAGGGCCATGACTGATGTTGTTCTCATTGCCTGAGCTTTTTACCGGGGGGAGGGGTATGTGGATGAAAGTGCTATTCATTCCTTGCTCCTGACCCAGACATTGACTGAGGTCTGACATCTTTAAGGACATTCAACCAATTAAATATTCCTTCTCGGAGCTATAAGTAGAAGTTATGAACTCCCAATCTTTCCTTAGAGCAAGAAAACATCAGCGCATCCTTTTGCAGCAAGGCAGGAATAGAGGCAAAGCCAGAGTTTCTTTGGGTCTTGTGTTACCAGCAGTGTCCACTGGGGGTCATGCTTTTCATGTTTTTTCGCAGCAGTGACTCCAGGTCTTCAGTCTCATTACATTACATTATTGGCATTTGGCGGATGCTCTAATCCAGAGCGACGTACAGTTGATTAGACTAGGCAGGAGACAATCCTCCCCTGGATTTAGCAATGGATTTAGCAATGCAGGGTTAAGGGCCTTGCTCAAGGGCCCTGCTCAAGGGCCCAACGGCTGTGCGGATCTTATTGTGGCTACACCGGGATTAGAACCACTGACCTTGCGTGTCTCAGTCATTTACCTTAACCACTACGCTACAGGCCGCCCCAGTCTCCTGCCCTCGTACACCGACACGACTCATGCAAATGCATGAGGTACTTATCCTGTCAGTGCTCAGTTACCAACATATACTTATGTTATCACAAAATAACTGAATGAAAGAAGATGCCAAACCACAGCTTGTCTCTCCAAAAGTAATCCCAAGAATATGCCAAGACCAACAAAAAAGCAGAGTATTCTAAAAACACCAGTGATGAAATAGAACAGACCTGGATGCAAGCCTAAAGTAAAGACCTTTTATATAGTTGAAGGGACCAACCCATACAGGAACCAAATAAAACTAGAACTGTACATTTTCTAAAGTAAATTACAGACAGTCATACGTTCAAGCTCATGTATATGATTTACAATTTTCAAAAACTGAACTGTACCCCTGACAAAATAGCCCTTAGGAAAATGAACCTGACAGTTTCCTGTTGGACTGTACACAAAGCTATGGGCTATCGTGGTACAAGCCTTCACAAAATGACGTTCCTGTGTCTGCAGCCTTTACCATTACACAACACTGTTCCCTGTTGTTTCTCTCACTTCCCCATTCAGGGCCCCATTCATTCTCTTTCAGAATGATACTGCTTTAGCTCACATTCGCTGACGGGATTCTTAATAATTAAAAAAATAATTTGTGATTAAAGAGCTGCTGTTGATAAGGGTCAGACGGCACACGGCAAATAGTTCATGTGAAACACTGCAGGGTTTTCTCCTGGTTTGTTAAAGCAGAGTGATGCTCTGGCCCTCCTGTTCTGCATTCTGAGGCATTAAAGTGGTAAATGGACTGCATTTAATCAATTGAGCACTTTAGAGTTGATGCCTCTCATTCACCCATTCACACACATTTACATTTACATTTTACATTTTAGTCATTTGGCAGACACTTTTAATCCAAAGCGACTTACAAGTGCATAGGTTCTACCACAAGTCAAAGCATCACAACCAGAACTAGGAAAATACACCTGGACTGCTGTTCTAAACATATAGTCGTCATCATAAGTGCTTTTTTTTTTTTTTTTTTTTTTTTTTTTTGGGGGGGGGGGATTAGACAGGGATAGGGGTATCAGAAGGGGGGGGCGGGGTAAGTCAGGAGGGAGGACTAAGGTAGAGTTTGAAGAGGTGTGTTTTGAGTCTGCGTCGAAATAGGGGGAGGGATTCTGCTGTCCTGACAGTGGTAGGCAAGTCATTCCACCACTGAGGGACCAGAACGGAAAACAGGCGTGAACGTGCAGCTCGACCGCCAGGTGCCCGTAGAGAGGGAACCGTAAGGCGACCAGAGCTAGCAGACCGGAGTGGTCTAGCTGGGGAGTAGGGAGTGATCAGGGATTGTATGTAATGTGGGGCAGTCCCCTTAGCAGCCTGAAATGCCAACACTAGGGCCTTGAATCGGATGCGTGCGGCAATAGGAAGCCAGTGGAGGCCAATGAGAAGCGGGGTGACATGAGCCGACCTGGGCTGACTGGTGATCAAGCGGGCTGCAGCATTCTGGACCAGCTGGAGGGGCTTGATGGCGCACGCTGGGAGACACACCAACGGCGATTGGCTGCCATGCAAGGTACCAATTAGCTCGTCGGGAGTCTTGCTTAGGGACACTGCAACACACCCACAGCAGGGGATTGAAGCAGTAACCCTCTGACTGCCAGATGACCGCTCTTACCGCCTGAGCTAATGTCGCCCCACCCACAAACAAGCTTTCAGACAAAAAGGTTTAAGAACCAGAAATGACTTAGGCCAGTGATACAAGTAATCTTGAATCTTATTTTCTCCGAACAGCCTTTAATGGCTTCTGAAAAGGAATTACAAGATGCAGATCTATCTATTCTATGAAAAGAAACTCCAAAAGAAAATAAATATTAACAGTGAACGATTAATCTTTTGCTTCAAGATTTTTGACTTAATATATAAGCGTAATATATAAACAAACTACTTGAAGAAAGACATACAATGCAAAGTCCAGACCAGGAAAGGTATTGGAGGTGCAGCAACACTGGTGTCTGAGGTCTGAGAGGGTCTGTCATCCTCTCACAAAGAGCTGGGTCACCATTTTAAAAAGTCAAGCTAGGTTTGGAAACAGCTGGTAGCTGATCTGCCTGCCCCACTCCTCCTTCATCTCCTTAGACTTAGACAGTGTCCAATGGATACTTACCAGACCAGTTCAGACCAGCTCCCAGCCAACATGGTTAAGCTGGGTGTCCAGTTCAGACCAACTCCCAGCTTGAAATGGTTTGAGCAGCTGAAGCTATGTTTTGAAACAGCTGACAAGCTACCAGCACTAACTCGTTTATCAGTTAATGCGCAGCTAGACCATCCTTATGACCAGCTTGACTAGTTACATTTTCAAGTTAGTCAAACTGGAATAGCTGGATTTTTCACCTTGGGAAATTGAGATTGCGTCCATCGGGGAAAGTGATTGCATATTAGAGCATATTCAGTGATTAAATGCAATCTGCAAATCACCTAATAAGCAAACTCCTCTTGATCATGATTATTATACTTTCTTTGAACAATAATCAGAGATTACATCTTAGCCTATATGCCAATTCTACAGAAGACGTTGCCTATTGTTTAAAAGATTCAATTCAATAATTTGTGGTCATTCGTTTGCTTTCTGATATGCAAAGTTTTCTGGGAAATATGTCCATGTAGGCCATGTTGTCCAATGAAAGCATAATGTCCATCCTGCAGTATGCAGTATAAATGCTTTATAAACACTGTAGCTTGTGGATCTCAGGAGAGAAAAAATAGATAGAAGAGAAAGGCAGCAGAGTTGGATAGCTTTTTAAAAAAATTTAAAGCAATTGCCACATAATCAGTGAACAATACACCAACTATATTTTTCGAATAAACTGTAGCCCATGTTTAAAAGGTAATAAATATGAAGAAGGCCTGCACACATTGGATCTCTAGAAAGAACATATTTAGCAAAAACGAATGTGTTAATACTTGGAATTTAAATTTGTTGCCATGTTAACTGAAGTCAATTGCATTTCATTGCAGGCCTATAGATGAAATCACCTTGATGTCACAACAGCAAATAACTTAGTTCTGGGTGGATAAGGTTGAGGAATGTTAATAGCAGGCAGTGTTTTCTGTGTCATTTAACCAAGGTCTGAACACATAAAGTCAATGTTGGAATATAAAAAGAATTAATGAAAACTTTTATGAAACATTACTCCATTCCGCGGCTGAGTGGCCACCCGGAAGTATTTTAGCGACCTTTTCTGATTTCATCTATGGCTTTCAACATATCTTTGATTTTGATGCATTTGAGTTGTTCTGAAGTGGGGAGATGACACAAAATGGCTTCCAGTCGAGAACAGACGTGAAACAACAGCAGGCTACCGCCAGTTTCAGTAGGACAGCCTAGCGCAGGTACTAATCTTAAAGCATGTGATTATTTGCAGAAGAGAATGCAAGGTAACAGACAGTATCTGGGGGACATGGTCAGAACATGCAAAAAAAAAATAAAAAAAATGTTGTACCTAGATTTAGATAAGTGAAAGTTCTCAGGTTTCCATTTCCTGTCTGTAAAGAAAAACCCAGTCACATACCTAAAGGTTGAAATACAACGTTTTATTAGGTTAGAGCATAATCTTATTAATTATCCTCACAATTAATGTGAAAGAATACATGCATAATGCTTAGAATGTACACCTCCAAGAGACTTTTTGCCTTCTTAATTGATTTAGGAAGGAACCAGAAGCAATTAGGACAGTTGTGTGTTTTATTGCAGGCAACATCTCACCAGAAAATATAAAGCCCTCACATTCATCAAAACACATTCCACTGGTTTAATTTTCCACATAACATCCACATACACTATCAAATTCATATTGAGATGCTGGAAATAAATATTAAAATATACGGCAAGCTCCATAATGTACATTTGGCTCTGTACCCCACAATTTTACATTTGTCATCAAACAATTCACCTGTGGTTCAATTCACATTCTCAGCAACTTTAAAAAGGTATTTTTATTTTAGTTTCACCATGTAGGAATTACAGCTCTTTTTTTTACATATGTAGTCCCTCCCATTTCGGGACAAATGACTTCGCGTGTTTCTGATTAGTCATGTGTGTTCGATCACTTCCTTAGTGCAGGTAGCTATGAGAGCTTTCATTAATGAGTCTTGTTTTGAGGCTTTTGACAGCCTTTGGAGTCTGCTATTGCCACAGTCATGCCAATGAAAGTCAAGGAAATCATTATCCATCCATCCATCCATTATCCTAACCTGCTTATCCTGAACAGGGTCGCAGGGGGGCTGGAGCCTGGGATAGGCTCCCAGCATACCTATATATATATATATATATATATATATATATATATATATATATATATATATATATATATATATATATATACAGTACTGTGCAAAGGTTTTAGGCACGTGTGAAAAAATGCTGGAAAATAAGAATGCCTTCAAAAATAGAAATGTTAATAGTTTATTTTTATCAATTAACAAAATGCAGGAACAGAATAAGTGAATGAACAGAAGAAAAATCTAAATCAAATCAAAATTTGATATGACCCCCTTTTGCCTTCAAAACAGCATCAATTCTTCTTGGTATACTTGCACATATTTTGAAGGAACTCGGCAGGTAGGTTGTTCCAAACAATTTGGAGAACTAGCCACAGTTCTTCTGTGGATTTAGGAAGGCTCAAATGCTTCTGTCTCAAAAAAAAACCTACGTCTTGCTAAGAGAACCCACTAAACTGTGCCCAAATCTCGCAGATCGACACAGTAACTTCTGCAGATTCGGACACCCCCTACACACTATCGAGGCTGCTGCTCTTCAGCAAATGGCTAGGGGCTGCCTAGGCAACAGAGACCTTAATATAGAGCTCACACAGCTAAAAACCATCAGGGGTAATTAAGCTCAGAGAAAGCAATGTGTGGGAGCCTGTCAGAGCAGAACTGAGCACACCGGGCTGTTGGATGGTCACTTGTCAGCTGAGGCACACCATAGAAGTGCGAAGAGAATTCTAGAAACATGCCACATATACACACACCTCCGTGAAACTTTGAAGGAATTTAAGAAGAAATGAAATTTGAAATTAGATGACGGATATGAGGTTAAAGTGCAGACTGTCACCTTCAATTTGAGGGTATTTACATCCATATTGGGTGATCTGTGATTTTTTATTTCATGATGTTCTAAACTGTTTTCCATGAGCCTTTTGTTTGGCCTATGTCTATGACTGTTTTATTCTCATTTCCAAAGCAGAACTAGATACTCAACGCTTTCTTCTACTTGCACTTAGGAAATTATTGAATACACTGGACAAAACTGAAAAAGCCAATTACGTTTGGTCACATAAAATGACAGGAAGATTTATAAAAATGGATGTAATTCCTACACGGATCACCCAACAAATTAAAATACATGTAAATACCCTCAAATTAAAGGTGACAGTCTGCACTTTAACCTCATAAAAATTGTTTCATTTCAGATCCAATGTGCTGGTGTACAGAGTCAAAAGAATATAAGTTGTATTGTAAATTGTAAAAAATAGGCAAAAAATATTTTTGTTTAGTGGTTCAATTCCCGGTGTTGCCACGATAAGATCTGTCACTAAAGTTTATGAATATGTCACTTTGAATAAAACCGTCAGCAAAATGACAAATTAAATTCATTTGAAAAATTAAGCATTGAGTAACAATGAAAATAAATACATATTACAGCCCCACAGGACCAGGGTTGAGGACTCCTGTATTAGAAGAATTTACAGGTACAATAGGTAATTTTGGACTTCTAATGGTCAAGAGAGGAATTGCAGCAACAAACACCCTCAAACCACAACACTGTTTATCCCTCCCCCTTCTCTGTGCTGACGTTGAAACCATTGGCTGTGGTAATTAGAACCACTTTCCAATCAATGAGCTTGAATTATTGTACAGCAGTGGAGGCTCCTCCATAGAGGTGGAGGAGGCCTGGCCTCCCCAATAATTTGAGAGAAGAGAGAGATTTAAAAAAAACAATAAACATATTTTTTATTTTTTATATTCATATTATTTTAGTTTTGTTCATAAATCTAAATTTTCCCATGGCTAAAACCCAATATTGCAATTGTAAAGCAACAGGCCAGATTTCCCTATCAGTTTGTATTAAGGGAGGCCAGGCCAGGCCAGGCCTCCCCTAGGAAATGAGATTCTCATAGAAGTCAATGTAATGCATTTTTTTTCATGCCAATATGTGATTGGCCAGATCACTGAAAATGGGTGGGCAACGGAGGCCTGGCCTCACCATGCATTGTGTCCAGGGCTGAAAGATTGACATTTTGTTCGTCCAATCACATGCTACTGGTTCATTTGGAATCAACTATCCTTTCCTTTCCTATTCAACACAGAAGCCATTTTGAGAATTCGCTAGTCACTTCAGTCAAACAAACACTCGCCATAGTGGCTACGAGTGTCCTATCAACTTGTGCTTTTCAGGAAATTTAGAGAACACCCCTGGCTATCATCCCTGGAGTTTATAGCTCATTTGGCCAAACACTTTTGCTTAAAACTACCTCGGAAGTCGGCGAGATTCTAGCGCAATTTGAGATCTTGGGCTGGAGATATGCAGATTCCAGATACTAGGGAGTGAGAATGACATTCAGTAGGTCATGTTAGACACCATTTGGGATTTATTGAACAGTTTTATTTTTAATGTAGTCCATTTCGTTTTATTACAAGTCAATTTAATAATCTTCCATATCAAATTACCGAATTGTTGCTCTGTGAGGAAATTCACTCTAAATACGAATAGAGTGCTGCCCTCTAGTGGATAACGTTAACGTTAGATAAAGCCAACTGGAACCATATTTTTACATATTTTATATTAAATATATTGAATAAAACTACATATGATAAAGAAAGTGTTATCTTATCTTTTTTATATGCTAAACTTGATTAAATTGGTGATTACATGTTGAAGCTGTAGAAGAATGAAAAATGTAAGCTAAACAAAATTGTTTTTAACTACATAATTAAAATTCCTGCCTTTTACACATGTTCACTTGGCATTTATATTACATCCAAATGTCATTTCTCAGCTTAATTATCAGGCAGGCTCATAGACTTACAGCAATGTCATTTCTTCAGGAAGGCACAAGGCTAAGCTCTGCACAATGAATTTCATCAGCCAGAACTTTCTGACTGTAGCTTACACTCCAAATAGTATGCCTTTGGCCAGCACAAAGACAGATAAGAGAACAGGGAACATTCCATCGCGAGTGAAGTGAGCAAGCGGAAAAAAATGGCCTCCTCAATTCTGGAAGTCACCAGCCTCCACTGGTTTTGAAGCATTCAAAACAAAGGTGTAGTTACAAATTACTGTATCTGTCATGAACTGACTTTGGATGAATCTACATTTCCTTCCTCATTGTAAGTGTACAGACTGACTATGGCAGAGAAATGGATGAATGGATGGATGGATAGCTAGATTGGTTATAAAGCCTGGCATATTGCTCTTTAATGTCAAACAACAGCAGGGCTCTTTCATATTATGACTAGAGAACAACACACTAATTACACCTGTTAAGAAGGTAATGATTTTCACCAGCTATCCATCAACAAATCTCACCAAGGTGAAGAGGAATTCCATTATTTCAATATCATGTGGGAGTGAAACCTGTCACTCCAGCTACAGTAACTTTCTGTTCTTAATCATGAAATGTAAGGCTTAGTGGATTACAGACTCAATTGATGATATTGGTTTTGACATATACGACGTTGAGTTGGATGATAAGCATTATGGGATCTTGCAGCTCAGCCTCAGGCAGTAGTGACCCTGGATAATGGATGGCTGGAGATCTTCTTGATCATCACTGAAGGCAGTCTAACAATGAGGTGTGAGCTTCAGGGAACCTCAGCCAACTGGAACTATATATGGTACAGAGACGGAGCACAGATCTCACTAAACCACACTGGGGAGAGGCACACAGTGGGATTTTGGAATGGCTCCTATGATGGTGAATACAAATATCAAGGAAACAGGATGGACAGAGCGTACTACTCTCTCATCAGTGCAGGCTTCATGACAACAAATAATAGTAAGTAGAATTTATAATTAAGACCAGAGACAAGTGAAGGGTTAAATTAATTTAAATCATTATTAATTGTAAGATGTAAGATAGAAATGAGAAATGTTAGACTGTGAATTACTTATGTTCTATTTCTTTATTAGCTTCACTTTAAGCTCATATGGGAATTGTATTTTACCCAATCTCGATCTTGATGTCCATAAAGTTTGGGAAAAGGACACATCAATAGTACTCCACAATTTGAGATACGTAATAAATTTTAAAAATCACATGTGGGTAAAGTCCACATTGTCAGATATTAATTCATTTGAATACACTTTGGTTTCAACCTGTAAAAATTACAGCAGTGTTTATTAATAGTCCCCCCATTTCAGACTCAACACTGAAAGCTCTCTTATACCTGCACTAATGAAACAACTGAATACACCTGATTACTCAGAAAGACAATCTGTCCAATCACTTTTAGTCCGCTAAAATTGGGGGACAAGGTATAAGAAGGGAGACAATTCCAACATGGATCACCCAATATGGATGTACATAACCTCAAATTAGGGTGGCACGGATGGTGCAGTGGGTAGCACTGCCGCCTCACTGCAAGGAGGTCCTGGGTTCGAATCCCCATCGGCTGGGGCCTCTCTGTGTGGAGTTTGCATGTTCTCCCCGTGTCTGCGTGGGTTTCCTCCCACAGACCTTATTCAGGATAAGCGGGTTATGATATTGAATGAATGAATGAATGAATGAATGAATGAATGAAAAACCTCAAATTAAAGCTGACAGTCTGAACTTTAACTTCATTGTTTCATTTCAAATCCAGTGTGCCAAAGTAGAGGCAAGAGAAGAAAACTTGGACCACTGTCCAAATACGTATGGAGTGGTTTTATTTATACAGCCTTTGCTCAGCTTTATGAGGGATGTGAACCATTTTAGATGGCACTGTATGTAAAGACATGAGGCTGAATTTGCAATATGAGCATCCATTTGAGATTCATACGTTTCATTTTTTTCAAAAACCTGGTCTCAGTTGTAACTGGCAGCTGGTCAACCTATAATCATTTTGTTGACTCCGATGATATACAGTAACAGAGTCACAAAATAGCAACAATAATCTGTGTTACAATATTGTACATGAAATGAATGTCCATGCAGACAAATTTGTTGAAAAGTTGTGAAATGCATCCAGTTTGCATTACGGTAGCCCTTGATGTCTTTCAGGCCGTGACTTCTTTGTTTTTTGGTCCCTCAGTTCATCACGCTGTGGAGAATGTTGTTCGCATCTGTGTGGCTGTGGCGGTCCTCCTCTTTCTGTCAGTCATTGTCCGTCTCGCCTTCCAGAGAAGAGAGTCAGGCCAGGACGTGGTGCACAGTGAAGAGGAAATGGCAGAACAAACTGCAGATGCCTGACCACACAGTGTGCTATGAGTTTTTTTCTTGCTTTGCAAATTATTACAAGACGTATTGTATCACTTATTAAAAGTAGATCTGCTAGAACGTATATAATTATGTGCATCGTAGGAGTTTGAGCGCTAAATGCAATATCTGGCATTGTATTAATTTGATTAGAAATATTGTAATTTGCAAAACATCGTGTTCAATTCGCTTTTGCTTGAATTTCCATCAGGGGGAGAATGATGGGGGGATTCATGTCTTGGGCAACTTCTGTTACTGGAGGGTAGACAGTGTAGCAATATTAACTACATATTGTTTCATATTTTGCTCCCACACTGTATGTGCTCCCACTTTTTCATTTTCAAAACAAGTTTATGTACCTTGATATAATGAAAGATGTTATTCATCTTTTTTCTCAGATGAGTACTTTAATAGAATGTAGAAATTTAACATACTGTCGCTATCGTGCAAATACCTTTGATGTCATTTTTTCCATACTGGATAAACACACATTGGACTTTTAAACCCAGCTCAAATGAGCCCTGTGTATAAACAATGTTGTTTTGATCAATAAAAAAATAGGTATTTGGGCTTTAAATCAATAAAATACATGTTTCTCCATGTACAGAAAATTAATGTCTCCAGGGGTTGTATGTGTACATACATTTTATATGACGAATAAGTGGGTAATCTAATCATATGCATAGCCTCACATTACCATTAGAGTTAATCATCAATGTTATGAGTTTGCATATTGCTGGCATAAAAACATTTCTAAGAAAAACAGCTTGAAGCTTGCTGTAGTTCACTGCATACAGCTTTAAGAATCACCTCAATGTGGTTCTCGGGGTCCTCCCCCCAGCAGCTTAAGAGTTTGACTCAAAGATTTGGGGGGACTTGTTATCTTCAATTCCACTAAATTACTTTTGTTACAAAGTAATTTCCCACCATACATGAGGGAAAGCAGGCCTACTGTATGTTTAGTTAGAGATTTTACTGTGTGCTGTTGTAGGCTACCTCTGTAAACATTACCAGCAACACGATTACTGGACGAGCTGGTGTCACTGCTGATGGCAAAACATACAATTCCCCCCTCCCTTTGTCATTGCTGTATTTATAGACCTCAGGCTGTTTCTTCCTGTTTAAACAAATAAAGAGGAAGAAACTCTAAAAAACTGACCAGACAGTGGGCAGCTACATTTTGAAGCAACCATCAATGACACTCATATATTTTCAAACAAATGTTTTTTTTTTCGATCACTTTTTTATTGGCCGAGTTTGGGCAAACACGTGCCTGCCCTAAGTCAATGGGCATGATGACACTGCGCAGAAGAAACATTTAAAGTCCGACATTAAAATAGCTTGTTGAGAAGAAACAGACACCCGTAACGAAGTTGCAGACACGCTACCTCTGAAATGGGAACAGAATGAAAATTAGTTTTAATAAATATCTATGCATTTTCAAACAATGTCCATTTTGATGCAAATTTGATTCAGTCATTTTCTTGGCATTACTTAACTTATACAGCCACAATCGAGGGCACAGCCAGGAATAGCACCCCACCAGATATCTGGTTCCATCTTTACTTAGAGTTTGACCGTATTATTTGTGGATATTTATTTTTCTGACCAGAAAGGACACTGTGGCTTTGTGAACTCACAGAGTACAGACCAACCGCTGGAGTCAATAAGCATACTTTATTTTTCTTTATATTTACACATTTTTGTTCTTCTTTCAACCACCTCCATAAATGTCCAGGAAGATCCTTCATCTGAAATGAAGAAAGACAGGAACATTAAGTTAAGCAGGTCAATCAGTATGCTGTACTTGAAAATGCACTTTTAAGATTCATATTCAGCACATCAGTTTTGATATAGCAACATATGAGCATCCCTGTTAATTCCTTCCTCCACCAGAACAGAAGGTATGTGTGAGCAGTCCAACCCAGTGGTCTCCAACCCTGGTCCTGGAGAGCAACTGGTTATGCTGGTTTTTGTTTTCTCGTTATAATCAGCACTCTGTTGAGACTCAGGTAACCAGGTGAGGTGAGGTAACCGTGTTGTAAGCCAGTCATAAGTAACATTTGGTCTCATGCGCTGGTCAGCTTGCTGACTTCCCTCTCCTGGAGCATACATTGTTAGCCCCCACCGTTGGCACGCATGCCTGTGGGGGAGAGCTAGAGAAGGATTCTTAGAGGCGCCTTCTTGGGCCCTGGAGGCCCCCCTTTTCTCACATTCCTACAGGATTTGAGTACAGGAGTACTGGATATGGTATAAAGATGTTTCATGATAATCCCAGGTCAGAATATAGTGATGTTTGGTGTTATTCTGATTGGTTCAGTGCGACTGGTGTAATGGTCTAGTTTTTGTAACAGTCTACCTTTGATATCACAACCATTCAGGAAAACTGAGCAAAAGCTGTCTCTGTAGAAGCCATGTGTTTTAGCCCCCTGCCGGGTGGGCCTGGCTGTAAATTATAGATGGGTGACTCACTTTTAGGGTCAAGGCCTGGAGATAAGGAGAAGAAACCAAACAGTCTGGGATGTCTCCTTTCCTTTCATTCACCCAAATCAGGTTTATCCAAAAGGTATATTACCATGAGAGGCACAAAGACATATTTACAGCATAATGCAGTTATCATGAAAACTCCCAACTACAGCATTCATAGATATGATGGGGCGGCCTGTAGCATGGTGGTTAAGGTCAGGAAGGGCTGCCATGTGTGAGGGGCCTGAGAGCTGGGGTTCCAATGTTGTTTAGACTACCTGTTGGGGAGTTAAGATGTATGAGTGGTCCAAGGCCAGTTGGGTCATGGGAAAAGAATCCTCCCAAACATTGGTGACCTCCCTGTGACCCCATACCTGGTCACTTCCAAGGGGGAAGACTCCGGACAATGCCACAGTGCCCTCATTTGGGCACTGCTGTCATTACACCGGTGACTGCTCTCTTGGATTAAATATTCAAAACTGCTATTAAGATAGTAAATAAACCCGGTAACACCTTGAAAACATTGCCCATGTGATCCTTGTATTATTGCATTAAGTCTTATGTAATGGTAACAGGAATTGCATGTAAAATGGATAATCAGGAGGGAAGTTTCATGATAACTGCAACATAATAAAACATAAGGGTAATCTGTTTGGTATGGATGTGATCTGATAAAATCAAGGAATCGGATGAGATACATTTCATACCAAATGGAATTTAATAAACTATAGTTTCAGTATCCCAAGGGAAAACCTACACGTCCTCTCCTGGTAATCATCTCATTTTCCCTACTCAACGACCCCCAACGGTGGGGGTCTAAATTCCAGATTTGACCACCCCTCCGGGTTGATTTATGGCACTGCCGCCTGGTTCCAAACGTATGATTTGGCATAAAAGCAAGGGAGACAGACCAATCTGGGAAGATCGTATTCGACTTCCCACACAACATGTCTTGTGTATGTATGTATGTATGTATGTATGTATGTAAGTATCAGGAAGATCGTATTCGACTTTCCATACGGCATATTCTATACTCTGTGTTTGTGTGTAGTCCAAGCAGGCTAGGTATGATTATTTACTCTATCTCTATTCTTAATTTGTGTATTTTATACTTGATTGTGATATTCTAAAGCTAATAACCTACCTGTCTGCGAATAAACTATTTTGTTTGTAACTTGCGTGATCTCCATGACTCTAATTCATCTTGTACCTTTTCAGCCTAAATTACAACTGAAATACTCAGGGGGAAATGGTGGCCAAAAGACCGACCGATCGGCGGGGCGGTACACCTGTGATAGTTCTAAATTGTGAGGCCAGCAATTTCTGTCCCTTAAAGGGTCGGGCGACGCAAGGCTCTTGTAATCTGGTGCGAAGGGAACCCATGGGCGTTATAGCGCCGGTTCCTGCCAAATTAGCTCTAAGGAGCCCAGACAATGCTACGCCGACCTGGGCTCGCAAATATCATGGCAGGTTTGCATGTATTGTGTTGATTGGACCCTCAGCCTCTGAGTTCTCCACCGAACTGAGATTTCAGCAGTAATGCTAATCCCGGGAGCATCTATTGAGTAATGGTGGCGCAGGTACAAGTCGAATGTAATCACTCCCGAGGTCCGCGTAAGTTGCAAACCCAAATTGCTAAATTATATTTTAAATGGAGTCAGATAAACGAGTAAAACTATAGTAACCACTAAGCGTACAATACGACCCCGTTTGAGAACGGAGAATATTAAGAATTGTACTGATCCGTTTCTGGCCAGCTATAAGCGGGATATGGGGCAGGTCAATCCATATCCGACCCATGGCAACGGACCCAGTATATTCTTAAACATAATTGTGCTCTGTTCTTGTACGGAGGATAATAATTAACCCAACTCATGTTCTCCCAGCAACGCCAGAAGGACAATCACGCAAAACCCCCCTTCGGCCCCCGCTAAATTCCGTCATTGGGTTAGCTGTGGGGTTTTACAGTTGGTGACCCCGACGTGATCAAATTTTCATTCATATCAAATTCGGCTGCCGACGTGATTCAAATTTTTATTCATATCTGATTTGTCCGACGTGATCAAATTTCATTACGTGATCAAATTTTCATTCATTTAAGATTTGTCTGCCGATGTGATCAAATTTCATGCATGTGTGTGGAATCAGGAGTTTTACAGTTGGTAAGCTCGACTTGAACAGATTTCATCCATGTGAGATTCGTCTGCTGAGGCTTACAATGGGTGAGGTGTCTGAAGTTTGCTCCTTCTGGTGGTGTTGTTGCATTCCGGCATGATACCCGTTACCGCGGGTGTGTGGTTTTTCTTCCATCTGGTTTTGCGGTCCTTGGTGTGGTGAGTAGCACAATTTCTTTCATATCGGCATATGTTTGGGAGAGTTGTGTTATTTTACTGCATGTACACTGTTTAGGGAATCGACATATCCTGTACAGGGCTGGGACCGTAGAATCCAGTCCTATTTGCAGGTTACTACCTCTCAGGGTATGTAACGTAATTATTGGAGGAGGTAAAGAGAGATAAATGTTAAATGTGCATGTTTTGTAACGGCGCTGTGTTGCTGTGGCTATTAGCTTAGAGAGCAAGTAGGCTCCGGTAGCAACAGGTTTGCAAACCAGCATGTCACAGAGAAGGTAAAAGTGTTTAGATCTGTATGTAGGGATGAGTGGTTTATGAGCTGGTAAGCTTTGAAAGTTGTATAATAATACATATATGTGTGCGGTCTGTTAGGATGCGCATATATAATATTAATTTTGGAGTAAGCTTGAGCTCCGTTAAAGATGGCAGGTTTCTCCATTATAATTGCAGAAATTGTTATACGTTGCAACTGGGTGCTGAATCAGGGGCATAGCCTAGATTCTAGGTTCCAGACCTAGAAGCGGAGTCTGGGGAGTGCTGATACTAAACCCAGGGTGTCTGTGTTCCACGGCGGGTATACGTCTCAAGCCATTTGATTGTGGTGGTTATAACAAGTGTGGTGTTTATAACAAGACTTGAGACTATCGGGAATCCGTCCGTAGGGAGCAGCAGTTTTAAGTCTCAGTGATTGAGGCCTGTATCAGTGGTTGCGATATCTCTGTATACTAGGCCCGATGTTACGTCATAGGGCCGCTGGGTGCCACAGCAGATATAAGTCTCCACCCCTCTGATGCGCTGCTACAAGGTTGGGGAATATTCTGCACGTGGTGCCTATGTCTAGACCTCTGAGACTGGGGTCGGGTGTCGCCTCACAGAATTTCTGTCTTTCTGAGCTGCTGGAAACTGAGTCCTCTGGCATGTGCTACCTGTATTGTCAACAGTTGTATACTTGTAATTAAATACATAGGCGATAGTTTGGAAAGCATTTGTTATAGGCATGTGGATAGTTAAATATACAGGTGTTCTGTAATAAATGTCAAAATAAACTTTGCCCTGGTAGGGATACATTCTTAATAAAAAGGATGAATTCCCTGATTACATCATTTGTCCTATCGGATAAATTTAATTATTTAGGCATAGGCCAAATGTATAGTGCATCTTGGTGTACCATATTAGTTTCCTCTGCTTCACTTTGTGTGCTCTAGTTGCACCACTGTGAATGCAGAGAATTTATATTGTTATATACGGTATACTGCATGTCTGTGCATGTCATTTAAGAATTGTTAGTTAATAATACTAATATACTTACTTGGATGCCAGTTAGATTAACTGAGGCATGTGTGTACCTAAATCTAATTGTATGTTTGTGTGGTTTCTCCCACTAACACAAAATATATATATTAGAATATTTTCTAGACCTTAGATAAACTAGTTAATGCCATGAAATGAACCCTTTAAAGTTTTCACTGATTTACAGTGACCTGTGGCATCTGTACCTATACGGTGAGGTGTTTACAACAGGAGAGGTCTTTATAGCCCAGTAACACTGAATTGGCTTATATTTTGGAAGGTGTTCCAAATGAAAAATGTTTAAGCAAATTTCAGAGTAAAAGAGAAGAAGCAACACCTCTGGGCATAAAACCTAACAAGGGGGGTCATTTTCTGGCAAGGACTGATTTATGGGTCATTCTACTCCCCCCACAGTTTCAAACTTCTCAGTTCCTCACTGCCCCCCCTCACAGCTCTCACTGCTCCCTTTGTGCTTCTTGTCTCTCCTTCCCTAAGTGTTTGTCACGTGTGGTGTTTCTTGTTGTAAGAGCAGTGAACCTGCACTCTCAACGGTTTATCTTGAGAGAGTGTATGAATTGTTTTGTTTTGATGTTGTTTTTGATCAATTCTTTAATTTGATTACAGATTTATGCAGACATTCACCCTGCATAAATGTATATATTTTTATTGTTTTTCATCAATTCTTTAATTTGATTACAGATTTATGCAGACATTCACCCTGCATAAATGTGTATATTTTTATTGTTTTTAATCATTCTTTAATTTGACGTATGGATTTATGCAGATATTCACCCTGCATAAATGTGTATATTTTTATTGTTTTTAATTAATTATTTGATTGGACGTATGGATTTGTGCAGACATTCACCCTGCATAAATGTTTATATTTTGAAGCAAATAGCTGCATTATACATCTTGTGTTTGGTATATGTTAGTTTTAACCGTCCCAGCATTCTGTTCTGCATGCGATATACTGCAATATAGTAGTATGCATGGCTACAGGCACAGCTCGATAATTTAGTTTCTGAATTCTTAGGCAGACGTGCCATCCAAATACTTATAGGATAATTAATTATCCTAAATTTCATCAAGTTTGGTAAACCAGATGATCACTGGTCTCAAACATATCATTCATAGTTTACAAAAAATATATTCACGGCTGTTAGATCTGAAGCGCAGGCGCTCCATTCTATTAGCTGTTCACTTGTCCATCAGACCCATACCATCGAGCGTGTCTTAGCCTGCAGAACATATGCCAAGGGGTGGTTTGCTGCTGCCAGCAAGATATTCTGGACTTTTGTCTGCACAAGAACCCTAGTCATGTCGTAAGGGAATTCATTGAGGCCTTAGGCTGGCATAGGTGGATTGTGTCAGAACAAAGATAAAATATTCTTTATCCACCTCATTAATGTGTCTATGTATTGTTTGTATGTTTACTATAAATAGTTGTACTGTCTATATTGGATTCTTGGTTTCTTTTCCTTTGATTCACCTAAGACAGGTCTATCTAAATTCCACTACCATACGCTCAACCTGCGTAGGAGTGAAGAATCAGGTATTTAAATTAGATCACCGTATTGGTGCATATCTCTATAAGGGACATGAAGACCATATTGACTACTCGCACTGGTTGTCATGAAACATCTTGTCATTATTATATGTCTAACAATATTTTCCCATTTTTTGCCAAATGTATTGGTGTTCAGTTTTTGTCTGGCCATGCTGAGATCGTCCAAGGGTCTCACCCACAGTAGTACGTCATCAGCGAGATGAGCTCCTTCACGCATGAAGGTCTGACCTTTCCAGCGAGTCACTGGAAGTGATTGAGGACTTCGTAATGGGTCAGATCTGCATTCTGAGGAGAATTCCGCTGGAGGTGGACGTCTCTCTGTGGTGGAAGGACACTATTTCTGGACAGTGTGCGTGGTCTCTGACTGACCTAACGGACCTGGTGCAACGGGTCGTCCAGGGCTAGCTCCTCTACCAGCTCTGCCCTGGATGCCTACATATGGTGGGACTGGTGGGACTGGGTATTCTGAGGGTCCGTCATCACCAGCCTCATTCCACTCCCTAAAATCTTCTACCCCTGCTGTTTCGGTGCTCAGCCCCCTGCAGGTGCCAACACTGTCGGGATTGAGACCCCAAGCATCCGCAGGGAATTACATGTACAGCCACGGCTTTCACAGTGACCC
Organism: Conger conger; assembly: GCF_963514075.1. Taxonomy (NCBI): domain Eukaryota; kingdom Metazoa; phylum Chordata; class Actinopteri; order Anguilliformes; family Congridae; genus Conger; species Conger conger. The sequence continues at coordinate 11,901,074 of NC_083769.1, forward strand.
CTTGGAACTGTGTTGTTTGTCCCTCGGGGCCATAGGGGGGAATCTGTAAGCCAGTCATAAGTAACATTTGGTCTCATGCGCTGGTCAGCTTGCTGACTTCCCTCTCCTGGAGCATACATTGTTAGCCCCCACCGTTGGCACGCATGCCTGTGGGGGAGAGCTAGAGAAGGATTCTTAGAGGCGCCTTCTTGGGCCCTGGAGGCCCCCCTTTTCTCACATTCCTACAGGATTTGAGTACAGGAGTACTGGATATGGTATAAAGATGTTTCATGATAATCCCAGGTCAGAATATAGTGATGTTTGGTGTTATTCTGATTGGTTCAGTGCGACTGGTGTAATGGTCTAGTTTTTGTAACAGTCTACCTTTGATATCACAACCATTCAGGAAAACTGGGGAAAAGCTGTCTCTGTAGAAGCCATGTGTTTTAGCCCCCTGCCGGGTGGGCCTGGCTGTAAATTATAGATGGGTGACTCACTTTTAGGGTCAAGGCCTGGAGATAAGGAGAAGAAACCAAACAGTCTGGGATGTCTCCTTTCCTTTCATTCACCCAAATCAGGTTTATCCAAAAGGTATATTACCATGAGAGGCACAAAGACATATTTACAGCATAATGCAGTTATCATGAAAACTCCCAACTACAGCATTCATAGATATGATGGGGCGGCCTGTAGCATGGTGGTTAAGGTCAGGAAGGGCTGCCATGTGTGAGGGGCCTGAGAGCTGGGGTTCCAATGTTTAGACTACCTGTTGGGGAGTTAAGATGTATGAGTGGTCCAAGGCCAGTTGGGTCATGGGAAAAGAATCCTCCCAAACATTGGTGACCTCCCTGTGACCCCATACCTGGTCACTTCCAAGGGGGAAGACTCCGGACAATGCCACAGTGCCCTCATTTGGGCACTGCTGTCATTACACCGGTGACTGCTCTCTTGGATTAAATATTCAAAACTGCTATTAAGATAGTAAATAAACCCGGTAACACCTTGAAAACATTGCCCATGTGATCCTTGTATTATTGCATTAAGTCTTATGTAATGGTAACAGGAATTGCATGTAAAATGGATAATCAGGAGGGAAGTTTCATGATAACTGCAACATAATAAAACATAAGGGTAATCTGTTTGGTATGGATGTGATCTGATAAAATCAAGGAATCGGATGAGATACATTTCATACCAAATGGAATTTAATAAACTATAGTTTCAGTATCCCAAGGGAAAACCTACACATCCTCTCCTGGTAATCATCTCATTTTCCCTACTCAACAACCCCCAACGGTGGGGGTCTAAATTCCAGATTTGACCACCCCTCCGGGTTGATTTATGGCACTGCCGCCTGGTTCCAAACGTATGATTTGGCATAAAAGCAAGGGAGACAGACCAATCTGGGAAGATCGTATTCGACTTCCCACACAACATGTCTTGTGTATGTATGTATGTATGTATGTATGTATGTAAGTATCAGGAAGATCGTATTCGACTTTCCATACGGCATATTCTATACTCTGTGTTTGTGTGTAGTCCAAGCAGGCTAGGTATGATTATTTACTCTATCTCTATTCTTAATTTGTGTATTTTATACTTGATTGTGATATTCTAAAGCTAATAACCTACCTGTCTGCGAATAAACTATTTTGTTTGTAACTTGCGTGATCTCCATGACTCTAATTCATCTTGTACCTTTTCAGCCTAAATTACAACTGAAATACTCAGGGGGAAATGGTGGCCAAAAGACCGACCGATCGGCGGGGCGGTACACCTGTGATAGTTCTAAATTGTGAGGCCAGCAATTTCTGTCCCTTAAAGGGTCGGGCGACGCAAGGCTCTTGTAATCTGGTGCGAAGGGAACCCATGGGCGTTATAGCGCCGGTTCCTGCCAAATTAGCTCTAAGGAGCCCAGACAATGCTACGCCGACCTGGGCTCGCAAATATCATGGCAGGTTTGCATGTATTGTGTTGATTGGACCCTCAGCCTCTGAGTTCTCCACCGAACTGAGATTTCAGCAGTAATGCTAATCCCGGGAGCATCTATTGAGTAATGGTGGCGCAGGTACAAGTCGAATGTAATCACTCCCGAGGTCCGCGTAAGTTGCAAACCCAAATTGCTAAATTATATTTTAAATGGAGTCAGATAAACGAGTAAAACTATAGTAACCACTAAGCGTACAATACGACCCCGTTTGAGAACGGAGAATATTAAGAATTGTACTGATCCGTTTCTGGCCAGCTATAAGCGGGATATGGGGCAGGTCAATCCATATCCGACCCATGGCAACGGACCCAGTATATTCTTAAACATAATTGTGCTCTGTTCTTGTACGGAGGATAATAATTAACCCAACTAATGTTCTCCCAGCAACGCCAGAAGGACAATCACGCAAAACCCCCCTTCGGCCCCCGCTAACTTCCGTCATTGGGTTAGCTGTGGGGTTTTACAGTGTAATTAACAGCTCTAATTGCTTAATTAACATTACATTACATGATTGGCATTTAGCAGACGCTCTTATCCAGAGCGACGTACAGCTGATTAAACTAAACAGGAGACTATCCCCCCTGGAGCAATGCAGGGTTAAGGGCCTTGCTCAAGGGCCCAACGGCTGTGTGGATCTTATTGTAGCTACACCCAGAATTGAACCGCTGACCTTGCAGGTCCCATTTACATACCTTAACCATTACGCTACAGGCCGTCTCTGTGCAGAGTAAAAACAAAAACCAGCAGACCCCGTAGCTCTCCAGGACCAGGGTTGGAGACTACTAGTCCAACCTGGTCCTTTCATCATTCTTTGTTATGGTTTAGCTCCTCCTGCTCCTGCTTAAATTAGACACATTGGGACAAGAGACTAGAGCGAAGGCAACTGTGAATATTAAAACAGTGCAATTATCTGACATTACTTATTTTCTACCAAATTACCATTTATTAATATTGTATTTCTGCATCGCGTAAAGTCACATGCTCATTAAAGATGGCAATATGGATTGTTTCCAGTCCCATACCTTCATATAAAAGCTGTTTATAAAGCCAATATACTTACCATTGTCTTGGGTACAATATCTGCATCCTATCTGGGCGTCAAATCTTCAAACAGCAATTGTAGCCAAAAGGTTCCTCAAATACATTACTGGTGTTTAATCACTTATTTTTGATTAATTTCAAATGTAAGATTTGTCTTTTCTGATGGCCATTAACAGGTAATGCACAGCAGACATCACTGTACACAGCTGTTCATCACTATATACAGTATACAGTAGGGGTTGGAGCTGGGCTTGCAACGCAGGTGTGGTTGCTAGGTAAAGCACAGGAAACACACAGCTGTACAAAGAGAGTGCACGTAAAAATGGAAGCAGGTCCATTTTTGTCACTTATGATAAGAGCATTCCCAAAAAACGGCAAAAACAAGACTGTGAAAACACTGACGCACCCCCGCTGAAAAAAACAGCTCAAGATAGGTTTTGAAACAGTTGGTAGCTGGTATTCCAAGCTGGTCATCACTGGATTTTACACCAGGGACCAGGACTGGAGTCGCCCTTCCCTGCTATAATCCTGCATACGTACAGGCATACAGGTATCAATCCAGAGACCTTTCTTTGGGTCTTGTGTTACCAGCAGTGTCCACCGGGGGTCAGCATTGAGATGCTTTTTGTGTTCATCAAGGGGCTCTTCTGATGATGAGGGTAGGAATGCGAAAGCGCTGTTCCTTCTGCTATATACAGCACGGAAGCCGCTTCAGAATGGCCTTCACTGTTAAATTGGGAGTGTAACACTTTGAAAGGAGATTGAGATCCTAAAAAGATTCATGATGGAACCACATTAAACACATACCTACTTCACACGATGATTATATTCAATAACTATATGCATACTCTGTATAAGCTAGATAAAGTACATTTCATTTGAGAATGTCGTGATATGAAACTTTCAGTTTGCGTTTTCCTGGACTTTCCTGGTGCTAATGAGCCCAATAGCTCAATTTAAAGGGGAATTATGTAATCTGGTCTCTGGACTGATATCTTCCCCTGAGGGCCATGACTGATGTTCTTCTCAATGCCTGTACTTTTTAATGGGAGGGAGGGGTAGGTGGATAAAAGTGCTAATGTATAGTGGGCTATCCATTCCTTGCTCCTGACCCAGAAATCAACCGAGGTCTGACATCTTTAAGGACATTCAACCACTTAAATATTCCTTCTTGGAGCTAGAAGTAGAAGTTATGAACTCCCAATCTTTCCTTAGAGCAAGAAAACATCAGCGCATGCCTTTGCGGAAAGGCAGGAAGAGAGGCAAAGCCAGAGTTTCTTTGGGTCTTGTGTTACCAGCAGTGTCCACTGGGGGGTCAGCATTGAGCTGCTTTTCATGTTTTTTTGCAGCAGTGACTCCAGGTCTTCAGTCTCCTGCCCTCGCACACCGACGCGACTCATGCAAATGCGTGAGGTGCTTATCCTGTCAGTGCTCAGTTACCAACATCACAAAATTACTGAATGAAAGAAGGTGCCAAACCACAGCTTGTCTCTCCAAAAGCAATCCCAAGAATGTGCCAAGACCAACAGAAAGAAGAATATTCTAAAAACACCAGTGGTAAAATAGAACAGACCTGGATGCAAGCCTAAAGTAAAGACAGGCCTACCTTTTATATAGTTGAAGGGACCAACCCATACAGGAACCAAACAAAACTCGTACTGTACATTTTCTAAAGTAAATTGCAGACAGTCCTTAACCTAACAGGACTGCACTCAAAGCTATGGGCTATAGTGGTACAATCCTTCACACAATGACGTTCCTGTGTCTGCAGCCTTTACCCACCCAGCACTGTTCCCTGTTGTTTCTCCTATTTCTTTCATAATGATACTGCTTTAGCTCACATTCACTGAAGCGATTCTTAGCCTTCCAACCCAAATAATTTGTGATTAAAGAGCCGCTGTTGATAAGGGTCAGACGGCACATGGCAAATAGTTCATGTGAAACATTGCAGGGTTTTCTCCTGGTTTGTAAGCAGAGTGATGCTCTGGCCCTCCTGTTCTGCATTCTGTGTCATTAAAATGGTAAATGGACTGCATTTATATTGCGCTTTTTTCAAGAGCACTTGACAATTGATGCCTCTCATTCACCCATTCACACACCAACGGCGATTGGCTGCCATGCAATGCACCAATCAGCTCGTCGGGAGTCTTGCTCAGGGACACTGCAACACACCCACGGCAGGGGATTGAAGCAGCAACCCCCTGACTGCCAGATGACCGCTCTTACCGCCTGAGCTAATGTCGCCCCACCCACAAACAAGCTTTCAGACAAAAAGGTTTAAGAACCATAACCATGACTTAGGCCAGTGACACAAGTAATCTTGAATCTTATTTTCTCCAAACAGCCTTTAATGGCTTCTGAAAAGGGATTACAAAATGCAGATTTATCTACTCTATGAAAAGAAACTTAATCTTTCACTTCAAGATTTTTGACTTAATATATAAACGTAATATATAAACAAACTACTTGAAGAAAGACATACAATACAAAGTCCAGACCAGTAAAGGTATTGGAGGTGCAGCCACACTGGTGACCGAGGTCTGAGAGGGTCTGTCATCCTCTCACAAAGAGCTGGGTCTACATTTTAAAAAGTCAAGCTAGGTTTTGAAACAGCTGGTAGCTGGTTGACCAGTTCAGACTAATAATGGACAGTTTGGCTCTCTGCACAAGCACTGAGATCTGCCCGCCCCACTCCTCCTTCATCTCCTTAGACTTAGACAGTGTCCAATGGATACTTACCAGACCAGTTCAGACCAGCTTCCTGCTTGACATGGTTAAGCTGGGTGACCAGTTCTGACCAGCTCCCTGCCGACATGGTTAAGCTGGGTGTCCAGTTTACGATCCAAATCATATTGAGATATATAGATATATCATATAGAAATAAATATTAAAATACACAGTGAGCTCCATAATGTAAGAGCTCTGTACCCCACAATTTTAGTCATCAAACAATTCACCTGTGGTTCAATTCACATTCTCAGCTACTTTAAAAAGGTATTTTTATTTTAGTTTCACCATGTAGGAATTACAGCTCTTTTTTTATGTACTTAGTCCCTCCCAGGGCACCATAATGTTCGGGACAAATGACTTCACGTGTCTCTGATTAGTCATGTGTGTTCAATCGTTTCCTTAGTGCAGGGAGCTATAAGAGAGCTTTTATTATTGAGTCTTGATTCAAGGCTTTTGATTGCCTTTGGAGTCTGCTATTGCCACAGTTGTGCCAATGAAAGTCAAGGAAATCATTATGAGGATGAGAAATTAAAAACAGAGACAAGGCCAAGACCATATATATACAGTACTTTGCAAAGGTTTTAGGTAGGTGTGAAAAAATTCTGGAAAATAAGAATGCTTTCAAAAATAGAAATGTTAATAGTTTATTTTTATCAATTAACAAAATGCATGAACAGAATAAGTGAATGAACAGAAGAAACATCTACATCAAATCAATATTTGATGTCACCACCCTTTGCCTTCAAAACAGCATCAATTCTTCAAGCTATACTTGCAGTTTTTGAAGGAACTCGGCAGGTAGGTTGTTCCAAACATCTTGGAGAACTAGCGACAGTTCTTCTGTGGATTTAGGCAGCCTCAAATGCTTCTGTCTCCAAAAAAAAAACTGCCCACCACAGAGCTAAGAATATGTCTTGCTAAGAGAACCCAGCAGCCTGTGCCCAAATCTCGCAGATTGACACGGTAACTTCTGCAGATTCAGACACCCCCTACACACTCGCGAGGCAACACAGGCTGCTGCTCGACAGCAAATGGCTAGCAGCTGCTTACACAGAGCCTAGGCAACAGAGACCTTAATATAGAGCTCACACAGCTAAAAACCATCAGGGGTAATTAAGCTAAATGTGTGGGAGCCTGTTAGATATGCCATGTATATACACCTCTGTGAAACTTTGGAATTTAGAAAGAAATTCAATTTGAAATTGGATGATGGATATGAGGTTGAAGTGCAGACTGTCACCTTTAATTTGAGGGTATTTACATCCATATTGGGTGATCTGTGATTTTTATTTCATGATGTTCTAAACTGTTTTCCGTGAGCCTTTTGTTTGGCCTATGTCTATGACTGTTTTATTCTCATTTCCAAAGCAGAGTTAGATACTCAAAGCTTTCTTTTACCTGCACTATGGAAATTATTGAATACACTGGACTAATCTGAAAAAGCCAACTGTCCAATCACGTTTGGTCACAAAAAATGACAGGAAGATTTATAAAAAGGGATGTAATTCCTACACAGATCACCCAACATGGATGTAAATACCCTCAGATTAAAGGTGACAGTCTGCACGTTAACCTTTTCATTTCAGATCCAATGTGCTGGTGTACAGAGCCAAAATAATATAAATTGTATTGTAAATTGTAAAAAATAGGCAAAAAACATTTTTGCTTGGTGGTTCAATTTCCAGTGTTGCCACGATAAGATCTGTAACTAAAGTTTATCCGAAGCAACTGTCGCTTTGGATAAAAGCGTCAGCTAAATGACAAATTAAATTAATATGGAAGATTAAATATGGAACAATAAAACAGAAGACATATCACAGCACAGGACCAGGGTTGTGGACTCCTGTATTGGAATTTATAGGTAGAATAGGTACTTTTAGATCTCTAATGGTCAAGAGAGGAATTGCAGCAACAAACACCCTCAAACCACAACACTGTTTATCCCTCCCCCTTCTCTGTGAAGGTGCTGACGTTGAAACCCCATGCCATTGGCTGTGGTAATTAGAACCAATTTCCAATCAATGAGCTTGAATTATTGTACAGCTATACAATGATTTGGTACAGAGTGTTGGCCCGTCATCTGCATATTTTGAAACACAAATTTAAGGACCATAAACACAGGCAGCGGGTGAGTCAACATGTTCGTGAGCCTTTTTCAATGATTGGAAGGGATTTAAAATGGTCTTGTAACAATGTTTTAACACAAAAATCTGACCTTTAATTATTTAATACATTTTCATCAACTTCAACAACTGTATTTTCCAAAGCACTACGCCTATGAACTGACTTTTATCTATTTAAGTCAGTTCTGAAGTCATGCTCAACAGGATAACTGTAGAGACTGCTTCAGAATAGGAAATTGATTAAGTGATCCAACAGCATATTATTATTTAATGGGCAACATCGTGACCTTAAATTATATAAGATATTTAAAAAATATACTATGACATAGTGGGATATACATATCGTATGATATAGAATATTCCCTCACATATGAAGGTAAGACTGAGTGAATATGGATTCCCGTGTCCACTTATAGAACAGGACCTGCAATCACAGTGCATGCAAGGATTATGCAACACTCATGCAAGACAAATATAAGAAATCAATCTATACAATCACAGAGAATGATTATGAAAAATCACTGAATTAATCCCAGTTCATTTTAAACTTACCTTGGTTTAATGGTGTTAACTGAACACCTGAGTAGAAACAATGCTGGCCAATGACTGCTTCAGAACCTATTGCCAATAAATCAGAGGGGTTGAGGGAAAACATTGGAAGAACATATGGAGCTTGATGTAATAGTGTAATGTAGAAATGAAGACAACATCTGTCAAAGTATCATGGTTTTTAGTTTAGTGCCACGGTAATTTGTCAGTGCCAGGTGTGAAATTTGTATTTTGACCTTCAGTTTCTGTAGTAAGGGGTATTTCCTCATACACAGCATCAGTTGGTAATCCATGATCTGGAGAAGAGAGGAAAAAAAGCCTGAATTCAACAAACATTTGGCGTGCAGTGTAACGGGAACAGAACTCAGAACAATCTATTCTCACCTGCACTTATGTAACATCCATTTAACCTGGAGTAAAACTCCTCCCCATCAAGCTGGTTTTTGATTTGAACTTCTGAAATCGCATCGATAAATCGTGACACACCAGCAATAATAAACAATGACACACCAGCAAAGATAAATAATCACACACAAGCAATGACAAACAATGACACACAGGCAATGATAAACAATGACACACAAGCAATGATAAACAATGACACACCAGCAAAGATAAATAATCACACACAAGCAATGACAAACAATGACACACAAGCAATGATAAACAATGACACACCAGTGAAGATAAACAATGACACACAAGCAATGATAAACAATGACACACCAGCAATAATAAACAATGACACACAGGCAATGAGAAACAATGACACACAAGCAATGATAAACAATGACACACAAGCAATGATAAACAATGACACACCAGCAAAGATGAACAATGACACACCAGCAAAGATGAACAATGACAATGACATAAAATATTCACTTGTGACTCCCCTATGGGCCACAGAGTGTCCCAGAATTAAATAAATAAATAAATAAATAAATAAATGAAAAAGAACACATAAATGTGTCAAGAGAAAAACGAGCACATGTAATAATACTAAAATCAATAAAATCATCAAAAAAATGTGTTGAAATAATATGTACAATGAATTTATGAAGTTATTATATCATTTCTATTCATTAATATAATAATCATCCGATTCATTTCCATTCTTTCCAATTATTTCCATTTATACAGTATTGCGCAAAAGTCTTAGACACCATAGATTTAAAAAATAAATGTTTTGTAACCTGAAAATTACAAAAAATATAAGGAAAATATATTAACTGTGCATATATTTACATTTCTATACAAAATGTTACATTAATACATTGTTAAAGTGGATAGCCTAATGTATAGCTGTGGTAAAAAAGAGTACTACTACACACCTGATTTCTTAAAGCATTTGACTGCCAACACCACCAGGCTTATGAAAATGATGACTGAACCAGAAACACCCACAATAAAGTACAGCCCTGCAGTGGAGGTAGAACAGGAAGATGTAATGAGACATTATATAATCTTTTGAATGTTTTCAAAGCATTAAAACTAGATTCCAATCCTGTACCAATACACGAATCAGCCTTGTGTATTCATGTACAGTATAGTGCCATCCAGAATTGTTCATAGCCCTGATAAAGTTCAGCAAGAGAGCAGGCAACAAGCGCAGAGCAAAAGGTCTGAAGGAATTTAGTCAGTGACCCTCCCCATACTGTATGATCACCAATCTCATGAAACACTACAAAAGAGGGCCAGTAGTGTTATCTTTACAAGTAGGGGGTGCACAAGGTACTGAATAGCCCTGACACATATCTAGCATAAAATGACTAATTTTTTGCTCATCTTCATCAAGAAGGGACATGAATAATTATTTTAAGGGATCGGCTCAAACTTTATAACTAGGCATTGCAGATCAAATGTTAATCATTCAGCAACTGCATTGCTTATTTCTTGCCACAAATTGGAGCAAATGCATTAGTATTAAATTATATGATCCATTTTCATCTTAATCAAGAAGTGACATGAATTCATTCAGATACAGATTTGTAGTGAAAACAAAAGTAATGCAATCTTTGTGGACTATTTACGAGTCCTTTGTTCAAAAAAAGTATATGTAGAAACAACATTTACGAGTGGTCACAACCTGTCCAACGAATCATGTAAATACGCATTCCATTAATTTCCTATGGATGTCTTGCCACAAATGTTTTAAGAAGTGTGTGTTCGTGGACTGTTTACGAGTCCTTCATATGAAAAAAGAAAGAGGAAT